>NC_135006.1:3048750-3697500 GCF_051020985.1 Nomia melanderi | reverse complement strand
GTTATCGTTATCGTTATCGTTATCGTTATCGTTATCATTATCATTATCATTATCACTATCATTATCATTATCATTATCATTATCATTATCATTACCGTTATCAGCATTATCATTATCATTATCATTACCGTTATCAGCATTATCATCATCATTTTTATCGAGAAATGTCCTTAGAGATAAGGTTCGCACGAAACTGAATCTTAATTCTAAAAAGTGCAATGCTTTTTCAGCCAAGCTACAGTTGAAATCGCTGAGAAACAAAATGGCCACCGCTGGAGAACGGTTTATGCTGTGGAGATCCGAACTTGATTGAACTTATACTAAGAAAACACTGCACTTTAATTATTTATTTCACTTATCTGTCTCGAACGCAACGTTTCACGGATTGGTGCACGCTTCTCACCCCAGATTAGGGTTATGGAATTAATCTTTCGCGTTATTCCGTGAAACGTTGTATTCCTACAGATACCTTTACGGATCTTGGATACGATTGGTAGCGAAGCAACATACCAACGAAAGAAATATACACTTTTACACGAATGTACAATTCCAAGATTCTGTAGAGTGAGACGTTTGGATAATGGAGGTTTCACCATATCTCTGCGTTATTTCTCTCGGACTAACCACCATTACTTTTTAATAATAGTCTACAATAAACTTAGTACCTATTATATTAACTATTTAATTACACATCGTAGAATATAGAAATGTCTACCTATATTCGAAGAATTTCTCATTGATGAAAAGTGTACGAAGTTTTCACTGCCTATTATTAATTCACCTGTTTTGTCGGAGAACCGATTATGCGATCGGAAAATTTCCGAATGAACAATCGTGTAAAGCGCTCGCGCAGTTATCGGCGAGCGTTTCTCTCGTAGCTCATACGTGTACTAGAAAAATGAAGCAGAAAAAGATTTTACTGTTTGTTATAATCAACACGATGCGAGACATATCGATTTATTATTCTTATATTATTTAAAAGATAAAAGGGACTTTTCATTTTTTCAGAGAAAACGTTCGAAGGAGAACTCAGTGTTTGCGGGAAAAGCTACGAAAAAGTGGTCAGCGGAGCTAAGAAAAACAGTTGGAAGCAACGGTGAAAGGGACTAAGAAAACCTGGTGGGGCAATTAGAAAGAACAGGTGGGTGAAAGGAAAGTATTCCCAGCAAGTTCAAAGAATTACCTTATGTTGATAATCATGATCTTGCCTGTTGTGCTAGGCAAATCGCGATTCTGATAATGTCCAATAATGATATCATTTTGACAGTTAGTTGAAAATTGAAGATCTTCTTCGCTTTTTACTTCAAATAACATAATATTTTCATTTAATATGGCACTCGTGATCATTTGACATACGCTATCGTGTCGGTTATAAAAAGAACATTTTCCTGTTTCACTTCATGTGTACTGGTTACGTTGGAAACGCTAGCTAATGATTGCGTGAACGCCTTGTATACGCGCAGAGAACGGAAGATTGCATTGAGCAGGTACGGTTAGGAGGAAATCATTATCGTACGCTTACCATATTCCGATATGCAGGGTGTTTCGTAATGAACGATACAATGTCAGTTATAGGGTTTTTTTTAAACAACAGCGAACCAAATAATCGTTACGCTCGAGAAGTTTTGGAGTTCGTGCGCTTTATACATGCCATTAATAGTGAGAATGGTACATGGAGAAATATAAAATGATAATGAATCGATATTATTTTCAAGAACATTCAAGTCATTTCTCGCTAGATACAAGTAATTTCAAGTAATTTTCTCGGAAAACTTGATCGTTGCGGGAAAGAAGTAAGTATTTTTCAACAATTAGTATATCTTCTGTCTTATTTTCATGACCGTAGAAAAATATTTCTTAATTTCGTACAAACGTAATTCGAAATTTAACATATACTTAGTCAAGTTTCATCATTACTTGCAGAATGGTTGAAATTATTTTTACTGTATGTTGTTAGGCTGCGGAGCCTTATGTGAATTGATTTTTACAGGTAAATTAACTTTTGGCTTCTGTTAAATCAAATAAAGTATTCGTTAATATTTTTTATTTACGTCTCTGTACAACGGAAAGAATGCAATTACCGTGTAGAGCATTCACGAATCTCACAAGCACATAAGACTCCGCAGTAGTTATAATTAATAAAAATGTCTGGCTTTTTAATCGCACCGAAAATTCTGAAACACCCTGCACGAATACAAAGACAACGATTCGGTGGCGTGCGGGAACACGCGAACGAATATATCCTTTTGCTTTTCTTCTTTAATAATAAATGGCTTTATTTAATAGAAGACTTTGTACATACGGATAATATACACAATTACAATAACTACCGATTGTGGATGCGTTTGCATTCCTGTTGAGGAGGTCGTACGACAATGTTGAGATAAAACAGGTGTTACATATTTAAAGAGCGAACTGAGTAGAAATATGTATATAGAAACAAATACGTGAACGGGCAACACGTGGTTTCTAACAACCAAAAGTATCAAGCTCGAAAATTCTAATTCTAATCAAACTTTCTAGGATAACAGAACACATTGCACTGAACAGAAACAATTTCTACAGTTAGCAGAAATTCACTGTCAGAGGGTGAAAATAATTTTTAAAGCTTTCGCGTGGAACTTGAAGTCTATGGAAGATATTGAAAAGGAGATTAAGGGAGAAGGTTGGTGGATGATGCAAATATGTGATTATAACTCGTGGTTGACAATCAAAAATGAAATACCCAACCAATTAAATTGTACCAATAACCGCCTTCGAAAAATGTTTGTCGTAAAATCAAGGAAGTATTGACCTTCGTCATAGATTAATAGCGGTTTACCGGTATAAGGGGCCAGTCCCAAAATCATCCACCATTCCTTTCCTAATCCTGCTCCGTAAAACTACCTACATTAATTCAGCTTTCTTCAATTTCTATGAAATTTTTGTAGCGCGTCACGCGAAGAGCATAAACATAGTTAATACGCAAATACAAAACGGAGGCCAAAAGTTCATTCTAGCCCTTCAGAAAACTTGTGCCAAAGGAAAGAAACGTTTCCCATGTGGTTAATCGTGTTCTGCAGTCCTACGAAGTTGCATTGCAATCAGAATGATCGAATTTGCAGCCTTTCTTTGTGAGCCAGCTTGACGAGGTTCGACCCCTACGGGTCGATCACTCGTTCCCCAGCGTGAGGACTCTCCTTTTTCGACGAAACGGACCACCGCCATGAGATCGGTTAGAACTCTGTCGTTCGTTGGCGACTGGGCGAATTTCTTCTAACAAATAATGCTGGACTCACCGATGAGCTGTGCCCCGAACGGTCCGCAGACGTTTCTCCTGACCGTCCAGCGACAAAGATGACGGGGACGTCGAGAACGACGGGTACCACTGCTAGTGGACCCATGAGGGCGGCGCGGCGGGAGTCGCGGCGCTGCTGGTCACATAAACGCCAGCGTTGCCAGTCGTTGCTCCTACTACGGTGCTCTGCGACACTGGACCGTTTTGTCCGACGCTTCGGTCGCCCACCTGAATCGCGTTTGTGCCCATCGCACCCTGCTGGAAATTGAAGTCCAACGTCCCATCCATCGACAGCTCATGCTTGATAACCTGGAATATAGATTTGATGCTCGCGTTAATGACTTAATTCGCACTCTCGAAGATGATGTCAGGAATTATGGACAGGTGGAATAGGGCAGGCTAGGGAGAGACGCTGGGAGGAGCTAAGAAATATTGATGAGAGAAATTATGATGCTTCGTTCGCGGAATATTTAATTAATAATCAATAGGTAGTTATGATCGGTCGTAAAAACGTTGAAGGTTCGACTGTGACGGATTTATTAATTTTTTCCCAAAAATGCGCGAGAAACAGACTTTAGTTATGCTCGGTAGAAGTGTATGATGTTGTTTTGTGGATTCGAAAACATCGAGGCGTCTAAAAAATTGGTTGTTCTCCTTTTTGTCAAAAATAAAATAAAAATGGGGCGTTGATGGAGAGTTGGCACTTGGAAGGAATGTGAGTCTGGTTTATCGAATGCCTCTTCTTACATGCTCTTTCAACGGTAATGTATTATTCGTAAATACAATCGCACAGTAATTAATTAATACCGTGAAATAAACAGTTCCATCAACGCACAGCGTGTGTAGTTTCCATTCAACAGGTTTGTATGTGCGTCGCTGCGTCGACAATTACCTTTGCGACGATTAAACGACGCGGATGAACTTCGTTGGACGAAGTTCTGTGATGTATGTGTTGAGTGGACTGTATCTTCGGGTCACTATCACACTAAGCGGTGAAAGCTGACCGGCCCACTGGATTGTGGGAAGTTTACTGTACTAGTGTTTAATAAGGAGTGTCGAAGTGTCTTCCCGTCTTCGACGTCGACACCTCGTGTTGGATTGTATGAGAGGTGCTAGAGGCGTATCCTTGCTATTTTCTAACTAACGCTCTTTAGCCACCCCCTTTCCTAGCGGGGTAGGGGAAATGTGTGTGTGGGGGGGGGGGGGGGGGGGTTTCTCGAAGGTTCGTTGGCTTGCGGAGATTTCCTACGGGTTGAAACCTATCTGTAAGGACCGGTATACACATGTTTGGCCGACCCTTAGGAAATCCCGAGTTTATGACCTGGTCGGTTATTAAGACGAAAGAAACAAAATTCTATGACTATTGTATGCTATCTAAGTTGACTAAAATAAATGTTTGCTGTCGCGATGGTATACATGTCGATTGTAGTAAATAAAACTCAAAAGTATTAAATAAGAATAAATGCGAAACTTAACTGTCTATCCCGTCCATGTCATAAACGAAACTTCGAGAATCTCTACTTACGGTGTTCCGTATAGGACGGAACAAGGTTACAGGGTAATACGATCATTTTCTTGCTTTTCAGATGTTACAAATATTATATATAGACGCGTCGAAGTTAGCTATTTCCAATTTGTACTGAAACTGCTTTCACAAATAAATGTTCATTTTTACAACTGTTAAATATTCTAACTTCATTTTCTTTCATTTTAATCACGAAAGATAGTTATTTTTAGTTACTTTTTTCTTATTCGTGGCTATTTATTCAAAGTATGTTATTATAAATTCCAGATAGTATTTTGAGTGACCAAATTTGCACGGTCCGATCCACAGAAAAAGTGAAAACTTACTTCTTCAACGTTGCAGTCAAATCCGCCATGCAACGACTCGATGTTGATATTCAAATCGTCAAGGATCGTAGAATTATTCAGCGCACCCAAATACTGTCCTATCATTGTGCTCGGTGTGGGTCCGCAAGTTGTTGGTGTTTGAGGTGGGCTTGCTCCCGTCGGTCCAGTTTGCGGTTGTTGTTGTTGCTGCTGCTGTTGTTGCTGTTGCTGTTGTTGCTGGCACTGTTGCGTTTGCATCATGAACTGTAGAGTCTGCTGTTGACTACTGCCCAGAGCTGTGGGACTTGGCTCGCTTTGCTGATAGGACGGCGACATACCAGCCACTGGACTTAGATTCTGACATTTTGTTTTCAAGCAGAAAAAGAGTATAAATTCAAGCAGACAAAAAAATCAACGAAGCATAACAAGCTCTTAAAAATGTTCACCATTTCAGAGAATTAGTTGAACAACGCAGAAGTTTCAAGTTGTTACGTATCTAAGCTGCAAACTTGAATTATTTTAGAGGACTGTTTAAGTTGTTAATAACTTAGAAGTTACAGAGTGTTAAGCATGAACATAATTGTTCCATTGGATACAAATTGAAAAGAAATTCTTGTATAAAGCATCTTGTTTGTAAAGATGTTAGGTGTGTCCATGAGCAGAATACGATTTTATTTTTTTTAAGACATATGTCCTCTAAATACTCGTGTATTATATTGGTAGTTACATCGGTAATTTTCTCACTCACCATTTGACAAGCGCACGGCTGCAGACCGTGGATCGGGCATCTCTGCTGACTCGCGGGCTGAGGTGTCGATTGCAGAGCGAACGAAGAGGATCCCGAGGAAATGCTGTTGCTCCTCTGATACTGGGTCTCGTAATAAGATGGCGGCGGACCGGTCTGCTGTTGATGGCTCGGTGGCGACGTCTGATACATTTGATAGGATTCCAGTTTCATCGTCTCCGCGAAGCTACCGGCTGCGTTCGCATTCGTCAGGGAAAAGAAAAAAATCAAATAAATGTTCATTTTCTTCGCGACCCTTTTGGATATAAAAATTTCTTGCTTTGCGTTATTCTTTGGGCTATCTGGAACGTTCTTGTTGATTTTATACAGTCATAGTGCATAAGAATTCGGCAAATAATATTCCACTTTTCACTGCTCGAATACTTTACTCGGATATGAATGAACAGTTTCATAATATTAAATTCAATAATGTTAATAACAATTGCATGTCGGTTATTCTATCTCGTAATTATTATATGATTATGTATCCCTTGCAGTTTGAATATAAATCAATAAAAGTCTCGCAAGAATGAAAGAAATCATAATAAGTACCTATATTTCATTTTTAATTTCAATGAATATTTTCAAACAAAATAGAAATTTTGCGTTACCTCTCGTTTTTGTAAACCGAATAGCAAAATTGAGGTGTTTCGTTCATGTACATTGTACATTGTACATTGTACATTGTACAGTTATAAATATTGGATTACATAAATGTTTACTGTATTTAAAAGTATTTATTGAATCAATTTTACTAATTTTCTCCACCTTAGGTAATTATGTTATTATAAATTATAAATGAAACAGTTCACTATATTCTTTTTACACATCCATAAACACGCAAGGTATTTACATAATCTATCCGATGTAAGTATGTATACATTTAATAATGCATTATAAGAACATCAATTTTTATAAGATCATTTACCTATATTGTATTTATCATAAATACATATGGCACATACTCTTTTCTAGCTACTAAAATTTAAAACTAATATTTTAATTTAATAGATATTAAACAAAATAATTTTAAATGATGAAAAACAACGTGTCAAGTATTTTTATGAGAATTATATCATAGGAGTTCTATTGAAATCAGCAATTCTTATTTACATATGTTCTTTTGTCAAATGTAATCATAAACTTCCCACATAACAATTAAATGGAATAACTGTTACGTAATTTTTATTTATTTACCTTTTGCACCAGTTTTATTCAATTTTATTAAAAAATTTGTAAGTTTTGCGTAACTTATTTAAATACATGAAACAGTTTTATATACACAGTTTATGAATTATTCTACATTCAATTTTTTGTTATCTATAGTTTGTAAGGCAACGTTAAATTTTGTTTTGTGTTCAAACTTTTTAACCCCTTGTCCTACAACAATGAGTGAGACTCGCGATGAAGATTTTCAACATGATTCAACAAATATATACATTACTCAGTTCATTCGAACTCAAAATAAATATTATTCCTCTGTAATCAACTATTATACTTAAAACGAAATATAGGCATAACATATGCTTAGAATTTTTCTCTTTTTCCAATAAATTATTAATGACAAAGTGGTCGTATTGGTTGGAGTTGAGAAAGAAATCATAGTCCAAGGGGTTAAATCACATACAATGTTACTGTTGTAGTATAGTATAAAGGAATAAATGATGATCAAAATAATGAACCTATATCTATGCGAAGAATAAAATAATTAATATTAATGCGTACCTAATTGTTCTGGGCTATAAGAAGAAGTGTATGCTGGTGTCCATTCTTGTTTTCCAGGGATTGCAGGGATTGGACTTAACCGACCGCAAGATGAGGCGTTGCTTGAAGCTCGAGGACTTAAATGAAAGGTCATTTAAATATAATTCAAACATGAATATAAAAAATAACTAAAATATAAGTATAAATATACAAAATTCATCGATTTTGTCGCACATTCATTTCTGGATTTAATTAATACTTGTTTTTTATTTTGTTGAACTTTGAACAGAATGTGGAAGATATTGAAGAATTTACAAATATTGCACTGTAAGTTATTTAAATAAATATATGTTAAGACCTCAAAAATTAAATTTACGTGACGTAAATTTACGCAGAAGCAACAAATATGAACATATGTCCTGAACAAGTCCAAACGTGTAAGTAAATACAAAATGTGTGAGAATAATGTATAAGTCAAAATTTTGTCTAGTTCATATCGATAGATATTGTTTGCGAACATTAAATAAGGCCAAAACGTATTAAATATACAGGACATTTATTCATACGATGCTTTCTTACCTATATTACTGTGTCAATTTATTGTTTGAAATATTGAGATATATTTATGAATCAACCTGTACATGCTATATCAAAGCACCCTATAACGAATTAATCTGTCCTAATATAAATGATATATAACATTGTGGGAGAAATTTGAACCTATTTTGCTTTTTACAATAACTACTAGGTGATTCTTATAGAGTTCCTTACCCTAAATACGAATCCGAAAACCAAATTGCTGGGTCACGTCGAGTTTTCGAAAAAACTGGGTTTTTGTAAAAACGATCGAATTTTTCAGAAAACCAAGTGTTACGTGAAAACCAAATACGATAGGCAGTTAAAATTTGTCGCAGAAAATAAGGGAGACTTGCCCGAACATGTAGCTATAAAAACATCAAATTATTTAAAACGGAACGATCGTGAAAAGCTTTGTCACAACTATTATGAAAATTTATAAAACAATTAAACATTATATATACATATAAGAAGTGACCGGGATCCAGGTCTATACAGCGCGTAGTCACGGCCCTTGCATAGTTGTGGCCAGCAAGCGATGGCCGTGTGACGCGAAAGTTCCGTGCACGCGCTCTTCGCGGACATTTTCTTACCCTGTCCCAAAGAAAAACCGATCTCACGTTTCCCTCGGGGGGTTCCTCTTCAGAAATGTCTGCAGAATCCAATAGCGCATAGCAAACTCGTGCTAACCAACCCAATTTTCATAGAAATGTAATAGAAGTGCATACAAAGTATAACCTTTTTTAAACTTTGATCATCATTTACAAACATTTAATGATAAGCAAAATTCAACATTTTTATAGCCACGTGTTCGGGGAAGTCTCCTTTATTTTTTGCGGCAAATTTTAACTGCTTACCGTTTTTAGTTTTTATGTAACATTTGGTTTTTTGAAAAATTCGACCGTTTCTACAAAAACCCAGTTTTTTCGAAAACTCGACGTGACCCAGCAATTTGGTTTTCGGATTCGTATTTAGGGTAAGGAACTCTATAAGAATCACATAGTGGTTATTGTAAAAAGCAAAATAGGTTAAAATTTGTTCCACAGTGTAATGTACATATCTACATATATTTAACACGTTGATCGCCACGGTGGTCATCGATGACCGAAGTTTCCAAATTGCTTGAAGACTGTAAGAAAACTGATGTCTATGTATCATAAGTAATTAGTAATTAATTATTGATTAGTTGGTATCGTAGTTCTCAAGCTACTCTATCATTTATGTATCATAACTAATTATATGATAGAGTAGCTTGAGAACTACGATACCAACTAATAAATAATTAATTCTAACACCATTTGTCTTTGCTATGAAAGAGTAATATCATACGAAACGAGAATAAAAGTAGAAGAAGAACGTAGAATAAAAGTTAAAGGAATTATCAATTGTTGCATTGCTCTGAGTTGGTTATAAACATTATGATTTTATGAGGCAAATTATTCGTTATAGTGTTCCTTCATTGTAAAGTCAGTCATTATGAGATACTCCACTTCGCAAACTATACAGTCTCAGCTTAGAACGTTAATTGTGTTTATCACAATTATGTTGGTAACGTATAAGGTTGTAGAACTACCGGAAATCAGGGGAGAGTTGAAAACCGCTTCCAGGTTGAAGAGGGCTGTCGGGGAAGAGATCGAGTCCCTCGTTCACGCTATTACTAGGACTGGGCGTCGCGTCGGCCTGCAAACCGCCGTTTCTTAGTACCTCGATCTTCTTCCTCACGCGGCCGCGTCGTTTCTCCAGTTTACTAGTTTCCATTGTGATAGCCCTGTGAAACACGACGAAACGCGTGGGACACTTTACACGCAACCAGCAGATACAGTGATGCTCGCTTAAATTCCACAAAATCTGCTCGGCTAAATTCCACTGAACCATCCCTACTCTTTCCTCACTTCACACTGTCTCGAGCTCAGTGTAACGTAATCCCAGTATACAGGGACAGAAAATTAACACAATGAGCAGAAATAGTATAGACGCAGACCGTCGAATCAAATATAAACATACAATGAAGAATATTTCAATTGTAATAATTTTAACCTTACTTTTTCTCATTTAGTTTTATCTATTTGGGGGAAATGAACCTTGAAATTCATTGATACTACATTTGTGAAGGTAAGGTTAAAATGACTGCAATTGAAACTTTCTTCATTGCATGTTTATATTTGACGCGTGCGACGTCGCTTTGAAGTCTCGCGACTCAACCCTCGATTTTCGGCGACCTGTGTTTATCCCGCTTCCGCTGATTATATCGCCTTTATCAGGCTGTGCTGAAGTCAGTTTCTGAAAGCAAATAGCTTCCTCCTGCTTTTCTGCTCGGTTAAATTCCACTGCTAGGATCCAAATTTGTGGAATTTAAGTGAGCATTACTGTTGGTACAGTGCAGGTCTCACGTCTTGAGCAAGGTCCGACAAACTACTATACGCCTCTCACGTTAGCTCCACCGGCCTTAGGTTTAACCCCTTGCCATACTTTAACGAGTTTGACTCGTGATACAAATTTTGGACCAAACATAAGTATCACGAGTCTGACTTGAGGTGACAACTCGAGTGAGATATCGATCGCCATAATTATGGCCCGGATTTTTCCCGGTTAAATGGTATAGCAACGGGTTAAAAGTGCACAGGGACAAGGGGAATTGTTGCACAACTCGGCCAATAACAAGGACGTGTCAAAACTGAGGTGTGATTGTTGCCATAATTACCGGGCCGAGCGCCGTAAGTGGACGTCTCTTCTTGCCCCGGTGCACTTTTAGCTTGTCGGTCACGGCTAAAAACGTGAGAGACGAACTGTACTTAGGAAAAAAAATGAAACGTCGGATATTTTACCTTCGACGAGAAGACTTGCCGGGCTTAGCATCGCGATTGATCATCCACCAAGAACTCTTACCAGTACCCTCGTTCTGAACCCGCATGAATCTGCTATGCAACGACAGATTATGTCGTATAGAGTTCTGCAAACAGAAAAAGAATGTATTGGTTAGACTGTATTCCAAATATTTCTCATTTTGCTAAAGAGGAAACTATTTTTATTACGATTACTTTTCACATTTTAATTTGTTAAAAATGAATTTTTGAATTCAGAGCAATTCTTAGTTAGGCCTTCATCGTCCTTTGGAGTAGAGAGATTTTCAACTCAATTTTCAATACACTTTATGTCGCACAATTTTGCAGAGCAAAATACAAAAAATAAAAAAATATAATATGAAGTTATTTAATTGAATCGCGTTATTATTGTTGCACGTTTATTTTGCTGCATGTCACCACATTGCAGTCCTTGATAAAAAAAATTAGGGCCACCAGTGATGCCAGCTTTGAGAAGATCAGCAATGAACCAGCAATCTGATTCTTCTCTGGTTGTTTCCGCATATCAATTTTGTATAACTCAGACTTAATTTCTTTGCTTAACTTTTGGTCTTAACACTATGATGAAGAAATTATTATTAAATTACCTTTTGTGGACTTTCAGCGTCATGATTACCGCGAAAAATATTAAAAACTATGGTGGCAGTAATTTTTGTCAAGTATTGTAAGTAACATCGTTTATAATATAGAAATATTTTCAAATAATAAATATTTAACGTGTTAATTACTGATGGAAATAATGATCATAAACAATCCCGGTAATAACGTATTTAACTTTCTTATTCAGTAGTAATAGATGATAATTTTAAAATATGAAAAAAGGCTTACACGATAACAAGTATTTTAACAGAATTTTTAATGTAGCACACCTTTTTTGAAGGACATTAATAGTATTTACTATATTCCGTTACCTATGATCATATTATTTCATGTTAAAATGATTAACAATTAAAAATCTCATGATCAGTAACAAACAGTTTGTGTTCTCTTAATTCCAGTATTATTATATGTAGTGTCAGTTGCTGTGTTTAGTGAAGCCTGTGTGTCAATTGTGTCAATTGCACTGCATACTAAAAACAATATAGGGTAGATGCAGGTAAACTAAATCACTTTCTCTTTGACAGTATAGAAATAAAAATTCTAAACAACATTAATAATAAGAAGTGAAAAAAATTTTTTAAACCTTTCTTTTGCAGATAAGAAACGAAAAGTGAGAAGTAGCATTTTCGACATAACAAATGCGAACTGGATTCTTATTTGCGTGATGCAATCTTGTGACCCGATTCACTTCGGTCTGCCCCACGCGCAATATTCAATGATCGATGCTTTTGTTCGAGAAAATCACAGTGTGTGACACCCTCGAAACAACCAAACGTGTTTGTTTAGGTGAGTGACCAAGTCTCTGGACCTTTATAACAATTTATCTGTTTTTAAAAAATTGTAAATGGAGCATCATATAATAAATTCGAAACGGATATTCAGCTTTCACGCTGTGCGTCATTCTTCACGTTCCTATCGCCATTTGGGAGCCGCTGTAGCTGAATCTTAAATGTTAATAATTTGGAAACCGAAGCACCATTTTGTCACTCTTGATCTTCGTATTAATTTAGCTCGAAAAATCCTTCCGAAGAAATAATCGAACACACTCGTGCAGTATAATGTCAGCAAATATTTGACACGATTAATTTTATATAACGAGTCCAATTATCTTCTATTACAAGACAATTAGCTTATAATATCTACATCGTGAAAAAGTATAATTATGGTTCGTAGGAAAATCATATAAAAATTTAATACCTTTCAATCTTTAACTTCTAACTGGCGACCAAGAGGAATGTAGCACGGAAGATGTAACACGTGTCTTCTAAAAAAGGTGTTATAAAGTCATATAAAATTTAGAACGCATAAAACAAGAAATATTCAGAACGACTAAATAAATAAACGTATACAGTGCACTAAAGTCGACGGTCGTGCGATGATAGTCCAATAAAGTCGGTGCTCAGCCATACGGATGCACTTAATGGCCTTCGACTGCTGACGCTCGTACCGAAGGGATTAAAATATTTTTCAAACAAATTGTTAGTTCAAACACTTCTTGCGTAGTTAAACTCGTTAAATTAAAGAAGAATATACTTTTTGTGCTTAACCGAAATAACTCTTTCCACGCTCCACGAAGGTGTTCCATTAAAATCACTGTTTCAGACTCGAATAATGTCTCCAGATAGAATAACTTCTCGTCCCAATACCGTTGAACCGTAACTCGTCGATAAAATCTCTTTCTGATAATTATTTTCTGAACGAAACATACACGTATATATTTCGTTCAATTTTTCAGTGGAACCTATCCGTTTCGTTCTCCTGCAACAATATAATTTCAATTTCACCGAAATTTACGACTCCTCTTCCCAAGTACATCTCCTCTCTTCACCGACTGTCTCGACGCTATCGATATTTCGATCCCAGCTTCTTTTACTGTCTTACATTCGCGAGTAACACGACCAACTGAAATCTACACGGGCGATTGCATTGTCAGGCTCGTTTCGTACCGTGTACAAAATCGATCCAAGGACTGAGTCACGAGAGATAGGTTTTATAATACTGTCCCTCGTAGACAGGGACATGTTCCTCCTGGCTTGTTCATTAGGCAAATTGAATCGGCTACGGTGCTCCGGTATTTCCTCCCAAAAATTTTCGGAAAAGCTTCTACCCTAATATGAAAGTAGCGTCGCGAAGCGATAACAATTTCCCTTCGTCTTCGTCTTCGTCTTCGTCTTCGTCTTCTATGCAGAGAAAAAGAGAGAGACAGAGAGAGAGAGAGAGAGAGAGAGAGAGAGAGAGAGAGAAACCTAACGGGGGTAGCTTTTAAGCAAAGAGGGCACGATACCGCGACAAATAAAAATTACTTTTTCGAATTTCTATGGCAGATGGGAAAGAAACGGTACCAGCTTTTCTTTCTGCAGCGCAAAATTTGCTCATTCGTGTATTCGTTTAATACAGGATACACTCTCCGTTTTTCTATTTTCATAAGAATGGAAAAGAGGAAGAAAGTGTTCATGCATGATGAATTCCTGCTTTTTATATTTTTGTCCTTTTCTTGTACCTATCTTTTATACATCATGAAACAGAAGATACTTCCAGTTTTAAATGTATGATACAATCCGTAAGGTTGGAATTATCAGTAGATTCTGTAATTGTTCTATCGAAGTTTTCTATACAAAGTGCAAAACTATGTGTAGAGAGATTATAATACGAATTATACAGACTTCTATTTTAGTCATTTACAAGATTTATTATTGACTTATACAATTGTGGAGTTTGAATTGTTACTCATTTAGATTGTACAGAAATAACTGATCATTGTACAGAATTAAATAATTGTCAGTAAATAATACAGTAGAACATATCATAAAACTGACAATTAACGTTTAAGTTTAAAATGATCGAGGCAAACTAACTTATTTTATCAAGAGCCATATTAAATTCATTTACAGTTGAGTTAGCAAAAAATATACAGAGATAGAACGCATCTAACTGGAGAAGATTCTTTCAAGACATCGTCAAATCCTTTTTTTTACCATAATTAATACTAGTATAAGTATACATATATCATATTTTCATATTGTGGAAAGCTACAAAACAAAAAATGTCTATAAATTATATACTAAAACATAAATTACATGTTCTAATAGAGATAGTCAGTATCAAGTGGTGAAAATGTAGTTCTACGCGAAAAGATAGATGGAATACATAAAATAGAAATTTTTTGGTCAAGTGCTAGTCGTTCGATAAATTAGGTGTCCATATTTATTTATTATATTTGTATATTTTTAACTAACAGTATAATTATCAAGAAAGTATTTTACGCATGAAATTAAATAAATAACGTAGAATCAAATATTTTAATTCCAAGCCTTCACAAAATTTGAAAGAATACTATTGGCAGTTACTACTAATTACTAAATATTATTATAGTTATTTTAGTCAACAATACAGATTCCTTCAGCACATCTTAAAACGGAATTTTTTTTAATAAAGGTTCAAATGAGAAAATATTATTTATTGCATATTTTTTACTTCTGTTCTCATGTTTAATGATGATTATGATTGTGATATTTATTGAAACTTGTAACCGTGAACTGTGAATATCACATTTTAATTTGTAAATAAAATCCTATTTATTGCAATTTGAAACGAAACGTGTATGAAACACTACTACCTCAGTACCTGTGTTTCCAGCAAAAGCTATTTTCACAAACTGTTCTACAAACTGTCAAAGTTGATGTATAATATCTGACTGAGTAACCGGCAAAGCGTACAGAACATAGCTAATGCCGGCAGTACTTCGATCTCAAGATCATTTTTCACATTTCATGTCTCGAGAATGGCTTGTGTGAAACATACATACAAGTAGATTGCGATTTCTGAACATTTCCATAACATCTACAAGAATATGTGACGAAAAATATGAATTCTCAATAAAAAATTTCAGCCCAACCTTTACAATTCTGAAAATCATCACAAAATCAAATAAATCTGATCACACCAGTATGACCAGGTCCTTCTTCGCAGTCCATACCTTCAGTTGAAGGACTTTTCCGTATGTTCCATACTTTTCGAGACAATAATTCGAATGCTTTGATTATATCTCACATAAAATGAAAACTCTCCTCAAATTTTCATTTACTCGGACCGTGAATCGGCCAATTAATCGGATAATTGGGATTCTACTGCATTATGAAGCCAATATTTCGAATTTACGCGGATGCGAAAGAATAAATTCGTTTTGGCACTCGTTACTTTCACTGCATACTTTAGCCGAAAACTTGACCGATCGTTTCACAGAATACGTCGAGCCGCCGGTCGCCGTCGAAAAGCTGAAGTATTTATTGACGAGGCGTTGTCGCGAGTACCGACGAGGACACGATTTTACGATCGATTCGCATCGCCGATTCCTTTTACCTTTTGCGTGGTGATAGACCTCATAGGGTTCACGACGGCGATTCCAGCTATTCGAGTCGTTCAGTCGCTGACTGTACGGTAGAATTTTACAGCTCTATCATTTCTCCGCCCTTATCGACCGTACGCCTAGAAGATGAGGACATTTTTGGCGCCGTCGTTCTGATTTTTAAATCAACTCCGAAGATCCCCGTCCAGCGAGGATCAGTAGAAATACTATATAAATGTACTGATATACGTTCACTGAACGAATTTCAGACTTTTGGCATGGGCCAAAAGGATATATAGGAACAGTTACTTTATTCAATATTATTATTGATTATTTAACACGTCTGCGATGACGCTTCATAATGTGTGACGCTGTTATATCGTTGGTAGTTTTCGAGAAATGGTTAATATATATTTGTCGTATGATATATCCTATTATCGATATGGCTCTATCAAAATATCACACGTACATGTAATTTATTTAGAATGCTACGTTTAGTTTATTTATTATGTTTTAAATCTGTAAAAATTATATAAATAACGTTTGAAATTAAATTCCACATTAACTGTGTTATCATAATATATTCTAACGAGAGGCTAAAGCAGAACGAAGAAGAAATACATGTTTATCTGAAAAAATAAATTAATATAATTTATCATTAAAAGGATTAGTATTATTTTGATTTTAAGATAACATGTACACTCGTCGTACGCAGTTCACCGGTTAAAGTCTTTCTTACGAGTCTAACACAGTACTGTATTGTAAAGGGATGAGAATCCTTATCGTTTCTACAGTTACACATCTCTCGCTGTCTCCTTCTCCGTATGTTTTTAACGAGTTCATCGTGTACCAGAAACAAATAATAATAAAACATTCATAAGACAGGCCTGAAAGAATCACGATTCGCGTTTTGCTCGGAGCGACGGCAAGCGACTAACACTCAGTTTACGGGAATACCGTAATTTCACGGCAGGCGCTTTTCTTGCATATCGGTACACTATTCGAAGCAGGAAAGTGATCCGATGTTGGTGGTGGTTCCAGGGGAAGGGGTGAGGTGGGAAGGGGAGGGCGCGTAGGATAGGGGTGGAGAAACAGGGGGCAATCGAGAAACGGGTTCCATCGAAGTGGCTCGTTGATTCTGGCGGGAGCAGTCGGCGCTCTCGTGACCGTCGATAAACTCCAGCACTTTCGTCAAAAACCGTATAAAGTCTGCAGAAACAGCCGCTCGTACGCCGGTGAAAGGAACGGAACGAAGATGGGGAGCTCCGATGTGGAGCCATCGGGGTTCGGGGGTGGTTATCTCGCTCTCGAATGGACTGTATAACGCGCAATTTATGGAGCATACACTTGTCCCGACTGTCCTGCCGCGGAACGTCCACTATCTTCCGCGGGGGCGACGCGATAACGGAATTCGAAAGTCGTTCCTTTGACGAAAGTGCGAAGACGGTCCGTTTAAATGCTCGCCGATGCGTAATCCAGAATGACCGCCGTCAAGACAAACACGGGATTAATTGAACGGCTGCATTAACCTTCTGCGATCGGTACATGTTTCATGAAACTATTCTTTAACCCTTTTAGTGCCGATGTATCACTGTTAACAACACTTGCGAAAAGTGCCAACGAACGTTCTTATTTGTTGAGCTATTTCTGGATATTTACGTATGGGCTATTTTTTCTGAAAGGGATATAAGTCCGTTTTGGGGGAAAATGAGTTAATGAAAGTATTAGTGAGATATAGATATCGTCTTTTTATATTTACAGTCAGATAATTAATGACATAGTACGATATCTATACGGTATTCTATGAAAGTAGAATAAGTACATTTGTAACGAAAATCGTTTATTTTCTTTTTAACAATTTCATTAATTATTATTGCATAATAAAATTTAATAAGTTCATGGTTTTATAAACGTTAACCGAATTGATTAACGTTTGCCAATATTATTAAGTTGATTCAAACGTAAATCCTTAAATATATTAATGCATGAGAAAATGGACTTATTAAATCACTTAAAAAAACGGCTCGCATAGTAATATGGTTCGAAGGACCCAACAGGTTTTTGATCATTACACCACAATAATAGATAGCGAAATAGCGTTCGATGAATTTTCAAAGTCAATTCTCTTGAAAAAGAAGAATAACTTATTGTTTATTTTGTTCATTTGTATAAGTTTTTGTGAATTTTTTGTAAATACCAGGATCTATATTAAAACAGAAATGGTACTTGATTATCTTATATTTGCGCGGAACACGCACAAAAATTCAACAGAGGTTCTATTGAGCCGAATAATTCTTACAATTTCATGCACGCACGCTGAAGTCGATTGTCTTTTGTTATTGATTACGCGCGCATGGATGCGCGTTTGTATCTTACCTGACCAGCGCTATTCGTCAAAAAGAATTCGTAACGAGAACGATCAAACAGAATACTGATTTGAATAACAAACTTCGACGGTTAGCCAAATTCGCTACGATCAGTTGAATTTTTTATTTGAACGAGCACAGCTTACATGGTTTTGTTATCGTCGAATTCATTCTTAAATCATGCTCTTGAGACCATTCTAAGTCTCGTCGCGTGCACTCTTTCGCCTTTGCGATTACGTTAAATTTTTCAATCTAAGCCGTAGAGTGCACTGATAGCGAAATTATCTGTTTACATGCGGATTACATGGATTTGGTGAGAAAAGATCCTCAATGATCCTGATAACTTAAATGTTACCTTGTTAACCCATTTGCATCGTTAGCGTAAGTATATGGACGCTCTTAACCAAGATTTTTAATTTACTGTTAATCAATATTACAATATTATATTATTCTTGTCGTTTACTATATATATTATTGCAAATGTATATCGCATTCTATAAACTCATTTCTATCTTGGAAGAATTCAGATATAACAGAAAAAATATTCGGGGATAATGGAATAATTTTTATTCTATTATATGATGCAAATAGATTAATTCTCAAAATACTGACTATTCGATAATTCCGTAAAGCTCCGTGTCGTGTAAAACTTTTGACTATTTTGAGAAGGTATTGTACAATTCACCGTTTAAGAATTAGGCAGCGTGATCACGCTTCTCAGATTCACTGTGTAAAAGTGCCAGCCATCGGTTTATAAAGTCAAATTAAGTTTATGTATTTATTTTACTTTTAAATATTTATTTTTATTTTGTTTATTATTTGCTTAGAATTAGAAAGATTATGAGATCGTACCATTTAGAATTTTTTTTTCAGTTTTCGAGTTGAAACGAAGGAACTGGGATCGCGGTGCTTGGCACTTCTCGAGCGGATTTTTATATATTTTTATAAATTAATATTAAATATTAAATATTAATTATTAACTTAAGACTTAGCATTTATTTCATAATTTCCTTACATTTCTTTCTCTACGAAACCACCATTTTTAAAATAATTTATTAACGCTATCTTCTGAATTTTGTTTACTCCTATATTCCTGCGGGTTAACTTTTCTTAAATACAATATATCATTTGAATATCCACTTCTAAAGTCTGCACTCTCCCCCTGCATGTTCGTGTTTATTACGAAAAGCCGTAAACTGTTATTGCAATGATTTTTTTATGGCAATTATTGAGATTCAAACTAGTATGACTACGCATTTTGATAGCCTGGAACATGCTTTTTACGAAATTGATCTCGTCAATGGAATTGAATTAGTGTGTACCGAAACGTCCGTACAGACCTGTAGGATGGTCTCCTGTTCGAAGTCTAGGTCGGTCGCTTTCCCAACCGTTATCTAATTACCTTCTAGCAGAAACGTGCGCGACATAAAATACTGTTGCAAAACCAGACCCATTGCAGTATTTTCATATTAAAAATATCATGATCGCAGTAAATGTAGAGCTTTTCACACTTTCATAAGTATCATATAACAATTTACTTCAATATTTATGAGTACATCTCCTTTTTATCTGCGTTCCATGTACACTATACTGTGCGCATCGAAATAATATGTACAAACAGGCACAAGATGATTCCTCATGAAAAAATGAGAAAAAATAAAATAAAATGTTTTACTTAAAGCTTTGTTACCATTTTACTTGCATCGTTTCCATATAGAGCTGTAGTTTGATACTAATATCAAGGTCTAAGAAGATATGGTTATCAGAGTATCTTGATTTTGTTTAAACTTTATAATTTATAAGGTCGCATATATCTTGTTTTACATACATAAATTCAATAAACGTTCGTACCACAAATTTTATCCAACTATATCTTAACTGCAATTCAATGTTGTAATTATCCAATATTCACTCTACATAGGAAAAAATTGTTCAGAATCATGCACCCATCTACATATTCCATGCTGATCAAAATCGGTGAGACAGGTGACCGTAATTCCGCATAATTACCTTCAGTTAGCTAATGTAAATACTAGTAAGTGATTGTAAAGTGACTGTAACTTCTTCAGGTTACATTTGTTCTGATTTTTTTTCTGATAGTTTTATTCTGATACCATTTTTGCAAGGATATTCGTATTTTTCATGAATTGTTACAGTAATTTTGTAATCCATTGTTGGAAAGTCACTTGTGTATAGCTTCTGCGGTCAAATGTATAGGTTTCGTGATAGTTATTATTTATTTCGTAGTTTATAAGAACTGTTGGCTTGATTTTTCTGTAGTTTTTTCTTTTCATTTTGGTATCGGTTTTCGTTGATTGTTTTATCTCTAAATGAAGGAAAAAATATCCTTTATAATTGTTTTCTTCTTTTACAGCGTTTCTGGCTAGCTGTATAGTTTCTCTAAACATTGTAGCACTTTTTTCAGATGTTATTCATACTGAAATTCTGACAATTTAATTATTAGGGTAGGTTCATTCATATTTTTACGATTCATCTGTTGTCAAAAAATTTCATTCTTTGTTAACATGAAAAAATTTTGTCATTGTTCGCGTTTAATTTAAGTTGACTTTAAATTATACACGAATGACATAATATCACATTTTTCCACATAGCTTATTATTTTTACCCTGTGTAAGAATTTTATGACTCTTTTCATTTTAAAGTTTCTTTTAGCTTGGTTTACTTATTCGTATCTTGATTTGATCTGATTGTACTTAGTTGATGTAACTGTCTTCACCTGTTACAAGATTTAGTATTTTTATTCAAAGGTTAATTACTTGAATATCGATATGTATTGATAGATGTGTTATTATTTTAGTTTCAAGTTCACTCGTGGCCAGTCAATTATTGTTATAACTATTTTTGCACTTCCTGTAGGTCTTAATCAGGTCAAAACTTTATTGATGTGTTTATGCTTGAAAGATTACATTCCAGAATGATTAATTGTTTTTCTGTTTTATAATACAATTCTTATCGCTGGTGGTCATTGTCATTTCAAACGATAGTAACGGCTGAGCCGTGTTTATCAGACCTGTTCCGTTGTCAGTGGCGGTTGAACGTCTCTATATTCGTATGAAGCACCATATACTTACTTATATTATTCACGCACACTAATTACCTTGTTTGCCTCTAGCGTCTGATGCGAAACGTCTGTTCTTAGGTGGTTGCTTAAGAGAGAAGTTGTCGCGAATATTTCGAAAATTTGTAAGAAGCATCGTATAATAGAAAAATATAGGGTGTGTTGCGTCGCTAAACCTCTTTAGGAGGGTTATTGAGACACCTTCTGCGAGGCACATTGGAGCCCTGAATATTTTTTACCATAGCAGAAATAAAAGCCCAAGGAATCATTACTTCAATAATTTAGTCGTATTTGCTTCGGCACGTTTTGCCAGTTTCTATATTTACTGTAACTTTAACTTACATCTGTTTGCCAGAAGTCGAGGCGATCCTTGGTTTTATTACTCGCTATGGTCAGTGTCAAGAACGTTCAAGACCCTTGCGTGGGTCACCCAGGGGCTGCAATCGGCAACCCCCTCCAGGATCACCGGTTGAGTCCCACTCGGACAAAGTTTGTACTCCCCTACCAAAAAAGGTTTATAAAAACCCACGCAAGGTACCGAGAGAGGAGACACAAGAAACATTTGGAATGAGACACAAGAAATTTTTTGAATAAGACACAAGACGGAACATAGACGTCGTTGTATACTCTCGCCGCTGACGATTATTATTGAACTAAGCAAAAATAAACACTAAAGTATTCTTCACTGAAGTAATTAGATACAGTCCACTTTCCAAACAGTTCGCACAAAGTTAAGTCGGCGTGCGACGTACGGGTTTCCCTATAAGATTTTCGAATAGAAAACGCGTATACAACAGGGTGGACCAAGACAAATTGAATAAAAATTAGAATCCAGTCCACATTTGTTCATATGTTGCAATATCGCAAATTATAGTTTTTATTTCATGTTTGTTACTTGTAGAAAAAAGGATTTAAAAATTCTTTTTCATTTTATATTAGTAATGTATCAAACTTTTTATTATTTTATTGCCAAAGAGAAGACGATCTGGTTCGCCCCGATATACCCCTACGTTTTTGAAAGGGAAACTATAAAATGAACCGTTGAAGGTAATAGCTGTACGATAGAAACCAGTACTACATTACTGTACTTATACATGGAAAACCACCGACAAAGAACAAAGCTCTAGAAATCACTCATCTAATTTTTGCAGGGATGATGAATTATTTATCACGTTGCATACCGGAAATGAAAAATCCGCCTTTTGCATACACATACGTAAAATGAATGTGCTTTACCAACTCTCAAACATTTAAAAAATATTAAACTTTATTACAACTGATTACTTGTATAAAATACATTAAACATTAGAATTAGAATTAAATTCATACAATAAAAATGTCTATTTCATTTCTGCTAGTTGAAGTCAAAAAGAGTAAAAATTTCATAATGTTTTTTAATAATTGCAATACTAAGAATCTTTTTACAAAGATGACACTAATTACAACCACAGCTACGTATGTATAAGGAATAAAATTATAATGAAAGTACTGAAAGAATAAGAAATCTCCTTAACTTGCATAAAATAAACATGTTTCCTGTTTTAAATATGTAGGTATTACATACACTACTACATATCTTATGCTATAAACAGCAGATAAATTTTGAATGGAATATTTAACTATCTAGGAAGGTCGTCCGACATAAAAGAAGACCTTCGAAATAACCTTACCAAATTTTAATAGTAATGACTAACAAGTATTATTGCATAAAATCTATAAATCAACAAATTTTGAACAAAATTTTATTAAAATTTTTATTAACATAACAAGCATTTTAATATGATTCCTTCTTTCATTACTTAGCCCGTGAACATTTGAATTTACGTAAACATCTACAGCCACTAATTATTTTAACGAAATTTTGCTTAAAAAGCACGCCACTTTTTGTTTACGATATTCATAAAGTTATGAATGCACTGTGGATTTTTATGCATTTACAGGAAATGTGCAAAACTGCAAAAACTGCATACAATACGAAACGATATATAAAATATTCAAACTGCAATGTTTTTAATGGTATTTTTTAGGTAAAACTATTCTCCATCGTAATTCTAGTTTTCTAATTATGCGTTTAAAAATTTGACTTTACATAAAGATCCAGTGACTAATTATCAATAAACATACGCTATTTTTGTAATGACCATCACTGCCTACACAGGCATGGAAACGGACCATCATGTCACTGTAGAAGGTTATCGTCATTCACTGAATTCTTGATGCCCTCAAAACTGGCAACCGTTAACACAGTAAAGCCACGTGTCGATTTCCAATGCCTATCCAAGGGACCGTTTAAGAGTGACAGTCATCGATTTGATTGAAATTTTTCTCCTAGCCACTGTGCCGAAGAAATAATAGACACATATATTTTCTGACAATTATCCATGTTGAAGGGGTTGAAACAGCCCTCAAAATAGACAGTCAAAACGTGTCAGATCGAATATTATGAAAATCATTAAAGACAGATAAAACATTTTCATTGTAAAATAATGTTTTTAATAAATGGTCAATCGTCTATTTAAACATTTTTCAAAAATATTGCTAATAATATTAAAACCTGTATATTATTTATATTGTAAGTGTACGTTACAATGTTGTTTATACTATAATACATATTAAAAATTGATACATTATTTTTATTTCACACATAATATATTGATTCGCTTATGCGATAAAATTAGAATTTATGTTTTGTATTATAAGAAGAATATTTGAATCAATTATAAATAAATTCTTATTTCAGAGTACGAGTAAAGTCGTTGGATGTGAATTTACGCGAGAATGTTGTACTTTTTTAATATTTTAAGCAGCCATACTATATTGTATCAGTGTGTGTGCACAGAATAATTACAGTTAATATCATTCGCAAGGAAATGTCAAGTTTTAGTTTTCCACAATAAAAATTACGAATGAATTATATGAATCGTGGAACTCACTCAGTAATAATATACAGGAGGAACTGCTCTTATTGCTGCTCCGATTCGCGAGTATTTGATTCTTAAATATTCAAATATTCAGATGACCATTCTATTTTGACCCAAGTATATGATTATCGGGATACTCGCTTAATTTGGATCTCTATATGCGGTAATGTCTGTGTCACTGCAGACAGCTCTTTCGAATTTCTTAAACGCTAAAAGGTCATGTTTGTCATCTGAATATGGTATAAATTTAATTATATTTTTCCACATCAAAAGAGAAATTTATTCCCTTCCTATATATAAATGTATATTATTACTGTTATTAACATCTCAGCAATTAGCTTCATACGTAAGTAGACGTCGCGTTGTCTGTACTGTTGTTTTCTTATGCTGTCGAATTTTATACGGTGCATAATTTAAGTTTATTTTGTTATTATATTTCTTCAGGTTAATATTATATTTACTTGTGTCCACAAACTGCTTAGATCAGTTTCTTTCAAATTAGTATCAATAAATACGAATAAAAAAAGAATGAAAGGCTAAAAATTAGCAAAATTGTGTTACTTTACCTGTAATGTCTGTTAAGCAATTTTCATGTTTTTTCAATTTTAAACAAGAAAATATTTATAACATATTTGGTTCCTAAACACAGAAAATCCAAATCTATATATTCAAGTATAGAACCTCGAGTAGTCAAATTTAAATCTCGAAGCCAAGTTTGAGCCATTAGATTAATCTACTTACTATACATGAAATTATCATTTCGTGACTACTTAAAAAGCTTTATCTAATAAATCCATACCTTTATATTATGAAGTTATACTTTTAAAATATACTTTCGCTGATACCTTCACTATTAAATTGCTTGTTTTCAAAAAAATTGTTCGTACAGAAATTCATTCGTACAGATTTTGTGTAGTTACTTCTGCACAATAAAATAAAGTATTTTCGTGAATCATTAGTATCGTAAAAGAGTTTAGTTTGTAGTGAGTGTACAAATATATATATATATATATATATAATTCGACAGAATGTATCACAGAAGAATAATTCAGTGAATATACTGTAAAGGTAAACAGATGTTGATGTAAACTTAAATAATAATCTTGTATTCTGTCGAAAGGTCTGCATGAAATTGGTGGAAACAGTAGAGTAACTAGTTACACATAAACTCTCTTAGGAAGTTTAACAGCGATAACATTCTACTTATTAGAACCTCGTTAGTTCAAATTAATTTTATCACGATATCAAGTTTACCGATTATGTTTCTGAGCACTAATTATCGTAATCTAGAAAAACGAGCCGTTTAGGTATACGAGCCGTTCTTATCCCGCAATCAACCGTGACAAGAATAAGTGGAGTCTTATGATATAACTGATCCAATTATCCGAACTGGAACCGATAAATGGAGTCTTATTATAATTATATTCCATTGGTAATCATGATTCAGCTGTCACAACTAATTACAATTACTTAAGAAACTTTGTTTGTATAAATGCTACGTGTAAACTTTCTAATATCCAGACATTCTTGAAATAAATCATTGCTGCCATTCTAGTGATTCATTACAGAGAGTTTATTCGAAATTTAAACAGCTGATATATAGTACCTACTTGTTACTATAGTATTCAAAAGGAAGTTCTTTCCCCTCTAACATTTTTTTAATTTCATCAAGCACTTGGAAATATTTTCTTAAACTTCCAAGTTTAGATGATACACTATGTAAAGTATGCTTATGCAAAAGAAAACCTACGACTTCTTAAAGATATAATTTTAAATTTACGCTTCTTTAAGAAACTAAAAAGAAGAAAAACAGAAATGATTTAAATAATTTTACTTTGAACCATAAGTCTTTTATTATGAGTATAATAAGCTTTTAATACTGATCACTACATAGTTTAATAGATGCAAATATTTAGAAGATACAGTTCAAAAATTTGTGTACAATTCTTATTATAACAATAATTTATGCAATTTCTATATTCTCTCATTTATATTTTCTTATTTAAAGAGCTATTGTAACTTGCTCCAAATGTTACTTCTGTGGGTGCTTGAAAACTTGGCAAATTTGACTTACGTACATATAAAATATGCGAAATATTAGGTCGTGTAATATGAAATGTCGGATTTTTCTTACTCATAAATGTTTGCACTCCTGTTGTTGTCATTCCTTTGTTTTTCATATAACCTCTTAAACAGTTTCATTGTTGATTATCAGAAACTTTTTGCAAGATTTTCCGAATTGTGATTAATAACTACTTTTTGCATCGTTTTTGCAAACATGAATACCGCCAACACTCATGTAACTTTCTTATATGAATTCAAACTTGGAAATAATGCTACAAAAACCACTGAAAATATAAACAAAACATTTGAGGACAATACTGTGAATGAAAGAATAGCGCAGTGTTGGTTTACAAAATTTCCTTTCACTGATATTTCTTTGTAAATCAAGCCACTTGGTAACCTCGAAACAATAGTTTAGAACGAAGTCTTTAGAATGTATTAATCCTAAAATTTTTCAAAAAAGAAGTTCATTAAAAACACGTCGGCAGAAGTACATCAAATCAAATAGAGTATATTGTGATTTAAATAATAAGGTTCCTTTTTTACCGCAAAATCTGACGTTTCACATGCACCGACCTAATAGTTACAAACAAAATCCTTCGCGCGAGAATCTACCGAGTCGCTAAATTAGATTCCAGTGCAAGGGGTTAATAGATGTCCTTAAAATTCGAAAAATTGCCGTCCCTAAGTGAGCCAGCAAAGAGTCCGTACCGCCTTTGTGTTCGGGGAGTGTGCCAAGAGATGCCAAGAACGAGGCACGACTACACACGCACGGGGCGGCACATCCCGCGCGCGTAATTCTGCGACGAGAAGATTCGGTTAATTCGCCTGGAGTCTCGCAAGCTGTACCGGCGAGCGGATTCCGGCCGATTGCGACCACTTAAATCAGAGAGCCGGACTGCCAGCCAAATGCGAGATCGAACGTTCAATTCGGACGACGGTGAACTGGCAGCCGCTGGCCGTGGATAGAGGGAAGCCAGAGGAACGGGAAAAATGAGAAGTAAAGACAGTCGCGAAAGAGAAAGACCAAGAAAGGAGAATAATAGGAAGATCGGCGGAAGTGGATATAAGAGGGAAACAGTGAGCCAATTCGCTAATCCCGATTTCCGATCGCGGACGTCGATTCTGCGTATTTACGTTAACAGCTCCAATCAGTTCCCTCCCCATTTCCTTACTCTCGGATACCGTGTACATGGCCGGTATTCCTAAACTCCGTTCACCTCGGCTCACTTCCTCCTTTGATCGGCCAATTCGCATTCCGCTCCGCGAGTTTCTCCTCTCGCCCTCTTACCTACCCCTTTCCCACCCCTCTGACAATGTGCTTCATCCCCGTTTCGAAGTCACATCGAGCTGTGCCGAACTGTCGCACGTTCGCGTTCGTGTTTGCGCCGATTTTGCCATATTTTCAGAATTTCCGACTTCGCTCGCGCTTAACGTTTTAATTCACCCTTGTTGCGGCTTCGGTTTGTTCTATAAAGTATCCGATACACTCACGCGAGATAGAAATGGTGCGCGGTTAAGCTGTCTCTTAGACGCGTTCGTCTGTTATATATTATCTCTGTTTCTGTTTATGTTTACGAAGAATAACAGAGGTGTTTTAGAGTGATTTCAGGCGAACCGGTAGTTGAAAAACAATCGCATCGATGAAAAACAAGGAGCACCGTGTTATTATAAATATTCATTCTAGGTTTACTCATATTCGCACATGAAAACATGTTATTCTTCAGTTCTGATCTGTTTGAATTACCAGTTTTTCGATTGTACTATTGTTTTCAAGACTTCTGTACATATTGAAGGATCGAATTGTTTTCGAGCGCTGAGAGTTCTAATGTGTTCAAACTGAAATCTTAACAAAATTTTTATGTATTAATTTGAATATTACTAAACTACGGCAGGAACTTGGATGTAAAATAAGGAATACAGTTTAATTATTGTATAATTATAATATACAGTATAATTATATATGTACCATACAAGTCGGAGGCTTCGGAGTACCAAAGTTCTCTTGCGAGAATCAATTCATAAATCTATATAAACTGAACGAATGGCATAATTGAAATCTAAATTTACATTTCGATATTATTTCAAAAAAGATCTTTTACAGATTTATAGTAAAATGTAACCGCCAGAACAACTCAATTCAGTGGTGTAACTCAAAAACAAACGTTCTATGGAAACCGAACTTTAGACGGGAATCAGAATCGTCAAACATTCATGACATTAAAATATGTTCACTTAACGTCAGCAGCATTGCCCACCATGGAATCCTTACAAAAGATCGGGAATCTTCAACAAACTGAATCGCTCTGTTCCGTCAGATTCGAAAAAGCGATTCTCCGAGCAGATAAAGAAACAGATATATCGTGATCTCGCGGAAGCTGAAAAATTTCGTGGTCTGTGTTCTTCTGGACCCCGCCGCGGTAATAGATTCTTTTATCAACTTGGTCCCGAGGTCTAGACCTTGGTTCGGTCTCTTTATCGCGGTTGAATTATCGGCAAATAGAAAAGAGTCGGCTAGATATCTCGAAGGAAAGTTCAAAAGTTTATCATGACATAGGTGCGGATAATTGATAGAAGCTTCCAGCGCTTTCTCTTCTCTAGCTGCTTTCAAACTTTGCCGGTTGACGGAAGTTCCCGGACGCATAGATCGGTTTGGTGCCAGTCGTATCACTGCATAGTTTTATACACTCTTGAAAATTACGTTAATGAACAGCTGATAAAACTGGTAAATCGAACATAACTTGTACGTTTTCTGTATTTGGCGACCTCTCATCTAAATAGCATTCTTAACGTTAAACGTACGGCAACAGGTCAAATGACCAGTATTGAAATTTGATTTAACATTCTGTATTTTCTTTTGCCGATTTAACTTTATGTTAATTCCTATATTGCCCGATTAATTAGTTCTTTAATTTTTGTCATTTCTTTTGTTTCTTTGTTTTGAATAATTTATCGTCTAACTTGTTTACCTTTATTTTTAAACAAATTATTTGATTAGTTAGGATATAAACAATTTTTTGTTCCGTTTAAAACGTCTGATCTTCTCGCTTTAGGAACTACTATACCATACGAAAGGAATGAGTTAATAACACAAGATTACCATAATTACAATATCGTTGTAATCAAGAAAAAAAGAAATGGTACAGCGACTTTTTTTATTTCCGTACGGTCCGATTTAAAAAAATGACGCATTTAACGTTTAGCACAGGATTTTACCCCTCTGAGCCGAAGGACGTATCACATAAGCATACTCACATGCGTCTTCACACACGAACGGCAAGTCAAATTCAAGTTTCTTTTAAAGTTGTATATTGAAAAAATAAAATAAGAAAATTATCGTATAGAATGCTATAATATTATTATGATATAATTTTTATTTAAAATATACACGGTAACAATGATTCGAGTTCAGCTTTTAATCTACAATTCTTCATTAATTTAACGATGCTAGCAGCAAGTTATTTTTATGTCGTTGGTACCAAATAAAATTAAATTATTTTACGAAAACGTTTTATGTATTTAAATTTTTATTTCAGAACCCACACAAACTCTTTCCAATACCTAATATAAAGAAAATTCGGTTAAATACGATGATTCGATACAATGTATTGATGTCGTTTTTGAGAGGTTAAAAATGACCAATTCAGTAGATACTATAGCACACACCCTAATTTTCTATCTTGGCAGAAAATTCTTTAAAAAAATAAAGAGAAAAACAAAGAACAAACTATTTTCTTCATTTACGAAGATTCCATTAGTTGTTATTCTCAGTTTCTCACATGCTAATGAAATAGGTATCACCTCTTACCGTGTGCAGGATACCTTTAACAGATTCACGTCGAGACATGTTTTTATATGTTTAGTCATAAATCGTAATAATAACAAAGCAATGTTTGCAAGAATGATGTTGAAGCGTATTTTTTATTACACGCCCAGTTTTATGATTTCAGTTGCTGTGAGTAATAGCTTATAAATAATTTAATAAATACATTGATTATTAATGTTAATTTATTGTATTGTTCTTTCATAGTTTTTCTTCCATATGCACGCAGCTTCATGCTATATAATTAAACAGGTTTTGACAAAACTTAACACGTTAACCGCCATGATGGTCAAGTTAGTAAATAATAGTGTGACTTCAGAACTATCGTCATCACTTGTCCTAATGTTTTCCAATAAAAAGTTTCTAAACTAATTTTTGCATTCTATTTCTATTTGTGCAGCCTAATATTAATATTAATGGCGACTTATATAAATGTTGGAATGGTATACATTCAATGTACGGTCTTGCTTCATGAAACACTGCATTGGTAGACAGTACAAGCGATTATTATGAAAACAGGTAAATAATGAATGCAATCAAAAATGGTTATATCTCAGAAATAATTTGTATGGGACATATGTTTAGGCGAACTTCTTTTTATATTTTAATGTGCCAGCTAGTGAAGTTGTGCCCAAATATTCTGAAATATCTTATATAATCAGGGGAAACATATTATCATGTACACCATAGTAAAACTATTCTTGTCGGTGGCATACAACAGTGTACGTACGTACTGTATAGTATGATTCTATTAACCTCTTAGGCACGATGCGCTACTATAGTAGCTTTCGCGGATGTTACCTTTCTGAACGACACGCCACTATAGTGGCTTCCTCACTACCAATATATCATATATCATGCCCAATTGTATTACTAATTATTAAAGTAAATTGTTAAAGTTAAATTATGTATATCATATCTTTAAGGAAAATTATAATTTAATCATTAAAAACTTCATTCCAATGTACTCGCGTAGAGAACAGCATTGTCCGTACAGAACTCTGCTGTACAGAGAAGCAGCCCCGCGCAAAATTCAGCGGTGCCTAAGAGGTTAAAAACTATTACTGTATGTAGTGCAATTACCTCGGTGCGGATTACCAATGACCTAAACACCGCACAAACGCAATCAACATAGGATTTTGTAACAGTTGCTGGGTTAAAAATGCGAACGCTTTAAACTGGAATCCACATTTATGCTTAGGTATTTCAACAAAGTAAGTCATGTCATCGGAGCTGTGTATCGTTAAAAACTCTAATTGTCTGACATAGAACTTTTTATTTTGCATCGTGTATATTATGACCGTGCTATTTTGAATTGCATAAGAATTAGAAAACTTGAAGTGTTTCATGTAAGATCGATAATCTGGATAACCATAATGAAACACTTGGCGCCGATGACCTAATTATTGCGTGAAATATGAACGCCGCAGAGAGTCTGATTTGAACAGTTTATCATTGTTTTATTTAGAAATTGGAATTCTCCGACAAATAACAAAATTATTACTTATATCGAGTAAGTGATTTAGTCTATATTAAGGTGAATTTAATTTTTTGAATTACTCTTGTGCCTCTAGAAAAAAATGCATGTCTGACTGATAATCTCTGTAATTAGATTTCTACTTGTTTCTTCTGTTTAAAAAAAGTTCACTTTGTTAGTGAACAATCTATTTATTGAAAAAATAGTTTCGACTCAATTTAACTGAAATTAAAAATGCTAGTAATCAGAGACGTACAAATATTACTACTCAAAATATTTTCACATATATTTATTGAAACTACAAAATTGTTTGTAATATTTATTTTTTTCTGTATGAAGAAGAAAAGTTTTTGCAGAATATTCATCTGTACATCCTAAGGAATTTGAAATCCACGTTTATCTAATTGAAAAGACTAATAATATCTCGTGTAAAATTTGTTTCATTTAATCATTATAAGAACTACAAATTATCTCCAAGTATGTTTACTTTATTCATTAATGCATTCATTAGATAAGTATTTTTATGATTACTGCAATGACACGGCCTAACACTTATCTACTTTTTTATACAACTTTTGCTTTATCTCGAAACAATATCCTAGATAAAACACTAATTGACTCATTTTCTGTGAAATAAGTTCGTGTCTTCCTAAACTAGTAATTATATTAGTAAAAATTAAATGTTATCTTTGTATACTGCTTTATAAATCCAATTCCATTGCGCGCAATATCCAAAAACTTATAATATCATTAAACTAAATTGTAAGACAAGATTATTAAATCCACTAACTGTGCATCAATTAATGTCCAAAGTGTACCAGAAAGGATCGTACACCTGAGCTTCGATCTACGCAAAAATCCGTTTCACGTGGATTCGTTTTAGATCGCGCATAAAAACTACCACGCAAATAGTGTTTTAATTTACCGTGTAAAAAAGAAACTCGCGTAAAAATGTTTCGCGTACATTGAGGGCCGAGTGTACAACTGAAAAGTAGATTATTTTACATACTCGTTCAGAAATTACTCGAAAACTAGGATTCTCTCATTCGGGGGTTGATTTTCAAGAAAGCCGGATTTGAAAATTCACATCTAACAGATGGGTATGCAAATCATGTACATACGGACTCCTGAACCATATTCCTAACTGATAAAGCGTGCCGGTTGAAATTCGAAATTCGATTTTCTCGAAAATAAAGCCTCGACGAGAAAAATTAGATCCTCTCGTCAATGGCTAATTACTCAGCCAAGTAACTCATTGCCAGTGTTAAAAAATGTCACGGTTAATTAAACGTCAGCCAACCGTAAAGCTTTCATGTACGTGTCAACATTGAACGCATAGGAATTTCACGGCGCGGCGGCGAGCATTAATTCCATCCCGCGCAAGAAGAGTTCGTGGATGGAGACCGAGGGCAAGACTTCCGTCAGTATCTATTAAACGACACTCCGGAACTGGACGCGGCGGACATCTTTAAAAATGAATGCGAGGACACTCGCCGTCCGCGTGCCTGATACACTCGGAGGAGGGTACCGGTTAGAAGTAGAGAATGCTTTCGCTCGAATTAGATCCGGGAGTTCCGGGACTGTCGGCGCGCACCGATTTTGCCACAATTTATATGCGGCAGTATTTTTGCACAATTTGTGCCGGTTATGAGAATGTGGTAGCGCGATGGTTTCCCCGTGAAAAATATAGCTGGAATTTATCGCGGGGACCTCCATGTGCGCTTTCTCTGCCTTCTCCATCAACGACAGAATATCCATTATTCGTCACTGTCCGTGGCCCTGCAACGACTCGACCAGGATAAAATTACGAACAGTCGCACCAAAAATCGTTTCGGCATTCTATTTCGAATCTTCATATTCGTAATTCTGTCGATTTACCCGTGAAGAACTCGGTTTTCGAGACTATCGAAGCGTTCGCAATTGATTTTTCGATTTAATCGCATTTCAACGTAAATTTAAACCGTTTCAGTGCGGTATTTCTGTATTCATTGTATATTTTAAGTTGCGTCAACGCCATGAGGTCATTGGCAACTACTTTAAATTATACAGATGATTATCTATTTATGCGATTGTATTGTGTATTCCTTAGTTGTGAATGGCTGATTAAAGCCAGTGAACTGTTCGGATTACTTATTTAAAGTCTTCTTTTATTTGATATTTTCTTCTTTCCCTTTGGTATTTTTCTTTCCCTTTGGTTGCACATTGATTTGTTTTCGTTTTTAATAAGCTAAAAGTGAGAGAGGTTCGTATGTCCAATCCTTAGTCTTGTTAGTATTATTTGAAGTCTTTGTTCGTTTCGGTATGGCAATATATAATTACCAAAAATGCGGAGCATGTAATTTTATACAGGGTGTTCTGTAACTGATGGTTCAGTCGAGTAGAGGCGGTTTCTACGTGGAAAAGTGAATAAAATATGTAGAATTAAAATTTGTTCACTTGAGGCTTCATTATTGAGAAAATTGACTTTGAATAATTTACTCGATACACGTGCACTAGATATGAACTAAGTTTGTATTTATTACATTAGATAATAGGAAATATACAGTGAAACAGAATATTGCCCTGTAATAAACTTATTTTGCCCTTAAATTGTTTGATACCTGTAATTTCTTCTTCGACGATGCGTTTTCATCGCATGCGCTTAACGCATAAATCATATCTCTGTATTCCTAACTGCTGTATGTCGACATAGTGATTGACTGGTGAACATTGATTTTTCAGAACTAGAAAAGTAGAATAATAGGAATACTACGAAGCACGTATTGCCACCGGGAATGTTTATAGGCATAAATCTAATTAATCCTGGAATCTACAGAGAAGTGCATGAATATTTGCAAAGTCAAAGTTTTTCAAAATAAAAGCTCAATTGAGAACAATTTATTTCACATTTTTGGTTCATTTTTCCATGTAGAGTTCGACCCTGCTCGGTTATACCACTGGTTATCGAATACCCTGCATTTAGCAATTTTGTTCCTGGTGAAACTAGAAAAACTTTGTAAAAGAAAATTGCACTATTTGACTGGGTCTATTACGCTACAATATGAGTTTTTTTTATAGATTCAGTAATGCAGTTGTAAACAATAATTGCATTCTTTTAAATGAAATCCTATGTTTTTTTAAAATTAAATCGTTTCTTCGCGCCATTTTACATAAATCTGAGTTTATGTAATCAATTTCACTGTTTAGTCTATTGTTGTATTGCGATTTGTTACTGAAAACGAACATTTACGTGTATTAACCGTTATTGTTACTAATGAAAATGAAATGTTTTCACAATTTACGGTACTTATCTTATAAAAGCATCATCAATTGACAGCGCACTACTTTCCCGTTGAAAATTAGCCCAAACATGCCAACAATTGAATAATGACGAGGTTCTTCATACTTTAAATTACTCAGACACGGTTCACTACCCATTTCAACTCTTTATTTCTTAATTCGTTCTGACTTCATTACCCAATTTGTGCCTTATCTGGAGAGAAAGCATCTCAAATCGAATGGTAATAGTTTTAATTCTACATTCAGTTATAGTAATTAAGTTTTTAACAAAACAAACTCTGTATTAAGTAATATTAAATTATTTCAATAGACATACTATAATAGAGATACAATATAATACCTATTATACTATTATTGAGTAACTTTTCTTAAAAGAACTAATGATAATTATACAGATTTAAAAGGTCACTAGAGCATACATCGGTGTTTCATTCTAAGCATTAAACATATTACGTTATCAACAATTACATTTGGGACGTAACCATAATAGAAAAAGGTTATGGGACTGAACACTCGCATTAATTCGAAGTAAAGGCACCACTAATTGACCCGGTATCAGTAGTTGCCCATTTTTTAGGAAACCTTTTAATAGGTTTTTAAAAGTAATAATCTTTCGATGAAGGTGCGATAGGTATGCTGCAGCATCTATCGACCCAACTCCGAAACACTTTTGCCACAATTAAATTATTTATTGTAAAAACTAACAATTTATTTCATTGACGTTGGATGTATATCTCCATTTCCAACATGGAATTGACTTCTTTTCATTTGTATTTGTCCTTTTACTTGTAATTTGTCATAATTGTTGCTCATAAACGAGATTAATGTAATTATCTTTAATGTCTTTGGATTTCTATAAGTGGTCAACTGCTAACTAATATATGATCAATTACTAGTTTTCTCATTTTAAAGGATGATCAACTGCTGACGCAAATATTGAATTTTCAAAAATGTCTATAAAACTTGGATAACGTAACTATTTCAAAAAAGTTCGCTTTATTACATAATGTAAGAAATTCAAACAGCATTTTCACGCATGGAATCTCTCTATTTAACACTATAAGTACCAGACGGGTGAAAATGACCAATTTCTGATTTCTTCTTTTTGCAATTATGAAAAACATAACGGCTGTTTCTCTGAGAAATTATTAAAGAAATTCAATTAGCAATGCGCAAACCGAATTCTAATCAATTAAAATCTCATTAGGTACAATTTTGGATTTTCCATAGAGAAATTTCATAAAGTCAATTCAACTGCTCGGTAGTTTTAGTGTTAATGAAGGATCAAGCGTTTACTATTATTCGCGCAAAAAATTTTTTTAACTAGTCAACCGTAGGTGCTTTTACCTTACATGGTAACCGAAAGTACGAAAATCGCTGAAAAATCGTTAACCTTGGACAATGACGAGTAGCACAAGCAGAAGCAAATGAATCTGCCGTAAAAAGAGATCCCGAGAACGTTGGAACCAAAGGCGGAAATATTAAAGGGGAAAAAGAAGAAGCAAAATAAAACCATGGAAAATTCGTCGCCCGACCTGTGAACCGACCGTGAGATTCAGTTCGGACATCCTTCTTCCAGCTTTCTCCCGATCTGCCGCTTCTTTAGAAACAACTCAGGTTAGGTTGGGAACGGCGGTAATTCACGCGGAGGCATGATGGATGCGTTTGACGCCCACGCGACGTCGCGACGCCTGGGTCAACGTCGAATCCTCCTAACTCGTCTACCAATGGGAACACGAGAACCGAATTTCGAATCTTGCTCGCGCGACGATAATCTCACAAATTGCCTAATTGCCCGTGCACGAAAAATCATGAAGGACGTGCCATCGATTTTGCTTCCTGTTCCGTGTGACGTTCAATTTCTTAATGACTCCTCGGCGTTTCCGTTGAGCTAATAAATTCATGCGGTAGACTGAATAGAACAGTAAGGTCAATTGCAGATGTCCAAATAAGTGAATGTTTTTGTAGTCTCGTTTCAATATTTTTAAAGCTGAAGGATTATCAAGTGTAACATTTTGAAATGTAGCCCGACAGTTAATGCAGTTGAACATTTTCCAGATTTACTTCTCGTATTCAAGAACAAACCGAAGCGTTCAGACTTTTTACAGATGTACTTTGCTACAGTGTAACACTAATGTATCCAAATCATTTTAACTTTATACCTATATGAAGGAGTTAATAAGACGCTGTTAAAGATTCTCCGTAACTGGCATTTTATAAATTCCAAAGCGTGCCGCGCAAACGGATATTTGCGTTTACATAGTTAGTATTGCTGAAACAAGTCTATTTTTCAGATTCACCGAATTACAGGAACACGCATCGGGACAACGTGCTCGATAATCCGTTATGTAACGGAAACACTCGCATCTCGTGTTCACGTTGCCATTCGATAAAAATACCATTGACTAAGGTAATCTAGTCGCAAACTCCCAGGTGCAATGACACATGTAAACAATCTGACCAGCGAAACAAGGAGGAAAAGAATCTGGGAAAGAACACTAATCTGTTTCCATTTTTAATCAAGAATAACGTAAAGTATTCGTATTTTCCCGAAATTATTAATAAAATAATGCTTATAATATTTTAAACAGATTAAATATTTTTCAAATAGCTTACTACATATTTTTAATATCTGTAAATATTATTTGTTATTCACTTTACAACTTAATACTTATTTCGATACATACAAAATAAGTATATGGAAAAGTTCACTTTAAGGAACTATCTTTGCGATACAGAAGTTATTAGATTTGTAGGTCAGATTTCTTGGAAAATTCCAATCTCTTCTTCACCTGTGGGAGGGTTTAGTAGGATAATACATCAGAATGCAACTTTCAGTATAACGTGAATGTACTGGAAAATATGAGAATCTTTCTTGGATCCTTTGATCATTGTTATAAAAGCAACAAATTTTTGATTCTCTGATTGTGAGGCAAAATTTCAGAAAGTTTAAAATGTCGAAAACTTCGATTTTTTTTATTGAAAGTATCAATCGTCTGTTTTTTTTAATGAATATACTGTTTTGTATTTATTCACCTCAATATTCCTCAAATTATTATTCGTAACATTATTATAAAGATTAAGGTCATAGAAAATTAGCTTACGTTTATTCAATCAAATTGCGATTTGTATTAAATGAATAAAGATCAAATCACTTTTCCAGTTTGATGCCACGCAAAGTATTGATCCATTTGAATTCACTTTTTAAATCTAAAAATTAATCCTACCTTATTAAGCCTAAAACTTAATTATAATTAGTTTTATCCTGAAAATGAAGTAAATCCACATTAATTTCACCAGATAATTTTCAAATGTCCGTATAGAGGTGGATTTACACGAAAGGAGTTATTTATCACGAATAAAATCTTCCATATACCTGACTACCGATGTTAATTACTGGTTAAATTAAAATGATCGTAATAATGGCTGCAGTTCGATTAAATTTGGAAGATGAACACTGTATGCAACAATTCATCGGCTATATACATCTTATGAAGAACAAAGTATTTAAAATGTCTGATATATAACTTTTCATAAAAAATACACGGAAATATTTTTTCTACTCTCCATTCAACTGTTATGTAAATACAAATATAAATTTTTCAAATTAATTGCACACTTAATGCTAAAACTACCGGGCGGGTCAAATTGACCCATTTCAGAATTTTTACTTTGCAAGTATTTAAATTATGAAGGCGTTGTTGCGAAAGATTTTCAATTGGATTTGTGTATTTGTGCAGCGACAAGACTAGAAGACCCATCGAATCTCAAGAAACATATTGTTCTAATTTTTATAAAAAAAATTGAAAATAAGTCACTCTAATTGCTCGGCAGTTTTAGTGTTAAATATCTTTATGATTTCATTTGCACAAGACATTTAAATGACTGCACATCAACAAAGCCGGAGAGAATTATTTTGATAGTCATGGCAATTCGACTTTAAAAACATTGTAATACTAGTCCTTCTATTTTGTAAATCCTTCTCTTTTCCTTGGAAACTCTGTAGAACTGAACCTGTTTATGATGTCCGGGTTTTCGCCCTCGTAATTAATAACCGCGAGTGATGCGAGAAACTCGCAGAGGGCGATAAGACGACGCAAAGTCGGCGACAAGAGTGTTTTCTTCGTCTGTGAGACAGATAAAAAGAGAAAAATGGGACACACAGAGTTCCGGTACACGGCATCCTTGGCAAATTAATTTCATCTCAGTATTTTCTTTTTTTTACATTCTTTTCGAATGAACGTTGTTCGAGATAAGAGAAATGGTTACTCGATTCCGTCGGAGCTCCTCGAATTGCATGTTCCCCTCTTAACTCCACTATCAGAACTCGGTGAAATTTAAAGGACAGATACTTTGAACAGAAATCATATTTGTCTACGGTGATCTATTGATATGGAAAGACAGAACGTAGAAAATACAAAAACAGAACGGCAGAAACAAAATTTACCTACATAGATATCTTATTACCTCTTTCATTTCAACGTATGCGTATGTATACCTTTACATGAATTAACATCACCTAATAATTAATTATCTTTAGTAAATGTGAATATGAAATGAGAATTTATGATAATAAACAAAGAATGTATCGGATTTCTTAAGGCGTTTCTAGTAAGGAAAATAATTAAATGTGATCTCAAAATTAAGTATTTCGATTTCTAATTTGTTGTTTATTTTATACTCTCGCAGTTTCTATTTATTAACTCTTTAGTAAATATTCGTGTCTCATTTTCTTATGAAATTTGATTTAACAAAACTATAATGTTAATAAGGAATGTTATAGTTAATCTTATAGTTTAGAATGTTGATGACAGGTGATAACAATTTACTATACTTATATAGATAATACATTTTAAACGCACCACATATTTTTCTTCAATAATGAAAAAATATTCGTTATTCGCTGTAAAGTTGAGCATTATTCGAATGAATGTTCAACCAAAACTTTATTTCGGAAATTTAATCGAACATTTATGCGAATATTTTTTTATTCGAATAACGCCCTACTTTGTGCAGATTAGCCTACGCAGAACCCCCGAAACTCTGTTTTTTCCCTCTAATCCCGTCGACGAAATAATGCGAGTCACGCACGAGAAGGGTCAAGGGGGTAAGGCAGGAGGCGCGAGTCATTAATTGTCTTCCCGCGCAGCAAGAAAACATGAAGGACCGCTAATTGATCACTTAAATGGATACCTGAAGTCGCTGGCTCGCGCGCGCGCGCATTTTCAAGGAGTAAGGGGATAGAAAAAACGGCACTTATGTCAACGGACAGCCGATTTAGTGTCCTCGCGATAAGCGCGCTGGATCGACCGCGTAAAAATAGATTGTCTATTACAAAGAGGAGACCTTTATCGTGTTTGCGATAAGGCGAGTTTATGGACTGGTTCTGTGTGCAATAAAGGAACCGTCGTTTACGCCGTGGTCGGACGACCGCCTCGCGAATTCGCTATGCGGGAAAACTTCCGCCGGACGGCTTCCCTCGAATCGGATGCCGGAAAGACCCCGCAGTAGGCCTAAATACGAAAAATAGAACGGAATATCCGATCGACATAAAAACCACAATGGAACCTCAATTAACCTGTTAACTGTGGAATTTAATTTGAAAAATCTCTCGTTTTACGCGCAATAAAATTAAAAAATGCGTCAAACGCAGGACACATGCGCTTAGGGTATATTTTACGGAAAAATTAAAGCAAAACAAGGAATTATATGTTTATGTGTAAAAATAAAGAATTAATCGCTGAAAGAATTAGTATCATGTCAAGCTTTACGATGTGTATACTCGTGAAACGCAGTTAACTGGTTAATCGAATCGCTATTTTCCTCGATTCAGATTGTTCAGAGTCTTGGATAAGCTTGATCTTTATAATTTAGATTTTCAGGTTGTACCACGGAATACACACACTTGTCCCTCCATTAGAACACCAGTAAATTAGAACACCATTTGCGTGATATTGTTTGTACGCGATCTGAATAGTGAAGTCGAATAGAATTTATTTTTCTTTTTTAAAATGTCGTTAGTATTATCTTTCTGTTAAGTTACTCGAAATAAATGTGTATTTGTAAAACTTATACCAGATTGCCTCTATAATATTTTATTTCTCTTTTATGCCGGCACACTCTATTTACGCGATTTTCATTCGCGTAAAACGAATCCACGTAGAAAACATACTCCACACATGAAAAATTGTGCAATAAAGTACCATTAGTTTGAACAAGCCACTGCGCAGTGTGAAGTATTAGAAAGAAAAGAACACATATAATTTTAAAGTTCATGTATTTTGTAAGTTACAAGTATATTATCGGTTTGGATATAACTGTAATTCATTCTGGAAGATCAAAATGAAAAAAAAAGATTAAAATAGAAATTACATAAATGAGGCGATGAAGTGAGACGTTCGAACACTGACTTGATGGCGAGTATAGTTCATCACTATGCAGTTGGACAGTAAAACCTCATGACGAATCTAGCTCGTCATTGTAGCGCAGGGGGTTAATCTGAATTTTTAGTGGCCCAATTAAATCAAATAATCGAGATACTATTGTAACAACTATGTGACTTCCTCAAATTTAAGTTCACGTAGTACAATAGAACTTCGATTGCCTGATCATCAGTTATCATAATGTTCGACTGTTCGACACCAGTTACTCTGGTAAATGATGTGAATACGTGTCTAGAATATCGTTAACGCGTTATGAACGGATGGCGAGGTATTTATATAAATACCGTATCTCGCGTTCCTTACGCACTTGTAAATGTACAAATTTTAGTTAATGTGCATTTTGGGAAGGAATGTAATTGCCAAACATTTCTTAAAATTAAGTATCTAACATGCCAATATTATTTAACTGCGTATCGGTAAGTAACTAAAAAATATTGAGTTGATGCAAACATTTTGACGTTTATTGTACGTGGTTAGTAAAAAATATTGTTCTTCGAAATAAATAATACCAGTTTTCAAACTATTATGATGTGTACAAAGGACACTTCTTTCTTTATTTTTACTTAGTTTTGGTTTCCCCAACGAACAGTTCAAAACTCTTCTTTTCATTTCTTATAAAAAACGTCAAAACTTTTGCATCGATCCAAAACTTAATGCAAACAAATATATAGATGGTTATTTGGTGTGATAAGTTGATTTTTAGAATGCACCCAGTATATCAACAAAACGTGTATAAGTGTATGGGATACATGTACTTATGTAAATACATGCGAATGTGTAACGAATTACATTTTATCCTTCAAAATGTAGTTACAAGACGAGTCGTTTAATTATTCTGAACAATTCGATTATCTTGAACATAATTAATTCAAATAATTGAGGTTCTACTATGATTATGAACTGAATTATGGCACAGTGTTTGCTAAAGGAATCAAGAATGTTTTGTCGTATTTTTATGATCATACTGCGTTGCAAACATAAATCGATTCTTAATATGCGTTTCTCAGTGTTATAGATGTGGAAATATAAATTTGAATTTTGTAGTCTCACCTCTGACTATGAATATGAAACGAATTTCATAAGAAAATTCCGCCTGTCTTCCATTGTATCTACTACTGTGGTTTACGTTGTATGATAAAGCGTTATTACCTGAACTGAATAAAAGAAAGAATTATAATAGAATATTTTTTTATAAATTCAAAGATAAATGATAGTATTGTTATAATTGTCTAATATCTTAGAGAAATGTTTGCTCGAAGCGCAGTACAAATATAAATTTAGATACTTTCAAAACAATAATTAAGTACAAAGAATTGTTATGTAATTCCTATTTTTGGTTTCTATTATTTAACGATTTAATTAGCTTTTATAATCAATGTTTCTTTATTTTAATACAAAATGTATAATTTTGCTAATTAGTGCAAATGAATACCTTGTCATGATCAAATTTTAGATTAAGTTTACAATAGTTATCTTTTTGATAATATTATATTATTACGTTTATCTTCAATACTTTTATCTGATTATTTGATTTTACACATTTTATACTATATCGCTAAATATAACAATATACGAATACTTTCGTTTATGCAAAGTATTACATTCTTGCCATTTTTTTTCAGATTAGTTACAATATTAAGAAATAGAAAATGCTTATTTACATTTTTATTTATATTGAACATAAATTTAAATGTCATATACATTAAAATAAAATTATTTCAATCACACAAATTTTCGATATATTCGAAAAATACGACATGGCGTTATTTTACTCCTCGCAGAAACATAAGCAATCTACAATACCAAACGTATGTGCGAGCGTAACAAGAAAAAAGAAGATGCTCAATACCAAGAGGATAAGGAAATTAAAGAAAGGGATCGCAGCTATCAATCAAGGAAGACCTGTCTATCGAAAACCAGAAATCCGGAAGATACGGGATTAGCGATATGGTTTCCTTATGAACTTCTTTTCTCTCTTTCAGAAACAAAAGAGAAAGGCCTTGCTTGAAACACAATCACGGATAATCTCTGTTATATTAGTCATCGTCTACAGTGGAACATTGATTAGCAATATACTGATTAATGAATTGATTATCGATACGTAGATTACCAGAACATTGAGATATCCAATTAGCGTTATCTAACCAGTAAAGGAAAAAAACCTGTATAGTTTACTAACCCGAATACATGACCAACTTTATGTACTCCGAATGAAAACCAAACAAATGAAATACTTTTACGTGTTGTTTCTATTTAAAATTGAATGCATAGTGTGAACATGCATGCAGTTGTAAAGATGATTTGCTTGAGTTTTATTCGCATTTCATACATACGATATATTACATTCTGTAAGGTATTGTAACAATAATGGATAAGGAACGCCATGCGGTGGAAAGGAAACGACGGAACACTGACACCGTCACCGTGGTTGCGATCGTCTATCCTCCAACTCGTCCATGGACACTGCCAGCCGCAACCCCGGGGTTGATTCAATCCGATAAATATCGATCGACCGGCCAGCCTTGAGATTCCATTTAATAATAATAACGGAACCTCGCATGAAGCTGGACCGGGGAATAAGAAAGAAAACGGTGACTGGTCAGGAAGACAAAAACCGACGACGGGAGAGAGAGATGGATACAAGAAACCGGAAGAGAAATGGGCCGGGGAAGAGGATGAGGAGAGAAATAAGGCGGCGCAGCAGTCGGGAAAGGACGAAGACGGAGGACAGAGCCACGAAGCTTTATACCCCCGTATTAGCATAATAATTGCAGGACTACGCGAGGGTAGCTTCGCTAGCTCTGTGGCCGAGCCAATGCATGAATACCAGACGGACTTCGACGAACAATGAGAGAAATGGGAATGGAGGTGATCGGTGTGTCCCGGAGACGGATACGTCTAACTTTTCGGACGGTTTCCAGTATGGTATCGAGGTTGGCCCTTTTTCAGGAGCCAGCACGCGAAAGAAGGTTACCGAACGTGGTTTCACCAGCTAACCCACTTGCCTATCGCGTCGCGACGACCCGCGAATCATTTATTCGGATGAGACATTGCTCGGAATACTGTTTCACAAAGGGAAACGTAATATTTCACCTTGAACTACTATAGACGTGCAAATTCAGATTACTATTACAAATAGTGTTAGACATCGATAATGTATATAGTAGTTACTTATTTATTTTAGTAATTCAACATTAGACGTTACTTGAGAGGTATATCGCATAAGAAGATCAGAAATCATGCTAGGGAGCCAAAAGGAATGAATAAAATTTTTTAGTGATGTTGTACATAGATGTTTTATAATAGATGTATAGTTATTTCGTGTAGGTAGTAAGTCGATATTATAAGTAAGGTAAAGGCATCAGTAATTGACCTGGTATCAATGGTTAACTAATCTTCAGGGAAACGAAAAAAATATGAATTTTAAAAGTAATAATTTTTCGATAAGGGCACGATAGGTATGCTGCAGCATCTATCGATCCAGCTCCGAAACACTTTTGCCTGAATTAAATTGTTTACCGTAAAAACTAACTCAAATAAACGATATTAAAGTAATTACCTTTACTGTCTTTGGTTTTACTGTAAATGGTCAACTACTACCTAACATATGGTCAATTAGTAGTTCTTTTGTTTTCAAGGATGATCAACTTCTGACGGAAGTATTGAATTTTCAAAAATGTCTGTCAAATTTGGACAATACAACTATTTCAAACAAGTTCGCTTTGTTATGTAATATAAGAAGTTCAAACAGCATCTTCACGCATTGAGTCTCCCTATTTAGTAAAAGAGCAAGCATTTACTATTATTCACGCAAAAAATTTGTCTTAATATGCGTATACGCCCCACGCGGCGTGGTAGTCATTCTTTTTTACTGCGATTTGTTTTAACGTTAAAAAATGTGGTTCCCAATCGACAAGAAACTGTACTGTAAAAGTTGCAACATTCTGGAATAATTGTGTGGATAAACCACATTTATGTTTGCCATGTTTTAATAAAATTCACCATAATATCCCTTCCTGATTATATACAAACTTGTCATATAAATATAATATTAAATATATTTCAACTAAAATGTCTTATTTTAAACTAATATAGACATCATAAAAAAATATTATGTGCGAGGATACGACTCGCTCGGTAGAGTAATGTTCAGCCAGGTATTCATTAAACGGATTCCTAAAAAAATTAATTTATTGCTTTGTTGTGTTATGCGTCTTAAACTATACACCCTTTTCTTCACAGTTATAAGTTTTGCATTATTTTAATCATTGTAAGGCATACTCCAGAAACAAAACAATACAATTGTAAAGCGTGGGACGTATACGCCCCACGCGGTCTGAACAGGATGTCTTCAAAAAACGATCTGGCACTGGTCAACTACTGGTGCTTTTACTTTAATTACTTAATGTTTTCATGAAGTGGCAGTACGATAAAGTTGAATGGTTTCTTAAAAATCTGTAAAAATTGTATTAGTTGGAGAATTTCTAGTTAACAAAAAAATGGTACAATTGCCAAAACCTGTTAAAGAGTATGGTGGCAAGATAAAGAGGTCAAAAGTGCCTTTGAATCAAATGAAACTAACGATGGAACATTCGACAGCTTGCCAAGAAAAAATATTTTGTGCCAAGTTTCAAACCCTTACCATCAACAGGAACATGGTTATAGAGAAAAATCGGATTGTCTGCTTCTATTATACAATATAAAGTTTATTTAATCGAATGTAAAAATTCTGGAAAATGTATGGTACGTTGTTACTACCAAGATACATGTCGGATAATTTTCCCGATTTTATGATTGGAAATTTAAATTGTGAAAAATTGAAAACACTAGAAAATTGGAAAAAAAAGTTTTAACATGATTAATAATTTCAACACTCTTTAGATCTTTTTATAAGATCTGTATACTGTAGTAAAAACAAAAAAGCAAAAACCGATTATTTCGATTAGTTTCCTTTATAAAAGGATTAGTTATGGTACGATAATTTCTACGAAAAGCTAGGCGACACATCGAATTATTAGCACTTTGTCTTGTTATGAAAAATAGAGGCATATTTTTGGAAACTATAGAATATTCAAAAGTTATGAAATTCAATCTTTTTTAATTACTTTAGCCGAATAATACCTATACTTAGCTATCTATGTAGATCATAATAGTTGAATTAGGGCTCTACAAAATAATTAGTTTTATTTAGTATTTAAGAACGTACTGTTCTAACATCGCGGTTTCAAAAGCTCACTCTTACAGAACTTGAAGAAGCTGAATATTTACTAGTAACTAAAAATTATACTACTGAAGTATTAGAAGTTTCGTAGAGAGATATAAATACTTAAGTTGTATGATATCAGAATTGTATGATATCAAGGCGTGAAACGCTCAAATCAAATGAATTATGTTAACTCTTATTCGTCTTTCATATCGATTTTACACACTACGATGAGTATGAAATCGTTTGTAAACTGTGCAAATGCTATTCTGCTTAAGTACATGGAAATCTCATTTTTCTTTTATTTCCGATAAATCAGTTTTCAAATTGAACTACTTACCTGTGTATTAGATTAAATTTGTAATGATTGCAGGTATCAATCTGACTCCGCGGAACAAATTAAGTTCGAAAGAAGAAGAACAAGAGACAAATGAGAATTAATACAAGAAAAATACCTAATAGGTCTGTCAATTATCGAACTACAATCTGACAGGGATTTCAACATAAAATAATTTATTTGATATTATTTTGGCGACTATAATGTAAAGCTGTAATCTAAAGGTAACATTTATTCATATCTCTACAAGAAAAGATGCATAGATGCCTTCACAATTGTTGAGCTGTAATTTTATTAAATGTATTACGTGACTACTTTATCGCGATTAAGATAGAGAATGTAAAATTCCATCGGTCCCAACGATACTTCCGGTTATTATACAAAAAAATGTTCTAAATAAGAGTTAATAAGTTTTCAATGTGTTACATTGCAATAATTCAATGACTTGCGATAACAAAAATTTCCGAAAAATAATTGTTTCAAAACTTTAAAGTAACCTTGACTTTTTTAAATGACGTTTAAAAGTCTTTATTACCCTTTTGTAGCCGTTATTAAGACGAATTCAACGACCTACAACATGACGACCTTACGATAACATAATCATAATCTGCGAAGATAATATTTTCCTTAACGAAGATAAAATTTCAGAAGTAATGGTCATTAGAAGGTTATAATGTAGTAGGCTGTTGAATTCGTCTTAGTAACGGCTACAAAAGTTTTGTTAGAGAAATCATATCTCGGATATTTTTTTATCGCAAGTTATAACCCATTGAAAACTGATTAACTGTTGCTTATAACATTTCCTTTGTACAATAACCGAAACTGTCGAAAACATGGTAGGAACCAATAAACTGTACACTCTATATATTTGTAATTATTAGAAAAAGTTACAATGAAATAAATGCTTTGAACAAACATATAGATAATTCTAAAAGCAAAAATTGAAGTTGCAATTAAATCTCTCAAATCTTATTGAACTATTAGCGAGAATATGTAAAGTAGACTGACGTAAAGTCAATTGTAGTTAAATGAATAATGAGGGCCACAGGTTCATTCAATTAACAAATGACTATTCCGGTTTTCGTCTGTAACTATTGAGTAGTAGGTCAGATTTTCTTCATACCCACATTTATTAGAGAACTTAATAGAATTTACGAGCTGAATCCCGGAAGAATAATGAACAATGCCGTATCCGGTCCCCTGAACAAACTTCCGCTCTTCAAATTAAAATAACAGGAATTCATTTCACGTAATTCTATTTCGATTACCGAATTACTTAAAGTATCACTATTTCGGAAACGTTTTTGTAAAAAGACGTATACATGTTATTTAATAGTTTCCAAGGTTAGGTTTCCAAGCTGTCGTGTAACAGAAACATTTCCTTCGCCAGTTCCGTAGAAGAAAAAGGTTAAAAATTAAGGATGAAAAAGACCTTAAAAGAAACTGAGTCCCGGATATAAATAATAGGTCGGCATATCGAAGTTTCGAACGGTGATCTAGCATCGGCGAAAGATTTTGGAAATTCTGCACGCGGGATGAAACGGAATTCACGTAAATGGTGCCGGCGCGACGGAAACCTACGATTTGTAAGCCACTTGGACTTTCGAGCATCCGAGGCGATACTTCATCCGCCCTCTCCACGGTGCTGCAGGCTTCTTACGAGCTGGCCAAGTGACTCGGCCACGGATTTACTAGGGAAATTTCCCAGGGAACGAGATGCGGTTACGCTCGCTTTCGGAGAAATAAGAGCTACTTCGGGACCGCTTTTCGGGACACTCCGTGGCGCACTAACACGAATTAGCTCGGTTACCCGGGAACCGCAGAAGACGAATTTTTCCGTCGAATATCGCCGCTCACTTCTGAACTTGGAGAACTGCGATCGACACAAATCCCCGCGTTGCGTATCTCAGGAACTAGGAAAACCTATGAAAACCTATGACGATTGCTTGCCACAATTTTCAGGCGATGCAATTCGATTTTGGTGTGCTCAGCTACCTGCCACGTCACGTCATTTTGGATATTGAATTTCAGCATGAAATGCAAAGTGGATTCATTGTACATTCAATTGATTATTAAATTCCTTTTTTTCGTATTATATATAAACTATCATCGCATCATTGCGGGCAATATAACTGAATTCAGTTTACGAATCTTGTGTGCGTTGAAGAAATTTCAGTTTGCACATTTCTAAATTTAAAAATATGATTAGTAAATTCTCTTGATTAATTATTGTTAAATGCCTTTTTTAATTATGGCACTTTTACGATTTACGACCCATAATGTTTCGATATATGACCAAAAAAAATGTTGTATTGTTAGCGACCTTCTGTTTAGTTTTAAACAATTAATTAATTCAATAAATAATAATTTAATAATATTAATTTAATAAATTTTTTTAATTAATTTTAATTTTAATTACAACGTTGGACAAATATTTTAAAATGGGTCAATCCACAACAGCGAAAAGTGATGATGGCAGCACACTATAGCTTACTGATTCTTCATGTTAATGTTCGTCGTCAGATTAAAACAGTTTTTAAACATTTTGTTTTATGTTTTTTATTATATGTATACATATGTGCATATGACGTCTTTTGTTTTTTAATTGAATTTGTATGGGTTTGTATCAAAATAATTGATTCGTTATACGGCTTTTCGCTTGATGGCCTACTTTTCCGGAACGTATCTAGGCCGTAAAGCGAGGTATGGGTGTATTGTTATTGGAATACAAGAGATTTCACAGTTTCATTGGCTATTCTTTGTTTCTACTATAATACAGAAAATAATAGATCTATCATTCTATATTAAACATTAAATATTAAATAAAAAATACTGAATACTGAACACTAAATATTAAATATTAAACACGCGGCAGCAGCTTCTCCAACTTCGCCAATAGAGGGCTACAGAGACCTGAGAGCCTTTCTCGCTTCTACTTCAGTCTTTCACGATTTGTACACCTACATTCGTCTCTACGTCTAAGACACACGTCTACCAAAAAGCCTTACCGATGAGTCCACTGGTAGATCCCGGGCAAATCGGTCTTTCCCCTCTCCTAATCTTTTAGAATTTCTTCCTCCTTCAATAACATTACAGGCCGCTTCAAATATTAAATATTATATAAGGTATTACAGGTACACGTTAAAACACTTTAAAGGGTAGTAAAGCTGAAATGAAAGGAGAAACATCTTACGATACCATGACCAAGTACGTTATACTTCTATTTTTCGGTAATAACACCGTCAAGTTAGAATATGATTTTCAAATGAGTAGTAGCTTACGGATACTGGTGAGACAAACACGTTGAAGTAGATCGTTGATCTGGAGCAAGCATGCCCAAGTCGGTCCTTCCAGAACGAGAACTACCTCAGAAGCTCGTAAGCCACGCGAAGACCCAAAGTCATAAAAGAGTGGGTCCAGTGGCGTTTTATGAGTGAAGCTCGCAGAAGGGGGTTTGATTGAGTAGGCTTCATTATTCGCGACAGTGCCTCACTTACAAATTACTCTACCACGAGATTCTAGTTCTAGAGCAGTGAGGTTTGTTTAGCAGGACGCTTTTGGCTCTAAGCATCCGCTGAAATTGGCTTCTACGAACATCAGTCTGGATTTACCGGGCCCAGACATTACTAATACGAGGAAACTATATGTTCTAGGTACACTCTACGATTCCTATAGAACTGTATTATACAGACACGAGAAGCGAGTTGACTATTCATAAGCTAAAACTGCACAATAAGGCAAAGGGAATCGTTCACTCGATGCATGATTGTACCTATATCAACAGTAAGAGCTCTATTCCGACACGTAATCGTTATTGGCTGAATTGCATAACAAAGAATATGATCGAAACAAAATTCGATAATTCTGAGACTCTGCTAATCAATAATTCTATTCGAAAATTTTTGTCTTAAATTTCCATATCCTACATATTTTATTCATATATAATGTGTTGAAATGTTTTTCACACGAATTTAACACGAAATTTGTATTAACGAATACGATCTAGGATAGTCTTAAAAAGACCTATATTGCCGTCAGATACAAATGAATGTAAGTGTAAATACGCGCATATGAAGGCCCTATTATTATTTGTTGGGAATTCTTTTAGGGGATTAGGTGGACGAGCGGACAATTATCCTTGTCCCTTTGTTAGTTGAGTTTGCGGATACTCAGCCAACTTTTCATCTCTATATAATATTTGCAAATATAGCGTAGGGATAAAGTTATTAAGAAATTTTGGGCTTTTTTCAGGGCATTCATCGTTGGTTAAGAATTACATAGAACTTCGTTATTTAGAATAGCTATAGCAGTACATAAAATATTAGTTAAGAGTTTGTATGCATGAAGATGACCAGTTTTTAGCAAATGTCTAGAATTTTTTTAATTATTTGATTTTTTAAACAATGAAAGCGCAGTAAAATGCATTAAGACCTTTTTCCTATTATCGTTTGTTCCCAACTGTAATTATTGGAATTGTTAAAAACAGCTGGATTATAATAGACAGATTATTTTTAATTCATTTTATAATATTAATATAATACTTATAATATTAATAAGAACATTATTCGTGATTACAGTAACCAGATTCCGTTGTATTCATTTACAACTAACCACTTTCGAGACGAAATATAAAATGTTTCTTGTTTCCAGAAAAAGATTCAGTATTAATCTAGTGCTTCGACCAGAAAGTTCGCAAGACTGTGGAGCTCTGAACAACAATACATTAAACATTTTTTAAATGAAACATTCAACAGTGTTTTGTTCGGTTGATCAATATATATTTTGAGTCTAAATGTTGAATTTGATGTTACGTGATAAGTATATCCTAAAATCGCATATCTTCGCCTCAACTGGTGAGTAAGATAATACAGTCAGCTCTCTCATAACACGGCAGGTATTCTAAAAACACGCTTTCGTTATAACACGGCTCAAGAATTACAACAGTCCCCTTATAACACTATATCCTTATAACGCGGTTTCTGTACCCACAGTATGGCGCAGTAAAGTTGAACACTTCTCACATAGTATAAATGTTTTCATACCACTAGCCAACACATTGCCAGTTACTCAGTACTACACAACACGGTGTTATAAGATTACTTGTACTAACAACAACAACAACAACAACAACAACAACAACAACAACAACAGCAGCAGCAGCAGCAGCAACAACAACAGCAACACTAATAATATCATTTTCATTGCTCGCAACAGAATATTGAATACGTAAAGTAGAAAAACTAAGAAAAGAAATTACTAATTATATTAGGATTATTAAAATAAGAATAGAAATGTTTATATTTAAACACATAGCATCCGCTCGAACGGTGGGCGAAATTAAACACTTCGTGCTTCGTCTCTAACAATTCTCCAGTAAACGCAACATTTCAAAGTCACTCAGGTGCGCTTGTTAGACGGCGTAGCCCGTGCAAAAGAAACTAATAAACACACGAAATCCGCAGTCCGGTGACGTCTGCCAAACGATAAATCAACTCCCTGTGAACAATGGGTTTCTCATCGGTCCATAAAAGCTGCGATAGGAAGAAAAAAAAATAAGATCCTCCGCGAAATCGAACGGTCGATCCCCGAACTGGTTGGAGGGCGCATTGAAAATCGCGAAGCGCACTGGTGCACGATGCATTCGAGTAGGCGGGGGACGCGCGGGGAGCGAGGAGGGTTGGCGTGAGCGGAAGATGGAAGTTTCGAAGGTGCAGGAAGGTGGTCGTAGGGGTGAGCTGCTCGCAAACTGGGTATAGGTGAGCGTCGAGTCGGGTCGAGTCGAGTCGAGTCGAGTCGAGGGAAGAAAAATGATCCATTAATCTGAAACCCAAAGTCTGCCGGCGCCGGGCGTCGCGGCGGCGGCGGCGGCGGCAGTGGCGGCGGCGGCAGAGGCGGCGGCGGCGGAGCGCCGACACGGCCGGCTGTGCAGTGGTGGTTCCTCGAATGCTCGCGCACAGATCGACTATAGTATTCGTGCGACCTCTTCGTTCTCCGCCCAACATCTCCCTACTCGTTGCTCATCCTCCGTGTTCTCCTAGCCTCTAGACCAGTGGTCGTCAACCCGTTTCAACTTTCTATCAGATTTTATTCACCGACTCATCTATACCTGTACATCGGAGATGACTCGATGTCTAGCGGGACGCTATAGGGATAAGACAGCTCTATCGCTGAATGTCTTGTTTGTAGTTTTCATTGGTTACGTGTATCATTGACGGATAGCAAGTTCGCGTCGAAAATGAGACGAAACCGGATAAAAATTAAACAATCGGATCCGCATATCTGAGGTATCAAGCGATCTCCCAATTTTAGTCACGAGAATTTTCTAACATGTACTGTGGGTCAATTTTTATACGTTGATTGACAGGAGAAACTTGAGTATTTCAAATATTAGTTATATTTTTGTAGCGGAGATAAATAGATACAACTGTTAATTAGTACTTGTTATCACAATTTTTACGCAACACTGTTATTTGGTTACTTGCGCTGCTAAATATTTTCCTTCGATGACAATCATCCTGTGTATTGCAGTTGCTTGCAAACAAATCGGATGCGCTGGTTATCGATAATTCAAGCCCGTAATTTTGCATGTATTTGTTGTGGGTTCAGTGAGTAATTAATTTTCAGGAATTCGTTAACTTCTATTGCAATGTTTTAAAACTGGGTAAAACGAAATTTTTCCTATTAATTTCAAATTGTAAATAAACTGAAGATCAATATATTTGGTTTAGGCAGGATAAAACTTAGGAGAAGTATGTTAAATTGGCTCGAAAGGTTAACTAGGCATAGTTTAAGTCACAGTTGGGAATTCCTCTGGACGGTCGAGAGTTAGTCTGCTAATTATCAGATGTCCTCCACGTTAAACAAAAAACAGTAACAGTTGGGAAGTTTGTACCGATTTATTACAAAAAAATTATATTAGAATATGAAAAAGAGCAATAAAAATAATTGAAGATAGAACAAACATGTTTATTATCAAATGCGTTTTTGAGTGTCATTCAAAATATAGGCTTGTCCGTAAATTAACACCAGAATTTTTTAAAAATTCAAGCGACGTGAATTTCACCGTGAGCTGGTTGGAGGGTTAAGACAAATGATTTAAATGCAATTTCTAATTCCATTGCGAGTTACTGCATAAACTCAATAATTAGAATTTACAATAATTACTTCAAGTTTGACTTGTTTTATTTTATTTTGTAAACAATTATTTGACTTATTACGCCTGTAATTCCCTAATTTTCGTTTTCTCAATAATTTATGTACCTTTTTCATTTGCATAGCTGTTTTCGATTAGAAGTTAACCTTATGCACGTATATACATACGTTCATAAGTACGCGTTAGATACGCTTGCTACGTTCGCCGTTTATTTAGTCTGTGAAATCATTCTGAGAATTACAGCATTGATAATCGAATCTAAACATTCGCTTGATTCTTTTCTTATGACATTTCAAACGCTTGTCATAAAGCCTCTATTCGGAGAAAACACAATTAATTATTGTGATTGCTTAAAGACACGTGCATTTCAATGGTATTAAGCGAGTCTATTATTGATTACTATTATGTTTAATTGAAACTGCTGATAGTATGATATTATTATTTACTTTTTATGGACTTCACATTTTTTCTACCACACGAATTTGCTCCAATTTGATTAAAATGCAAGAAAGATGTGTACCTACAATAACAAAGACTAATCAATTGACAGTTCTAACGAGAAATTATATAGTAACTAATTGTATTATAATCTGCTAACCACTGATAATTTCGGCTGAACATAACATAAAAGAATTATAATTACTTTGCGGTAGGCGAATCAGACAACAAAATGGTTTTGTGGGAATAAAAATTACTGTTAAAACATCAACAGCGTAATTTTACTTCCCCGAGTACATGATACAGAAAAGAAACAATGCTTTTACGTTGTATTCCGCGGTTAATTTAACATTTTTAATTTAAATAAAGGAACTAGATTTTAAGAATACCTCAAATAGAATGCGAAAGTATATGTCCAGCTGTAAAACCTGTAATTACTTCCAAAATACATACATTAATAGAATTGTTATTAAAATATTTATATGATTACTCAAACTAAAAATTCAAATGAAAGCGCAGAAAACTGGACTTTTGATGAAATATTTGGTATTATATTTTCCACGCTTCAAAGTTTCTGAAAAGGACGGACGACAAGATTTGTATATATAAAGAATATTGCTTTATAATAATATGATCGTTAACAGGATTATCATATTAGGCTAATGCTTCCAACAGAATCAATAACACTGAATTTACATTCATCCTAAGAAGAGTCGTTTCAAATTGTTATTATTTATTGTTGACAAGAGTTGGCTCGTTCGTGCGCCAAGGCGCGCGAATAAAAGTGGGACAGACACTCTTAACACGTATGAACGCGAGAATAAGATACGGTCCCCACGATGTTGGAAGGGAGAGACACGGGGAGTGGATCAGGAAAACTGAGAAATGAGAAACGGGATAGAAGATGAGGGAACAGGATAAGTGTTGGAACAAGGGACAAGCGGCGGGGCATATTTGAATCCCAAATTCAGCGGAACCACGACGACTGTGATTAAAGAGTTCGGCGTCGCTGTCGATTGCGAGCTTCAACCTGAAATTGGATGTCTTCTTGGCTAGCGTGCAGGATGGCTATGCAATTCTTGTTGTCTGTCGAAAAGAAACGCGTGGGTCAATGACTTTAACTTTCTGTTCTTCGAGATCCTGGATTAATCGTAATGTCGATTCCTTACAATTAGTCCGCGTTCACATCTGTGCAATTGGGCGTATGAATCGGCGCACAAGCCTGAAAAGGATAGACCACCCTGATAGTTGTAAATTATTATTATCATTATTATTATTAATGCGATCATTAATATTTTATTTCTTAAAAACAAAGATTGTGCGTATAATACGTAAGTACCGTATTCTATGTAAACATTTTGCTTATTTCCGTGTGCTAAATACACCTTGTATAAGGCTGACGATCCCGGCGGAATCATACAATTAAGGAAGAAGTTACATCGAATGTGACAGGAAGGCGAAGAAGAACGTTGAAACCAAAAGTTCCAACGGAGACACGCGGCTGATATCACAGAGATGAAAAGTTTCGTTCTCGTCGAGCTTTTTTTTGACGGGTTTCCGGATGTTCGACGAAGAAGCGGAGAACCGTCTACTTTTTGCCGGCAGCGCTCTTCTTGCAGATAGGCCATAAATGGCCGAACTCGTAATTTCGAATAAAGGAAGCATAACCGTGCGTCTTAAACTCGAACTTAAAAAGGGGAGGAGAACAGTGGGTACGAGGGTGACGAGAAATGGGAGGAGAGGGAAAGAGAGAGAGAGGAAAAAAACGGTTCGTTCGACTATTAGTGGCACACCATTACCTCGCGATGCATTCATAACAACCGCGCCATCGTTTTCTACTTTTACGATCCGAGCGACCAGACTTCGTCGATATTGCACGGTTCCTTAGGGAGGGGGACAAAAATGGTCACAGGAACAGGGAAAGAAAATAATTGTTTGCACTTACAGTTGTAGAGTATTTGTAGGAAAGATTGTAAGTATTAAATTTCAGATTTTTTAGGATGAAAAGGAAAGTTATATAACGGCACAGTAAATGTATTCTGTCATAATGGTGTCAGTGTTATCGGAATCAGTAATGACTACTTGCGAAAAGGAAACTTGCGCTACATTGTATACTATAGGATAATAAAGAAATATAAAAGAAATAATTCTAAGTAAACTCTTCAATTATTAAAACTTTGATTGTCACGTTATTCGAATTTGAGTAACGCCGTTATTTACGTAAACTTAAATGATTTGTGTTTGTTCGATGGTCAATGTGTTAGACACGATTGTATGCACAAGTTGCAGATTGTAGTGCAAAATGCAAATCTTCACAAAGATATGAAAATTTCTTACATTGTAACCCAATGTGCTTTGAAATACCTATGAAGTGAATCTACGTAGGTATGAACTGAAAGGTAGGTATAAGAATTTAAAGGATTTTTATATTACCTGGAGATATTTGAACTCATTTTATTTAACAATATCGATCTTGATTCGCGATGTAAATAGAAATATTAATGGAAATAAATACAGATGAATATATAACATAATGTGAACACAGAAATTATAAGATATGTTAAGGTATTAAAAACTTGACATGTCAGACATTGAATCTTTATCATTCTGTTGTCCACTAAGTTTGCTATTAAGTTGTCAGTAGCCAACATTTCAAGATATAATCGTGACTAAGCTTTAGAGAATTTACCATCCCGCAATATTCGACTTTGAATTACGATGTTCGGGACGCAGTGCTGTCTCAATGCTTAAGTTAGGCAATTTACTTAAGAAAATGTCAACTGTACGTTGCAATCGTCGCGCCGGTCGAAAATGAAGATTAGAAATTGTATTAAAACAGGACATTACTCATAGTAATATGATTACAAACAACAGATCAGAGATAACATTTATTGATAAAAAAAAGAAAACCTACTTAATTGACAGTTTATTATCGAATGATGCAAAAATAACAATTTTCTCAGTATGAATAATCTTCATTTTCCAATGAAATATCGATGGTACATTTGCAGCAAAAGTAGACATTATACGTGAATTAAAGAACAGAAAGTATTTTGCTACAATTTCATTAACATTCGTAGCTTCGGTCGATTCTTTCAAATTCTTCTTTCTCCGTTACGGATGTTATCATAATTTGTTGATAATTTAGACGTTATAATGTGTGATATACATATCTTTACCTCTATAGAACAGAAAAAAATGATAATTACATTTTAATAGAAAAAGTAATGACGTTGGGAAAGGGATCAGAATCAGTACCCTGTATCGACGCTGTTTCTAACAGGTTACACAATACATTATATTACATAAAATTTCTTATTGAATATTAAAATTTATAATTTTGCTTCATTAAATCAAGTGGTAACTGAGAGTCACCGTCCAAATGTAAAGGGTTACACATCATTTAACCATCTATGCTTGAATAATTTTCGCTATATATAGTAATTACTTTCTAACGAAATATTGATTAAATCATCGATTCTATCAAATACAAATAATGCACGAATTAACGGATAGAACTGTTTTATTTCAATATTTCCTGTCTAATTACATTATGAAGAATACGATACTGAATACTGAATTTTATAAATTTCCTATATCAAACCCAACGGACAATTGTCTCCTGAATGCAGCGGGTCAAGTAGGGCCGATGACAAGGAGAATAAAAATAACAACAATAATAAGAAGAATGTAATATTTGAAACCATATTTAGAGTAATAAGAACAAAATAGAAAAAAAATTGGTACGGCTGGATGCCCGCCGGGAAAGGGACGACGGTAAATTTGCGCGGAGCACGGAAGGAGGGAGGGAGGATTGGGGAAAGCGAAGAGAGGGAGCTCTAATTGAGATCAATTGCAACTCAGCCAGGGTCAACTCGCTTCAGACCACTGCGAGGATGGCCCGGCTTCATTCCGCGCGTGTTCGCGGATATAACCTCGCGCGGACGAAATGCTCGTAGCTCGCATATCAAGCGGGGAAAATTGGGGATCAATTGCTCGTGATTTTAGTCGTGAGAAATGCCGCTGGCGTCGGGCATCGGTCAGCGTCTGATCGGCCCAATCGTCCGCTGTGAGAAAATTAATTGGATCGAACGCGGCGCACGCCGATCAAGACGATCGATCCAGGTGACTGAAAAATGTCATTAGTTGAAATTATCAACGGAAAATTATCAACACATTAAACGTAGCGTACGTGAAATGTAAGAATTAATGATATTGTAACTTGACGTTACAAACTTTTGTATGCACTCGGCTCTCTATTTACGCGAATGTCTGTTTCACGCAGTAAATTAGAACACTATTTACGTGGTAGTTCTTATGCGCGATCGTAGTTTACGTGATCTGAATTTAGTAACACGGAATAAAATGTATCTTTGTTCTCTGAAATGTCATTATTATTAACCTTTGTCAAGATATGTGGAATTCATGTGTATTTTTCCAACTTCTACCAACTTTTCTTTCCGATATTTTGTTTTTTCTCGTATCGACAGATAATATATGCGATTTTCATTCGTGTAAAACGAATCCACGTGGAACGGATTTTCACGTAAAGCGGGAGTCAAGTGTAAATACTTCGACACTTGAAAATTAAAATAATAATGTTATGGGCGAAGATGTGCATTTCTAGTTCTCTTTCGTATCAATCATTTTAGGGGTATAGCGTGGTGTGAACAGGAAGATAAGTAAATGTAAGGCAAATGGGTAAGCAGCTAATTATAATAACGGTTCATGTTTGAGTTGCCAAGAAGATTTAAACACACACAATTGTTGAAAGGCGATGCTTCATTAGAACTATCGTTGGTATATGTAACTTCGTATATGCAATGATATTATATATAATTATAAACATTATGCGTAATTATAATAAAAGTTCTCAAACTTCTAATAATTTTTACATACAGACCATACAAGAAAACTTGACATCAAACTTGAAGAATATATGCATTCATTAGAATTTAATATACAATCATTCAAATACAGGGTTTATTATATTCTGTTTCTTTCATTACTGGCAACATTTTTTCATTAAAAAATGTATAAAACATCGAATCATAGTAAGAATGCATAAATACCTACTTTAGTTTCTCATATTCTAATGTATTATGACACGTGGATATATATAAAAGAAAACAAGACAGAGAGAAAAGAGGATACAAAGAAGCTAGAAGAAAGGCCAATGTTAGATTTTATAAATTTTAGAGAACAACGGAAAAACAAATTAGTGCTCATTGTGACAATCAGACAGAGAACTGGTATAACATAGGCCTTACTATTAAACTGAAAAATAAAAGTAATATTTCAATATTTAAAAATCAATTTATTATTGAAGCAAGTCTTTTGTTTCTTTATGTTAATAGGCAATAAATTATTGTACAGAATCGGAAAATTATTAACTAGGTTCCGGTATGTCAACTGAAATTTGAAGCATTTCATTTTTCCCTATAGCCATCAATGTTTAATTTTCTATTATGCTTAATTTTTAACATATAGAGTAATAACTGAAAAACAAAACTGTATAAAAACATTCTTTACATTCTGGCTGCTTGTGGAGAAACTTTTGAAAAGTTTGTAACAAAGGTCCTTCGTCTAGACACCCATTCAAATATTCTCAACATGTTTTAAGTGTATGCGTCGCCGATGTTTCCTTCAGATAGAAGGCGCAATGATTTAAATGATTCGAGAAGTGAGATTTGTGAAGTTTTTACCTCGTCGACTAGGTTGGTGCCACGCACGCTATAACTTCTTCAGAAAGCAGGTCATTCGGGATGATCCCCTACTCCTCGGTACTTCAAGGGCTTTCCCTTTCCACGATTTTAAGGCGGTGGCCCTGTAAGCCTGGTAAGCCCTGCCTCGACCCTGATAGCTATAGTACAACCTATATTTACGCGGTCACTGGCTCCGCTGCTGTTTTGACCTGCGCACTGCCTTTGTCGCCACGTGTGCGGTGATTTCTGATTGATGTAAGGTTACGGTGCCAATAAGTAATCAGTTAACGGTATAAGGACCGCATAATTATATTATAAATATATAATACAAATATAAATATACATATAACTGCCGATCAAAGGTTTGGGACCATTTAATATGTAGCGTCAACAATTATAAATTATATATTTTATAAATATATGAAATAAAATAACAAAAATTATATATCTTTATATTTGACTAATGCATATATGTCTATATTCCTTTATCATACTTAATAAAAGTTGTTTACAAAACATGGAAGTTTTTCTTTTAACCGATGTATTGATCATGCATAAATAAAAATATAAATATTTATATTAAATTTAAATACGAACTCTAATATTAATATTAAATGTAAAAGTAAATATAAATATTAATTTATATTAAATGTGTAGATCTTAAACGCGTATCCTTCTTGCTATAACACTAGGTTTACGGACATTTACCGTACAGTTTATTCTATTGTTTCTAGAAAAACTGATGTTGGTTTTAGATTTTGAAAATTATAAATTTAAAAATGAACAATTCAAATACATATTCCCGTAATTGTACGAATGAAAGTGGACGTAAATATTTACCAAATAAAAATGTTAAATTAGAAGTCAAGAGAGTGATATTTCAATATAATACATACACAGTGAGTATCATTGGGATTGTGTCATTACAATACTAAAAGGGAAATAAAAGTTTCAATAAATAAATAAACTTAAATACAGAAAATACTTTATGTAACATAAATAATGTATAAAATTAATCGTTAACGTTGAAGTCAAAACTATTAACAAAAAATCAATTTCAGATAACATATTTTTCTTGTATTTATTAAATAAGTTAGTTTTTATATAAGGTACTATTATTGTATAATATCGCATACAGTATAGTATATAATATTATCCTATATCTACTACGATAAAAATACTGCTATATTTTAAAACGTGTACTACTATAATTTTTATAAGAAATCGCAAACCGTTCGCTCCGACTATCCGCTGGTTCGTGTGTTAAGATTTTAGTTTTTCAGATCGATCCAATCTACCGGCAACGCGAAACGACGAGGAGAAAAAAAGGAAGACAGAAAGAGAGTCGAATGACGAGTGCTTTCAGATAACAGTTTTCGAACGACCAGCGGAAACCAAGTGGAACTCGTTGCCGTATAATGGATATTACCGCTGACGACTATAAAAATTAAATCGACAAACTTTCGGCCCTATAGTGTCGGCCATCCAATGGCGGTCGGTTGGAGGATAGGCGAGCGAACGATAAACCTTTATTACTTCGACAAAGCGCTCGACTATAGAGCATTTCCATGCGACCATCGCGACTCTTGAAACTTAGGTTTATAGGTGTGATCATTCGGATCGATTCATTATTAACGGCACGAGGATCATCCAAATATCTTTTTTTCTCTACTTTGTACTAATGACAAAGACTTTATTAATACTAGGTTTACGAATGCTTATTGCATAGTTTTTTTCCTACTGTTCCTAGAAAAATGGATGTTCGTTCATTTAGATCTTGGACGTTGGAAGTTTGAAAATAAATAATTGCCATAGATGTTCGTGTAACTGCATGAATTATAATTATCGTAAACATTTATCAAATAATTTTTATAAAATTGAATATGCGTCAAATTGACGCGTTCCGTAAACCCAGTGTTAAGCATTGATATTAGTAATATCACTATTAGTTTTAGTTTTCATTTATTTGTTTGTAAGATCATGTGCTGGAATTTTTTATCAAATTACATTTCTTCTACTATTGCATGTTATCGCTGCCTTAGGTAAGTATTACTACTTCATAATTGTTAACTGAGTTTATGTTCTGTTTAATAATTTTATTGTCGGCTTGAGAAATGTTAGTTACACCCATTTCTGCTAACATTTTTGGCATATTTTCTCTTGCTGATAATGCGTGATATTCAATTACTTCCATACGTTGTTATGGTTTATTATAAAATCTCAGGTTAATGTTTAGACAAATGACAAAATAGTGAAGCACTAACTTGATGTAAAATGGTCTGTTCACAACGTAAGCTGATTTTATATACATATTTATATTTTTATTCCCTAGTTTATACAAAGAACAACTAGCTTCACTGTACTGTATGCTCAATTCAGTTAACATTTCAATGTGTACTTTGTTCGATTAACGCATAAACATGAAATATCAACATCTCTTTTCGTTGTATCCTCAATGTCTTCGTTAATAAGGAGAATGACCAAATCCTCATTCGGGCTATTCATTATACTTTTCCGTACAAACAATTTAGCTGCAATTTCGCGAATTATCAACTTACATTTCTCGTTTTCCTAAAAAGGTTAGTTTTGGCTTCGAGTCAAGATAACTCAATGGACCGAATTAAAACTGGACTTGATCTAGATTGCTTCTGGAGAGTAAAGAGTTCAAAAAAGAAAAATCATTTTTTCTTGTTCTTCTTCACTAAACTAATAATAAAATTTTAATTTAAATAATCTTTCTGCTCTTTCCTGTTAAAAAAAAATGTTTCTTCTAAAAAGTAATATAATTTTCTGTACCACTTGGATAAAATAAATTTAGTAAGATAATCAATAATCAGTCAGGAATAACGTGCTGAGTATTACATGTTTCTTTTCATTATGTAAAATTATACGAGGATAATATCTATTTATTATCTGTTATTCTTAAAGATTTTAATTATCAGTTCATAATGTGTATAATAGAAAATTTTCATTCAAAGAAGTATAAAAAGAATTGTTTCAAAACATATATAAATTTAATATCTTAAAAAACATAATCCAAAAGCATACTAGTAAATTGATGTCTAAATAATCAAACCTAATTCATTTCTTATTCACAGTAAATAAATAAATACCCACTTTCAAACTTTTTCTACACTTTTTCAGTCATTTTTAATACAGACTTACCGAGTAGGGTAGACAGAGGCGAATAGGATCACGAGGCGAAATGTATAAAAATAAGACTATTGGCCATATTCGTTACGGTGTAATAGAAATCAGCATGCTGACTGTCCATATTACTTTATACAATTACTATGCATTTAATCTAATACATCTTTAATTTTTGTTTGTTACCAGCACGTGTTAGAATCGAAGTAAACGCAACGAATCTGTGGCTAATCTAAAATATTTTATTCGGAATTTCGCATTTAAAATGGCAAGCTAAGCCCGCAAATTCAAATGTGTTGATTATTATTAGTATCTAAGATGTCCAAATTCAGTATTTAATGTACTTTAGATTATTATATTATATATTCTTCATTTATCGCATTCACTTTGAAATCCTTTAAAACGGGGCTATTCGGATCAAATCAAGGCTATTTTCTTACTTTTATATGTCTATGATTATTTATATACAGATGTACAAAAAAAGACAAATCTGAGATCACGGAGCCCAGAAACAATAAAAGACACAATAATAAGAGTGAACTTCGAAAAGACTAACTCAGAAAGTTAATTTCTTTATAAATTATGGTAAGTTGTATATGCAAAAACATCTAGGTTTAATTACACCTTTCAGAGTGAATTGTGAGCGAATAGAAAACGGTTCTTTAGGTAATCGTACACGGTGTATAACTCTAAACAGGTTCTGTCGAAAATACGGTTTGTCAGGATTGGAAAAGGATTTAATGGTCGTATCGTTAGCACGTTTTCTCGAATGACGTTATTCCATAGCACCATTTGTAGCGGTGAGATAGATGATTTAGGGTGAAAGTGCACACAGGTAAACCGCAACGGTCAGCCCACGGCTGGCTGCACGTAATTCAACAGGTGGGTAATAGAAAGGTGGGGTTAGGACCAGCGTGTTACCTCGTTCTCCTCGGTCTCATTGAATTTCGCTCGTTTACTCCTTCACCCCGACTTCCACTCACCTATCCTCGTTTCCACCCTTTCACGCAACTTCCCTTGAGTACCTCCTTCTACTATCTGCTTTCATGATCAAGGATGCTTATCACGTTAAATTCGTCTCGAAGAGGCTGAAAGACCCCGTTTTAATGTGAAAAATTATTTTATCGAAAGAATTTATTAGTGTTTCAGAAATAAAAAAGCTACGATATTTCGGCATCATTTGCATTTAGTTATTCAACGAAGAGTATTAATTTCGATATGCACAGTTCGCATTATAAATACAATAAATTGCAATGTATTTTGATACTCTTCTCTAAAGAAGGTAAATGATGTACAACGATATATAATATATAGTAGTACATACAGTGATAGATTAATTATTATTACAATACTTCATTGAGGTGTACGACACGATATTCAGTTGAACAGATATTTGAATACGCTTTTCGTGAAATATTATTAATATCTTGTAAGGAAATGTACAACTACCGGGAATCCTTTATTTTGAATACTTACACCATCAATCATAAGCAATTAATCAAAGATTATATCATTCATACGCGATTTTGTTAAATGTTTGTAGCACTTATAAAACAGAAATATAATTCGAAAACTGTGTTTTTATATTTCTTATTGCCCACCCGATTTTATATCGTTGGTTTATATCTATTATGGAAGCTACTTATGTTTATGAATTATGAAGAAATTGATGAAACTCAATTTAGAATACACGTCCGATATAGAGAACTCTCCCTTGAGTGTTCGGAGCCGTTTTGGAACATCTCGAGCGAAAATCACGGCGGATGAACGGTTGATTATGGAGCGTGTAAAATGAAATTCATGAAAAATTATCTTGAGTGACTTCTGACGACGGTCGTGTACAGAACAATGAACACAGCGCCTCGGAACAATTCAATGGAGCGAACCTTGATTAATCGGTTTCCAGCCGACAGGAAATTAACGTACAAAACGGGCTTCTTGCGGTCATTATCGGCACGAAGAGCTGGTAAGATTTTTAACACGGTAATGGCGTGAGGTGGGTTACGGAATGAGTAGCAAAAGTTACGTGGTTGCGTAAAGTGTTCATAACAAAGTCATTATTCAAACTCCATCGTTGCTAAAAGCTGAAAAAATTTATTTGGCTGATCATCCGCTGAAGTGCTTCTTTTCTCGACGAACTGTTTCGTGCTTCGATAATAATAATTTATAATGCCGTCAGAAAAATTGAGCACAATCAGATCGGCAATTTGTTACCTAAATTAAGAGCGTTCATAAGTTAAAGAAATTTTAAAATTACTTATTTTTAACTATAATACGGGCAAAAACAATGCTCATAAGAAATAAGCATTTTAAAATTATATCATACAATAAGATTATTATTGAAAGTGCTTATAACTACGAAATTTTCATATCAATTTTATTGTATGGTGTGAAAATATATAAATTAATTTCATGCCAAGTTTATATCTGTTACAGTTAAATTATTTCTTTAAATGGATTTGAAATTCCATTCAATTTAGTATATTGAATATTAATGTTACAGTTACCTAAAAAGTACGTAAGGGTTATAGTAACCACATATGAATAATAATGCTAATGATGATAATGATAATAATATTCATTAGGTATATTGGTACATGATGCAAATAAATGTCAATGCATGCATCAGTATGCATAGGTATGCATATAAAATGAATATCAAGATATGTATTAAGTATCTACTAAAAGAGTGGATTTCTGCAAAATTGTGTCTTAAATTCAAATCAATCTATAGAAATAGATTGCAGGAAAATATAATTTTATAAAAAACTATGTGAACAGGTAGTTCGCTTCAACAAATATTTCATGGGCAATAACAAATTATACTTGTTTAAAATGAATTCAAGCTGTAACCATAATAAGAATTATTTGAATTATTATACTGTTCTTCTTCAGTACTCTCCTCTTGTATAGATATTACCATAAGTTTTGTATCTTTGACACTTCAAATTGAACCATCATACCGAACAACTTTTGTCTGAAACATTTTTTCGTATCTTCAATAATTACGGAAATATTTGATTGTACATGAATAAAATGGTCATACTGTATATGTATGTTTATTATTAATTCAGACATATATAATATTATACATACATATTTAAATTTATGTCTACACTCATTTTTTATCATATATTGATTTTGTATGCATATAGGTATACGTATACAGGGTGTATCTAGAAACTGGGACAGGTTATAACTCTGTTCCTAGAGAAGTTAAAAAAAAATCATAAAGGTAAACTTTGTATTGTTTAACAAGTTTTATCGTACTACAATACGGACTTTTTCATAAATGCATTGATGCAATTGCAAAGTCGAACTGCACTTTTTTTTAATGGAACTTTATGCTTTTATTATGCGAAACACATTCTTGCGTGATTGTACCTAACGAAAATTGAAGAAACAATCATAGAAAGCTGAATGCATTTCAAAATATTTTATTTTCACAATTTTCGAAAAATATACAAGTATTCAATAAAATATCAGTGTAATGATTCCAATAGAACAATGTATTCGCATAATATTGAATTTTCAAAGTAAAATGGCTCGAAAAAGTATTGATTTTTCAATGATAGTTTCGTAAACTGTTTTACGTAAAGTAACACAGAAAAAAACGAATTTTGTAAAACGAAATATGGTGTATCATTAAAGAAAAAGTACAATTGCAGTTTACAGTCAATGCATTTATGAAAAAACTGGTATTGTATTATGATAAAGCCTATTAAAGTGTTCGTTTATGATTACTTTCAATCTTCACGAAGAACAAAGTTACAGTTTATCCCAATTAATAGATACACCCTGTACACATATCACTGATTATTATACTTAAAAAACTGTCGATGTATTTGCTTCAAGCTCTTATGCAGATAAAGGGTAATTACTTGTACTATTTAACATTAAAGGTTCATAATATTTTAGCTACGTTTGCATAATTACATTTTCCATCAATATATTCTTGTGGAAGTTACAACCTATTAGCAATTAAACGTTTTATTCCATTTACCAGAAGCACCAGGCTCAATTCAGTGGAGGTTCGAAACCCTAACCAACGGCACAGCGTACAACGCTCGAACGACGGAGTACCGGAGAACACGATGTTTCTTTTTTCGATTAGAGAGTATCGCCTAACGCTAAATCGACAGGTGCGACAGTCGGATAGAAGACAGGTATCCGATCAATTTACCGACAACAGCTGCAGCGTATTTCGCGCGAAGTGACGCAGTTATTTGTGAATAGCGTTGTCTCGTCGCATGCGATGAATTCTACGTTCCACGAGAATGTAATTCTTCGGTGGCAGCCTACCCCCCTCCCCAGGCTTGCAATTAATTTAATAAGCGAGCATTGCCGGGCACAGGTTATTCACTGTTGTCGAGAATTGAATGTATCGAATCGGTGTATCATAGGTCCAACGGATTTTATCGAAGCGGTTCGAACAGTTATCGATGGCGCACCAGAAGAGGCTCCCACTAATTAAGCTCGATTAAGTTTCCTACGCGTCTCCTCGAGCCTGTAGTAATTACAAAACGTTCTATATTCGCGACGAACCAAATGGAATTCCTTAATAAAGAGAGCCGACAACACTGGGGTCATCGATTTTAATCGTCGATTTCAATCTAATCTTTTACAGTAAATTTAGAGCGACAATTGGTAGATAAGTGCATCGATAATCTTGAAAAACACATTTTTGCTATTATCATTTATACAATTGTAAAATTACAAACGAAAATAATTGAAATTATATATAACATCTCAGCAACGGTAAGGTTTAGAACAAATGCACCTTAGTACTTTTATACCCGGAATACGCCAATCTATCGAAATCGAGGATAAAAAGATTGGACATTTCATTTAAGAAAACAAAGGTGATCACTATATCTTCCTACGTCTCTGCCTGCAAGAACAACATCTATACCATATTCTGTAGTTTCTTAAACCCTACAACTTCTCTAAATAATATGTACTCGTGTCGGTTAAATTAACTAAGATATTTAAGTGGATAGAGTTCGTGAGACACACTGTATGTGTGATACAACGATTCGTTTAGAGATTCCAGAGTCACATACATATGTGTGACGCTATTCATTACCGATGCTACGATGATATTATTATTATTATTATGATATTATCATGTATTTGACGTACGGTAGACCCTATTGTTGCTTTGGCTATATTAAGATATTATACATAAATGACATTTATACAAAATTTATATAAAATAACACATCACGCAAAACAATTGCAAGGACGCCACACATAAATTCGACCGTAGTCGCGAACGTGTTCATCAGTTGAATTGGTCATTTCAAAATCAATGACAATGGATGTTATATTAGAACAATGAAACATCTGGTGTATGGTGATCGATTTTTTTCTAAAACCCTGGTAGCGGACGGGATAATCACTCTCCGCGATTTGTACGGCCATCGAAAACGTCCATCATTCAAGGATTAAAGAAAAAGGGATAATCCTTTTGCATCTGATGTACCGCAAGCGGAAAACTTTTTCTAGAACGAAACCTTTACTTCTAGTTCCCTTCCCGCTCCTACCACAATAGTTCAAATAATTGTCTCGCGTAAAAGTTGCCTCTGTTCGCCGACGTATTCTTCCGTGTTACAAAAGTATCGGCCGAGATCGCGGTCGAATTACCAGTGACAATTTCGGGAAACTATGTCCAGTTCGAACAATGGCCGAGGCCAACAATGGCGGAACTTTGTACCTGAATTTCGCAAGTTTAATTCCTCGTGAAATAAGTGCATAATCTCATTGGGACACCCTTTGACGGTCAACGAGATGAGAATGCAGTCAACAGAATCGGATTTATTTTTATCTTTAGACGGCGGATTTTGTAACAGTTGATGTCTTTACTCGGATACATAACTGAGACCTCATATTTATTATTATTAGTATATTTGTTTTGAATACATTTATATAAGAGATTTGTAATCGGTAACAAATCTTGAATACCGCGTTGCTTGCCTTTGTAACGATTTCTTTAATTATGATGAATAGTTAATTAGAATTAGAAATTAGAAATTACTATCTACGATCTTTTATTAGAAAAATTGCTAATTACACAAAAGAAAACTCGTTAACATATTCTTTTCGTTATACTCCCATCAGCGCGCGATCTCTTGGACAGACTTAGGCGACAACCAATTAAAGTGAAGTATTCCAAAATCGAATTCGTAAATCGTATTCCGCGAACGAAAGTCAGAAGAGACATGATCACCCTAATAACGAGAAAGCAAAAAGTTTATCAGCGGAAACATGGTTGGTTACTGCTGGAACTGGACCAAAAGAAGAATAAGAGGAATAAGATCGCCGGAACATTTCACCGATGAAATTGTTAAGAAAACGAAATTCTAACGTTTAGATTCCGGTCACGTACCCGCAGACGCGCGACGATTCACGCACGAGAAGTTCGATTGAAGAAACGAACTGTACAGGGTGATGCATACCAACTCGATTCCAAACGTAAAGTACAGTTTCACGGGTTCACTTTTGTTGTAATATAAAGAGTGTAGTACGTTTCACCTGGGAACACTTACGTTCTAATGATTTATTATACTTGTCGTTATTTTTTGTTTTTTTTACAAGTAGCGTCCTGTTGGGAGGGATACGTGGAAACGTGAGGTGCAACTTGGCCACCCGGTAGGAAGGGATCAGCCCGAGAGAAATTCAGGGAGCAGCAACAAGTGTGACATCCCTTACTCTCAGCTTTTTACCTTCCCCGGACTCGTAGCCACCTTTCCCAAGGGGCATAATAGCCTCCCTTTGTCCGCCACCTCTCTGCTGGAAGACAAATAACGCGTGAGAAACCAGGCCAATCTTTGTTCTCGTCTTAATGAAGAGAATTATTTACTATTAATAGATTATCATTAAACATTTAATTTATTAACATATTATATTATACATTATATATTATTAAATTTTGATAGCGATTTTAGTTGATCCCTAACAATTCGATTGATCTATATAATTGAGTTAATTGTTAACAGATTTAGACAATTAAAGCAAATTGGTTATTAATATTAAGAGTCAATAAATTAAAACAATTACTAATTGGAACATTTGATATGCGTTTCGTAGTAGCCTTTAAATTACAAAAATGGCTAAATATTGTCGAGTATTTCCGACAAATCAGTGATTAGTATATTTTTATATTTATTATAATGTCTTTTTTTATGTAGGTGTATGATGTACGTTTCGAATATGTTTTATGGAGTGGATCTGATATGGTCAACCGATCGAGAGTTGGGAATTCTGAAACGCGTGATGTTTAAAGACTGTAATTACTGGAGTGCAGATTTTTGTACGGTTACGGAACATTTGAAAGTTCAGAACTGCAGACAATGCTCACGATACGAAAAAATCAGTAAAATATTTTAAGTATAATGCTTTTTATAACATCTGGTAAGAAAAATTACTGTCTACAATAAAATTCTATTTTTCTAATTATATTCATAAAAATTTGAATTTAAGTAAAGATTCATTGTCTAATTATTACAGATATACATTATGTTTAACAACTAATTCATTCGTTGGAAGGGCATTTGGAAAGACAGTGTAAAAGTAGTAAGACAAAATTACCATTCAAAAGTAGTAAGTTCATTAATGAAGGTAATAATATAATTAAACACGGCATTTACATTATAACTTCTCGAATACTTTTCGATCAATTTCACTTTGAACGTTCACTTTGTACTTTCCAATGAATTCGTTATAAACTCGTTAGTTAATTATATAAAAAATAAATAAAACGATCTATAGTTTATTGGTTTATGGACTTTTAATTACATATGAACATCGAAATTTATCTGTTCCCGGACAAACCAGATATCTGATGACTTGCAAGCAGTAATGTATGCCTCCTAAAATGAATACGAATATCTGGTCTGTCATTTTCCACAGAATACACAATTTTCGAGTTGATTACAAGCTACTGGATCAATGATGGCATAAAATCTATCAAATACGCAACCAATTACCGTCCATGCTCGCGGCCATTCTCCGATACGTATTATTGTGATTTGCCTCAGCTATATTTCCTTCAAGCTTTATTAACACGTTCAGTGCCCGGTGGGGCGTATACAACCCACGCTGAATTTTCCGTTCAGACCAAAAATTAATTCTCATTGAAAAACAAAGAACCTCTTCATAAAAATTTATTGTAGAGTCAAGTATAGGGATCGTAATATCATGTATACTGCGTTCATTTAATTTTATTTAATTGTAAAAGTATGGATCGTATACGCCCCATACGGCCTGAACGAAAAGTTTAAAAAAAAACAGTCCGGCACGGAACGTGTTAATGTCACAAGCGTCAGTATTAATTGCTGTAAACCGTGCCGAGTATGTTACACATTTCCTGAATTTCCCCTAATTACTTACAATTTACATATAATATTTCGAAAGTGATCCTTCTACATTGCAGATGAGAGTTCCGAACATTCCATCTTATTACTTCTTTAAATCTAATTGAACACAACCGACTTCTATAAGTATATATAAAATGAACGAGGAATAAGAAATAAAAGAAGAAAGATTAAATTACATCCTATTTCGTGCATGCTTCGAACACTGCAAAATGTCAAGCACAATCGATGCTTCACGAGATAATAATCTAACAATGCAGTTCTATTCTGCACGTTCCAATTGTTCTAAGTTCATTATAGAAACGATTCTAGAATAAAATACACGCATACGCGTTACACTTATTGCAAAGGTTAAACAGATAAATAGGTATATACTCTTCAATTTACACATAAATTTTTACATTGAAGAAATATGAAATTTATTCTTCTTACTTCCATTCTGTTTTAAATTACTGTTAACATAAATGTATTATTTAGTTCTAGCATTACACATTGATTTTCTGCTTGCTTATCATTAAAAGACGTATTTGTAAATAATTGCTTTCGCTAACTGCAATTATTATTGTTTTCATTAAAAAATTGACTATTTATGAACATGATATGATTTATTAAACCAATAGCTTCGATTAAAGACCGGCTGTATGAGTCGCAGTTTTTATGTCGAAATGTTATTAGTCGTGGACAAAGCAATTTTTAACATATTAATTTCTTTTGGACAACAGATCAAACATTACATGTTAGTTATAAACATCGGACTAGAATAACGAATATTAATCCTCTGCAGGCGATTTTTGAAAGTATTAACGCTACGGTCACAAACATTCATTGTGTAATCTATTCTATTGTTCCTAGACAAGTTCACATTCGTTTACTTAGATCTTGTAAATTGGAGGTTTAAATATCGATAATTACGATACACAATCGCGTAATTTCATCAATCAAACTCAACGTTACCAAATAATGCTTATAAAATTCAATATACCTCAATTTGACGCGTTCCAAAAACCTATTGTTAAGAACATTCGCTAAATCAAGCTAAATATCTATCGAACTCTGAAATATTAGGAAAAAAGGAATCTTTATAACAATCTTTCATCGTTCGAATAATTAAATAATTTGCTTGGTACTTTCTATTCTAGATATGGAAGTTAGATATCGCCAGTATGCCAACTGTGCTCCTTAACAATTGAATTTACGTAAAAATTAGTGTCAAGTAGAAAAGTTACGTGTTGTAAGTGGTACGGAACGCGAGTAACTGCTCTCGCGTAAAGTAGGAGAACAAGATTCACAGGTAGACGTCGAAGGTCGTCGAAAGAAGGTGAAACGATGTCATCGCGGGAGTTGAAGGCTCGACAGTGGGTAAGGGGCGAGCCGTTACGAGCCGACAAGACTCAGTCGACGAGTGGGTTGCAGCACGAGGGGTGGAAAAAGGTTGTGAGGACACCAGTTGCTAGGCAGCGCCTCTCAATCAGCGTTTCGCCTCACGTTCGGCTGCCCGTGTATCTCGGTGATCCATAATGCATCGCTCTTTATCAACCTGAATCCATCCGGAGCTCCAGCTTTGCTTGTTGCTGGCTGCGAAAAGGGTTCTCGATAGGTGTGCGCGACGTGAAAACGTCGAATCTGTCACCTCTAGTGAAAGGTCATCAATAGATTCCGGATTTTATCTACTTATGACGTGTGCAAGCGCTCCAAGCACAAGAAAATAAAAGCTTAGCAATTTTCTAGGGTCAGCCGGTGAAAACCTTCCATCATTTTGTAACAGGTATATCGAAATTAATGAAATCCGATAACTTCGATAACTTCGATAACTTTTTCGTTCGAAAATGGACAACGCTTTGATTAACGCGATAATAATCTTGCCAAATAAATTTATGAGATCACCTAACCTTCGATTTACGCGAAGATCCGTTCGACGTGGGTTTGTTTTACGCGAATGAAAATTGCGTAAATAGAGTTTGTCGGTACAAGAGGAAACAAAATATTGGGAAGCCAAGCTGGTATAAGTTTTAGAAATAGATATTTGTTCCAGATAGCCAAACAAAAGAAATGATAATAATGACACTTCAGAGAACAGAAATACCTTTTATTCGGTGTTACTAAATTCAGATCGCACATAAAAACTGATATGATTGATGAGGAGGTGAACCTCGATGAACGTTATGTCGACCATGCGACAATACACAGACTTATAGCCTAACGAAAGGGAACGCCATTGATGCGAGCGAAGTATAAAAAAAACAATCAAGGAATACGCGGGAGCGAACGCGTCTCAGGTGACGTTCGTTTGTTCATCGCGTGGTTATTGTCGCGGTTTATATGAACGCCTCAACAAAAACTATCATGTAAATAGTGTTATAATTTATCGCATAAAGTAGAAGTCACTAATATTCTATGGTAATACAAGCACGAGACGAATATCAAAATTTGGTTTAGTACGAAATTTTTGGTTCAAGATCTACCGAAGGTCATGTTCCGGTATACTACTCAATTTGTTTTAATGATAGCTGTGGCGGCATAACGGGACACAGAAAAGGTTTTCTTGCCGTGCGGATGCTCTAGCCCAGGTAGCACGGGTAAGCAAACATCAGCGTTGCAGACCCGTGCGGGTACGTTAAATTGTCGAGCCCTAAAACAGGCGATGAAACAAACAAACTACCTAGCTCCGCACGTGGGGGAAAACCTCCCCTTTTTCCGAACGGAATCATGGGAATTTCCATGTACCCCGTATCTTTGTCTGCGGACAAAGATGTGGGGGTGAAGCGACGTTAAATGGAAGCCACCGTGACAGCCACGACACACACCACGTCCGTTCTTTCTGGCGCTAGGTCAGACGGAAATCTTTCCGCGTATCTTATAAGTGTTGATTAATAAATAAGAGTTTTCGTTAAAGACTAGTCTCAGTCATTTCGCACCCTAGTACCCACAATAGCTATAAATATGACGTTAATAAGTATAAATAATTCTGCTTAAGAAAACAATCGTAATCGTGAGGTGTATGTATATCTGCTCTTCACTTAAACCTTTTGTCAGCGATCGAAATTCTTCCCATAAATTGTGCAAAACATATTTGACATATTTTTGCCTTATTATCGTTGTTTGCACTGACTTCAAATTGAACTATAAAAATAGATTTAATTCAATTAAATAGAAGCTAATCTGTGTCCTTTCGACTTTTTCATTCGAATATTTTTCAATATCTTTTAAAAAATAATGGGAAATATTTAATTACACATTCTGGTGTGACGACATATCAAACATAAAGTACGTATTGATATACTAGATTGAATTACCAAACCAGTGTCACGTATGACAGTATTTATTTAACAAATTTATTTACAAGTCAAATACATGTTTATTTGCCTCTTTCCAACCTTAATTTATATTTGAGTAATTTAATATAAACAAATTTCCGTTTCCAATTGTGATGGCATTTTTCGTTTTTTAAGTATTAACGCAAATCAATACAAAGTATATGCATTATTTTTTTTATCTCTGCGATGAATGAAATACAAATTTTAAATATAATTAGATACGTGTTTTATTCAATTGCTAAATCAAAATAACCATTAATTAAAAACATAAATATCAACTAATCAATTGATGTTTGTCAAGTAGGGACGCTCAAATATTTTGTAAATAGTGTAATTTTTAATAATGCATGTTTTGCAAAAACACTTGTTAAACATATAAATTTGAAAAAGTGTAACTATACCTGATATCTTGGTATACTTCAGTAACGGTTGGATAGTTTTACTGTTATATGTAGTAGTTGTTGTTGTATTGAATAAGCATAGCTTTTAGAACTCACCTGAAACAGAAAAGAGAATTAAATTTTTAATTTTCGTTCTTCCTTATGCAGTTTTAGAGTTTATATTTTTATATGCAATGTTTGCAGTTTTCTTTAATTAAAAAGAAACATTTAGATTCTCCATATTCATGTTGAGATTACTGACATTTAGACACATTTATAATATTGTATTATTAATAATATTAGTAATAATTATAACTTTATACTGTACTTAAAGAAGGGTTAGGGAAATTAATCTTACCATTATTGTGTAAAATCATAAAGCATCACATTAAAACAATACGAATAATTGTATTTTTAAAAATATTTTATAAAGAAATTATATTAATATACAAGGGGACATTAACAGTGAACACTCAAAAGTAAGTTTCAAACATTGATGGAGACAGTAACATTCGTTACTTCAAAGTGATTATAAAAATTACATGACTGCGGTTATAATACCTAATAAGTTCTAGACTAAATTTCATTTGAAGAATTATCAATATATACTATTATATTTACAGTTTGATTCTTTAATGTAATTAATGTAGCCAGATTTGGATTGTTAATTTCCTTAATTAAAATCTTTAAAAAAATCTTCTTCACTTTCTGGTCTTCTTTTAAGTGGTCGTTGTCTATGATCGGAATCATAATTTCAATGTTCTATTCAATACGCCTCATATTTATGACAGATTTTTAGAAACATAAGTATTCTCATTGCATCAAATGTACACGCAGCATAATTCACGAAAAAACGATTCAGATAAAGGAATGGACAATATCTCTTTCATGAACTAAGCGACCCAAGCTCCATCACACATTGCATTCAATAATTTCGAAAGCTATGAAGGAGGATACAGTGAAATTAAAGATCAAATATCCATCATCCCTTTGATCGTAATAAAAATTGAAATCCGACTAATCCGTTCTAGAATTTCAAGTAACTGGTTTATTGTGCATTCATGGATATAAATGGATATGAAACCAAAAGTAAATGTTTTACTGACAGTAATCCCAATCATAAACAGAAGCAGCTGCTCCTCACTTTTTTTTACTTCTGTCTACCTTATAATATAGTCAAAAGATTTGCTGTAAAGGAGACGGCGTTTAACGCTAATAATCTTTCTCGGGTATTCTTAAATTGAAAAGATCATTTCAACCTGGATTATTGACATCCATGTTTCTTTCGACACAGTTTCAATAAGCTTCGAAGAAAGAGATCGAAAAAAAAAGAATTTTCCTACTTTTATATTCATAAAAAGAGGGTCATCCTTATAGATTGTCCTAAGTTTTTTGTACGTTGGCGTATGCATAAATATGCCTGTCATTAGTCTTTTCAAATTTCTGTGACCAAAACTTCGGTGCACAATGGTGCCTATATACTACTACACAAGAAAAAGAGTGTCTCCGGTGCATGCCGAAGATATGTACGGTATAGACCGAATATGTAAATTCCAGCGTTTCTTTAAAAATACAACGAATCTTCCATTCTGACAATTATACAAAAATGAGGTTAAAAGTCTTGTAATTACTACTTCGAAAACAATTTCGAAACGCTAATTTTTTCGCGTTTTAAGGTGAAAAAAATAATGAACTCATAAAGCTTTTAATATTTATGGATTCAGACCCTCAATAAAATATTCTGGTTGATAATTTCGAAGGAATTGAAGTTCCTCTTCAACTTGTTAATACAGACGTAACGTATACTTACTGATAATTAACTGTTTTCAAACTATTGCCATTAATCACGTACTTCACTGAAAATACTTTCTCCTTCTTTGAGTAATTGCTTCTTGAACACATTGTCCTAATTTGTTGTTATGGAATTACATACTTAACGCTTAAACAACATAATATATGATGGAAGTGGATATGTAAAATTTAATTTTTGAATATACTTAGATATTTTTAATCGTATCACTACGGGTTGTTCATTTTAATATCACCTTAACATGATAATGTACCATAACATGATTATATAACATGCATTATTTAATTTCATATTAAGATATAACGTGTTTTAAAGAGACTGAAATCTAAATACAATTCAATAAAATTCAATTTGCCCGCATTTTATACTTTCTATATTGATACGTAGTTAAGAAAAACTGCATAAGACTTCAAAAGATTTATATTGTATTTTCTTGAAATAATGATTTTCTCCTATTTGATTTTATTTTAGGTCGAAACATTTGTTCTCAGGGAATCACATAAATGCTTTTGCTCTTTGATCGTAAATGAATGATCGGCTGTGATATATATTTAGAAAAGATTGTTTCTTGATCAGTTAAATCTGTTTTATTTCAGTTGCTATCAATCAACACATTCGAATATTTTAATCGCGTAGTGGATGTTTGTATAAATTCAACATCAGTCGAACCCTGCAATTGCTGACATGATATTTCAATACTGCATAAACGAAAATGGGTGAAGCTAGCCAGCGCAAGTAAATATAACATTATAAATGTTTCGGCAAAAATGAAATGGATTCGTTTCACGTTCTGCGCGGTATATTGTTTCCCTCCTTTTTCAGTAAAAAATTAATGGAACGTAGTATATGGCCTGTTTATTTTGAAAATGGTGTAAGTCCATTTTTTGAGAAAAATTCAGAAAACAAAAGATTAACATATATTTTGGTACAAACTTTTTATTTATACTGAATGTATGACTTAAATCTTTAAAAAAATTGTTTGTTTCAATCCATTGAAATATTATTAATGAATGTAATTGTATAATAACTTAGTTTGAAAATGATACAAGTCCTTTTATGAGTTTGAAAAAAATAGTTATCTAGTTAATCCCCCAAGAAAAACTATTTTTATAATGAATTTTCATCTGCTTAAATAAATACGATCGTAAAAACTAATTATAAGTAACACGTGTAAGGATTATTTAGTTGCTGAGGATGCAAATATTTTAATATCTGAAAACAAAATAAAATGAACTCACATCACTTAAAATAGATGCTTCAAATAATACAAGTAGATTAGGAAATTTCAGAATAATGTATACATAACTTAATAATTTAAGGTAGTACACAGTAAAATATGTAACCAGTAATTATATATAGCAGTCATATTCGCTAAACGTTTCTAGTGATGACAACAGTATTGCAGTACCAGAAATGAAATTTTAGCTGTTATGAGATTTTCAACGTTCGTACTACACAGACAAAAGCAAATTCCATTATCTGGTCTTACTATTATTAGGGGAAGGAGAGGAAAGATAAGAACGCGGGGAAAGTCGGGACAATCAGTCATTTCGTTTTATTATGCATCCATGTTATTAAAAATACAAAAAAAACCATTAATTATATAATATTCGATACCTTGTCACTGGTTAGAGTCAACTTATATTGTTCTTTTGCGTTTGCCAATCATAATTCTGATTCTTACGATTGCGATCTTATTCTTTGACGTGTTTTAAACATTAACAACTCAATAGCGATTCCCAATCATGTTATCACTCTATTACCATCAAATAGGCAATTTTTTAAGGTTTTTATTTATAAGCTTATGACCGTCAATTGTAAATAAATAATTGTATTATCATTTAATACTGATAAAACATTTGGGGCGAGATGAAGACATTCTTGTGACCTTAATTAATTTTTAAATAAAATGTTTTGATCGTGGAAAAGAAAAACAGAAACACATAGTTGGTACGAAAAATCAATGCAGAAGCTGTTGAAGCAGTTATACAGAACGAAGGGGTACCGTAAAGCGGCTGTAGATTTTAGTGTTGCGAAATTTTGGTTCGAAAGGCAAATAATTATTCATCGAGAAAATTCTGAATAAGTGTTCAATACTATGGAGCTTAGGTTTTTTTAAAACTGATTTCTCAATTTATATCGCGTACGTGCAAATGCTTGCGTCCCAGTTTGTTTCATATATAGAATAAAGATTCACAAAAATTCATTTTGTTCCTTTATTCGTTTATTTGGAGAATAAAGCTTCTATGGCAAATTAAAAATGTAATTCTAAAAGCTGCAGATTTTCGTAAAACATAAAAAAGTAAAATTAAATTTTTCCAATCCCCAGGGTGGGTATTTAGATCTCTTAATTGCACGATAATCATTTCCCAACGGGCTGCTCGAAATATAAAGCAGACTCCACTTCAACATGGTCAACGGACATCGCCAATAATCTCAGAGCATAACGAAGCATTCTTAATTGTAATGCTGTTGGCTTCGGTTCCGTCGACCATTTTTAATCCACTCAAGTTTGTTCTGCCGTAACAAATTCACCTATCTGAATAACCGACCACAAGGTTCTACACATATATAATAAATATCATAGATATAACTAATATACGGGTAAAATACAAGAAGAAGATCAAGAAATATTCGCCGATAAGTAGTATTGTAGTCAGAACGTTTCTAGGTGAACGACTACTTATTGCAATTGGTCCAACCTATAATTTAGATTCAAACAACCTCAAATAAGCATTATCATTGAAGGATGATATAAAAACTTACTCGAAACAGTAATAATAGTATAGTAGTAATAAAAAGAAGAAGAAACAGGGAACAAAAAATGATAATAACGAGAGTCACTGTAATGATAAACAATAAAAGGAAAAATGCGATACGAGTATCACTTATGTGTATTAGATTATCGAAAAGATTTATGTATTTATTTAGAAAGTAGTATATTGATTATAGTATATTGATTATCAAGTTAACATGAATGGCATTCGATTACTCATGAGAAACGCTTTTTATACGCTCTATTCTTGAATTGAAAGATGTTAATAAGGTCTGATATTGCCTTTTGATGCCCGGTATGTCTGTATGTGTCACGGGCATGACCGTTAAGGGGTTAATCAAAAGGAATCTGGAGCGCCGTCAACTATGACACGTCTTCGAACTGGTCATTTTAATACACATTACACATGCAACGAGTCCAACAAAGTATCCAATCAAAATAATAATACTGACCTGTTCTTACAAGGAAACCTTTTCAACCACCACACACCGATTTCGATGAAATTGATGTGATATATAGTTCTCAAGAAAATATATAACACATTTTTTCTTTTATTGGCTAAAATCCACTTTCAAGGAGTGAAAACACCCCTCAAAGTTCAGGGTTGAAAGTATATTCCTTACCATATCTCTGAAACCAGGGGGTGTGGAAAACACATTTTCTTTTAAATTGTTCGCATCGAAATGGACAATTCAGATTTCTTTTATACACCCCGTTGTTTCAGAGAAATGGTAAGAAATATACTTTCTATCCTCAACTTTTAGGGATGTTTTCTCCCGTTCAAAGTGGATGTTGGCCATTAAGCAAGAATAGGTATCAAACATTTTCTTGAGGACTATGTTCCACCTAAGATTCATCGAAATCGGCGTGTGCTGGTTGAAGAGGTCCCCTTGTCAGTTCTTAAAGATAAAGTATACAAATAAATTTATTTAAAGATTCAGTAAGCACAGATTCATTCTTATTTTTTGATGATTCTTTGTAACAAATTATATTTTCTTTAACATGAATCACATCTACGATTCTTAATAATACATACGATTTTCGTTAACATAAGAGTTAATTCAAAAACCTGCATATTTTTAAACTAATACAATTGCTATAATCAGCACTGTAAGATAACGATTCAATACGGGGTAAATAACTTAATACGATACATGTAATAATAGTCGCTAATAACCTTGCAGTTAATGCGACATTAAACTATAAAGCTGAATAAAAGAAAAAATATTTCCATTCCTTCGGTTGAAAAACTGTGAACTGGTTAAATGGTCCGCTGGTTAAGTTATAGATATATCGTGTAAGTAAGGTTGACGAGCAATGGCGGCTAACCTCCTGCCGGCATGATCGAAAGTTCGCATGAAAAATAAGTTAGAGAGCCTTAATTCGCCGTTGAACGGTGCACGCGCTCCATTGGTGATCGCGACTCGAAACCAAGGACCGACGAATGAGCAATTAAGGTTTGTATAAAGACAGAGGCGGACGATCATGTGAACACGGAGGCGTAATAAAACAGCGCGGCTGTGCCGACGACGAAAGACAACGACAGGCAAAATGACTAGCAAGACCGAAATTATTATCCACGTGGGAAAATTCCTCGGTTAGGGCTAAATAAAATAAAGCTGCTCCTGAAAGTTCACGATTATAGCGTGCCTTTGCGTGCCACTTTCTTCTTTCAGCTGAATCGAAATGCTTCAATAGAATCTTAACCTGTCAACTGTGAAATTTAGTTTAAAAAATCACTCGTTTTGCGCGCAATAAAGTCAAACATTGAAGTGTGTACTTGTCAAACGCAGGACGATGTTTTTCATGAAAAACTAAAGTAAAACAAAGAAGAATTATGTGCTTATGTGAAAAAATAAAGAATTTATCGTTCAAGGAATGATTGAAACATAAATATAATTCCACTTTTAACCATGGACGCTCCGATTCATTTGTCACTTTAGAAATGACTAAAGAGATCCGAGAAGTGATACTAAAATTGGTACAAACTATGCGTTCAAAGAGATAATAATACTATACGACAAGATCCGCGTAACTAACGATTAAGAATGATACGATAGTATAAAGAACAAGAACAGAAGTTGAAAAAACTTTAATTTTAATTAAAATCAACGTTCCCATAATGTACGTACAGAATTGTTGGACTATCCGGTAAGTGTCGCGCGGAGGGTTCGAATGATCAAAGTTCTTTTCTAATATCAATCTTTAGATTCTGTTGTCTCAACAATGCTTTTGACGAAATACAAAAATACTCATCGCTACGCCGCTGACAATAAGAAATCGTGGTTAAAATCGTGGACGCAAAACGAGAGGTCTATAATTTCTTCAGCAGAACTTAACACGCGATCAGACATGCCCACTCGAACAGATTCTCGTGCGGCTAATTGCTTGTCCGATAAACGGAATAGCAAAGGAGATGTCGTTCGCCTACTATTATTTTATACTGTACGTTTCAGTGAAATCGGTCGGAAAAATCCTGAACGATAGTGATTAAGATACTGCGCCCCTAACCCATCAATTTTGTTCGAGTCATTAATAACTGTAACTATTTTTCTCGCGTGTACAGAGGGAGCATTTAGTCGAATGAAAGCATCAAATAAAAGAAGATAATTCCATTTTTAAAAATTTTATTCAGGCTTTACTGTCTGCAAACTCGTCGGATAACGACCACCGAGTGCCGCGGACTGTGACTCAGACGACGTTCTGTAATACGTGATAACGAATGCTCAATAAATTAAACATTTTTATCTGACTTATACTCCTAAGCTACAGACATGTTAATTATAAGTTCAGTTACTTTGAAAAAGCCGTAAATAAAGAATGCCCTAATTATTTAAAACGGTAACTATTTTTTACCATTTTATTTTTAATATTTTTGTTCTGTTAGTTTACTGTCTCAGTATATATATACCGTTTACAATTAATTACCGTTTGTGAGAGATTAAACAAGTAGTAGCAAATATTTTAAACATCAACCTAATATATTTTGTATTCAGATATTAATTTATATATAAAATAACATTGAAAATGTCCTGCGAATTACAATTTTGACAAATCCCCACTACTTTCGAATGTATTTATCAGTAGATCGTGAGAACGACGGGTAGAGTGGAAATCAATCGTTAATCCTAATGCGCTAAGGCTTCCCTAATCCTTTTATTGCCCCCTGTTCTCTTTACTTCGTCACTGTACGAATTTATTCATATTTCCCATGGATCCGTATCAGAATAAGAAAAAAAGAACAACCGAAGTATAAAGCCGCTTTGACAGACATATCAATTTTTAGTGAAAGTTAGCATCCTTCGATTGTCACGAGAATACGAAAGCTTATGGAATCTATCGTAAATTTTGATAAAAGACCAATTTCAGCGAAGTTTGACAGTGCATGCGTATTATTACTCATTAGAACGAAATCCTTCAGTACAGGAAACAAATTTCATCGATATAATATTTCTTGTAAATTAGTGTTCAGAAGCGTAAATTTATATGAACATCCGGAGTCTTAATGTCATTTAACTTCATGTCATTCATACCCTGCACAATGACCTCGGACTTCAGCACAATTCAATTCTATTACCCAGTTACACAGGTCACCAATTACATGAAAGGTCAAAACAAAATTAATCTACGTACGGAGACCATAAATACGCTGGTGATCAAAGGTTTGGACATGCGATGTGTATTCAGTATTTGTGATAATTTCGAATTCAACAAGCTAGTGACGATAAAAGAAGGTAACGAAGGTCTTAGTCAACTGAACAGAAGATGATTGTATATGCGAAAATATACAAAAAATGCGCAATAGCATTTCTGTGTAACAAGATTGGTCTTCGAGAAAATTATTAGGTACCGGAAAAAGTTTGTGCGGACTCTTAATTTAAAATTTAAACACGGAGAACGTTTTTGTAAACTTATTTCATTTTATTTTATATGAAAGATATAAATATAATCTGCTGTTAATTGCAATTTTATTCATTAAAGTAGTAAAATACTAACTCAAGTCGGACCACAATGCATTGCTAACAAGACAACCGCACAAACTTTTTCTGGTATTTACCTAATAACTGTAGAAGATGGCCATCTATTTAAATATTACCGAACTTTATGTTTATATGAATATCCACTGATAAAACCGTGACAAGTATTAATCGTCGTTAACGCATACAAACCTTTGCTCAATAAATCAGGGTTGTAAACTGTCACGCCTCAATGTTTTGACTCTTCAATTTCTCGACGATCTCTACAATTCTTTCCTTCAATTGCAAAGTGTTTATAATACCTTTTCCTATACGTCATTTCTTTCATGGAAATCCAGAAATAAAAGTTTAAAAGGATCTGTTGACTTTACAGCATTGATCTCTCAAACACCGATGCCAATAGTTTAACACTATACTTGCAGAACCCGTCAATTTACAGATATTAGATTTTAAATTTCATTGATTGAAATACAGAATGTATAAATGTTATTTTTCAGTTAATTTTAATGGATGTGATGATATATATACCATGTGATACGTAAATATTTCAATGCATTTTTCCTTCAACCCTTTAATTTCAACCATTTTTATATATTATAACTATCTCTACGAAATTAATACAATAAAGATAATGTCCATAAATTTAATGTTAGCAATTGTTTGATTTGCTGTCTGTACATCTGTCAAACATTGTAAACGAGATGTCCCATTCAACTTACTATGACACAGAACTCGATTATTTTAAGCAATACATTAATTATATTTCCTTCGAAATTCATTTTACTAAACCATCTGTGATTTCACTAGACCACCAGTATGCAGTGCATCTATTGAGAGTAAAATATCTTGTGAATGTCGATTCATCCGCCCGTAAAATCTAGAATGTACATAAATTGCTCATCATTATCGTATTGTTATAGCAACCAGTCACAGAAGCTTAATCATGACTTGTAATAATCGCGTTCTTTGAATGCCTGAACCCGAGCACTCAATACGGACGCATTCTACTAGTTATAGTGCAATGAAAACGAAACTTCTGCCTGCATATTGTGGGTATGGGTGTATTGACGAGTGAGTGATTGTGTGTGTGTGTGTGTGTGTGTGTGTGTGTGTGTGTGTGTGTGTGTGTGTGCGCGTGTGTGTGGGTGTGATGTGAATAAATGTTCAAGCGTTGGAATATTCTAGATTATTGATTTTCTAAAATATTGAGTTTTACGTACATGCCGAATAAATCTAGAATTTTCTAAATCTAAATAGGTAAATACTCGTTCAGTATTATTCCTATCATTATAGCATCAGTTTATTTGGATAATGTTCCGTTTGGATAATGACAATTTGGATATCGTTGCTTGTAATACTTACAATCAGTTGTCGTCGCAGCTTTTCTATCAGAGGGTCTCAGCGCTTTCAATATGCCTAAGTAGGCACATGCATATTCACGATTGTTCTAGGAAACCATCATGATAATTTGACTGATAGGAATAATGTGTGAGTAAACAAAACATATAACACAAAAGAACTATTTATCAATATGCAAACATAAGTGAAAGCTGTAGTGTCTGATGAATCTATTAGACAGCAGAAAGTTAATTTTAAACATATTAAACAAATTCTTGAAGTATTCAGTATCCTTTCATATAATTTTTTTCGCATTAATCTTCTGAAAAAGAAATTCTAATTTTTATTTAACTTTTACATATATTTCATTACGCTACTACATATTCGAATCGCACCACCCATGTTCTACACTCGGACTAAATTAATTCTCAACATTTTTGTTTCCCTTCCTTTTCTCGTTTTCATCTTTGTCAAATTATATTTTTAATAAATATAATAACAGTGTTTGCCAAATAAACATCACTCTTCCAGGCAGTATTTATTTCAATGTTTTATTTTAACTCGTCCATTTACTAATTAATTTCATCTCCCCCCTTTCTCGCACATTATACATTTATTTATTGTCATAATGTTCGTGTCCGAAAAATACAGACGATAAAAAATTCATTAGCATCAATTATGTAGACATACCTATATTAAGTTTGAATGTTGGATTGTACTTACAAATCTGAAAAAGACTAAATTTGAATAAAATATTGAATAAAAATAAGTTGAGAATATACAGTAGTATTATTTTCCAGTTCCCTTGAGTTTTGAATTTTCGACTGGCTACACACGTTATTGAACGAAGAAGAAACAATAAATTTTATAAAAATGTTTCTAGCGTGATACTTATGACTATGCAATATTATTGTGAATGAAAGTGCTACAGCTTCTTCTTGATTTCATATTCTTTCCTTTTCTAGATTAATAGTGTATATGTATCCATTTTCCCCGTATATTTGCGATCAGTTGGTGTGTCTATGACAATGGGGTTCGCAGTTTTATTTGTTTTATCGATTAGTGTGATATCTGATTCGTTTGTTATGATTGTTTTGTCGGTCAATATCGGATTGTCCCAATACATTTTGTGCATTGCATTTACCTATAACCGGGTTATGTACTGGTGTTCATTCAAAGCAGCCTATACGAAGATTGCGAATTTGGCTTTGCATATGACTGAGATATATTTTATTTTTCTTGACGTTGCATTCGTTGACGTTTCCTTCGCAATACATTTCCTTTTACTTTTATTATTACAGCACTCATTATTATTACACCCGCATTATAAATAGTTTCATGGTAATACTCAGCTAAGTCAGGTTCAAATCGAATAGCAAACAGGTTAACATGTTCACGGCCAGTGTTACATATTTGTAGCGCTTAACATTTTACATAAAGAGAATAAAATAGCTTTCACGTGTGTCTGTATCTGAAATTGTAACGCATGGTGCCATATGTAGGAAGTCGACACAATTTCTTTTTCGAATTTTATTTTCAGTTTATAAAAACGATTTAATAAAATGTTATAACTATGGAAATTGTTATTGAAAGAAAGGCTGGTCGCGAACCTGCTAATATTTCCTGCTGTTGTCGCAACGTGACACGAACTACGAAAACACCATGACTCCGACTTTTAACCAGAATTAGAAAGGAAGGTCTAAACGAATCAGTTTATTTTCCACGATATCTACTTTAAGGCAGAAAAAAAAATAAAATCAATTTTTTCTCATAACTGTGTGATAATCTGCTACGTGCTGTCCGCCATTATTAATGCAGAACGTGCGTCACAACGCATCGCGTATATGAGTGTTCCGTCGTATCGTAAGCGGGCACAGACTTTCGACTAATTACCTTATTAATAATGCAAACAGCGTGCTCCGCGTAATGGAGTACAAATTACGGGGGAGTAAACGTCGCCCGGCGAAATCGGTCGAGCTGATCGACAGATCGCCGGATCTAAAGCGTTCACCACCGATCACGATGGCTGTTTAATGACAGCTGCGCGCAGTAGGACAAATTATCGACCTACCGCTGGACTGAATTGTCGAATGAAAAAGATTTAGAGATAACTATCGAACTGAGGATTTTACACTTCATAATATAACCCACCGTTTAAAGTTCAATACAATGAAAAGTTCATTTCCGCTGAATTTGATGATCTTCGCATTGAAAGCTGACTTAGTTTACCGTATCGAATATTGTATTTCAGTTTCGGATAACTTTTTCTAAAAGTAATAGTATCAATTAATCAATGATCCAGTTTCATCCCCGAAAAGTTAACAGAATTTAATAAGGTTATAATTTTATTTAAAAGTCGATAGAACTTGTAATTAAGTGAACAGTTTCCGTTTAATTTCAAAAGTAAGCTACGAGATTATTCATTTTAAGGATTAATGGAACGTAAAATTATATTAAGTATTCGTGAAGAAGATATATTGATTGAAAATCTATTATCGCAAGCTTGAAATTGTAATGTTGTACACAAGAAACTTTATTAACACATATCTGTCCTGCATTTCTTCAACACAACCTTTAAATGATCGCGTTTATATCACGTATTTGTTTTCTATATTTGGTGAAGAGATTTAAAAAAAAACACAATTATATACCTATCACAAAATATAAATGATGAATTTTCGTCATTTAGTCACTGATTTGTAATTATCTGTGAAATGACAAATTTCTAAAAAGGAAAGCATTATAAGATAACATTATTATACGAAATATATAATGCGTATCTCTGTGTATCCTTAAATTGTTTATAAAATGTATAACCCCATCAATAATAAGGCGTGTATCGATCTAAAAAGACATTTCATTAAATTCAAAAAGGATAGCAACTAGCTGTCACTAATATGTCAGTAGCTAATAAAATTTTACCACATTCATAATCTAAAATTTCAAAAATATGAATGCTAAATCTGTTTTGCTAATCCTTATTTTCTATTGTATATCACATACATAAAATATACTTACAGAGCTAAAAGTCGTATCACGAAAAGTAAACTGAAAACAATTAAAAGTAATAATTAAACTTTGCTAACGAGTATTTTTCGTTATAAAATGCAGATTCTCACAGATAAGTGTAACGTAATATATTATAGATAGCAAGGAATATTAAACAAGAATAAGATATGATTGACAATATTCTTAGAAAATGGAATGTAAATTGATAATATGATCATACAAAGATGTAGTGTGCACGATAGATTCAAGTTGAAAATATAGGGCGTGCACCATCGATGTATTAAAACTTTAACATTATATGTATATCTGTAAAAGAATGTTTAAACGCGTGTTTGCTGAACTTCGTTTTATTTTGGCCTTTTGAAAATAGGAAAATCCCTATAAAAATAGAAAAATAGAAAAACAACTATTTTGGCGATCGTTTGTACCTCCAATTGTCTGTAAAAAACTATTTAGCTGTCTGCATTGGAATTGAAAGTATCGAGATAGAAATGATGCTAAAACAGTATGTTTGCTCGGAAACAGGGTAAAGTGATTATTTAAATAATAAATTTTAATAGGCTATTTAAATTTTATTGTGAAATAACTATTTCATCGTGTATTAATTCTAATGTAAAAATTACGATGTATACTAAATTCTTATACTTTGTTATGTATTTCAGTAATTCTGTTTCAATTTTTGTAAGTAATTATTTTTGAATTTTCTTGTATTTAAATACATTAGATACATCTATTCAATTGGCAATTTATCCCATTGCCTGTCACATGCACGTGACATAATTGACTGTGCATGTATATGAAAATTATGTAAAATAAGGCAGAATTTTACTTTGTACACTATATGTTCATTTTAATCATTTCGAACATTATACACACTTTTTCGTTATAAACTAAATCCTGTACGAGTAATTCCTTGAATATTCGTTGTTTTATCTTCCCCCGGCATTGTCATTTTCATACATACAATATAATTAAAATAATGGCTGGGTGCTTTCTTTGCGATAAATTAGAAACTTATAATACACAGTGAATTTGCTTTGTAATATTATGAACTTGTATAGTATCGTGAGACAGACTGCAGGTCTAGTAAATGTAAAACAGTCATATTTTCCAGTTTGATTCTCCGCGCGTTCTCTGCAACGAATATGTCGAGCTATTTAAACCTTATCGATTTCTTACGCTGAAAAAACGTTCGAACCGCTTCGGGCGGACCGAAGAATTCAAGAAACCGACGATTTCTTCGGTCTTACCGTTTAATTAAATTTATTTTCACCCCAATATTCTTCCAAGGAAAAAGAAGCGTCTAATTGTATTAACGTTCGGGGTGGCTGACACTTTCTCATTAAAATTTATCAATGAGCAACCGAGAATAGCCCCAATTCACAGGTAATAGTTCGTTTATATGCAAATTCGGCGGATACGACCTCCAATGGTACAGGAAAATGCATTTCGTGGATGCGTACGGAAGTATCAACAAATCGCAAAACTGCACTCGCAATTATAATTGGGATGCACGCGCGTTCTAAAGACAGGTGGCATCAATTACGAAGACGCGGGTGTAACTTTTTCGCTTTTTGTGAAATAATTCATACTTCCCGTGGAAGGGAATTAATTATAGTAGTTACATATATCAGAACAACATTGACTTATTTGTTGAATTATTCTAGTCTTCAGGTCACAGAATAGACTTGGTTTATATACAGGAAAAATAAATACCTATCTAAATAAGCACGCAAAGAGTACCTATAGTTGGTAGATGACTCGACGTCCAGCGGAACAGCACATGACCATTTGGCATTATAAATAGTAAACGTACTGCAAACGGTTAAATGACTGATTTTAACTTTATACGTCATATCAATTCCTATATTGTCCGAGTAATTAGTTTTTCGAATTTTGTCTTTTCTTTTATTTCTGTTTCCACTAGGAAATATTTATCGTCTAACTTATTTACCTTCATTTTGTAACCAATTATTTGACTGATTACAGTATGAATTGGTATATATAAAGTGTTGGTACGTTTCATGTTAAAATCAGTAAAGAATTGTCTCCCAATTAATGCGTATAAGATTTTCCAAAGGTTTTTTTTTTTATTTCTTCTTTGCACCTAGAAATATATAGGAAAACTGACAAGCTATTTTCAACCAAGATTTTAGATCTTTTAATTTTTCATTTAGATGGAGAACTAGACGAATGCATCTAACTTCGCAATTAAACAAGAAAACGTTTATGAAAAAGAAATAATGTTAGATAAATAACGTCAAATAATGTGACAATACAATTGCATACATTCGATAGGAGAATATCTAATGAAACGAAATACGCAAATAAATTGCTTCATCAGCAAAAATGTTTTGCTGTTCGTTTTGAACAATTACATTGCATAATTCCCAAGTAAATCTAGGGTATAAAAGTGAAAAAAAAACAATTCTGACCAGCTTTTGAAACCAAATGCTTGACCTTTGTGTAAAAATCTCGACTATTCATCTTCCATTGGGATTGTCACATCGGCCGACTGAAAAGCGTGGGAGCAAACGGTGCCGCGGCGAGAAAAGCCACTCATAATCGTCGCGTTGTTAATCGATCCTTGGCGATCCGACATCTGCCGACTTCTGTGGCCGAGCCAACCCTTTTTCCTCGAGTTTCCCGTGAATTGTGCGGCCAATCTGCATTTTTAGGCCATCTGCTTATTTCCCTATTGTCGCTGCGTCTAAGCAGCTGAACGGTTCGAAAAGAATTTCACATTCTATCGAAACGGATCGGCGAACCGCGCCGCGCCTAAATTGCCTGGAAAACGTCGCACGTTTCCTGCGAAACCGACAGATGCAGTGCAGAATGCAAACCGGAGGAACAGATTGCACAATGATGGCTAACGAAATCAGTTTAATGGATTTGTATACATGCAATTATCTTTGGATCTGTTCGTTATGTAAAACATGTTTTATATGCAATTTTTTCTGTTTTGAGAGGGCAGTAATTTGATATATGTAGTTTGACACTGGGTGGATATGTGTAGAAAATGTAAAGATCATTATTATTTTTTTAACGTATAATTATTGCAGCTGGTCAATCCCCACAAAAGAGTGTTAATCTATCTACCTTGAAAACCCATTAAAATGGGAACAATTGCATTTGAGACATTTTTTAAATAACGAATAGTTGTGGAAATAATTTCTTATGTAAGGAATTATATATGTAATAAGGAAACAATTAATGTAAGTTTTCATATTATGGAAGTATTAATGTATAGAGCGATTAATTAAGCAAAATGCAAATGTGTAAATGCATGTGTACGCAATGAAGCTTCAAAATTATTTTTTTTTTTAAATCAACCACCATCATTAAAAATCATTTATTCCGCATAATATACCTCTTTACATGAAACATCTTCTGCATGAACATTCTTCTAATAGTTTTAATTACTCACCAGATATTCCATCTTTCTTATTTGGATATAACCTGTAGATACCGTTAAAATAACTAAAGTGAAAAAAACGTAAATAAATAGTTATATTACGTATGAATAGTTAAGTTGTTAAATACAAGTAGAACCACTAGTATTAGGGAAGTAAATTAGACGTATTTTGAAATAACGTAACGAAATTCTTTGTCATTAAAAATGGTACAACTTAATTGACAGGAATTGCGGGTAATAAAATTGAATTTTATTGGTATTTTAACGTTTCGTGAAATAACTACGGTTATTTATAGCGCCTTGTAGACGACATTCCGACCGGTTTAACTGAATTTTCACCAAATTTTTTAAAGATATTTTTCTGTTCTATATGCAGTGTATTTCTTAACTCGTTTATTAATCTAATGCTATGCTAAATATTTTTTGCTATGAAGAAATACGAGACATTATTGAATATCTCGTTTTCTCTGTAATTTGATATGTGCCCAATAACCTTATTTATTGATTTTCTCATCAATATATAAATATTTAATTTCATTCTTCGGTTTTGTCTATGCTATAATTTTTTTATCAAATATTTATATCAAATTTTGATTCAGTAATAAATATAGAACTGCTTTCAAAAGTTATATTATGTATATTTTTTGGTTAATTTGATTTATTTTAAATTATTCATTTAAATTATTTAAGATAATTCCTTTTCAATGGATTTGTAACATTTGAATCATTAACAGTTTCAAATGTTTCTTTTCTTTAGCAATCAATTTTATGCATTTACAAAAGCATTACTTTTTATTTCTATTATCAATCATCATTCACATTTGATACTTATTTCCCGATTTTGCACTTAAGCTATAACTTCTGAAAATTGACTGAAAATGTACAGTGTGATGAATCAACACTAGTTTGACTCATTTTAATACTTTCTTTTAAATAATTATAAGCTAACACTTATAATTGTATAAAATAAGAAAAACTTTTAGGAAATATTCTTAGATTAATTAAACATTAATATTATAATCACAAATAATTTATATTATTAATACCATTGTAGTATTATTATTTAATTAATCCAAGAACGCTTTACAAAAGCTTTTTTGCTCGAGAAGTCAGAAATAGTTGTTAGACCACTACTATTCTTAACCACTTATTTATAAAATGATCAATTAGCTGAGTTTGCGTCACTTATATCAAAATGACAGTAAAGTCAACTTGTATTTATTGCCATAATAGAAATATTTCTAGCGTAAAAGACGAGAGTACAAAATTAAAGACTGTGTTAACATCTCATCGAGCAAAAACAACCAAAAAGATATAAGGTTTATAATGATGATGAACATAATGTTAGAAAACCAACGAGCGGGATACTATGGGAAATTTCAACAGAAATTACGTCTTATAATAATTAAGATATCGAATAATTAAGAAATAAAAGTAAAGATTGAGCATAATCCCTAAATATACTCTATAATATGAGTCATGATTAGATTAGAAGAAGACACAAGGATATATAGAAAGAAAAAGGTATTTACTATGGATAGTACAATTCATTAGTCCATTAACACGTTGACTGTCATCGGCAGTCACCGATGACCGGGGCTCCTAAATTACAAGAAAAGAATTATAACTTGTAAGATAACTGATGTCGAATAAAAATGTTCGGTAGCGTAAATAACTAGATAATAGTGTAATCTAAGAATTCTGATGCTAAATAATTAATCATTCTTTCTTTTTATTTTTGCTACACGAAAAACAAGTGATAAATAAAACGCTGATATTTTCGTGACAGCCGACATGCTAATTAAATAATGGTAAAGAGTATTTTTTCTTTGAATATAAACTGCATTCGTGATAATATTATCCACATAAACGGAAAATAACTTCTGAACGTGGAAAAACGTACTTCAATCAATTGTAAAACCGTATAACGTGATTAATAATGAACATAACTGTTGCCTGTTCATTAAACGCGATCGGTATTTAAATAAAAAATGCCGGACCCCAGACAGAGTGCAAATTTTTATGGTCGATATCTGGACAGAGTGCAAACACTTGAAAATCAACGAAGCCTATAAATGCATTATTAACCTGCTCTCAATTTATATGCACGCGTTTATTTAAATGCTTTTGGAAATATAGTAACAAGTAAAAAATAAAAAAATAAGCAGCACAATAGGATAATCTCTGCTTTGATTTTCAATGCTTTGTGGCTTTAGCTTTATTAATTATTTCGCGAACGAATCATTATTCGAAGAAATTAAGAACGGAAACTAACGACACGTTAATTTTTAATATCAATTTTTTTCATTATCGTTAGCTTTTACCAAATAAAAATTTATTATAATTTTTACACATTATCTTTTATATGATTTCTGTGTCCATATTTTACCAACGGATTATTGTTTAAAGAAAATAAGATATTTGAAACTAATTGGTCTATAATTACAGTCACGTAGTTATATTTAATCATACTTTTTATAACTTCCCTATCGTTCTTCGGAAAAATTACTATAACATTTCCAATCCTTTAGAATGTTCTGACTATTTCTGACATTATGCTTTGTATCTATATATTTACTTCAATTATAAATTCACACTATTCAAATACCTTTACGTACATATATCAGTTTAAATCTTTTCCTGCACTTCATTAACAAAATTTATTACTTACATCGTTTATTAATTACGTACGAATCTATAAATAATACATTTTATAAATAAATTTTCATGATCTTGTTATTTTTAAAGGCTATATATTTAATTTTATCTACTGAGAGTCATTTAACAGTTTTCTAAAGTATTTTTTCAGTACCATAATAAAATTTTCAATAACAGTAACTATCATAACCATGAACCACGAAGTCATCTCGTGTAATGTAAGTTAATTACTTCTCTATGGATTATTATTTACAAGAAAATAATTAAATTCTTCTTTCATATCCTAAATACTACCACCAAGAAGCTTATTAAAACTTTGATGTTTGAACGTGTGAAAGAAATACTTTCTATATCCGAATACGTCTTAATAAAACGAACATTTCAATACTTGATCCTGTCATCCGATGTACGCGAAGTGTCAGTGACACACGTAAATAAATGTAAGCTTTTTCATTACAATAGACATATTTGTTATATTTTTAATTTTCTAATTTTGGTACAGCAGATATATTACTTTTCTTTATACTTAGTGTTTTTTCTTCGCCTTACATGCGACACCAACGCGGTCCCACCGAGCGACATAGTGTTAATTTTGTAAAACACTTTAAGAATTCTGATACAGTAAACCCTTTTCTGCATCGTTAGCAATTAATTAAAATGGCATTTCTCGCATTTAGAACGTATGTCTTTTGAAGAATTTCACATATCTCGTCAATGTATTCAAACGAACGATGCAATTGAGTTGGGACAACAGAATTGTTCTCGCAGGGCCGATTAAACGAATTAATTTACTTTTCTTTTAATTGTTATCAACATACATTTACCATTAACAGTATTTATTATTATCAACTATTAATTGATTATAAAGGTTGAAGCGTTCGCACTCAGCGACACTGACAGCTGACGCATACTTCCGCGTTCAATGGAAACCGGAACACTTGTTGTCGATGTTGTTTCTTACGTTATATACTTCACTCCGCTTTTATAGTAAGCGACGCATACCTATGTTCGCAGGTAACGGTAGATGTTTCCACCTATATTGATAGGAGTTTCGAAGTGAAAGGAGGCAAGATACAGAACCAGCGACAGTGTTTCCCATGATAAAATCGAACGACCTCCGATCGCAGCCAGTGGGACAAACAGCCGATCTGGTTGGAAATTTTGACGCGTAATTAACACTAGACCTACCAAATGAACCGAAACAAGCAACTTCGGACTACTTTTTATAATTATTGAAAATTTAGAAATGTTTTTATAAGAGATTATTAAATTATATAAGTAAATCAAGATTTTGATGAAGAATTTTGAAACAAAGGGTTTAAACATTGAACTTAGATCGAGTTTCAAATATAGATTAATGAAATTATTTATTTCATTTCTCAGGAAATAAAATTGTTCATACAAAAATTATTACTTTAACTAATTTATATTTTTGTAAATTAACCGATAAAAAATTAATTTACGTAATAATTCGTAATTTAGTGGTTAAAAAAAATAACTAGAAAAATTCCCTTATATTAAATTGTTCTTGTCGTATATTAATTACTGATTACTAGAAAAAAACATATAATTTTCCTACATCATATGATTCTATAGGAGTACAGTTCAACTTCTACGAATTTGATTTTAAAAATGTTCAAGAATTTATAAAATATTCTTATCAAATTTAAATTTGTACTGTAACACATTATTTATTCAATTGTTCAGATTCTCTGGAATAGCATCGCATTATCAATAAAAATTAAAAACCGACATTTTCAGCAATCTATACACAGAAAACTAAGTTACATATATTTAGTTTATTTTTTAAATAATAACTTTAATTTCAAAATAGCTTACAACTTATTTCAGGTTAAACTCATTATGCGCATTTTAAACTCGATGTCAGTTATTTCGATAAAACTAGAATTCAGAAACACCAGAAAGATTTAAACATCATTATTCTGATTATCACTACTTTATTTCTTCATTAAAAACCAATTTATCAAAAAGTTCCGAAACTTTAAAAATATTGACTTTTATTGTTATTTATTACGTATATTACCTTATATATTTCTGCTCGATACACTTTCTTGTAATTATTAATCTCTAATTTTCACTGACATCGGTGATAGTATCATGCCACCGATAACCCAAGTACTTCAGACCACAAGTAATGTTGCACATTACAATGTATACAGCATGCTTCATTTATCCTCACTGTCACAAAAACATTTGTATATTCATTGTTAACCTATGCCCCATAAGTATATAAAGTACAACAAAATATGTCTACTGACGTAAGTAAATAATTTCCTTATACATTTTTATAGTGGCCAGGAAATATCGTATACTGAAGACATTTTTTCTGGAATACTTCCTATATGGACGACATAAATGAAACATCCTATATATATACATAAAGATACGCAAGGTTTTATATATCTAAGCGCGAGCCTATATATAGATACGCCGTTCAGTCGTGTACATGCATGTACACGCATTACGTGAACGCACCTGAGCGACGTGAGCACGCACAAGGGTGCCTTTATAAAAAATTCTCGAAGGATCGATGCCGTTGTTGCCATGGATATGGGTGATCAGTGTTTAACAGGTGTTTTTCACCGTCGCGATGGCAGTTTCTGTGTCAACGGAAACTTTTCCACCGCCGCGTACAGGGAAGCTGTTCTGAAAATGCGATTTAAAGTCTATAAACGGCGTACTTTCACGAATGTACCTTACATTGACATTATTCCGAACAAATACACTACATGCAATGGAATCATTCTAATTCGAACACTTCATTACTGTGCGTTGTATGTTTGTACAGATTTCGATATACATCAAACTCAGCAACTGCTATGAGGTATAAATATGTATTCTGTAAATTACTAGTATTCTCGTTTTCAAGGATGGTCAACTTCTGACGCAACTATTGAATTTTTAAAAATGTCTATCAAATTTGGATAATGTAACTATTTCAAACAAGTTCCCTTTGTACATAATGTAAGAAGTTCAAACATAGAGTTTCACGCATAGAGTCTCTGTTTTTAATAAAGGAGCAAGAGTTTATTATTATTCACGCAGAAAATTTATCTTAACTGGTTAACCACTGGTGCTTTTAAATACATTATGTATTTTAAGTTTAAATACTAACCCTTTGCACTTGAAAGTTTTTTTGCTAGAAATATTCAACATTTTCCGATGAGATACGAACGACATTCTTCGGACGTAACTAATGAACAAACATGCATAAATTAAGGAACAAAGTTATTTGTAATAATAAGTAATATGTCTAATTATATTATATTAGACATAAGATTTTATAATTTTGCTGTATCAAATCAAGTGGTGACTGAGAGTCACCTATCGAGTGCAAAGGACTAAAACTATTGAGCAGTCAAAGTTACTGTATAGTTTGTATATTTTTATATTCAAAAATTAAAATTGATACGATGGAGCCACGACCACAAAGGAATATTACAACAGACGAAAGGTTTAAGCCATAAGAATGTTTGAGTAATATTGCAAGAAAATCCCATAATGCACAAACGATTAACAGAACAAGAAATGTAAACATATCGCTTATAGGGACTACAAAATTTTTCGAGCTCATAAATTATCACAGCATTAATTAATAGAAGTATCTAGGAGTGTCACCTTTGGCTTAATTACTTGTTGCGATTACTAATTGCAACTATTTCGAATATTTTTTGTCCTATATAATTCCATATTTTTTAAATGATATTTAGCAGCTTTGAAGTCTTCGTTTTGCCTCAGTCTACAAATACTCGATAAGGTTGCGGTCTAGGCTCGGTAGAGGTATTTTTAATATGTACGGCACATTGGATCCAAGCAGAATAACTGGGATCGTTACCCTGTTAAAAATAAGAGCTTTCTGACAAAATTATTTCAGATTTTTAAAAAGATTATAGGTATATATCGAAAATCTTATCAGTGAAAGGGAGATTTCTGATACCAGTGGCACTGGTTCCTTTTCTAGTTCTCCATTTTCCTGGTTCCAGATAAAATGTTGTTCATCTAGACCAAATTTCCTTTCGTCTAAGAAAATAACTTTATCACAGAAGCTATTGTTTTTTATTCATTTAATTTCTCTTGGGAAAGTTAATCTTTTTTCTTATATTTTTATACAGCAATATTCATCTACGATAACCGCATTTCCGCATAATTTTGCGATACAATTCAGTGTGTACATCCTTCCTGAGACTACTAGTAATCATCTAAGCATGTTTTGGAGCAGAAACGCGTGGATTTTTTGTCATTTCGCGTATAACAACCTTCTCCTATCTAGGAGTCAATTCTCTTCATTGTTTAAATTCTTAATCACGTAATGCACAGTTGACTCGCTTATATTTGTGAGTTCCGTGATTTCCTTAGCAAATATTCCTTCCTTATGAAATTTTACTGTCAACTCACGTTCTTACTGGTTTTGGTACTTTTAGTGATCATAGAAATTCATAAAATAAATATTTACTATGCAAAACTTATGTCTCAAGTTGTCTCTTAAAGTGGAGTGAAATGTTATGATTACGTTAGATGCTGAATTAACGTTTTATAAGTCCTAAGAATTTTGTGATCACCATAAGCGGCGTTTTCATACTTCTTGTGTTATTTGTATATACATACATAGCTGAATTTTCTTCTAACTTTATTTTTACTTTCTTGAGACTTGAGTATTTCGTTTATTACATTATGAATTACTTTCTGCACATGAATCCATTGTGTCAAACTCATGTTTTGAAAATTAACGCATTTAATGATTTGTTTTCTGTATTTCGTTTTCAATATTACGTTCTGAAATTAAAAACTTTATAAAATGCAGTTGAATTTGAAGAATTTGAAGAATATGTGCAAGTATGTGACATTAAAACTACCGAGCAGTCACATTGACTTCCATTTATTGTTCTGGAAATATTATAAGAGTGTATTTATTGAGATTTTCATTGAAGAAAAATTTCATTGTAAAAGAAAAAATCAGAAATAAGTCATTTTAACTTGTCTGGTAGCTTTAATGTTAAGTAAAACGGCGCGTAGGTGTAAATCAAACGGTTGAGCGTTGTAAGAATAATGTTTAATTATCTAACTATAAAATTGTAATACTATATCAAAATTTATTTACAAGTTCTTCGCTGAGTTTGCTGTAAACGAAGGAAAGAAGACATTTTTGAAAAAAAGAATCAATAACAAAGACTATGTCTGAGGGTGGATCTTGGAAGTAAAAATGGTGGAAACAAATGTAAAATTAAGCTACTGAAATATAATACTATTGAAAAAACTAAAGAAAATGTGGAAGAAACTGTTGGTAATACATCCACAATATTCAACTTAATAAAGCGGTATAAGAAACCATTAATTACTTCAATTTGTCAACAACTGATTTATTGGAACTGTTTTTTATTAAGAGATTTATAATGCTAAATTAAAATCAATCAAATGGCTAATTGTTTGGTAGGAAAAATCTTCAACGAAAGCTGTTCCTCCATTCTTAAGATGGATGAAACAATGGAAACAGACATTGGATTGATTGCTTCAAGTTTTACTATCGAACGCGACGTCAAACTAATGTACTTGTCGAGTGAGGACACTATTAAACGACGTTTAGCTTTTTATTGCGTAGTATACTCTAGGTGAAACTTTAAACGCGATTTTCTGAAAACGAGATGTTTGTAATTGGCTGACACAATATCTCAGAAACTAATCGTTCGATTTCCTTAAAACTTTGCAAATATATTAAGCAGATGTTTTTATTATTCTGACTGAAATTAAGTCAATACTTGCAGAATTAGAATTTTATGATTTAAAAAGCAAACACTACTTGATGCTGGAATTGAGAATTTTTCTTTCAGATATCCCTGTTATTTTACTTTTCATGGTTTTTTTTTATTCCGTTTATTCTCTGTTTTACGATAGTTCATTCAATGCAGAGGGGAAAGGATTCGACTATGCGTGCACAGAGACTTTGGAATTTAATGGGAAGCTGAGTGGAAGTTCAAAATAGTATTATATGTCGAAGATTTTTCACTGTATTTGGATACGAAAAATTCCTCCAAGGTATTTGAAAGTATCTCTTAAGAATAAAAAAAATGTTACTTATATAATACGAAGTGTTCTAATTAAATATATTCGAATTCATTTTTCACAACTTTCTCAGCGCGTCTTAAATAAATATAATATTTTTCTTTTACTCGTCATAATTTGCATGAAAGAAAACATTTTCGCGTTTTCAAAGTTTTTTGTTTATCCTCCTTTTAAACCATCAATCGCTGTTTATCAACACCCAACATTGCTATTGAAAAAATAAATATTGACCGAAAAGGGTTTAAAATTCCTTACTTTGTTGTAAGCCCGTGTTGACTTATACATTTAAAAAACACAGAAACTTGTAAGACTAACGAGATAAAACCTTTTTAATTTTTGCATGTTCGTTCTTTTGCACCGTTAGGAAACAACTCGTTTATTTGCGTAATTTTGCGTCAACAGTCATCGTAGACTTCTCCATGTCAATGTAACCCTTTCACTCGTCGAACTCCGTACACTGTCCACAGTTGTAACACGTTTCGAGGCGCAATCGTAGTAAGTAGCAGGCACGTGATACACGCCTTACGCGTGGGCTTCCCAGATTTCAAGGATTGTTCACGCGCCATATTGTTGGGTGATAACTTGATGTCTAACGGGACGACATATGTAGAGTTAGGAAGATTCTGTCGCCCAGTGGTTCTTTTTTGTAGTTTTCATTGATTACGTATAATCGCATTGACAAACAGTAAATTAGCATCGGAAATGATACGCGAACAGATAAAAACTGATCAAATCAGACCCGCATTCCTCAACCTAGCCATCGAGTGATCTCTCAACTTTATCTCCTAATGTGATGTCGAATGTGTGCCACGGAGGGCAATACTTTAACACATTTTAACACGGGCCACGAGTTAACCTGTTAACTGTGGAATTTAATCATCATTATTACTGCTATTATTAATATTTTATTTCTTAAACAAAAAAGTAGTCCGTATAAGACGTGAGTGATACAGTGAAATATTTGCTTTTAACATTAAAGAATTTCGGAAACAATAAAATATTAAATTCCTACGACATTAATTTAGGATACCAAGTATTAGGCACAAAACGTTCCAGTTTCCTTTTTGTAAAGTTGGAAGTTAATATCAAAAGCGATGAATGGTTACAAATGGATTATGTTAAATTTTCGAAGAATGTGAAAATATTTAAAAGCTTTAATTATCCATACTTATTATATTATCAGTGTCCTTCAGAAAAAAGATCTGACGTTCACAGGTAGAGGAACATTATAATTTCTCCAAGACCCATTAAAAATTCAATGTAACATTTCAGAAGACATCCTTGTCAACCCAATAATTTATTCATTTATATGTAAGTAGAATGTGTTAGCATGTCACATCGCGTCGAAACGACTAACTTCAGACTTCTTGTTTCAGAATTACTAAGAAATACGTAAATTATTAGGTTGAATATTCGCTTGTCTGAAACTATGTTCATAGTAAACATTCTGTTCAAGTCTATAACTGCGTTTATGATTCAAAAGTTAAGTAATTAAAACGTGTTTATTCAGGAAATCATTGAAACCATCATACAGACTGTGCAATATAATTTCAACTTCTGTTACAATAAAGAATATTATCATAATGCTAGTACATGACTGTTGACACTGCAAAGTCGCATTTAGCTCTGATACGATCGCTATATATGCTAGTGAAATTAAACATACGTGATAGCAAACATCAAAGTATTGATTCTATCTTTAGTTGCGGACGAGTCCCCTATTCTTCTGTGCAAAATCGTGGACAAAATTTATATCTTACGCCTTTAATCGTAAAGAGATTTCGAATGTAATATGAAAAGAAATTAAGATAAGTCGAGGAGAAGAAAATATTTTTATTAAATAGTTATATATTATAATATGATAATTGATTTTGATTTCCTAACATGGTTTCAGAATTCAATCAGAGTTGTCATCTTGTTGTGTGGGGTGGTATTTACCACACTATCACGATTCGTACAATACCGAATATACTAAGCGATGATATTGGGAGATAAATTAGTCATACAATTAACGACACATAATTGCCTCATATTATTAATAGCAGTTACTGTCATCTAGACTCGAGATATACAAATGTAGAGGTTATTTATGTATAGAAATTTGAGTGCAAAAATACTTATAATCAAATCAGCAAGTGTGGATCAATGCGATGTTACAATTTCAGAGATTGTCTGGTCGAAATTGTTCTTAGCGACTTGAATGTGGAGTAAATTCTGTAACATATAAATACCTACACACTGTTACATCGGTACTCAACAAATACTGAGTTTTTGCCTACTAACTACCAGCTTATACTTATAGCTTCGGGAACATGTTCAACTCTTTTACTCTCAAATTTGCTCCCATTGAAATTAATATTTTTCTATTGTTCAGATGTTAATCTTGTTTTCTTGGTTTCGATCATTTATATTCTTATTAGTTAAGTGCTTCTTTAAAGGAAATTTTTTATTCGTATGGAAATATGATGAATCTTCATAACATGTTAAGAAGTTTCACACGTATGAGAACATTGTCAATATTTGTACACAAAGGTATTATTCTGTAGTAATTGTTAATTCATAGTTACATCACAAAAGTCCGATCTATCAATAATACTGTCTAGTTCCCGAGTAAAATTAAACTATGTCTGCCCATTTTATGATTTGTCATTACTACATCCCTAAAAGAAAAAAGAAAAATTAAGTATTTTGCTGCAGAAAATCATTCAGTTTCACAACTTCAATGAAAAGGTAATCATAAAATTTAACCAAAGCTGCCTACTTCTACGTACAATACATACATATTTTCCGATAAAGAACAAATTTTTCGCAAATGGTTAAAAAATAATTTCTATGTCTTCAAATGGATCACAATCAGATCGACACTTGATGTATCTATAATTATAATTGAATGATTCTATTAAAAATTATGAAGCCTGTCTGCTAAACTAACTAGTGGCAGGAGAAAGGATAAATCCACATTTAATATTGATAAAGAACTGAAATTTGACAGAGATTAATTCTGAACATTAAATTCTGAACAGAAAAAAGACCGTTGTGTGATTGTTTGACTCGAAATTGCATCATCTATTGAACGAACTTCTACAGACAAGTAGAACAAGGTAGAGCAGTGGCGTACATCTAGCTAACATGCTTGTGAAAGTGATCGAAGAAGATACAAGCGAGCCTACCATAAATCAAGCTAACTTGTAGATGGGGTGCGCAGTGTCAAATTGTGCACAAGTGTACAGATTACTTTTATTGCCGGGGAGTTTAATGGCAATGGTTCCTTAGAAGCTGTGTCCACGGTGTAGGACTTTTTAATTAGCCGTTTATCGTTTGTATCGTTAATAAGTATTGTCTCGCTGGGCGAAGCAAAGAAAATTGGGAAGTTTTAGAATCTATGTTTGAAAAGAATACTTCAATCGGTTTAAGAAAGCTAAAAGACTGGAAACAAGAAAATTCCGTTACAAGATCGAATATGCTCTTTTTCATGATAATATCGTCTTTGTTGTTATCAGGCATATTTCCATGGAGAGAAAGCTAAGTGATGCTTACACTTTTGTTATTATTTGCTGAATTGTATACAGTTTCGATACATATTTTGTAAAATCACGTAGTGCTGTGTTTACAACTTACGAAGTTTATAAATATGTAAACAGAATATTAATGAAAGTAATGCATCGAAACGAGTATCTAGGTGAGTATCTATTATATTAAAATGTAAGACGAGTATTCATACAGGCATGCATATTCGTGTTTTATAAGTTTCTACGCCGGTGCGTCGCGCTAAATAAACTTCGCATGACTATGTAATAAAGCTGTATTAATTAACTACAGATGCTGATTAAAATAATGCCGCATCGGTCGCGTAAATGTCAGAAATAATCGATACCTAATTATTATTTCTGCGAAAACATTGATATCATACATTGATATACATCGTAATATTCGTCGCTATGGAAGTATTGATATTTGTAAGTAGAATCTATTGAAACAATAAATACTCATTCAATATTACAACAAAATACTCTTCCACTCGTTTCTGAACACGAAGATATTTTATTGCTTTTCAAATACGTATCGACGATTAGGTATCGATACTTCCGATAGGATAGTTCTCAATGCATGTCAATAAACATGAAACAGTTGTTTATCTAATATAGTACAGATGTACCAGTATTACTTCGACCATTAACTACCGTGTGTATTATAAACGAATGATGAAGAACCCGAACTAGATATATTACACTCCCCAACGGGAGAGCCGCTTTACGGTGTAATCATATGCCCATGTAACACTAGAACTATCAAATGGATTAAAATGACCCATTTCTGAATTTTTGCAATTTTTACCATTATTTTACGATTATTGAAAGTACGCCAAGCGAAATCTCAGTGAGTATACTTCTGTGATTTTCATAAAAAGATAGAGAAAAACCAAGCTGACAATTAAAATATTGTATAATCGCATCAATCAAAACCAACGTAAACATTAACCAAGTAATGTTTATAAAATGCAATATGCATGAAATTGCCCTAGTATTAACCAGTCAACTGCGTTTGACGAGTATAGATATCATCTTAAAGCTTGAAATGGTACTAATTCTTCCAACGATGAATTATTTAATTTTTCAGATAAACATTTAAGTAATTCTTCTCTGTTTTCCTTTGGTTTCTATTAAAGTATACCCTATTTACATTCCCACAGTTGACTTAACGATGAAATAGTTATAGTATACATAATTGCAGAAGAAATCATAAAACGAACGGACGAATTCTCTCAAAAATATTCGCGGCAGGCGTAACACGGTATTACGAAGCGTGGGGTTAAATCTGGACAAAGAATTGTGTCAGCTGTAAACGATCGACGCGTCGCGTCAATGCGTTAAGTGACGATTCCTCGGACAGGTGTGCGCGCGCGTCGCCGCACCGCGCCGGAGGAAGAACGCGAGAGTGAGGCGCGGCGAGGCAAAAGGCGGGATCGGCCCGTGTCACGGATTTAAACGCGACCCGCGATATTAGAAGGTGCCGGAGACACGATGGAGTAGTCGCAGGAGGTGGGGGATCGAGGAAGAGGTCCAGTGACGTCACCCGCAACCTTGAGCGCCGACCTCGGACAACGAGTCGCCTGGTTTATCTATATGCAAGCGGCGGCATTTCTCTGTCTCTGCTGCGCGGATCGTACTTGTCCCGCGTGTACTGACTATAAACGCGCCTGCGCTCTCACGTGTGCACGACCGAACACCAGACGAAATCACCTGAACGCAATCCATACGTCACAGGCGCGAACATCGTCCTGGAAATTAGGTCTGCGATTATATCCGATGAAAATTTCTCCGAATACAATTCCAATAACGTTCGAATCGCGAGCATTTACCTAGGTCGTGTCCATGCGTTTGTGTCATGCGATTAACTTGTTAACTGTGGAATTTAGTTTGAAAATTTCTCGTTTCGCGCGCGATAAAATTAAAAGAACGAAGTGTGTACTTGGCAAACCCGGTTCACTGGTAAACGCGACGCGAGGCACAACTGCAGATTTAAGTCAGCTTTGTTATTTAGCAACGATTTCAGTAGTCAATCAAGTGCGCGTTTGAATCGCTCGTTTGTGTAGTACAGTGAGTCAAGGAAGTATTGCACCCTACTAGTTATTGAATTCGAATGATCAATGTTTTTTAAGGATATGTTGTTCGAAAGATTTATTCATGACAATAGGGATTTTGTAATGGCAAAGCGTTGATTGCACTGAAACTGAAAATAGAAAATTCGATTTCGAAGTTAATTTAGTAATGAATAAAAGGAAATGAACGAAAATACTTTCATTCGATAATAAATCTGCTGTAAGCTGAGAAAGCTACGTTTTGGTCTACAAATGTAACCGCCGTGTAAGAAGAAATAGTAATAATAGAAAAAAGTAGAAATGGAAAAAGCTTCTTCTAAAAAAACAGTATTGATGACATAATTTCTTTTATTTGAAGAGAAGTAACATTTTCGACCAGAAATTCTAGTACTGATATATTTATATAGTGAAATTTATGAAAATCGAAAGTCTTATTTCAAAATAAAAAGGTAATAAATTCTATTATTTCCATTCACTCCATAAAGCCATAAATGGAGCATAAACATATCTTAAATTTCTTTGTATTCTGATACCTATGACTGCGCAGATTTAGTTTAATGCTACCAATGTTGCAGAGTATATACACACGTATACGAACGTTACCACGCAACGTCAATGAAATGCAAACAGCTACCTAAAAATGCTCATGTATTCCCATGTGTTAAGAATTTTTAAACTAACCGTCATTAAAATTCCTTTCATTTGCTAATTTTGTCCAACTAAATCCTTGTCGTTTCTTTAAACGTACCTCTCAGTCGTACTTCCTTTAACGTCTATTTTAAAACCTTTCAGTATTCATTTGATCAAGACCCTCTTTTTGCACAACCTTCATTATATTGCTACATTTATTCATTCATTTGCATATATAAGGCCATTCTATTTATTACTCTGAACTATTGTATACATATTTATTTTCGGTTTTCCTGTATTATATTTTTGGAAGAATATTTAAATCGGCGATTTCTTTAGTTTAAGCTGTTCGTTTGGATTTCTTGCAATTAATATTTGATTCGTAAAAAGACGAGGAAGTTAATTTGTTTATAAATTATGCATCCTGCAATGGAAGATTTTTCTTACTACAACATGATACGTAATAAAAGACTGAATAATTTTCATCCTTGAAGTTCTCCTCCATCTGGTACGACTAAAAAGTTATTGCAAAAATAAATGTATGCGAGAATATTAACACTAAAACTACCAGACGGGTCAAAATGACCCATTCCTGATATCTTCTTTTTGTAATTATTAAAAAGATAACAGATGTTTCTCTGAGAAATTATTAAAGAAACTGATTTACCAATACACACATGGAGTTGTAAACCAATTGAAGTCATGATAGATGCACTCTTGGAGTTTCTATAGAGCTAACGAATTGCCCGATAGTTTTAGTGTTCAGAGTTGATTCTATTTCTCTACAATAAAATCTTTTCATTGTTTAGGTCGACGTGCTTTATGCCATACAATATTATTTTTACGTTCTTCTAGCATCAGAGGTTCTAAGGCGAGAAGACTCTACAACTCTTGGATCAAAATGAATACGTGATTATTTGCAAATAATGAAGTTGTAAGAAATGTCGCCTCCAACAGAAGTCGACAGTATTCGCATAGGAAAAACATTGAAAGGAAATAAAGAAAGCAAAATGAAAAAAAACAAATTACTGATAAAAATATATCGCAAGAATGTACCTACAGTTAGATTGAAAGGCATATAACAACTCTTATCTTCTTCTCATTACCTTTTTTCCACTTGATTGTTTAAAAACGAAATATGAAAGTTTCTTTGCAGATCAATTGTTTGTTTACAAGCACGAACGCTCAATGTATTCGAATCAATAATTCTCATGCGCACTATGTACAAAATTTTTGTGTATTTGTATCATACTTGCTATTTTCGTTCCACAACCTTCCACAATATTTACTGTTGACATTCAAGTAAAAAATAACATTTGCTTTTACTATCACTATCTCCTTTTAATTTCGTAAACGGACTTACACCACTCCCAAAAAAAATTATGTAAATCCATTTAGCAACGAAATTTCAACTGACTGAGACAATCAAATATTTCTGAGTTCTTCGTTTTCTCATTTTTTTCGAAACGTGGACTTACATCACTTTCAAAAGAAACGGTTCGTATAATATCTACTCTCATTTCCGAACGTTCTATTATCCGAAAGAACCGTTAGACCAACAGAATGTTTCCTACTAGTAAATGGCTTAAATAAGTGAATTCTGATTATGAAAATTTATTACGAAACCCTGTATAACAGTGTTTATATTATAGATTGACCAATCTTCTGAAGTTATAACGTCAACCAAGTATAAATTTTTGATTACTGCAGAACCATGAATGTGGCTACTTTTTGACGATATTCTTCGGCGAGATGATGGGTGAGGTGTGTGTTCGAAATTACTATCACAAGTTTAAGAGAAGAAATCTTTATTCAACCAGAGACTGCGAGGACTTCGTGTCTTGGATATTTACAGATGATTCTGACTATGACTATTACTGTCTATGACTATCTATGTTTTTTTTTGGATAGGACTGGCCTCTAGGAGTTTTTAAAAGATACCTAGAGGATAGTGCTCTCTACCCTTTTATTTTGAGAATTACTGGTTTAACAACAGGGGGTTCTGTTTAGCAGAGCTACTTTGATATTTGGAATATAAGAAAAGTTTCAAAAAACCTTATAAAAATCGCCTGCAAAATAATTACAACATTACTGTCTATGACTATCTATGTCTAACTATGACTGTCTTTTATATCCTTGCTTCACAGGGGGCAAAATGGTGAATTTTTCCTAATTGGTTAAACAGCGCATTGGTGTTAACCAATCAGGTACTTCCAGTGATTTTCAATCACCGCCTATTCCTTGCACCCTTAGCGCGTTCTTTGTGAAAACACGGTGCGCTTTGATGGGGGAGTATTCGCCGAGGGTCGATTGACCATGCATTGCACCCCTTGGGAAATTCATGGTTTATAACATCTGCAATTTGCCATTGGGGCCGTTTGCAAATATTGTCGAAGGAAAAACAAACTTGGCTATAATTCTTAAAAAACTGGTTTCTCAAAAGTAGCCTCGCTGATCTGCTTGTCATAAACCGTACTAGCTGTTTGCACGCCAAATGTTTCTTTGTGTCGTGTTTGCTAGCCGCTACAATTCCTTTCATTAAAACCGGAATCTTGTATCTGGTAGGTCAGGATCTTCAAAGGTTAAAAAGTCATCTACATTTAAATTATCGGTTCCGGAAGAAAATAAATATGGCCATTTTTTAACAATTCTTTCCCATTAAAATCGCGATTCGTAATCTTGTAAGTCGCCGCGTTCTATTAGGTTGCGTTGAGCAATTTTTAATTAACCACGATAAAAAAAGCTAATGGTTCCGCCGTTCAGATTTCGTTTCTCTTTCCGTCCTGCTCTTTTTCTTTTCCAGACGCGTCTGACGCGCATTACTGTTTGTCTCCCGTCACCTTCACAAATTTGAAGGTTGGCGTAGGTTGCGTTCCAATCTAATTCTGACCGTCCATCAGGCATCTACGTACAAACTGCATGTCGGCGCGCATAATAAAGCCTTTTTTGTCGGTCGAAATGATAGTCTGCGCGTCTGTGAAACACCGAGCGAACTGTCACCGATTTTCAATAAAAAAAGAAATATTAATTGCAAATGATGTCGCTGGTTATGTAGTATACTACGGATTTTCATACAGTTGTAGGAAATTAGGAAGTGGAAGATTGCGTAGAATGCACACGATGCGGAAAAATATTTATACATAATATCCAACGTGTAACGCTTTTATAATATATTTTTAGGAGAAACCACTTTTTGTCGTAATTCTATTCTTCTAATTAGATTCGTGAAAATTTGAATCTGAACGATTTGATCACAACGTTGTGCATAAAATACTGTTAACAGCGGAGATAATTAATTAAATGATATTTTAAGCGCATATTTTTTTGGAATTTGTGGGATTTATTTCACGTCGTCTCAATCATATTTCTTTTTGAGTGTATTTTATGTTGTAGTGAAAATTATATATATTTAGTGAATTTTATATACATATAATGAAAGCTTCAAGATAGTATTTTATTTCGTGAATGCTAGATAGATTTATAAAAATCCGATATTACCTCCACTAATAATTAATTGGCAATGCAGTTTTATTCTGTTTTCGTATTTTTTCATGAACAAGTAAAAAATATTTTCATTCATTTATGTACATATTATAGTAACTATAAATGATTAAAAATCGATGGTTACAAATAAATTCATTGTGTTCCTTGAATTATAACCCAATATAGTGATAGAAACATCAAAATTCGCTTAGAATGAAAAGGGATTATTAGTCTTCCATCTAGATGATTTTAAGATTTTTTTATCGATTTTTTTACTGAAATTTTCGTCTACCTATCAGCATTTTAAGAATATAATTTTATCTAATTTTGTAAGTCGCCTTACATATGTGAATTTCTATTTCTGAACGATTGAGGATAAAAATGATTGAAAATGACGGGAAATGATTGAAGATACATACTAAATTAAGTTGTCAGCAATGGAAAATTAATCATCATAATAATGGATGTCTTAACATTAAACTGTAATGGTCCATAATAGTCAGTATGCAATTTGTAATAAATTCCGTGATTTCTCCAATAATACAGACTACGACAAATAGCTTACAGTAATTATTAAATAAACAAGATACATAATAAATAATTGAAGGGCAAAGTTTAACGAGCATGCACTGTTTTAAAATCTATCTCACCTATAATTCAGTAGAGAAAAAAGAAAATGTGTGAACGGATAGTATGTAAAAACAAGAGTAATAAAAAGGTAACATTATGTTAAAAAGTGTTATGTATAAGCATAATGCTGATATGAACATAATAAATCAAGTAATCGTTCGAAAATAAAAGAATCAATGGATTATACGAAAAAGGAATGCGTTCGAATGTACCAAACGTCCGGACATTCGCGAGAAATAGCGTGTCTCGTTTTCTTGTTCCTAGGAGATGCTCGAAAAATAACTTGTTTTCGTTGTTTCGACACATTCATAATATTATCATACGCGTCATTCATTATTAAGAAATCCGAAGCGCGTCTCAAACGTTTCCCGCGTTTTTGTAGTTGCGCTCGCGCACGCCTCTCACGGTGGTGGTAACACAGTCTAAACAGATGATCAAAGTGCAGCTTCGATCACGTGAATTGCTGTTCACCGTGCAATCGTGTCGTGCGCATTTATAGCCAGCGATAGTGTCGCTCAGTATACGCGGTCATCTCTTCCGTTTATCTGGTTCGGCATTATTGACGGAGCAATTAATATTTCATTTGAAAATGCATGCTGAGTCGATGAATTTTTCATATTCTGCCTGGTATGAAGAATGAAGGATTCAAAATAAAACCAATGGCGTACGACTCGAGAGTACAATCGAATAATGATCGGGAAGTTTTATCATTTACGTAAATACGTTCATCTTTTGAAATTTATTTCAGTTCTGGCAGCTTAAAATTAACATTGTAGATTACGCATGCTTTGTCATTGTTAAACGATTATTATTGCGAAACCGTGAACTTTAAGCATTTTCAGTATCCACACAAGTTTAGGCATTGTATCGAATAAAATGGGAAAGTGTAGTTCACTACATTGTAGTATCAGATTTATTGAAATCTGAACTGTACGGAATATTTCCTGATGAAGAAAATCCACTGTTTGGGTCAATTCTCCTCTTTTATGTAGATACTAATTATTTACGTAGATAAAATGTAATTTTGAATAAATATCTCGAGTCTAAGTATTTCATTTAAATGCCTTTTCTGTTATAAATATTTGATTAACATTCAATACATTTTTATCAATTCAATCTTATTTTCAGCAACAAAATTTATGAAACTCATTGAGAAAACTGATTGGAAAAAGATTGATTAAGTAGAAACTTCTTTTGTTAACAATTTCACTTTGTTACAAAAATTTGTTTTTTTTTATTCAGTTTCATTTACTACGCATACATGTATAGTGACTAAGTAAACGTATAGTGAATAAATCAGTGTTTCGAATGTTTCTTAATGCATCAGACATCTTTTCCTCATTGAAAAAGTGTTTTCGATCAGACGATGAGATAATTCATTACACGATTGTCTAGAAGTGAATACTTTTCGAGCGACGGCAAAACATTTTAATGGCATACGAAATCGTGAAAATTTCTTTGAAATCTGTAAACAGACGGACTGTGTAGGAAGCCAGTTAAAATGCGCCGCAAAATTCTGTTTTCACAGGCGCCAGACCTTCAAAGATTTTTCACACTTAGGTAGCATTTTGCTGGTTGCGATTGATATTGTTTTATTGGTTTGCTGTTTCTTACACAACCAGTTTCGAGGATTGGAGGAAGTTCCTCTAGTCCTGAAAGACACGCATGCCAGCTAATAAAAATATTTTGTAGAAATAAGAATGTTTGAATATACCTGAAATAATCTTTTGATTTGGTCAGAATTCACTCTAAAGTAAAGAAATACTGTTTAAGATATTTTACGTCCTAGCTGTATCTGATGGTTTATTATTTGTAACCTAGAATATATTACAAATTACAACTGGATTTTTAAAACATCTATGATAGATCATAATGATAGATCTATAATATTTTGTTGAAAATACACATTACACATAACACTTAATAATATAGCTAATATAAAATGGGTTCAAGTTACATGAATAATACTTGACGTTAACGCACACAACATACGAGATGTAATTCAGAAATTTTTTCATATAAATAATAAATAGTTTTAATATCACAGGATTCAACACTGAACTCTATTGATACTGAAACTTGTTCTTCATTGATCTCTCAGTGTATCTTGGTATTAGCTATTTCTTTATTGTAATGGAAATAATTATTTTCACCAGATCATAGTTTATTTTTAACTTCAGTAATTACAATACAGTCAAAACATGAAATTTATTCAAAACTTTTATTTCAATTTTCATACTCATTCCTTTTTTCTTCAAATTTACCTCGTTGGTTATGGATAATTCATAAACAGCAATCCGGCTGTTTTTTTTGTTTTTATCCAATCAATATCACACTATTTATTAAAAAAAGATATTACTATTATTATTATTATTGTTATTGTTGTTGTTGTTATTATTATTATTATTATCGTTATAAATTTATTGGAGAAAAGAGAAAAAAATAATTTTTCTAATTTAAGAGTAGATGATATTCGTATGTCACTAAAATATTCTCAAAATAGAAAAAAGCTGTCTTGGAAAGTAAAATATTAAAACCGACTGAATCTCTGTGATCGAAGACAGCTTCTTCATGAAAGTTATTATAAATAATTGATTTTAAATACGTATCATCAGCTTGTTAACCGGATAGGGCGTGTTACCTCGTTAGTTGTATTCAACTGCATCCTGCGACAAGTTTTTATCTTCCTGTTCATACACCTGCAGGCTCTTTTTGACTGCATGTATTACAATCATTAAGAGTCTGCAGATCTTTATGCATTTGTGGAAAATTTGAAAATGTGAAATTGCCCGGAATGCACACAATACAAAAAAAAGTGTAGTACTTTATAAAATTATTTTTTTCATAACTTTATAACTGAAAAAAAAAAACATTTTGTGTGTAGCACTTTGTATGACATTTTTTAGAAAGAACTATTTTCTATTAAATTCTATTTTGCTAATTATAATTTAAAAAATTTTAATTTGCATAACAGATCCGCAGTCTAATTATTACCGCCTACACTCGCCCAAATTGTATCGCGTTTACGTTCACTGGATGATAAATTGTCTCAAATTTCTATTATTCATCTTTAATTAATTTCATACAAGCGTGTGCAAAGTATGTTACATTTTACGTTGCTCGAGAATTATCGTCTGATATTTTCGAACTGTGGTCAGTCTGGAGTGCATCCTGTCACGCGGAGGTCGCGAGTGCAGCAAGCTTGAGAACCGCTGGCCAAAGTGACAGCCGTCGAACGAAAGCCCGTTGGAGGAACTCCGAAAAATTCGTGTCGATTCACAAAACAAGACCGACTCTACGAAAATGCGTTGTATCGCGTTCGAATTCAACCTCTGATATTTCGGGCGGGTTTACAAAACCGGATCGGTTTAATCGGCGAAGGCAAAACGCGGATACTTGAATATTTCTCTTGCGCCATCTTTCTCCCACTCGTGGCACGAACTTTAGGAAATCTTGTAAGATCATACGGTGACATTTTCTCCGTGAAATCGAATGAACGGACGCTTATCGAGGAAATCCATCGGATACACCCTTTGAAACCGGAAACGAGTTATTCTCCGTCAAGATGAAAAGCTTCGAACAGTACATTCAAGATGACGATCATTTATTTACTTGTTTATCGAATTACTTAACGAAAAACATTTAGTTGTAAATGTACGATATGTAATAAACGTCTTATAACCATTGAAACGCGGACATTTATGTAAATTTATAGATACGTGCACGTAATTTTCGAGAAATTGAAATGAAATAATATGTTCTTTCCTACATGAATAATTTTAATAAATTAACAATTGTCACTTGCAACTCCCATGCATACATTAATTTACAACGAAATTCTCGACGTCTGGACCTTTTCTTTATTTTCTGTATTCATTTGAAAACGAATGCGTTCAACACGTTTAGCAAGCACGCGTAAAAATGAAATACACTCGAAATAATTTACTTAAATGACAAAATGGACACTGAGAAGTTACAATTTTTCATTACATTCACTGAAGCAATCTTCTCGCATTTCACAGATTTAAACGACACTTCGTGCACTGGACATACTGCCAGAAGAATAAATTTTTAAATCTGGTTAAAGATTCGTAACATGAACGTATGACCAACAAAGCGTGTTAAGTTCATTATTAAGAGACGTATATAAAAGTTACTTATATTAATATAAATAATCAACAGTAGAACGCGTAACTGTTTAAAATATATCGTTTCTAGTTTTTATAAACTGCGTGATGTATGCACACTTTCGAAATCGATGATTTTGTAAAACCACCTCCTGTCTGGTTTTGCCATTAATCTTTGAGCAATCTATATGAAAGATATGTTAAGATCCTGTTTAACCTGAACACGTTAAATATCTTACATTCTTCGATGAAAGAAAATACTGTCAGAAAAAAGACATATTATTAAGAGACGCGCAAAAATTCTTTGCAGGTCGTAGTTCTTATGTAAGTGTTTTTTAAGTAGATTTCATATGTATGTGATTTAATATAATTATTTTTTAAATTAGATCTATGTATTCTTATTATCATGGTAAAATAGTTCAGAAACGTTCAAAACATTATAAGGATATGTGTAAGTAATAAGAGATTAATATTTAAGAAATTAGATAAGTAAAAATAATTTTAACAAATTCTCAAAATGATGTTTGACGGCCTGCATATTCTCCTGATCTTATACTATAAGATTTCTATAAGAATTAATTTATAAAGTATGAAAAACACCGTAGGACCGTTTATTTATCGTTCACAAAAAATCATTGAACATTAGAATATTTAAACAAGAAATATTTAAATAACTATTTATATGAAAATGCGTTGTGTTTGAACATTATATAATTTGGAGTATTATTTTCCAACGCCATTAACCGATTTTCACGAAATTTTCACGATTTACAACACTAATTAGAACATACTACTACTTTGAATAGTATAGAATAAATTATAATTGTATTTCCTTCAAAATAAAATATCATAATATGATTTACTTCAAATTTTATAAAATTTATTTCCAGGTTTCAGTGGATTTGCGAACAGAAGACGCGCAAAAGTTCAATAAATAAATAATAAACCTTTCCTTCAATGATCTGTAATAAATAACAAAATACACTAAACATTTACATTTTTCTACTTTTATTATTAATTACTCTAAAAGAATTAATCGATCATTGGAAAATACGTTTAAATAAAAATTGAACTAAGTAAGATACAACTTGTTAGATACACGTTCGCTACACGTGATCACTATTCGAAGAAGGACGGGCATCGATTTCTAAAATTTCTCAATTTATTTTAATTTGCATTTGGACAGTGAATTCAGTCGACCCGATAGACAAGTAAATTTTTGCAGCGATCAAAGAAGACAAGTTTTTATGGGTAGAAAACAAAATTTTTGAAGGAAACTCAAGCCATCGCAGATCATTTTCATAGATGCTGCCGATGCGGAATTTGCTTACGTGCATATCGTGTTTGCGAATTAATGCAAAATGACGCACAGTGCATCTAATTATGAAGGTAGGGATAGTAATGTGATTTCCAGTTCCAGTAGACAAATTTTCAATAGTATAGGTACATTGCGTAGAAACTGTTTTCCGCTGATAGCAAGCCTTACTTTACGTATAAGTTGTTTCGTTTTTATTGCGCCAAACGATGTCGGCATATTTTACGATTAAAAATAAGGGGAAAGTGTTATTTAAATATAAGTATCTGAAGTATTTGTTAAAAGGTCACAACAAAAATACGAAAATTATAAATGACTGGTTGCTCGTTTTATTATATATGGAAATGTTGGCAATATTTAGTTGTGTTCGAAAGGTTGTGTTTACTATTAGCGGTTATTGTAACTACGCGTGTTATGCGTAGGAAGTTAATAGACTCAATTCTTCAATGATGTCAATGTTGTATTCATAAAACCAGACGATGCCATCAATAGGAACTTCGGTAAACATCGATCCTACAAGAAACAAGCTATATATAATTGTGAAATTTTATGATAACTTTTTAATGAAGCATTTACGAATCTATATTTATATAATATTTCTTTCTTACGTTTTAATTACAGAATCAACTGGCATTATTTGGCGCCATATATTATTGCAAATATCTAGGAATTAAATTGTGAATGTTTACAAATACTTACATTTAACTTGATATTTTATTATTAGTACTTGATATTTATTTATTTAGCGAACCTGTTTGTGGAAAATTGATGAGAAAAGTTGAGGAGAATTTTCGGAACGAGTCAATTGGTAGGAAAAGTTAGAAAGAAAATAATTCGTACACTCCATCAATTATATTTTGTACAGAATTATGATGCATTAAGAGTTGACAGTGAGAAATGCTTTTGAAAAATTGGTTTATTCAAATAATTAGAAGGCAAACAGATAGTACCGATTTCCCTTCTTCTGCTCGCTCATGCACAGTGTAGACCTCAAATTCGGTCGTTAGAATTGTCTGTATTTATTAGAATATATTAATCATTTGACATTAACGTGAAATAGAGTGATATTTGAAAAATTCTTAACTTAACTACATTTTATCTGATAATGTACTTTTTGGAATGTTGTATCCTCGAGACATTTCTTTGAAAAAAAAATATTTTTCTTAGCGTAATTTTGTTTAGTACGGTTTTTAAAAAGTCTTCACTACATTATCATGTTTTTTTTAATGTTCATGTTTTACCTAAGCGTGTTATAACAACTAAAACCAAAATAATAAATATTAATGCAAAAAATATTTTTCTAAGGACCAACGCATTGTATGTGTAGAAATATGAAGTAGTTGAAAAAATACTGATGAAGAGATATATAACAACTCAAGTAACTTTTAATCTGAAGACTTAAATATATATAAGATTCATGATAAATGCAACGTCAAATCAGCTTTTTCTACATATATGCAAATTTCATGTTTCGCAAATATGTAATGACTGTTGTCCAATGATATGTAACGTCCATGGTTAGGGGAACTCCCTGCACAAGGATTCATAAATTTTAATGACACTTTTTCATAAAAGCTGAGTATAATTCTACTGTTGAATTTCCTAATTATGTACATTTACATACTAATAGTGTAAATAAACGGGAATCGTATATCAATTTCCATAGTTCATTACTACTTTACGACTATATCAACAAATATGTACATGAGTCATTATATGTTATGTACGAAAACAGTAGTTCAAAGTGTCAAAGTAGTGGAAAAAAGAAATAAGGAGAGACTAAATAGTATGAAATTGATGATAAACAGGAATGAAAGAGTAGCACAAATGGATAAAATGTAAATATATTTATATTAATATTAATATTAAGAAAATTAGTTTTAAATGTAGGTATACACTTCGATATCTAATGATGGTATATTATAATGTCTAGTGTTTTTGTATGCAATATTTATCCTATATGTATCGTAACAGATTCAAGAGATTATAAAAGTAAAGTTTATCACGAATACTTTATTTTATCAATTAAGGAATTGTTAAATCAAATGTATCCGCTGATCTTTATTTTTGTTAAAGTTTTTTGATTTTTTATATCTGCAAATACGAGATTAAAATTAGATTTTCAAAGTCGTGTAGGTATGACATATGAAATTATCCTGTACAATGATGTATGCGTGTAGTTGCAAATGCACACGTGTGTAATGGGTTTCCAAAATCAATGTTTTTAATAATTGAACCTCATTTAAAAAAAGAAAGATTAGAAAAGATTACACAGAAAACGAAGCCTTATGCTATATTTGTCTCAATTTTTACACAAACCTGTTTATAATATAATTTCGATCACACTCTCAACAGACGGAATTCTACAAGTGAAAGATGATTTGACATAAGAAGTAAATTGAGAATGCGGAAAAAATCTTTGAATTTTACTTTTAAAAGTTTTTGCCAGAGAAACAAGAGTAAAATTCCAAAAAAGTTGTTTTACGTAAAAGAATATACCAAACGTTTAACAAATTTTGTTATAAAATTCGCTTAAAACATTTATCGGGTACGTCTATATTTATCTAATTACTATTAGAACATGTGCATACTCTATTTTTACAGAAACGAAACCTCCAGTTAAGAGCAAAATCTATTCCATTGCGTAACATGACACCCTCCCAGTTGAACCTTCAGTTACAGGGTATATTGTACATTTTCTGTAGAATTCTATGATGTCTTTCATGTAACATTCAAGACAGACTGCTTTCGAAAACTGTCTTGGCATCGTACATCCTGAACAGCATTCTCACGGAAAACTGCCTTTCATTGTCTAAAGTGAGTTCTAATAATACATTTAGCTTAGCCTCTTCGCAAGAAAATTTACAAAGAATTGACAGTTCCCAGCGTCTTGGAAAGAGGATAATCACAGAAACGGGCAAACTTTACTTTTCACTCTGTTGATCAAGGTCACGATTAATGTGACAAAACATATATGAATTATAAGTCGGAAAAAAAATATATTAGTGGAAACTGGTTTCACGTTCTGATCCTATCGCGAGGAATAATTTGTATTTAGAGAAAGTGTTCAAAGTATATTCCGCTTTTTTCCATATAAATATACGTATCTTTGAATGGTTTCGTAGCGTGACATCGAATAGTCTTCAAGGTCATGTAAGACGACAGGGATATAATATTACCGATGTTTCTATATTTATTTACGTATTTATTTAAACAATTCCCTTTATTACTGTGAGAAGAGAATCTGTATGCATAATATACATGATTTTATGTACCTAACAAAATTAATTTTCTTAAAAATTACATACCAATATACAGACAAATAGTATGACTTTTATGTGGAAGAATAATATACTAGATGTAAGGTAACAATTTGTAAAAATGATTAACCGATTAAAAACAGAGTTGACGTTGATTCCGCATGCAGTGTATTGTACTATTTTATGAAATAAATTATGTAGAATTAAATTATTATCATATTAAATTATATAGAGTCTATATTTTAAGTGATGCATCAGTATTGAACTTTCCTATTCTGGCAAGTTAGTTCACCGAGATTAAAAAGGAAACTTATAATGATAGGTACTCGAGAATACAATGTCTGTAACTGAGTAACGGTTGACATAAGGAGACAATAAAACTCTATTTAGCAAATGATTCTAGGTTAAATTATTTTTTGCGGTATATAATGTGTGTATAATGTGTAATATTGTAGTTCACAAAATTCAAAGACAACTTGTGCAGTAGGCACCATTTGCGCAGTATCATAAGGTCGTTTCGAATTGACCTGGCCCAAGAATTCCCGAATTTTCGGCGAAAAACATCGGATCGCGGTTAACGGACATTTTTATCTTTCTGATGCACTGCTGAGAAAGATTCAAAGATGCACGCGCCGCGATTCACGGAACCCGTGCGCAGTTTCGAATCAAAAAAAGACGAAAAAAGAAGCGAAACGATAAAGAGCTGCGACACGTTTACTGCGACCGAATACAAAACTGGCCGGGCTTTTTTAACATACTCCGATTGCGGGTTCTCATACGCATTGAAAGGAATACACATTAAACGTAGCAAAGAATTATACACGACGTTAATAACACGAATCTGGACCTACAAGGCACTGATCTGGGCATCAACTGCAAGTGCACACGTTAAGGGAATTGAAACTGCTCAATCAAAAGCATTAAGAATAATAAGAGATGTACAGTGGTATATTTGGAACGATGATATCCGAAAATCGCTGAATATTCGAATAGCGAAAACGGAAATTTCTATTCTTAGCGTGGATCATTAAAAAGAAGGATACATTCAGTCGATATTTTAATCGGTACAATAAATTAATAAATTAATACATCAATAAATTAATAGATTAATAAATTAATATATTAATATATTAATACATTAATATATTAATAAATTAATAAAAGCCATATAACTCCAATGGGATGTTAAATAAAAAAACTGTATCCGTGAGAGAGACAGAGTGAGAATGAACTGAGGGTATGTGATTATAAACATCTATTAAAACTAGTTCCCAACATCTAGCGATAAAATGTAACTAATAAAGGAGATAACAAAAACAAAGGGAAAAAGTAATCGTGCACCGTTGTCTCTTACTTCTAAGCAGTAATCAGATCTTAAGTATGCCGGTTAAATTAAATATGTTTAATGTTAGCTTAAACCGTAACGAATAAAATTATTATAAGAAACAAACTAAAATAACGATTCTCCACTCAGTATCGATGTTTCTTTGAAATTTCTCAACGAGGCAAACTAACCATAGAAAACACAAGAATGAATGAAAAACCTTTTTAATTCTGAGATATACCGGAAGAAAAACATCCTTTAATTTTGCATAATGCAATCATTATCCGAACCAATGTAAGAGACGAAAATTGAGTTACTGAATTAGACGGAGAAGGTATAGTTTATTTTTTCGCTTCTATGTATATACTACATAGTCGTACAGTTTTTATATATAGCGTCTCTGAAAATATCATACTCCGGTTGAAACTTCGAAGTCGGTTTACGAAAAGAAGTATTTCTTCCGTGATTTCAGAAATTCTAGAACGCCGAGTTCGTTTCAGGTTTTATGAAACACACGGAACTGGTTGCGCGAATGATGATCTGCGAACAATCGGAACCAAAAATCCAACGGTGTACAAATACTTTTATCGTTCACTGTACTTTTGTGCACAGCGCTGTCCGCAGAATTTCGAGAACTCTTTTGCGCAGTTCGTTCGATCTCTCTTTCTCTCTCGACCGGCCTGCCTTCTCCATGAAAAACAGGCCTGTGCGTGTACGCGTTCACCGAATTTATCGGGCCTTCTTTGGATATTTACCCGTGACCTTCACCGATTCAATTTAAATGCGTTTATGTATATTACGTCCGTTCGAAAAAGAAGGCATTTTAATAAAGTCGCCAGCGGAGTCGCCGGAATTTTTTAGAGTCAAGGTCCCGCGGAAATTCACCGTTTCAGAATAGAAACTCGAAAGTGGCAGTCGCAGTGCTTCTCTATTTCTTTTCCCTGGCAATCCTCTGTTATCTTCCCCCCCCCCCCTCTCACTGTTTCTCTCTTCCACTTTTGTTCCTTTTTATCGCGTCGAATTTTGCGATTTGTAGGGACAAATCGTCAATTTGATCGAACGAACGTAAGAGATGAAGCCATTCCTGAAAATCGACAGGGAAAGTGCGAAACATTCTAATGTTTACTAACTCGTATGGTATGCGTACGACGTTTGAAGGAAAAAGTAAGAACTTCCGAAAATTATTCAGTTTTAAAAGAAAACGTTATAAGTTAAAGATCGCATGAAATCTAAGAAAATGCATTCTTAAAATATTTAGAACAAACTACATACATATCAATCTCTTGCATTTTTTGGTGTTAAATTAAGTGTCTGTGATCAAAACGATACAGTGTCACTAAGTTTTCCAGTTTCTGAAGGACGTTGTACTATTCTTGACAAAAAGTATATACAAACAAACTGAACTATGTGAAATATTAATACAAAAGTGAATATTTTTGTTTATTTACGGAACATAAAATAAGAAGGTTGTATGGACTAAGGAAAGTGTTTTAATATTTTTCATTTATTAATTTATCAATGTTTTCTTAAAATACTATAATTTCTCCTATTCCATTTTTGTTATTTTCCGTTTATTTTACATACATACAAACAATCGTCCTAAACACCATGTTAATTCTAAATCCTCTAATATTTAAACTGCATCATATCGGCAATCTTTTTTTTTTCTTATTGTCTGGCGTCCTCCTTATTTTTCAACATTCCATTTGCACCATGGTATATATTACACAAAGCGAAGGAACACTGTGATTGGAAAGTATTAGAAACACAAGAAAAAATACTTTCTTATGCATTCAAACTTAAACCAAGCCGCATGATTAAAAACCAAACTTTGCTCTCATCGTAAAAAATGCGAGGAACAAAGATCAACAAAAAATATTGTCTTTAAAAAACACCCACAGTGTAGGCTGTCAATTGTAGGTACCACTGTGCGTCGAAAAAAATTGTACAGATGATTCATTTCTCATAAAGAAAGAAGTATGCGAAGATTTTTGATGACTCGTGGCCCAGTATCTATGAACAACAACATAATATTCTTGCAGCAAACATCCAGCAAGCCTGGCATAGAATATTCTGAAGCAAGCAGCAAATTTTGTTTTGACACATTGCTTACCGAGAACGAGAAGTCTCGTTTTTATACAAATATCCACTTACGAAGTACCAACTATATTAAACAACAATAAGATATTGTATTTTTCATACAGTCCAGTTTTCTTAAAATTAGGCGGTACGCAATGTGTTATCATGTTCACGAGTGGCGTCACATATTTGTGACGCTTAACATATTGTATCTTGGGTAGAGAAAATTAGGTTACCGTCACGTGCATTTGTATTTAAGATCGTAAGGCATGAAAAGGTGACACGATTTTTTCTTGAATTCGATTTGGATTTTATAAAGACGATTTTTTGTATTTAACGAAATATTGTAACCATAAAGATTGCTATTGAAGCACACGGTAGTCGCGAACGAGTGAATTCAATATGCCCAAAATGAAAATTCGAAAGAAGCCACTCGAGACGTTGTCGGTCTTCGGAACGCGTCGGAAAATAGACTTTCGTGGGTTACTGTATACGCCTGCGGCGGCCGCGCGCGTTTCAATAAGACTTGCAAATTCAAATTATCCACATTAACTTGGCGAGCGTCGCAACTGCGCGACAAATGACATCGCATGAATCGCCGGCGTTTCTCGTCGCGTCAAATCGTAGTTATCCGGTTATACGCGACTCCGATAACGACTGATTACGGCTACGTTTTTCGTTGACTTTTCTCTCTCCTCGAACGTAATTACACGGACGGGGTTCAACGCCGGCATCGATGATTTATCGATTTTTTTCAACTGGCGGCCAGTGGAAAACTTCAAGAGAACGAGTCGCTTTCGCGGATAACGCGACGCGATCCGCGATCTTACGTAATCCGATAACGCGCGTCTCATACTCGCGATCTTCGTGGCCAGGTGTATCACAGTTTTTGTACGGTAGAAGCAGTTTCTTGCCGGTGAACAGACTTATCGATCGATCGGAACGCAGTTCTCGATGCTGGTTTTCAGCTGACGATCGCGAAGGTCGCGGGCGAATCGCCGATTAAAGGTCCGCTTTGGAGTCACCTATTTAACCCTGCGGCTTACGACTTCATTCGCGACTGCGTTCGTCAGATTCGTTCGATCGTTAATAACGCTGTCAAAGAGAAAATAGTTGCACGTTTGTTTTATTAACTCTTTCCACTCCGGAAGCGTTTCACTGGAAATACTCAACATTTTCTAATGAGATACAGGTGACATTTTCTGAAACTAACTTGAAGAGACACACATAAATTCAGGAACAAAACTATTTTATTTCAATACTACACATACTGATGCAATGTTTAATATTAAATAACAAACTTTACAAATTTGCTGTGTCAAATTAATTGGCACTGAGAGGCGCTTCTGGAATGCAAAGGGTTAATATTTTTATGTAACTTATGTATTGTTTATTCTAGTAGAATAATGCAGTGTCTGTTCTGTATTGCATTTGTCTAACAGTAAACTTACCATAGAGTGCTTTTCATTCGATTTGTATTAAAACTTAAATCGATAAGTTGAGTATTTATTAGCACATTGTTTGATATAAGTTACACGCGAAATAAAAGTACTGAAACAATTAAAGTGTGCTTAAAGAAATACGATCTGCTGCATACGAGTATTGATAGATTAACGGACAATCAAGAATTTGAATGATTTGTTCCTGTAAATTGTAGATCTCATGAAAAATATTTGAAAAGAGTGATTGAAAATAATCCTGTTTAAACCGTCCGCGTTCCGTATGTTTGTATGACTAGATCACGAGCTGCCACATTGTGCAGCGTGGGGAATCACCGTCTCGCCACGCTCGAAGCGGTCGGAGAACGGGCGAGACGGTTTTTGCGCGTTAACCTTTCGCTCCAGACAGAGTATCAACAAAACGGAGAACCACTGACAAACTAATCGTCCGAACCAGTGACGTCAGCGACAGTATTGCACCGCCGAGTATATCGTTGCACCCACGGTCAAATTATATGTATGTACGCGCGCCACGCCGCGCGCCACGCCGCACCGGCGAGAAAACACGATCGTATTCAGCCACAACTTCTGCTCGGACTATTCCTCGAATTTTGATGTATTTAAATACTTCAAATGTTCAAATATTTGACGGATACACACGTTGTTTGAACGATCTATGCGAAAAACAAGTATGCGTGTGAAATTAAATGGACCCATATACCGCGATGTGAAACGTAAATCAGATTCCTTAAGTTTCGTCATTTATTTTTAACTCAATTGTTGTTTAAGATATTAAACAGTATTTCTATTCTGGTAATAGAAATTTATTCGTTGAAATTTCTCGGTGTACGTGTCCTTAGCTATAATACACATTTATTTAAAGAGAAAGGAGTAGTGGATAATGGAAGTTTAAAAAACAATGTTTCAATATGTTTTCAACAAATTAATATCATGTTAGATGATTCGCATCGTGATCGAGTGTTGATACGTTCTGAAAACGATTCAGTTTCTTTCGACTTTCTCTAAAAAATTAAGAGCACCTACCAGTACGTTTTCGTATTATCACACATTGAAGTTTGAATCTCAATAAATATGTTAACACGTTGACTGCCACGATGGTCACTGATGTTCGAAGCTTTCAATTTGCTTGGTAAAAACTATAGTAAGAAAGCTGACGTCATGTAAAAATATTTAGTAACTTCAGTAGCTAGATAATGATGTAACTTAATATCTGTTAATATCAATGCTAAATTGATATTAATATCAAAATGCTAAAAATTCTTGTAGCAGTCAACGTGTTAACGACCGGTGTCACTTATGCATGACTTCTGTTAGCGAACGATTATTGGTTGGTATTAGACAAACATAATTTTATTGTTCTCAAACTAATTTGACATGGTAGGTTATGGTAAGTTATGGTAAGTTATAAAATATTTTAATTTGACATGGTAAAAGTATTTTCAACACTTTATGTTAAGAATACTGTGACTAAGATTATCTCTTAATAATAAAAATAAATAAATATCATATTCGAGGTTTAAATAACAATTATTCCGGTAGTTTCTAAATAATGAGTGTATTTAGTTCAGTAGATAGCTCAAATAATAGTTTCTAGAAAATGTCAATGACAGATGATGAATATTGCAATAGGTGTAGTGGTGCTCCGACTAGTTGTCTACCCACAAACTGAAAAGTCGCAGGAGTTCTCCTGCCACCCTGATTACTCCCAGAGGCCGCCTGTAAATGGAATTACGGGACTTGGCGCTCCTAGGGTACCTGAGCTGGGTCAACCGAGCCCTGATAGGGATATGCTGGCTAGTTCTGGAAGACAGGGCCTAAAAACCCTATTCTAGCGGTCTCACCAGTCCACCATTACAACTGATATTACGGGGACGGTGCTCGGTGGCAGTGGCCGTTTCGGTCATTGGGTTGGTCTTATAAGGATTGTGGTCGATAGGTTTAATGTTAGGCAAGGGACCCCTTTCTCCAGGGTCCCAGCGGGTAAGCTGCGTCCCAGCAGCTCGAATACCGGCCTACTAAGTCGGTAGAGTTTTGGAAAGTGAACTCGTCGCCACCAACAATCTACTATACGCCTCTCACGTTAGCTTCACCGGCCATAGGTTTAACCCTTAGCACTCCAGGTTGTTTTGTAATCTACCAGCAACTGCAACTAATTTTTATAGTATTCCTAGCGAAAATAAGAAATGCTGTAATATTTCTTCGATATTTTATTTTCCTTCTTAGTACAAAATTCGAATGTGTAGAAAATCTAATAATTTTAGGGTAGTTTCTTTAAGATTCATTAAAATATTTAATATTATAACTGGTGCAATATTGGAGTCTATAGAGTTCAAAGGGTTAAAAGTGCACAGGGGTAGGGGAACTCTTTCACTCGCGACGTTTGAGCCGCCCTGGCCGAGGTCCGAGCGTCGTGAGTAGGAGAGTCCCCTTCCCTTCTTATGATGATATTAATATATATTTGGCGTATGATATATCCTATTGTAGCTTTAGCTATATCAAAATATCACACATATATGACACTTATGTAAAATGCTTCGTTTGGTTTATTTACTATGTTTTAAATGTTTAAAAATTACACGAATAACATATCATGCGAAACAATTGAAACAAAGGCACGGTATATAGTATTTCAAATGTGACCGTGGTCGCGAAGGTGTTAACCGCTTAATGCACAGTTCCGTGACACACGGACTGGAAGAATTTACGAGGAACCGTATTAAACTTGATTAATTTATTTAAATTCAAGATTGTAATTTATTTCCTCTATATAAACGAAAAGCTTTTGATACGAATTAATTGGAAACATGAATAATTTGTTCACTTGTTCATATGACTTGAAGTTCATTGTACACCGAGACAATTTATGCGTCAAACAGTTAAATTTTTGTTGGTCAAATTGATATTCATTGATTTAGATGTAGCAGTTTACCGTTTGTGTCGTACACCGTAGAAACAAATAACTTGTTTGTTTTGAATTTTCAATATCATGGTGTAATGCATGGTAAGCGTTTACATACCGGTATCCGGAACTTAATGAATGAAAATATTAAATATAAAGTATAAAATATTTAAAAATGAAACTATTTGGAAAGTTCTATAGCTCCATAGTTGCACTCCATGTATTTGCTTTTTACTTATCGACGACGCGGTTTTTTGATAACGGAACTTCGGTTCTGTCTTCTGTTACTACTTGCACTATCGTTCGTTACAAATTTATTAATTATTCAGGGTGGAAATGAATCTCAAATTACAATTAATTGACTTTACTTTTCCTCTTCAAATTGTTCCGAAAATACATACTTTGTTGAAGTGAAATGTACGTAAAATACATACAAACGTAGATTTTCTCGAATCCCGCGGAGAGAATGTTAAATAGTCATTTTATTTTTTGATATCTAGTGCAGCTTATAGGACAGCACAAGCAATCAGGAAAACACTTACGAATACTTGGTGATTGGTTTTACTTCGAATAATCAGAAAATAGGCCTAACAAATCAAAATTCTGAGTCATCCCGTTTGAAATTTCCCTTAATTGCGTCTGCTGCGCTTATGTAAGACTAATGAAAAATGCTATAAAACTAATATCACAGATGATTTCACGAAGAAAAATACATTCCCATGTTCGACTGGGCCAGATGCAGTCATTATCAGTGTCAACATGGTATGCAGCAACGATGCCAAGCACGTAGTCCATTGTCCATATCAGGGCAAGAATTATTTATGATATGAACTGAAAGATTATATTTAACATAAGAAATCATTTACGTTGGTTTAGTTATATCTGTATTAAAAATAAGGAGGAAAATATAGGCAGTAAATAAGCTATTTCAACATGTAGTCGAAATTTTGTATCTCAAACATCTATATGTAACTCAGAAACCTTCGGAGAAACATTTTCCGTTCTGTTCTGTTCCATTATAAAAATTATTACAACTCGAAATATAAACTGATGTTAAACTTGAATTATTTGTCGCACGTTTATCTTTACAATTCAAATTTAGGAGAAGTACGATCTTTGTAAGTTGAAGTTCACATTCATTACTCCATTCTATACCTTTTTATTTATAACGTGATAATTTTTGGAGCCATATTAAGAAGATAAAATATATACTTTCGTTCAACAGAAGATCGCTTATTAGTGACACCAGACGTCTAGTCAACGCGGTTTTAGCCTCTCTGGTTAGCTGAACGTTTCTTGACTGTACAATTAACATTAAACACAAACACGCTCGCGTACACGTGTAAATTCAAACATATACAAAACAGTCATAAGTGAAACCAAAAATAGTTAGCATCAACAACAATAATAATAATAACAACAACAATAATAATAATAATAATAATAATAATAATAACCATAACGAATGATTATATCACGTAGTGTGACTAGGAGGTAAAGTGGAAAAAGGATGATTTCATCCAGGAGGAAATTTAAGTGTATAAAATCGATCTAAACTTTTCATTAAGTTTTATAAAACATAAATGCATTTTACAAATTTGCATAAAATCCATAGCTTAATGATTATGAATAACTTACGGAAAAAGACATGCGAAACTGTTAAAGGAAGCTTTAAAGAAAGTTTTAATAAATTTTGAATTAAAGGAAATTTGGCACTTTAGGTTTCTCCCGAATATATGATAATTATGAATATATTTACCGATTATTTTGTATGCCTCTCCACTCGAGGCCCGCCATTAACATATTTGTTACAAGAGTCACATACTCGTTACTGTCATTACTTTGCATTTTATTCGAACAAAGCGGAATGAATTTCATATATGCTCACATCTAATGCCATAAAACAGAGCGCAATACTTAGAAAGTTAATTAAATCTTTATTATTATTTTTTAATATTTCACAGACAGATCATGTTGTCTAATATAATGAAATCTTGTAGCTATGAAGACGAAATGGCAGCGAATAATTTTAAATAAAATATGATAAATGAGAAAAATCAAGACAAGATACTAAACTAAGGAAAATCGCTTTGGTTTACATTGTTTTCATGTATCTTCTTGCTATACTATAAAATAGCGTAATTTTAAGTCAGCGACAGCAAATGCGTTGAGACCGTTGACTGCCACGGTGATTACAGATAACCAGCGTTTTTTAATTGCTTGAAAACAATTGCGATATGTAAGATAATTGATATCGAATAAAAATGTTTAATAGCACATGTAACTAGACAATAGTAGAAACATAAGATTTGCGATATCAAATAATTAATCATTATTTTTATTTGTCTTTATTAGGAGAGAATACGTGATATTTAGAATTCTTAAGATTCTCGTAGCAGTCAATGGCTTAATAGGTATGCTAAGACTTTACTGAAACGCGATTGACAATCCGTCCACGTGGACGGCGTGACTGGCAATAATACGCGTGATTTTCATCCGATCGATCCTTAAATTGAAATTCGCAATTACTGGCAGATCTACCTTGTCGGGCCAGCAGCTTACGACAGTCATTTTTCTTCGTTTGCGACTGTCTCAACTACTACGCTTCGATTTCTTCGCTTTTGCGAGGAAGACTTCGTACTTTCTTTCATTTCTCAAGTTACATTCAGTCGAGAGGTTATTACTAATCACGTTACCGATTAAATGTTAAGATTGATTCTTCGGATTGAGTAGGACAAATGATCCGTTTAGGAAACAATAGTAATCTCTCGCAAGAAACTTCTCGGAATCTTCTATCCTCTTTCCACTGATTAAGTATTATTCTCTCGCGTCGATATATTAAACAGAATTTATTTGGGTTTTATCGAGTTAATACTGTTATATGCAATATACATTAATTTAATTCATTATTAAGTTTTCCAATAGACGTTTCACCCTTGCATGATTCTTATTAAATTGTTCATTTATTAAACAATATTGAATTAATTATATGTAGGTGTTCATACTGTTTCATACAATATATTCTTTACTCAATTCTTAACAGGAATTCAATTTTTTAGCAATATTATATTATATTATCTGCTAATACAGGAAAATCTCTAAATAGAAGTGTAAACACATAGGTAAATCAAGTGATTGGATCAGCTGCATAATTATTAAAACTTTGGGAACAAAATTTTGAAGAAGTGGAAACAATCACACATGTTAAATAGTCCATGAAATACGATATATACAAATTCATAGTTGGTTTTTGATTCCAAATAATTTCTTGAAAGGAATCGAGTAAAATCGAGCTTCTTCAGACTAAACGGTATTATACTTGTCATGTTACTGTAATAAGTCCAAACAATGCTATCTATGAAATAAAGAATTGAAATAATCAGGAAATGAGTATGGAACCTTGGTCATTCGAAAATCTCGATAAAAAATATTTAAAATATATTTGTAAAACCTAAAGATTTGTGAATATTTAATAATAAAACTTTAATATTTTTTTATCTAAGCAAGTATATAGATGTTACTACATGAGATGTATTTTGTTTTATGGGATCAACAATATCGAAATTTCCTGTTTTCGAAAAAGTTTCAAAAATTGCTATTTGGGTTTAATATGTCGAAGTAAAAGAAGAGGTAAGAAAAAATTATATTTTCGAAGTGTTATACTTCTGATCATTTTTAACATTCATTGATTCAGTTATTACTGAGCTCGTATTTACGTTTACTAAATTTAAATATAACAATGAAAACTCAATTTTTTTATTATAATCTAAAAATCAGTACTAAAGTGAAAAAATGATCATAATAACACAAAGATCTTTGATTGACAATGTGTCCTAATTTCATGAGAAAATTCTGAAAAATGCGAAATGCCTATACAGTCAAGTATACTTATAGCTTACCGAAATTCCACATTTTAGTAGTAAAAGTCCAAAAACGGAAATATTCTTGTTTCCAAGTCATCAGAACGTGAAATAATCGAACTCACCTGTAACAAAGAGGAAAATAGAATTTTATAAAACTACATTACCACGTTAATTATAAATATGCTATTTCACCAAATTATATAAAACTGTTTACCACTCTTAAAATATTCTAGAAATATCGTCTATGTAGATTTAATATATGCATAGCATAGATATGTACATAGTTCCTGTAGGACTCGGCGTATCTTAATAACAGTAATTTTGCTCTGTTAGTAAAGACTGATTACTATTAATGAGATACGAAGGTCATCATTCAACAGAAATCCAACCATAAATCCTTTAAGATCACCGAAGATTGCACAAAAAAAATTTGGTATTTGATCATCTGAATTCCAATAGGTATGTGAATAAATAAAGTGTTACCAGAGCTTGGCGATTGAACAACATATCGTTTTTCGTAGATTCAGACTTAACCAGGAAAAATATGAGTAATTATAATACGAGTAAGAAACAAGGAATTTAAAAAATACAATAACAGAACAGGGACGGAAGGAGATAAAAAAAACTTGTGGAGCGAATGGATCTTATAAACACATAAGAAAATAATAAAGAAAACTAATCGAATACCGATAATGCTAGTATTAACGACAGAGAAAACTGCATGTTCCTCTCCTCGAAATAATAACGGTTTCATTGCATCCTAAGCAACAAGTTGCTACACGTGCTGCCACAGACAGCGTATAAAGCATAGAGTAGAAAACTCCCAGAACAAGTGATAGAATTTCTCATGAAAAGCGTTGCCATCGAAACACTGACTTAACAGAGAAGACAAGCAACGCATAAAACATGTTGCACCCATTACAGATATCATCAAACCAAAAGTAATTAAATGAAAGGAAAAGTCCTCTTGGAGCTTGATAACTGACAAATAAGCTAGACTATTTTCTAACAATAACTAACTATATTTTATACCAAAGAATGATTGAATAAAATATAACAACGTATATTTAAGACAATTATAAGAACTGCAAATATTCTCTTTAAAATAGAAAACCAGAACAAACTCTGCAGAATTCAACACATTGTTGTTATTTCGTAATTAAATATGAACGTGAAACAATTAAACTAAACGTCGATGAACTTTATTTCTACATAATGGATTGAAATGAAACTTTGGACATATCTTCTATATAACTTTGAATATTTCACTTTTGCAATACTCTATACTGCCCTGTGTTTCAAAAATTCAAGTAGCTCATCCAAATGCAAACACGAATTAACTCGTGGCCGGTGAACAATGTATCAAGTGAGAATATGCTAGAGCCCAGGAAATATCCGAGTAGTTTTCTCATTGCGTAACTAGATCCACGTGGGTCGAAGATGGGCATGCGCGACAGAAAAGCGCCAATTGTTCCCGAACCGATCCCTGGGATCAAGATGGGCAATCGAGTTTCAGGGGAACCTTCGTTCTTCAATTTCTAGATAAAAGGAAGAAAGCAAAGAAAGTTACTCAATGAGCTATTCGTTCCGCGTCGGCCGCGGAGGGGCGTAATCGCGCGGTAATTTCCTCACGAGCTTTCTTACCCTTCGCGGGAGGACGTACTCTTGGATCAGACCCAGTTGGCGGCGACTCTTCGCTTCTCGCCTCTGCCAACAAACGCCATAAGGCAACTCTCCTCCGCTACAAAGCCCTCGTTACTCTGCATTAACGTGGACGCCGCTCTTTCCATCCCTGATCGGAGAGAGACGGAGATAGGGAGGAGAACCTTAGAACTCGGGACAAGGAGCAAAGATTTTGAAACGACTCGAGCGGCAACGGGGTTGGGTGACGTGGGGATCGGGTAAATATAGAAGACCGCAGGGCTGACAGTCAGCTTGCCGACAAGGAAACATCCCCAGGTGTAACGCTGACTCTTCAACCCTTCTGCCGCAAACTTCACTGTCGCGAGACACGTCTCACGATACGGACGAGTTTGCAGCTTAAGGCTACGGTTACGCTGGAAGCGTATTCGGACAGCGACCTGTTAATTTTTAACCTGTTAACTGTGGAACTTAGATTGAAAAATCTCACGTTTCGCGCGTAATAAAATGAAAAAATGAAGTGCGTACTCGTCAAATGTAGGATGTACGCTCCTAGAGTATACTTTCATTACAAAGCAAAACAAAGAAGAATTACATGTTTATCTGAAAAAGTTAAGAATTTATCGTTGAAAGAATTAGTATTATTTTGAGCTTCAAGATGACGTATACACTCGTCAAACGCAATTAACTAATTAAGTATGGAAGTGGCTTTATTTTTACACTACCATGGACGTGCAGTCTCACAGATCTCTATATAAAATATCGTGAATTTTGAAACCAGTGAAATTTTCGTTATATAGTTGATACTGTTGATACTATTACACCATCGTTAGCATAACTAGAACTGACGCTACTAAGAACAGCAGCCCCGACGGGGGGGGGGGGGGGGGGCAGAAACCGATACAACAGCACCGTCTGTCACACCGTACGTCCATACTTAAAGGTTAAGATGGATTTGTATTATCCCTTCAGACAGGTAACGATTCAGTTCAGACGGGAACAGTGGTTAACCCTAAATATCCCAGTAGTGTCCGACGGACACATTTTTAAATCGCTTATTGTGCAAAAACAAAAAGGTTTAAGTATTTTATGACTATATAATTTTGTCTGTGCTTCTTGCTCTTAATTATTTTTCCAACATTTTTTAAAAGAAAATACTTTTGTTTTATTTTGACAATATTCTACGGGTTAGTCACAGTATAAATATATACACGATTATTAAAGATTAGCTCATTAGCTACAAAATGATTCGTTTCAAACAAAAGATATTTGGAATTCGCATGATCAGTTACAGAACGATTCGGTTAAGACAAAAAGTAACACCGTCAGTCACGGAACGATTTAATTTAGACAGAAAACAGTATTATACTGTCAGTTCACATTTGTCAACGACAAGTTGCCAAAAGTATAGGTCTGAATTAATTCAGTCAGACTTGAATTCTGCGCTGTAAATTGATTTTATAGTCATTCATTGGTACAATTCAGTATAAACTAATCCATATAAAATGGAATTGCTTTATTAGTAGTATTTCTTTTAATAAAAATTGTATTAATAACAGGAAAACTGGAGTGGAAACATGCTTGTGCTAACTAATAAAGCAATTCTCAGTTTTCAGTTAACTAAAAAACGGTTTTCGGATGTAAACCGAATCTGCAGGCCGTAGAGGCTGATTGTTTTCACCGCTTCAAACCATGTACCGCCACAGCTCTGAAAAGGTTTTTTATCGTAGTTTTAGTCGGAATAGATTGCACGAAATTGAAACTGATTTGAACGATTACGGTATCAGATGACCAATGTATATCTAGTTTTATTGTTACCTTTTATATAGGTTCATGGGATACAGACGAAATTCGTGCCCAATGTAATCGTAACATCAAGCGTATTACGGCTAATGCATTTCTTTCGATCAGATATTATCGTATTTAATCAATTATCCCTTTCAACGTCGCGATATCATAAGCTATTGACGTCAGGAACAGAGTTTGTCGAGGGAACTTAATGCTTGTGTGAGGAAGGGGGAAAATTGTTGGCGGAGGTTAAACGTTTACAAGGAAACATGGCTTGAAGGAAGCATAGTGGCAGGTAACTGGAGAAAGTGCAATCAAGCTTATCATAAACGAATTAGGCTACAGGTGGGTTGCGTGATCCCTTATAGCAACAAGTGTGCAAATTACTTTCATTGCGGAGGACTTTGTCGAGAATAGCTCTGTAGAAGCTGCACAAAAACTAGCGCTATTAACCTTTGATAACGCGAACCATTAAAAGTGCGTCTAAAATTTCATTTCCTTACGACTTCACCGCGATTCTTAGTTTTTATTGCAAAATGATATGAATATTTGATTAAAACGTCATCTCTATACTAAATTAGAAACTGTAATAAATATTCCAGGGTCTTTTTCAGATTTTTACAAAACTCAAATAATGAAAAATCAAACCTGACCATGAAAGGTCCATATTTCCGATTACCTTGGTGAAAAACAACGACTGGTGCATACGGACTGCAGAGCTGTAGTCACTCCAGAATAAAATGTGAAAGTTTTTTTTTCCTTAAAAATATACATTTATATAAAATCTGTCATATCCTCTATTATATACTGTATAGATTGAACGAAAATAATTAATGCATGTACTTAATCCTGGGACTCCGATCATATACCTATACATGTACATATACATATACTTGTATATTGTGTAGTAAATACTTTCATTTTATTGCTGCAACGCCACCACCAAAAATTTTCACAGGCCTCTACTTTGAAAAACCATAGTGCCAGCACAGGATTAATTGTGACTTGACATCTACAGTGCATATGTATACACACATAAACAAAAAAGAGGCATCCTCTGTGTTAGAACGGTTGCTAACAAGACCTGCAATCATATTCAGTGATTCTTTCTTTTTTGTTAACCTATAATAAATACTATCCACCAACCATAAGTTGGCCGACTACCCACATACTGAGAATTTGCGTCAATAGCTATAGCACTGTTGCTGTCTCTGTAGACGTCTCGGTTTTGGTGCATTAATGTTACTAGCTAATTTGTGAAACGAAGAATATAGACAGAACAGAATGCTACGAAGTGAGATACAACAAACATTGACGTTGAATTTTATTTCGGTGGCTTCTAATGTTTATGGAATCCCAGAGACATGAAAGTCCGACTATTATGTTTTCTGGAAGGACCGAGGCGAGCATGCGACCGATTCGCCTTGCCCCTTATCCCTGTGACTTTCCAGCTTGAGGGTACTCAGCCAACTTATGATCGGTGGACGGTATATGTTATTGTAAAATCCCGAATATTGGAAAATGTTAGATTTTTCCAGGAAAATCCTAAGATTTACTAACGAATATCTAATAATATAACTACTAATAATATAAGTTCAAAATATTATGAGATGAATATTTATTTTGTACGTTTACCGAAATTAATTGGCAACTCGTAACACTTACTATTACCTAATCCAGGTCAATATGAATTAGAAACATCTAATATTTTTCATCTTACAACAGCATCTGTAAGTGTAATAAAAATATTTATATTGTAAAGCCTATTACCAAAATCATGAATGGTATTCTTGTGACTTTGCCTTCTACAGCTTGATTTTTCAAGCTAGTGGCACGTATTAGTCACGTTTGCTATATGTTTGTGAATACTCAGTAGTGTGATTACTTGGAATGACTATATCAATGAGATATCTGATCTTATTTGTCTTATCAATTAGTGTGGTATCTAGTCTGATTGTTACGATTGCTTAGTCAATCAATGTCGTATTGTTCCAGTGCATTTTGTGCTGTATACTCCATAGATAGAATGCTCCACATTTGTAGTACAGCTACATGCTATTGGTACTAATAAGTGTGTTTTTGCATGAGAAAGTAATGTGCACTATCCTTCGGACGATGTAGTATAATCCAATGCTGCTAAAATTTGATTAAAAGTTTCATCTCCTTGAAGATTATAATATTATTTTATACTATATAAGGCTAGTGGATAATATCAGCCAAGTATGAAACATGGATTTCGATGAAATTTTACATAGAAGTAAATTTAAGGAAATATTTATCATACATATTTTTGGTAATTAGTATTCACGTTAAGAGGTAATTGAAAGATAAAGATAAAAAGGTGTTACATATCAAATTTCTTGACTATATGTAAGCAATAAGATGACATAAACCGAATGTCAGAAAAATAAAAAATGATTTCGTTGGTGTTTGTTTTACGCCCTCTCACTGTCAATAATTACGACGAGATAATTTGTTTATATTTTAATTCCAACAACGAGAAGACACATTTTTGCTAACTGTTCCTAAAAATTTCCCAATATATTATTAGCATGCAAAATGCACACTGTGTAGTGGACTTCCTAAGCTTACGCACTTTTACCTCTAACATTCTTCCCTAATTGCAACCGAAGAAGAGAATTAATTCAATCCAATTACGTGAGCTAGTCTTAAAGCGCGAGCACCCTTTTCCTCTTCGATATTACGTTGTTGCGTGTCCGCGTTTTACTTGAGCCGTGAAATAATTCAATAACGTGAAGTTACTTTCTTTCTGGCGTTTACAAGATTTATGTTGGTATAAAGTAGCATCTATGTTTCAGCAACCCTTCAACTGGCTAAAAAGTGAAGAGCGGCCCCGAAGTCGAGACCGAAGACCGTCAAGTGAAGATTAAGCGAAAAATGCAATACATACCATGTCCTTGCCATGCGTGTTCGCATGTTCAAGCGTTAGTTAACGTGACGCCGATAAGATTGTTACTTTTGATCTTTCCATTTGCAGTCTGGCCAACTATTCCAGTAATTTTACGTTCCAGTAATTTTATAAATGATCCAATAAGAAACTAATTACATATGTGCATGTACTATTCGAATACAGCGTTATTTCAATTATAATGACGTCTCATCAGTAGCGTGTAAGATCAGACGACTTTTAAGTACTGAAACAATAAAACGCCTGTTTCTTAAGCATTCGTGTAGCTACTTCAACTGTTAACAAAGTGTTTTCTATAATTAAATGTAGAATAATTGCGAAAGAAGATACTTATAGTTGAAAAATTTCAACGAGTTAATTTGTAATTATTGAAACATAAATATTTTATAATATCCTTAATAAAAACACGATTTAAGAATTAATGAGAAAGACCGGAAAAAATTGGTTTATGTTTTACATCACATACATACATTTGAATAATATGAATATTCAGATGCACACATGACTTCTACATCAAATTATTCGTGGCACGTACCTACGTGCACCTTACATCTATAATGCAGTTTTACAGTGTTTATAATATATGATACCATAGAAGGGCTCGCTTAGTCGAGGCATTACTTAATATCAACTCTAAGAAGCAATAAAGATAATTGCATTTCAATCGAAGAAGCAAAACTCGAAGTTACAAGTCAACAGAAGCACAAAGGACATTAAACGAAACGTTCGCTAGAAAAAAGCCGGGGATGAAAACGTTAATCCGGTGATTCCAGTGGAACTTAACGTCTAAGGAAGCTCGCCGTCTGCAATTAAATCCGACAGTTTTATAATAAAACTCTGTTTGCGAAAGTTTCCGCTTAGTGTGGACCTAGCGTAGAAGGATAATGTTGAGCGAGCAGTTGTAGAAAAAAAATATGAATGTCTTTTACTTGTAACTTTGCATACGTTTTTATTATACTTTTAATAAGTTCCGTGAATTTTTTTAGTTGCATTTATTCAGAAACACAGTTTCTGCAACCCATAAATCGAAATGTTACTCATTTGAGGATAGTTTCTGAGAAATGGCAGCCGTTCAAAGTCAAATGTTCTATTTTGCTAACAAAATTTTCAGAGTTTTTATTAATTCAGAAAATACGCTTTTTACTGGCTTGGGCCAGCTTCTAATACATCAACACCCATCGATTTCAATGATTTTTTATTTCCTTATGCGTAATGTACGGAAACCTCTCGTTTCCAAGATAATCACGAAAAACTTTTATTAGCACTCGCTGAATTCTACACAGTCGTGAACGTGACACTGAGATTGCCACAAGTAGTGTTGTAAAAACGAACTCTACGTCTACAGCCTTGAAAACTGTAGCCTCGACTCGAGCGAAAAAGTTGTTAAAAATAAAGTCATTGATAACATATTAAAAAAGGATGTTGATGTATTAGATTTTATCTTTCCCTTGTCTATATGTTAAACGATATAGGAACTCTTTTTTAACAAACAATTAAAATCTCAAAGGAATAAGTTCAATACTTTTCTTAGAATCATGTCGACCGTCGAATGAATAGCATTTTAATCTATGGACTGCAGAAACTGTATTTCTGAGTACATTCAATTGTAAAATAAAAGTATATATTTTACAAGCATATGTAAAGTTTCAAACAAAAGATATTCATACTTTTATTTTTAAAAAAATGTTAGAGATATCCATATTTTTCATCAAAAGAAATACGGTCTCCTTCATAAGGAGGTTTGGAAACACGACTGTTTTGTAGGTGCATATATGGTATCTAATTCTGAAACGTACTAGCAGCAGCTTAAACTTCCTGTTTCAAAAGGGGATTTACTGTGCGCATTAAAAACGCCATTAAATTCAACAAATGTAGTGTATAAACAGAACAAGTAATCAAGGTATGTAATATCGTCAGACATCCATTGAGTAAATGACGTCGTTAGCATCAACATGTTTTAAGTGATGTCGAAGCTGGATGACAATCCGAAATATTTACGATAGAGATCCAACTTACATTAACTCCATCTTTTACTGTTTCTTAGCTTCAGTGTTAAAATATTAATTGGATACTGTGTACGTAATGCCATGAAATTTCTCTGCTTTTTGTTTTATGAAGTTAATTACTTTGGTAAATAAAGTTTTACCGACGAATCTTTCACTATTCCCAATACTATTCGACAGTGGGATCTTACTCTAGAAGCAATTTACAATTGGGTAGAGTGTTCTTTGAAAATCGATATACTTGTAATGGAAATATACTCACTGGATAGTGGACATTTTGAAATTTCCGTTTGGAGTACATGTGAAAATAATGTGTATACATTTCATTGAAATCGAATATCATACATCTGGGATGTACATTTCTATTACAGATACGCATATCGATTTTAAATACTTTTGTAGATCAGTGTATATAATAAAATGGAGGCTACGTAGCTTACTGTTAGTATACTGACGAAGACATAGGAAGATATACCTCACGCAGGGAAAGCACTTCAAACGAGCTAATTAAGCGGCAACGCTACAACATAGCCACAACTTAACACCTCGGGTCTCTTCTGTCAGTAATAATAAAGCGCAATATGACATGAATATAAAATATGAACAGTAAAGTATCTAAAGTGTGATATGATATCAATAATCCACTGCTTTTTCATCTTTTTCTATTTTTTTCATTTATACTGTAAGCTTACATAACCAATTAGTAAATAGAAAAATGATAATAATAATAAATGAACAGAATTGTTAAACTAATAAGAAAAAGGATGTATAATTAATATCTTCATATCTTTAGTTAACCCCCTTTAGGCCTTTATAATTTCGAAGTCGCGTTCCATTAATATATGGACATATTGTTGATTTATTTAATTTCTGACCGTAAGTTTGCAAATGAAATTGAGTAATTAATTAACTTCAGCTTATATCACACAAGCGTAAACCCTTTGCACTGCTGTAAGTCCAAAGTTACGACATATATATTTGTTTTAATAAAATCAGGCGTATTAAAATATCACACAGCTAACATCTAACAGTTACAATAAAATCTAATGAAATCAATTAGCTAATAAAATCTAATAAATATGAACGCTGGAGGAAAGGTATCGTAAAACTTGAATTACGAAGTTATGATAGTAGTGATAAACAGTTGTCAACACGTTTTTTCAACTTACGATCTCCTTGGCGATTAATGTGATATGATCACGACTCAAACAGCATAGAATTGATAAAAAATTATAATAACACTTGTATGGGAAACTTCCTTGGCGGCTTTATCGCGTCACTTAACGTATTGTACATAATATCTTCTATTCTAAAACAGTTCCACGAATTCAGGATGACGAAACTGGAGTTTCAGCTTTTTTCAAGTAGTTAACACTTAAAAATCGCCAATAATGGTGTGTGAGTCAGATCTCCGTTTCTGTATATATCTTGCAAGATACGTTGCTGTCCCCTCTCGTACTGACCTACCTCACGTGCGTCACTACTGGTGAATCGGCACGTACCGCAGAGACTTTTTGAACGTTATTCTTAATTTTCATTACAGCTTTGCTTACAGAATTGTCACTTATTACATTTATTACCCTTACCCTGTAAAAATAGAACACAAAGTCTTTGTAATCACACTAAAGAATTTATTGTCGTATAACAAATTTAAAAAGGCAAATATACTTATATTAGTATTACTTCGCTATAACAATGTTAACATATTTTTGAAATTAATATACACATTCTTATACGAAATATTATTTTATTAAAGCGAGCTGCGAACTCCATCAATTAACACATTGTCAAAAATATGGTCGAGAAAGAAAAATTAAGTTGAAAAATAAGAAAGGAGTAACTTTTGTCTCACTATTTAACTGTTTCGTTTTATTTATTTCCCTTTATTCAATTCGTTTCCCTTGTTAACAGGTCGATTAAAAAAACATTAACAACGTACAATTTGAAAGACCAGTGCGATACAGACTTGCCTCCTCACACTGTATGTCAATTCTACGTTTAATGTAAAGTTCACTAATTCAAAATCGAATCACTTCCCCTTAAACACGTTGATCGCCTAATCATCGCTCATCAAATTACTCATAAAATCGCGATAACCTTCCTAACGAAACAGAGTTTGAAAAGTTAAGATTCTTTAGATCGGTTACTTAACCTTCTTGCATCTTATAAATCCAAGGAAACTTGGTCTGTTCGAAATGTCACTGAGAGAATTAACTTTTATACCAATACAGAAATTTGTGTTACCAAAACTCGAGTGACACGGCGATGGAAGCTTTCATCAGTATAACGTTACCATTCAACAATTAACAGAACGTTGGTCCTGTGCACTTTATCCTAATGAAAGTCACCCTTATTCATAAAAGCCACAGCTTCAAATTGAAACGTATTAATAAAGTGAAAACTTTTTAGTTTTTATAATCTCAATCATTATACACCTTAACTAAACTTGTTTTACCTAATATGTCATCATGAAAATGCATGTTTAAATTTGGACAGAGAGTTATATTATCTATACGCGGGTGACATGGCAGTCAACATGTTAGGAGCACGACCGCTCGAGATAAAGGAAATTTAAACAATCCTGGCACGTACATGGCGCAGTATATAGGATTCTTGTGCAGTATATTATCGAGCCGTTCCCGGTCGAAATGCAACAAGTTGCCCATTCGCACGGAATTCCTACCACTCTTCGTCTCTCGCTTCTTCGCCGCTGTTCCATCCCACCAACTTGTAAGATGCGTTTGTGATTCCTGCACGTGCGCGCGCGCGCGCGCGCATTTCAGTTCGACGAACACGTGGTACCGTACGGGAAATCCACGCGCACGTGGATAGGACTTCTAAAATGCAAACGTCGATACGGACGATAAGTATAAGGATCACTTGAAAAATTTCCGGAAAATGACTATTTATCATAAATACAATATTACAGTGTAATTAACCCGTATCCCAATCATATCATATGACGAGGTGTACTCGCATAAATTTTTTTCACCATATAAATCATATTGTTATATATAAATTATATAATTATATACCTTTTGATTATTTAAAAATTTTATGAAGCTGCTAACTACGCTAGAACGGACGTAAAAAAGGAGAACGCGAGTGACGGAAAAGGGAAAACTGAGAGTCGAAGCGTTCGGCAACATTTAAAACTCGCTTGAGACCTTTAACTCAAAAATCGAAATGTTGGAAACAAATTCCTACTGGACAAAGCTCTCACCCGAAAGCCACTTATGAATGTTTCACCATCATGTTTGGTACGCTTTCCTTATTAAAATGACACCAAACACGATAGAATTACGATTATAATTGCTTGAATAATAAGCGATTGAAGTTTCGGATATAGAAAAGGACTGTGTATAGGAAAGAAAAGACGAGTGTATTGTTAAACAAAATGATTTAAGAAAATAAAACGTCGATTATTGTATTGCACTTTCTTAACACATTGAGTGCCGTATGGATTGCCAATAGTCAGCATTTGACTTTTCATGATTTTGTTCATCTAAACGATGTTTATTAGTGAACTTGTCAATATTATCAATAATACACCACAAAGCAGTGGCATTAAAACAGTGGCATAATCGATAGTGGAACTACCATTCAAACGCACTAACAATTGAATTAGTAACACATACGTAGTACTATTTAGAAACGAAACTTGACCATCGCATGTCTTACGTTAATAACATATGTATGAAATAATTTTCAAGTATACAACATATAAAAAATGTGTGTTATTTCTCAAAGATGAAAGTCATCCGAAAATAATCTATCTCGATTAGCTATTTGGTAGGCATTTCAGATATCAATGACATATCTCTTAAACTTGTTTCAAATTACAGTCATCATCGATCGTGCCATAAGTCAGTGTTAGCAACAAGCACTAATAGACAACTATGTAGATTCTAATCCAATTAGTGTAGCAGGTTTAGATGCATCAGCTACATGTGCTTTCCGCCCTACTTTCTTGTTTCGCTGACAAAGGAATTTAATGATCGGGATGAACGGTTTTTTTAATCCCTGGAGTACGACGCAATAGTTCAGCAATTCGACAGAGCGTCGTGACGTGTCATATTTTAGCCATACGCATTTCTTAAAAAAGTTGGGACACATTTTATTAATTTAATTATACAAGAAAATCTATCTTATTGGAATTTCGGTTATTTTAAAAGATCCGCTTCAAAGATTATTTTTTAACTCTAGATCACTATGTTTTATGGTTATATCAGAATTACAGAAGGGACATAAATTTTGGCACTTTTTTGCCAAATTATTGATAAGATAATACATAAATAAAGTGGACAATACAACATAATAAATTAATTAGTGGTCTAGATTTAAATGAATAAGTCAGGTTCGTTTCGAATACTCTTATATTGGAATTTCAGGCCTCGCTGAAATTAGTTTCTGCTAATTTAGTAACGGGATTGTACCAAGCCTTATTTTATCACAGCTAAGTTAGCAGGAAAACGAATAATCCGTATGTTTCTATAAACATTTACTCGAACATACGACCGACAATTTAGTTTTAATTATTTTAATAGTAATTTCCTGAAATTAATGTAGAACATGTTTTGAAAATCTTGGAACAGGTTGTACTTGAATAATTTCGTTTGGAGGCAAATAAAAAAATATGAAATGATAATTTTCAACATGTAACTTTATTTCGTTTTTACGGAGATTTGAAATTCAATCAATCGCGCGAGTATAAATAACAAGGGATTGAATCTACATAAAAAAATAAGTCAAAAATATGTAACATGATAAAATTTCCACTTCCCAGATAACTGACTTTGAACGTTTAACTATCACGTACATATTGGTGTTTGTGTTACAAGAAGTGGAAATTACTGATTACGAATAGACGTGTTCAGAAATTTATATTAAATAGTATTACGTGGGCTTAACAAACTTTCAAACGCGGTTTGATGAAGTATTACATGAATAAATTGTTATTCTATATTTTCTACATACAATTCTTCTTAATAGACTAATTCCCCTTCTCATGGCATCATGATTTCGGTAACGCCTCTTTTTTCATTTAAACACTGAATTATGTGATATCTGTTAATAACATTCGATTGTCTAGAAAATATTCAAATTTTAAAATACTCGACTGACACCAATTCGGTAATACAAGGGAAATCATATCGACTCTGTTAAAATTGAGTAGTGTAAACATGCGTAAAAGGGGATGTGGTTGTCGCATCCCTATGACAACGCGTTTTCGAATCGTAACCGCAAATAAACCACGGCGTCGTAAATTCTTCTGTAACGAAAGCAAAAATCTGTGAGAACTACTTGCGGTAAGATAATGATTATTTATCTCTCTTATCGGTGAAAATAAGTGAAGTTTAAACGGTCTTTGATATAATAATATTTCTCCTCGGCACATTTTAATGTCTCTTAATCGTGAAATTAAACGAGTATCATTTGTCAAATAATACTTATAGCTATAAAATATACATGCAGTATATGTGTACGTGTAGAGTATATTTAATACTCTATATATTATTTATAAATTAATATATATTATTATTTATAGCTTTGCGGTACCCCTTTCTTTTGTATTATTACTTTAACAGATTTCTGCGTTGATTTTTCGTATCAACCATGCCTTTCTGTATTTATTCTCTACGTTCAAAAGATTTTATTTAAAAATTAAACGTTTGCCCCAAATATTTCATCGACATTAATTAAAAAATAATATCATTAGGTGTTTACGATTGATGTTAATGAACATACGAATAAAAGCCTTGAGAAATTTTTTATCCGATGATAATAAAGTGACGATATAATTAAAAATTGTTACCAAGCTGTTAATGTTGAAAATACGTCAGAGATTAAAATCATAAACGTAACAATCAGAATTATGACCACCAAACGCAAGAGAACGAAATAAGCGTACTCTAACCAGTGGTAACGTATCGTTTATTGTATAATGAATGTACCTATTTTATTTTTAGTAACATGTATCCATGATAACACGGAAATAGCAATTATTTTGTTTTATCTCACATTCTTATCTCGCTCTACCTACCCCTAATAAGGAAACTGTCTTTTTGGACGAGGGGATCATTTTGTAAGCAACTGTGTGACAGAAGGAATATCGATTCCTCGATAAAATGATCGAGAATAAAACACGCAGATGAGGAGAATACTCGTGAGTTTCAGCACTGGACGTGGCAACGGTGGTCAGAACGATAACCTCCATGAAAACTTGAGCGATAGAGAGCCGGTTATCTCTGAGCTGGTTATCATTCTCTCCCTTCCCCTCCCTTCTTGTCTTCTTCACGACGCTATTATCCCCCACCAATAACGCATCCGTTATACATTTGAAGTAATCTACCACGTCGAGCAGAAGCCGTTTGTCAATGTTGTTCGGCTCGGACAACGCTTGCCATTAAAAACTGTTCATTTCTCCCCGGAGCATATGTTTACCAATCTAATCGACGCGTGTTACGAAAAGTAACATGTATCACTTGTCTTACGAAGACTAGCTCATTTTAATATACGAGTATTAGCTCGTGTAAGATGAAATATTGGGTTTCGTGGAAAGAAGGAAACCTTATTTCATGTTTTAAAAGACGTTTATTCAATGAAAATATACCCTATTTTATTCGATACACTTCTGTCAAAGTATTTTTAACCAGTTAACTGCGTTCGACGAGTACACATGTCATCTGAAAGCTTGAAATTATACTAATTCTTTCATCGATGAATTCTTTATTTTTCAGATAAACATTTGATTCTTCTTTGTTTTACTTTGGTCTTTTATTCAAATATACTCTAGGTATATTTTCATTTTAGGTAGGTTTTCATTTTATTGCGCGTAAAACGAGAGATATTTGAAATTAAATCTTACAATTAACCGGTTAATTAATGTATTCCTTGTCTGAAAAATTCTGAATGTTTAGAACGAATAAATTCTAAAGATATCGTTAAAAACTACTGTTTTAGGTTTTTTAGGTTACTTTCAGGTTTGAATTCATATAAGAAACTTCCATTTGCAAAATTGCAAACATTTGCAGTTAACGTTCTTTTTTAATGTGTTTTCTATAAAGACCATTGAACGATCCAGCACAAAAATTATCTGATTCCACGAGGTTCTTGAGTGTTTACATATTTTTCAAGATATAAGTCGTGATCTGTCCCCTATCTATTTCGATATTTCCGCCCAAAAAGAAATCATAAAATTATATTACAAATATATTATATTACACATAATTTCCTAAGAACATGTTGCTTTTCTTTTGTTTTGATGAGTTATAATTGTATATCAATTGGGACTTTTGTCCAGCTGGATTGCCAAAACGGACCACTGTGCGCCGCGACCTTGGAAAGAGGGGTCCTTAGCCAGCACACGGCTATCAACCACCACCCTTACGAGTCCAACAGAATGATTGGAGCGGCCACTGCCGCCGGCACCGGTCCCCCTAGTATTTATATACCAATTATAACGGTCGACTGGTGAGACCGATACGACAGGGTTTTTACACCCTGTCTTCCAATTTAGCACTAGAATTATCAGACAGGTCAAAATAACCCATTCCTGATTTCTTCTGTTTACGATTATTCAAAAGGTAACAGATGATTCTAAATTAAATTAATAGAAATCTCAATAGATGCACTCTTGGAGTGTCTATAGAAAACTGTTAAAAAGTCAATTTGACTGTTCGGTAGTTTTAGTGTTAGGCCTCCCGTATTTACAGGAAAGGGCTTAATTGACCTGGATTTGTAGGTGCATTAGGACCTCAATGTCTGATTTAATTAAACGATTAACAGTCTAAACCAATTGAGATTCGAGAAACAATTCTTGAAAGCATGTTTTCCAAATTCGGTCGTGTATATCCTAAGATGTAATGCGAGAATCCGAGTTATTGAGTTTATGGATAACTAACACACTGAATGGCCTAAATCGCGAGAAGTATTGACTGGGTTAATCAAGATCGTACTGTATATGGTTTTAAATTAAGAACGTAGCTAATTCTGTCCCACTGTTAAAGTTAAACGAGAACTCGACTCTTGAAAATTTAACTCGTATCACAATCGATACTTCCTGTTTACAATTTTGCCCTGCAATATCGTTTCAAATTTACGAGGAAGATTTCGAAGAGAATTAACAAATATAGATACCGCTCAATTCTGTTGCGTTCAAATTAAATAGATATTACTTTTTGCCATAAAATATTATGCTTCAGAGCAGATGTAGGCAGAATAAATTTTGAATTCCTTTCTTTCTTCCAATAAATTATTAATGATAAGGTAGTTGCATCGTTCATAGTTGAGAACGAAAATAGAACAAGCAATTAAGGAAAATCTGTTGCAGTTTCTTTTTGTACAATATTTATACGCAATATTTTCAAAATCTTATTTTAAAAACTGTTCAATTTTTATTCATAGACGCTATCAAATAAACTCACAAAAATATATTGTTCCGCGCTACATTTTTTTTATTGTTTTTATCATACTGCTGGAAAATATTTGACCAATTTTTCTCAAAAATGGCAGGATAAAGGAAGTTCGAACTATGCATATACACTGTTCCAAAAAAACACACATCTCCAAGGCACTTACATGTCTAATTTCATCAGTTAAATGTCAAATCAGAAAGGTCAAGAAATATTCAGTTGTCACAGTTAGACTCTCGAGCACTGTGAAATTTGGTTGTACAGGGTGGGCTATGGAAAAGTAGCTCGCCTCCAATACCAGAGTCATGCTCGTTGGAGTTGGTGTCACCAGACGGACGGACAATCTGTCGCCCCATGTGCAATGTTCCGGTTTTATTTTGCCTTCTTATTTAATCCTTCTGTGTACATCATGTCGGAAACATGGTGTTTATTTTTTTTGTGTCCATCTGATTATCGTATGGCCGGAGGTGACTACTTTTCCGTGATCCATCCTATACTATAAGCATTGAGAAAATGGAAAATAATCCACATTAATCAATAATGGTTTGCACATAGATCATTTCCCACCCCTATCAGCTATATTTAAATTGAAGTTAATGAACTGTGTTCGTCACACAAAAGAAAGTTATTCAAATCCAAACCTGTATAATTATTTCAATCGGAACCGAAATATAACAGTTTCAAACAGTTATTTTCGGAACCTTTTAAATCCCTGATACTGAATTAGTAACGATTATTTATTCTCTTAAATTTAAATATATTTTCATTCTTTCGTATCCTATTTTAGTTTTAGTATCCATTTAATAATTTGCAATGATAAAATAATACTGTAATAATATGAAATTTCCAATCGGACACTAATTCTGAAATACAAATTACTGGGAGAATTAATCATTCTCGTAACTCCACATTCACAATGTTCTACGGTTCTGTTTCTACTATCGACAGGATGTAAGGAACAAACGAAAGTATTAAAATGTATATGGTCATTTAAAAATTCCACAGTAGAATGTGAATGAGATAAAACAGTAACTATTGCTTGAATCTTTAGAATCATGGAAACGTTATCGTCAATATCGCTATAAAGCATGTATCTATCAAGATGCGATTGGATAATCTACATGTAACCGAATTTCATATATTAAAAAACAATATTCAGATACTATCAAAAAGAAAATAAAGCATAATGTGTGAAACACTCCAAATAATCCTAAAAATACATTTTTATCGGACATTTATACTTTAAGAACTTTTAGGTATCTGTATGTACGTAAATAAAATACACTTGTACGTAGTACACGTATCATTAGTGTTCCTACGATCTGTCGCAATTACAATTTACGATGACCAATCAATCGTACAACTATCTGCTGAATACTACAAATATTTACATACAAGAATCAAGGCAATTCAGCAGTATGGATATTTTTATTAGCTTGCTAATATCGAATGTTTCCATGATTCGCTATCGATACGATCGTTTATTTATAGCCGATAGTCAGTCCACATAATTGGATGTTATTATTGTGGGAATGGATGTATTTGAGTGTCAGAACAGATATATTGATAAGTGATGAATGTGTGTGCAATAGATGAATGACGCGACTGTGTGTGTGAGCGCGTTTTGAATGAATGTTCAAAGCATTGGAATATTCTAGACTAAATTGCTTTTCTCTATATTGATTTTTATGTTAATAATGTTCGTTTTTTATGAATCTAGAATGTTCCAAATATACGCATGGTTCCAAATTAATGCATGGTAACGAAAGAATGTTCTAGAAAGTGTGCGAGTGAGACAAGAGCATCTGAGTGTATAAATAATATGTGCGTTGTTTGATTTGGGGATTGTTTTATTGTGAGTTGTAATGAAATAATTGTACTGTTTAAAATAAAATTCTCTGTCTCCTACATTATTGTTACGCGTTTCGCGGAGAAATACTATGAATACCACGGAAGTATGACGTTCGGTAAAGATGTTGCACGCAAATATATATTTACCTTCCCGGAAGATTAACCTCCGCTGTCTTTAAAGACGTATAATATAATATACAATGTAAATGCATTTAAAACTTGCTAATTTAATTCATTGACTTCATTCGAATGACACAGAATTTATGCAACACCAACCGAACGGGTGACCCAGAAACCCGCATTGGGGCGTGGTGGGTCTGCTACCTTGTTATTAATTGCAGAATCACTCCGTAGTGAAAAACTCTGTAATCTAAATACGTTTGTTTCTGAACTTTTTAAAACATACTTTCTATGTACACTGTTTCACGAAATTAAAGGATTACTATGTTGTAACTGAAAAATTGTCGGTGGTGGGAAAGTAATACACATCTTCGTTTCCAAAATTTTACAAAATCAGACGTCTCCATGGACGTTAAAAAATTTATTTCGAACTGAAACCACCGTGAGTGTAAAAGTCTGAATACCCTTTGAAATGACCTTTTACCACGACAATGTTTTAATTATAATTCAGTGATCTTTAAGTTTTATCGAATGCTGCATATGTTACAAAAAATGTATTTTTCATGATCTAGATTTTAAAAGTAATTTTTATGATAAGATAACAATTTATTTGAAAATATCATGAAATAATTATTTTAACTTGCTACAGATTTTATCAGACTATAAAGTATTGAAATTTCATAAAAATTTGTTAAATTGCATTAAAATTTGTTAAATTGTATTAAAAACGTTATCCCGTTGACGTGGCTTCGCGAGGCAAGATTTATTCAAGTTCGTTTAACCAAACGAAGTGCATAAAATAAATGAAATATCAAATATCTTAAAACGATTAGTCATATCGTCATAAAATAACGCTTCCTTCAAATTAATTATAGATGTTATTCACGTTGTTAAAATTATTTTCTAATGTACACGTTGATTTCAAGTTAATGTGTATTTACCAGGAATATTTAACAATCTCTTATATTTTATCGTTTTTAAGAACCGCATTTATAAAAATAATTTTACAAAATACAAAGTTGTTCAATGTATAGTTATCTTGAAATTTCTTTTGTCTTGAAACGGACAGTCACTCCTCGACATAATACTAATCACCGCTGTGCGGATTGCCCTTTACGTAAAGCGGCAAAGATCAAATGTTAAAGGGTCGTATGCATAAACTCGATAAACATATACATTTTATCAGGCTGCTACGTTTTTTCGAGTGCGACAGCATGCTCGTCACTCTTTCTATCTTCTCGATTTTATACACTAGAAAATATAGAAACGTTGATATTGACACTGACGCAGTAGTAAAACTGACTGGTAAAAACTGATATGATAGAAAAAAATGACTTGGACAAAAAGGATAACGCAATACTGATAAAGTTATTGAATGCAGTTGTTTGCAAAGAGCAGGTTTAATATTGCATATCTACCAAACAGTGGGCCCATCAGAATCCTTCTTCTAATCACAATTATTATTTTTCTTTTGTTACAATTGCAAGCCTAATTTAGTTCGGTTTATCTCCGTGTTGCGATATCTATGCGTGGCAGTAAGACTAAGTTAAACGAATATCTTGTTTTTTCGACCAAATAAATAATTTTTAAAACTCTTATCATTCACATCCTACATGACATTTCAAGTGTACACATCTTAACATATTCGCATTGACCTTAAACTGCATATATTACTTCATAAGATAGGAAGACAGATACACAAAACAATATACAGCAAATTTTAAAGTCTTATTATGATATCTATATTTATGCTACCAATATCGTTGAAATTTTATAAATACAATTACAGTTATAAATGTTATTTAAAATTTACAAAACGTTAAAGTATGAATTCCCACTTTTTAATTTATTTTAGGAGCATGCATGGGTTCAGGGTATACTTTTAACATTGAAGCACCTATGAAATATTCGTGTGCTTCCGGATGTAGTTTGAAAATAAAAAAACAGTAGCATGAGAAGCTATATTAAAATTTGTCTCGTTCGGATATTGAAAATGATCGCAGTCCGGTAAATCCTCGGCAGTATCTTATCGCGACACACTTGCTCTGCGATTATCTATTTCTCATTTGCTCGAAATGAGACAACGCCAGTCAACTTAACCTCGACGATCGTAATCGGCGCACGAATAAATATTAGACTGATCGGACAGTTATGGTGCTAGATTTTACCTGTATATTTACAATCTTATCTGGGGATTTCCACAAATCGTAGGTAGTTCTAGTATACATGTATGGACTTGTTACAACGGACGAATTCTTAAAAGAAGATACAGTGAACCTTGGAATAATACGATTAATCAGTTCCTTGTCATTTGAAACGATGTTACACGAGGCTTAGAAGTCATACAACTATAAAACAATGATTGCGTTCCGTATTAATATCAAAAGTGTATTCGTAGATATTCCAAACCCATACATAAATGAACTTTCGGTTCCAAATCTTGTTCTTAAAAGAAATAGCAACTCTTGAAGGAAACGTAATTTTACATAAAATTCACAATTTATATGTATTTATTTAAATTACATTAAACTTATCACTTTTCGATAAACGATATACGAATATAAACAAAATTTAAAGATGAATTGCTATAGAATATATTTTTCTAAATTTGCTAGAAACAACAGAATAAACTGTACAGTACACGTCCGTAAACTTAATGTTCACTAGTTAACTGTGGTTGAGGAGTATACGCGTCATCTTAAAATCAGAGTGAAATTAATACTTTCAACGATAACTTCCTGATTTTTTCAGATAAACATGTAATACCCTAGATGCATTGGTTCTGCGTTTGACGAGTATACACTTCATCTTCTCATTTTCTTACGCGCAAAACGAGAAATTTTCCAAACTGAATTTCACAGTTAACAGGTTGAATATTATGCGAAACAAAAAATTCAAGTTACGTATATCAGTATGCAGTAACATTATTATCTACCCCGCTCTTGTTAATCACGTGTTATGAGCCTGAAGTGACTGGAGCAGGGTGGACAGCTATTATGACCATTAGAGCTTGGCGGTCGTGAGTCGAGTATAACCCGGCAAGTCACTTTTGCTATTCTGGTCGTAAGTCGTGCAATGCCCTACACACATAACCGCTTATTGACAGACGCAACAGTGTAAAGTTAAAGCAAGAGCAGTAGAAATAAATGATGAATACTAATTGTAAGCAGAGACTTATATACATAAGTTTAATTATAACAAAATTTAATAAATCAAAATTAATTATAACAAAGAGAATACAATGATTTTTAGTTTCCGATTAAACTTAAGCTCGGCATTGTCTCTTCTAAACAAAACCAACCAGTAGAATATATAGAAATAGGTTATGTAATAATAATTTTTCATTAATTAGTTATATATTATAAAAGAAAAGAAAACCGTCGAATGCGTTAATTGTTAAATTTCATTTTAAACCCATAAGTTTTTATACTTGAACTTTGCAGTATAGGAAATAATATGAGAAATAATATTTTCTTGGTTTTCAAATATGGTTTTTATACTAGCAGTAAGAGATTTTTGCTTCTGTGTCAATATAATTTTGCGCTTTATAGAGTTATCGAATAACAAACCATGATGGATTGTAATAAACTGTAAAGCACCAGGAAAGACATGATTAGATAGTTTTAAGGTATCATTCGGATGCATGATTGAACGAAGAGTGGTACACTTTAACAGGTTATGATGTGGGAAAAGTAAGTTTTTAAAATCATCTCTTATATATTGGACGTGTGTAACATTTGTGCGCAGTATGACCAAATAGTACTGGGTGCTAAATTAAAATAAAATAACAGGAAAAGTTACTCTTCTGCAGCATTTCAGTTGTTTTGTTTTCTTTTTTATTTTTTTTTATTGGTCGTTTAACGTCAAGCATAGTGTGCAACAAGAAAGTTAAGGCTCATCGGACTTATGTGTGGATTTTCTCTATTTAGTCTGTGAAGTATACTTTCTCAATATGTTTTGCATATTATAAAATACTTTAAATACTCGAGTAAATAATACAATTTGTATCTGTTATAATAATTATTATTCCGCCGAGTGAGGTACAGCTATATTAGTCGACACTGTTTGTAAACACAACATGTACTACGTCTAAGAAATTCATAATTACGTTAGTTACGTTCAAACATATTCAAATTTGTGCTGCAACGGAGAAAACGTCAACATGAATGTGACAAAAAATTCTCGTGTCATAGATCAGCATTAATCGGAAAAATGTAAGGTGTACTTAGATTTCGCGTCAGTAATAATAGTAAATATGAAAACAGTGACAATTTTACGTGTTTTTAGTAGGTATGCATTCGATAAATGAAATTTACATTTTATACGTTCACTTAAATGCATAATAAATAATTATTGTTACGCTGGGTGGGTCCAGGGGTGCTCGCCTGCAACATAATTATTTACACAACGTTCTTTTTACAGTTCTATTTACAATTGTATACAAATGTTGTACAGTGTAGTCTTTGGATCGATATGTCCTTTCTTGTTCACGTTCGCTCAAAGACTACTCGCTTGTCTTCGTTTACTCTAACAAACTCCTTAGCGACCAGTTTATTTCAATCGCCTTCAGGTCCTAAGGGTTGGTTCTGCCGTGCATGCTGGAGGGACGAGTTCGATATATCGCAACCTCGTCAGTTCGATGTATCGCAACAATATGTAAAAAATCTCATAACTCACAAGTAATCTCGTTACTTGTAGCTTAAACCAACTTGAGTCAACTCCGCAAAAAGAACGCCGAGAAGCAAAATTGACTGGGAAAGAAAATAAGATAGTTAACCAACTGTTCTTTAACCTCTTCTCGTACTTTAACAAGTCTGACTCGTGATGGAGATTTTGGCCCAAACATGAATAGCACGAATCATACTCGTGGACTGAAAATCGGGCCAAACGTAAACATCACGAGTCAGACTCATTTCCAGTTACCGGACTACAAAATATGTGGAAACCTACATTAGGTGAAACACCTGTTCGAGTCCAAGCATAATATTGGGCCTATTTCCTAAAAAATATCGATCCAACGCCTCGAAAGAAAAACCCAACTGGAACGTGTAAAGATTGTTATAAACATAAAATACGAAGGGAAACGAAGTGTGAATGCACGGAGTGTAAAATAGCTTTACATCTACCAGAATACTTTCGGAAGTATCATACCATTCAAGACTATTAATTTTTAAAGTTGTAAGTATTTTCCTATTAGATATTGATTCACGGTGAGTATTCCTTATAATTAAATTTTTTGTTTATAATATACTATTTATTTGTTGGCGTAGTATTATTACATTCCTTAGGACAGAGGCAGACTTGAAGAAGCTCAGAAGATTGTAATTTCTATTAAAATATTGTTTATTTATGAAATATAGTTTTGAAACTGTTATTTGTCATCTACTATAAAATATAATAAATTTATAATATAAATAAAAAAGTGTTTACGTCCACAAGAGCTATATCGTCTAAAGCAAATGACTATATCGCAGATATTTACATTTCGGCTCGTATTGCAACTGTTTTCGAGCGTCACTCTGGTCTGTTTACCGCGCGCCGTCTCCTGCCGCTTGGGCCCGGATTTCATCGAGCTAAATGGCACGGAAAGGGGTTAATTAACTAATGAGTTGTTTTAAAAGTAGGAAAACAATGGCAACGTGCTAACTCTATGAACAATCGTGCAAGTAAGAAACAGAGACTAACTTACAATGAAGGGCAATTTATCCTTTTTTCAGTAGAATAAACAAAAAAGATTGTATAGTATAAAACAATGAAATAAAAAATTTGCAACGGATGATGAAAAGATAAGCAAGTACAGATCAACTAGTTTCATCGATGCGATTTTAGGAAAATGACTACCTAAAATATATATAATTGTTATGGAGCATTGCACTCCCCTGGTTTTTCTCAATCACAATACTTGAATTACATTTCAAAAAATTTGAATTCATTGCAGAATTGAGATTGAAATTATCATATTTTATGTTATCTTCTAACTTTCGAGGGAACGAAAAAGAATTTAGGATAGTAGATAGAATTAACAGTTGTATAACTTACATCGATAGATACAGTGATTTTAAGGGGATATTTTAATTCGAGGAGGCTGATTTCTAGTGATCTTTACATTATGATAAGATTAAACAGCAATAAAATTAAAAATTCAAATTGTTGCGTCTATGTTTTTACGCAATCTTTATGGACATTAACCAATAATGAGTGTACCAATTTCATTGGAATCCTTAAAACGGGTCTTTCATTACATGATACTTACGAAATTTTTATGATAAAGCAATTTTCACACAAACAAATATGAACCACCATTCCTTTTTTGCTTCATTTCTATGCCTTAAATGACTACAACAAAGACAACCGTATAAAATGAAACAATACATTCAATATTTAGTAACTTTGTAAATACACATAAAAGTTGCATACAAATTTTACTGTATTCTCTTGGATTATAAATATACGTGCACAAGGAATTCCGAGTTTCTAATTTTATTACTTTTTAATCTAATGATGATTTAGTAGCCGCCGAAAAACGACATGCTAAAACGGAAATACCCCCTCAAAGTTGTCCAAAAAATTCACCCTCCGAGACATCTGTGAGGATTACAGACGCCACATATTTCAGTATTATGCACCTACAGAAGCGAACGCGTTTAACCAGTCCAAAGCACGCGCAGGGAAATATTCGAACGGTGAGAATTCGCATAAAGATCCGCACCCTGCTAATAACCCTTCGGTTGCACGTAACATTAGCAATGAAAGAAGAGCGTTCGGAAACGAAGTAAATATTACGGAGTCAGCGAAGTGGCCGTAGTAGCTGAGTTCAAGGTAATGGAAAGCCGAACCCGAAGTGTGCAGCGAGCACGAGGACACGAACGTCCTCAGATTCTTGGCCCTTCGCGCGTAATTTACATTCGTCTCGTAACCCGCCGCCGAAGGCCGTACGAATATCCGGCAATGACGAGTCTAATGCCAAGGAACTTTCTTCCCTGTCACGGAGAAGAGGAAACGAGCAACGAGGAATAAATACGCCTCCATTAACGAGCCACCGCGATCCTTTGATCGGCGACGCCAGTGCGATATCGACGCCACGGGAGAAGTACAGTCCCTGATCAAAAAATTAGGGCCACCATAGCTTTTACGTCACATTTTTCACGATAATAATAGTATTACAAGTCCAAAAGATAATTTAATAATCACTTTTTCGTCGTAGTGTTAACCCTTTGTACTCTAGAAGTGTTTCACTGGAAATACTCAACATTTTCTAATGAGATACAGGCGACATGTTCTGAAACTGGCTTGACGAGAAGTTACGCATAAATTGTGGAACAAAAGTATTTTATTTCAATATTTTACATATTGATATATTGTACAACGTTTAATATTACATATCAATCTATACGATTTTGTTTTAATTTTATTTCAATATGTCACATATTGTTGCATTGTGCAAAGTTTAATATTAAATATTAAAACTTTACAATTTTGCTGCGTCGAATCAATTGGCACTTAGAGGTGTCTCTGGAGTGCAAAGGGTTAAGACTAATTATAAGAGTTAAGAAAATAAAATAAGCCTAAGTTATACAAAATGAATGTAAAGAAAGAATCAGATAAAAAACAGATTGCTGATCTTCTCAAAAATGACATCAATAATGGCCCTAATATTTTAATCAACGACTGTAGGTAGCAATTGCTTCGGAAAATTCGGTTCAATAATTTATCGATAGCTGTCGCGTATATTCGAATTGTCGTAGATAGTACAATCAACTCGTCTTTTTTAGCAATTCCTTTTTAGCAATAAACAAAATATTCACGTGTTACAGAATATGACAAGGACTAAAATGAGTACTATTAACTGGCACTGACGCCAAATGTTAATCCATTGTTAATTTCATGGATTTATTATATTTGTACCAGTCCACAATAAGCTGTCAAACGTCGAAACGTCAAACAGTTTGCATTATTATGATGTGCTCATTCTTGTGTAATTCACAATTGCATTATATTTGCATTTCTTGTGTTAGCTTTATGTTATATTCGCGGTTGTTCTGTTTCATTAGTTTATATTGATATTTCTAATATTCATACAAATATATTTGAAAATATCTAAGTCCCTGCTCCTCCTAAAAACTACCTTGTGCATTTGTTTATATTTGATGTCTCGACTCGTTGAACGTACTGTGCATAATAATTTATTGTGTATATACGTAATCAAGTACGCAGTAGTGTAGACGGTGATCGAACCGATTACCGGTCCTGTCGACGATATGCAAACAATTTGATACTAAAGTACTCTATGGGATGTATTAAACGATATCGAAATTTGAGATACTCGGTATCAATTTACCGATATCGATACTTCTTGAACCGACACCGAATCAATACCGGCAGTATATTGAATCGATATTCGTTTGATACTTCATGACATTGTCGATTTCTATTTGATACTTCACAAAATCATTGATAGCCATTTGATATCTTACGAAATCGTTTATATACATTTCATTTTAAGAAAATATTCAAATGTCTGATATTATTTTCAAAGTTCCGATACACAAACATAACATGCACTTTTTCCAGGAGTGATTAAATATGTTAAAATAACAAAACTTGTGTTTATAAACAAGAATTATACATATCTGTAGATAATCCTTCGCCGGTAATACGAACTATCGAAGACATGTCAAAAATCTTAAACAGGTTTGTATAAAAAGTACAAGTACCAATTAACATTTCTATAGATTTCTGCAAAATTCATATTGTCGGCCACGTTAGTAGAAAATAATATGGCGGACACGGTGGAGGGATAATTATATGGAATTTATTCGGGATTCCTTATGAAGAAATAAGAAAAAAACGTAAAATCCAATTTTTTTGTTGGATGCTTAATTTCTGAGGAAATTGAATTTATGATAACAATACGATACGACTCTCCGCCCGACGTACAACGCCTATTTAGTTTATAAACAATACCTACACGACATTTCACAATAAGGATTACTAAAATCGGGAAAAATAAAACAGACAGTTTTATTTCAAAGGTGCATTCTCAAAGACTTTTTGTACCTGCTCGTTTCATTCTGATTAGGAACATGCTGGCAAAGATAGACCTTTTTACAATGACGAACAGTTTATTCAAATATTATCAATATAATATTTTCCTATTCTAATTTGAATCTAGTGACCTTTAAATATCATCCAAGGATTGTTTCCAAAGAAAATACACGTTGTATATCGAACGGAAAATCTTATTATAACCGTAATTATCTACATGTCTACATAATGAATTTTCAAATTCAATGTTCTTGAAAATTAATCATTGAATGCAAATATTTTTTTCTCATTTCTTCATAAGAAATCACCTCCCAAATATTTGACATGTTATTCTTACGCACCCAGCGTAATATAATGTGTAATATTGCAGCGCTGAAGATCCTAAACGTTTAAGGCGCTGGATACACATCTTCAACTTTTCCTCAAACACGAATTAGACAGTTTAAAAATGATAAATTTGGAAATAAAACTGCTTCTTTACAATTGATAAAATGTACTTCTTCCTATTAAGTGTTTATTACTTCGGAAGGTATCAAACAAATATTTATGCTTTCTAATCCTATTCGATAAGTTATAATTTCCGTGCTACAATCGGTAACATTAATCCGATGTTATTTCAATTAGGAATTTTATTTCTACTAAGCATAAACGATTCCAGTTTAAAGAATATATAATAAAACTGTAAATATTCATGAAAAATTCAATTATCGCAAACATTTTTTCAAAAAGCTTAATAAAATACATTTTTTTAAATAAAACGTACACATATTAATTCTCATTCAAATACTTTGATCCATCTTCGTTACTGTTTCGTGAACTTGAATAAAAGAATTATTTGCCTAGTTTTTCTACGCAAATAAAAAATAGGAAAACTCTATTTCTCTAAGACAACACAACAGATCATCTAAAAGGTTTCGTTTTATCAATTTTTATTATAAAAGTGCAAATGAATTAATCGTATACTGCAAGTCTTGTAAATAAATCAATAAAAAACATGCACAATTAGTACTAACAGAAAACTGTTAGATTAAATAAATCGTTCGAAAGTAAAAAGTGGTTTTATGCAAACTCGTTAAAATCGAACGGCGAAAAGTAAGAGTCTAGATTATATGTCAACATTTCAAGTATCGCGTACTTTTTCTACAGAATTGAACTGGTTTTGCAAGATCAATTCACTAAATACTGACTCGCACGCTGTATTCGGGTCAATTTGAGGCTATATCTTCAAGACTTAGGAACTCTTGAAAGGAATAGGACTTTCTAACCGCGTTGTGTAACTTTTTAAGTAAATGTTGAGGAACAAACCTTTGCATTTAAATTAACATGTAATTACGGATTAACATATTTGCATAATATCTTTTCAATTCGTAGCATAGTTTTTTAATAAACACTATATCGATGTGCATTACGAAAGGTGACACGTTCTATTTCTCTTAGGAAAATTGGCATATTTCGGTACACTACGAACAGAAGTATATACTGCAATGTTTTTATCGATAACAAGCATATTTCAAATAAAGGGTAACGCCACCTAACATGGAATACCCGATTTTCAAATCTTGTCAAAATGAGAGATATGCATTTTTTTAATGAAACCTGCGTCAAAATACGAATAATTGAAATTAATCTAAGAAGAAAATGAATTTACAGTAAATTGCTTTTGAATAGTGAAAAACAAATATTGTTAATGGTAAATAATGAAAGAAAACAATTTTTTAGCCCATTCATATTAAGAAATTTAACTTTTTAACTTGTTTCTCAGAAAATTTTACACAGTAGTAAACATAAAAATGCTTCACATTCAATGACAAATTTGTAATCAATGTCCAATTATTAATATAGTTGCTTCCTATTACTAATAAAGTGTTTCCTATGGCAAGCAACACACCAAGTTATTTTCTAAAATATTGTTATATTCCATATTAGGAGAAATTCTATATTAGACGCCATTATCATTCTATGATAATCAGCAGGAACAGTTAAATAACGTCGGATTTTAAATGTCGCAGTGAAGAGTGTCAGGTTTCAATTAGAGTTGAATATAGTTTAAATAAAAACCACATGGAAATAAAAATCTTATCGATATGTTTGAAGCAGGATATTATATTGCACACATTCATGATTGAATATATCACCAAAATTCAGTTTATAAAAAGAAATACATATTTAGAATCACTTCAGAAAGATGTGGTGAAATTACTATTGTAATCCTGTATCAATATTTCCAAGAGTCATTGCATAAAATTAAAACAGAAACGTCATTGAAATAGGATATTTGTTGTTAATGGATGCCATGACTATATATATGCCATGACTATATGTATGTATATATATATATATATACATACATACATACATACAAATAATGCAACGCAAGTTATAATATTTATAGGAAGTAACACATAATTAATAATCTGATTGTTAATAGGTTAGAATAAAATTTCTGGACTTTCACAAGGAAAGTAATCATTTTGTTAAGATCGGGATTTCTCAATAGCGAAGGATTAATTATTTACATTAAATTTATTTTCAAACCTATGAACATAAGTGCTACCGCTTTGTTATTAACTTACAAAACAAAGAAATAATTCCCACGTTCATTATGAATTCATGTTCATTTTAAGAAGTGAATTTTCATAACAAAAAATAGTATTTGATTTCCGCTTGAAAAAAATAATTGCATTTTTATTAATGAAATTCTGTTTGAAATCTTCATTTCGAATTTTACTGGATATTTTTAAGACAGGGAGTTAATCCTCGTTGAAGATGGACATATCGTGATTTTGACTGTAATCTCAAGTTTCGTTTTACTTCAACGAAAAAAATATGATACGGTTATATCCTTTCCGATTGTAAAGATACGGTTCTATACGATAAAGTAAATCCAAAATATAGAATAGAACTTTTTCACTCATGAACCGTTTTTGAAAAAAGCAGACGGAAACATTTGTCAAACAGAATGTTAGTATAAAAAATAAAACCCCAAATTATAAATTTCTTTATTTTGAACTTTGTTTTCGAGAAAAAATGGCTTGGTAATACATCCAAGTCACCCAAATTTAACTGACTGTTGACATAGCATATTCTAATTCGATTTTTTCAGAAATGAGATCTTAGACAAAAATATTTGAATATATCTTTTGATTTATTTTATACTAATTTGCTTATTGTATTTAAGCAAAAGAATATATGAATATAGGGATTTGAAACGCGCTGTAATAAAAGCGACGACCGCCTGTCGTGAAAAGAATGTGTCGATCTGTCGCAACGAAATATAGTGCAGTTCTGACGAGATGGCACTCTATCCACGAGCAGAGAAGTCAGAGCGGTAGGAAGATTCTTCCACTCACGACGTTCGGGCCGCCCCAGGCTTCGACGCGTGGTTGGTATTGGCCGCACGGCAGTAACAAAGAACGGAAGCGAGACTGACTGAGACGAAGTGAGATGTAACGATAGAGACAAAGTTCATAGTGTCGCCAACTTCGTTCTTTATCTAATTCTACAGTCCAAACAATGTCAAATCAATTCAAGGTGCATGGGTTTTCAATTTTTTCGAACGGGAGGAGCGTAACTGACAATAAGATGATCGAATCTGACATTAGAACTAGTGCCCAATAGAACTGACTGTAACTTTCTTATGCAAATTACAAGAAAACATGTATTTAATACAATTAATACATGTGTTTTAATACAACTTTAAGTTTCACTCAATTTATTAGTGTACGTATTACAAAATCAATTGATTTAATAGTTTCTCAAAGAACCATTACACAGGTCCACAAAACTATTTAAAATCGATATATTTGTAACAGAAACGGGCACCTTAGACAGCGTTATTCGATTTCAATGAAATATATACACATTGTTCTCCTGTGTACTCCTGGCAAGATACATAAATTTCAAGATATCTACTATCTCGTGAGTACAACATTTACCTTACAAATCGATTTAAACCGAGGATCAGTGTATATCTATTCAATAATTGTCAAAGAAGAAATCAAAAATGGGTCATTTTGTCTCATCTGATAAAACTTCCAGTACTAATATATTGACTGTCATGAAAAAATTCGGAATTTTATGCATCACTTATACCTTCGTAGCAAAGATAAAAAGGAAGATTACTAATTATTTGTGTCGGAATGTAGTGTGTTATTTAATACTCGCGACAAATATGTTTACAAGTTAATTATTTACGTAGACGAGTGTTCGGAGGCAGAACGGGTAATGTAATGTAATGTAATGTAATGTAATGTAATGTGCTTCCTCGCGCCTTTCCGCTTTATTTATCCTCGTCTTCGGAAAGGCGTTACCCCTTAGAAACTTCGAGGGTGGAGCTAGTTCCCTTCTCCAACGTCGCCTCGATTTTTTGGCAGGGGAAAAATTGTGCATTTCTAATTTTTAATGTTTTTTCCGAGCCGCGCTGACCGTGCGGCCGAAGAAGCCTTAACGGGACATGGCTGGCAGCGTTTATGGTAGGGTAGCTTATTCAGCTACGCACGTGTAAAAAGTGTAAAATATTTTCGCCGACTTACAGACTTTAGGGTAGGCTTAATTGCCTATACCTGAACATCTGTAAGCGGTCAATGCTATTTCCTACCAACGCTGCGAGCCACGTACCGCTACAATTTGTTATAATAATTATTACGTTACGTTATTATCTAATTATTTAAACTATTGAACATTTTCATTCGACATCAGTTATCCTACAAATTATAATTATTCTCCAGTCACTATGAAGCTCCCGTCGTCGATGACCACCGTGGCAGTCAACGTGTTATTAGAAAGCATTCGCCTGTTCCTGTACGAATCACTGTGTCTGTATACGTTGATTCGATCGTGAAGCGTATCATCATGGCGCCGAAGAAGCACGAATTCCGTTCATTATCATTTTAATAACCATTGAAATCTACACCGGCAGTCATTGTATGCGCGTGCACGAGCAACACATAAGCCACGTCAAACAGAGCGTGACGATAAAGCGACGATAACGCGCGCGATAACACCCGCGTCTCGTCACGAAACTTAACACGAATGTAACGAAAAGGAGGCTCGTTTCTTTTTAGCCCAGAGAATTCTTCGGCCGAAAATTCTACCGAGTGGAGCAAAAAATCCAGTAGATTACCAGGCTCGCTGATAACGATAACAACGATAACATGCGATGACGTTGCGATTGTAATGCGCGGGCGCCAAGCACTGTCAACCCATTCCATGTCGTACGAACTCCCCCGTGACTGCGTTACGGTTCCTATAGCTTTACCGAACAAAGTTGAACATTGTATAGCGCATGCGCGAGCAAAAGGGTGGGACGCGTAGGCGTGACACCGCCCAACATTACTCTTAGACACACCCACCAATCCTTCTTAGCATCGCCTACAATAAATTTTCTCAGAAAATTGTTGACGAATTTGTACTCGAATTATCCTACAGTTGGACTAATTAGGTTTTATTCGTTTATAGAAACTATGGGAGCGCGAGTATTAAAATTTTGATTGACTTATATTTTGGATTGTATGTTACTGCACCAGTTAACTTAACAATCTTCCAAAAAATTTCAGTTTCTTTTAATAGTTGTAAAACAATAAATCAGGAATGAGTTGTCTTGACCCATTTGATAGTGGTAGTGTTAACACTGTATCTAATTTCCTTCTGCTACTGGAAAGTCTTCAAAACTAAATTAAAATTAATTAAATTAAAGTAAATTTCATTTATGATATTATAATTATTTCTCGTTTCTAGATTGCAACGTTCGTTTAATTGTGTTCCTACTGATACAGGTCTTGAGAAACTTAAAATATTTATTAAGCATCTTTCTTTCTACCAGTTTGCATTTTCATGTATTCTACGAATGCATTAAAAAGTCGTTCGCTTGTAACGATAACAATTTTTTTAAAGTTTGTAAAAGGTTTAGTGCACTTTTTTTACTTTTTAATACAACAATCTTTCCAATACTCTAGCGTAGGTACCTACTAATTGTGAACTTATACCGGTTGCTTAATTTTGTATACATGTAACTATAATTTGTGTTCAAGTTAATTTATATGTTAAATTAATTTCTGAACTTCTCAACTAAGGGGAATCACTTAGTTAATATATGTATACATATATGTGTTATTGTTACTGTGATATGTTAAAATGAAATTTGTCCAGTGGTTCAGATTATAAGTCAGTACAGCAACTTTCGAAATTGCAGTATCACATTCGTTATCACAAGTACACCGATAACTTTAATACAATGCTCAATTTGATAACAAATTACCGACTCTCAAGGTGAAAGATGTTAGTATTAATTTGTGTTTTACTGGAACGAAAATTTCAGATGATATCATTAATTACATTGCTGATTATTATGTAAATGTAACGTAATTTATAAACTAATTTACAAAAATGTAACATCAAGCAGTATATTCTTTATTTTCTTAAAATCCACTGAAGTACATACACAGTCGTTAACAGTTGATTGAAAAGTTTTCTCTTGTTTTAACGTAAAAAATTAGTTTTTGGTGGTTTGCAATCAATGGATGCAAAAAATTACATGATTATACTTTGAAAAAAAATAGTAGTAACCTTCGTATCTCCTATACACGTCTACCTAGAGACGAGCTAAGTGTACCACATTACTACCCTCTCAAAACAGAACAAATTGCATTCGGGATATTTTTCAAATAACCAATAAATCTATACATGACTGCACTTACACATTAAAATAGCACATCCTGTATGAATACAGCCTACGTGTTGCCGAACGCAGCCCGCAGGAGTAAGGGGTAGTTTTGAACGGTGATAGTGAGTGCAAAGTATCCTGCCTGCGCCGCTTCGACGGTGTGGTTGACTATATATGGTGTTTTTTGCTGTTAAAAAATTATTCTATTTGATTTCTACTAAAAATCTTTAGCTTCTTTCAATCTTTTAAGTCATTTGTTAGAAATACGTATAAAATAGCACTTTGAAAGACTTTAAAGGTTTCTCTAACGAAATAATGATAACGGTAAAAACAAAAACACATTTATGAGTATTTAATAAACAGAAAACAAACATTAAAAATAAAATGGTAAGTACACTCCTTCATATCCGAAGATTTATACTTGTCGAAGTAACTATATATTTATAAAACGAGGGGAATCACGTAATAATTGAGGCCCGTTCATCATGTTAATTTTTCTGAGAAAACTCTATAAATATTTGTTAAGATATCACTGACCGGGAAAGATACGGCCATGGAAATGTAAAGCTATTACTTCCGTCATTGAAGTCGCACAATCGCAAAAAAGAAGTCAGAGGTTAAGCGTGGAATAGCCACTATACAGGGTGTTTCTAGAATCGTGTTGCAACTATAAGATAAGTAAAGGTATTGCGCAAAAGTAAGTTCACACAAAATGAAATACAAAAGGAAATATGATTGTATAAATTGTTCTCCTTAACACGTGAATACTACACTATTTTGCGCAGCAAAATGAAAAAAAATAAACATAAAAAATACCAAATTGTTTGACATCTTAACTGTGGAATTTAATCTGAAAAATCTCTGATAATGCTCGCAATGAAATCAAATAATGATATGTACATGTACTCGTCTAACGTAGGCCAAATACACCTATAATATATTCTGACGAAAAGGTAAAGCAAACCGAAGAAGAATTACATATTAACTTGGAAAACTAAATAATTTATCGTTGAAAGAGTTAATATCATTTTGATTTTAGATACATGTATTAATTGTTAATTGAATTACGTTATTATTATAGCATTTTTGAGTGAATCAAGAGAATCACAGTAACTCGATTTGATTGGGAGTCACTGATAATTCCTGTGACATTCAACGTGTTAACGAAATCGAAACTGAAGACTTCCTTACAACGATTACATTCTTGCTTATTGTAAATAGAATAGTCGAACGATGATAAGTAATGATAAGTATCATGGCTTCCTCTATTTTTTATTTACTTTTGAGTCATGAATCGCCGTCTTCTCGATTGTATCGTCGCGCACAACAACAATGACACATATAGAAATGTCGAATCGAGATAAGAAAGTTTGAAAACGAATACGATTTTTACCCACAAAAGGTATCGCTTACCGGAGCAGAGTGATCTAAAAGAAATCGAACACAGTCGATTTATCTGTTCTACCGATATATAATATGTTACAAAGAAGTACTTAAATGTTTATGTAACACGTTGAAAACGCAAATATACATTTGCTATTATTTCCAGAAAATTAATTTATCATGTGCACCGTCTACGAAAGTGAAACGATAAGTCCCAAGCTCCGTTTCATTGAAAATTTTGTGATTTCATAGTATGACATTCATTTTTACTATTACTGTTATTACTACTACTACATTATGTAATATTCAACTATGAAATATTAAATCACTTCAGTATTTCAAATAATGATCATCAAACACTTATTTAAAAAACGGATTCATTTTAACTTTTCCTTCTCCAATCTATACTCAATAACCAAACAATCTTGAGATAAATACGCGATTAAGATCTTATGGTAGTTATTTAAATATTACTCATTATTCAGTGAATACCATTCATTCAACCCAATTTAGACTGTAATAAAGATATGGCCAAAAAGACTTGTTAAATCTATCGATGTGCGGTTTATATTGCAATACAATTATAACAATTGTAATTAATGCACTGAAAGATGGTAAATGTTGTACAAAACGAGCAACACACAGTATAATGACATTTAATTATGTAATTTTAACACTTTGACTGCCATGGAGGTCAATGATGACCTCTAACCGAATCGAATTACTGTAGTTAACTCAATTAAACGAATTATTTGAAATCATTTCTACATAATAAATACTGCTACCCAACATAGTAACATTCAACAAGGTAAACGTGCGATAATAAAAATGCAATTCAATTAAATCCTTTGATATTATATATTTTTCACTTCGTGTATTTTTCCTCGTCCGGCATTTAACGTGTTAATAATATTAATTAGAATATTTAATTATACTTCGTTGAAAAGTTCGCAGAAAATTTGTAGCCAACCTAGTAGGTTAAAACAAGACTAATAGGATCACGGGGCGAAACGGATAAAAATAAGAATATTGGCCATATTTGTTATGTTGTTATAGAAATCAGCATGCTGGTTGTCCATATTACTTTATACACCTTCTCTAAATTTAATCTAATACATCTTCAATTGTTTCAAACTGTTGTTTGCCAGCAGCACGTGTTAAAATCGAAGTGAACGCAACGAATTTGTGGCTAGTCTAAAATACGTTATTTGGAATTTCACATGTAAAATAGCAAGCTAAGTTTGGAAATTCAAATGAGTTGATTATATTAGTCTCTAAGATATCTGAATTCAATATTTAATCCTTCGAAACGGGGCTGTTCGGATCAAATCGTATGGATCGAATCAGATCTCGGGTTTCCCTCATTTTGTCGTCTCTGCGATTGTAAATATCACGATTATTTATATAGGCGTACAAAAGAAATCAAATCAGAGATCACGGAGTCCAGAAACAATAAAAGACACAATAGTCAAAGTAAACTCCAACGAACTGACCATACGTTAAGCTCCGGAAATTTATCGCATATCTTGTACAATCCTACAAAGAAGACTTACTGATTGAATAATTAATAAAAACCAATTTCACATTTGACATCACTTGTCGATAAAATTGACTATTAAAAATTATTACCCTGGGATTTTGGGCGAGTCGAATATTTCTCACTCTTCGGTTTTTTGCTTACAACACGAAAGTCTTTAAGTTTTTTAAACAATTATTTTACTAATATTGAAACTGAATGTCTATTAATAAGAAATATATGGAAAAATGTAGATTCTACGTTTTAACTATTAGTTTTTCGTTGTTAAATCTGAACTGATCTATTCGCCTCGGCCTACTTTATTATTTCACCGCTATTAATATTTAAGCTTTAAAGTACTCCAAAAATATTAAGAATTAAGGAAATATGACAGGTAGATTCACGAATAAAATCTCAGGTCAAGAAGAGATTAAACAAGAAGCCAATTCGAAACGAAAAAAAAGTTCAACGCCACGGGATAATCTATAGTATGGCGATTATGAATGAGATAATTGTTGCCTACTACATCGTTAATTAGTGAATCCCAAGTGGTTTCTCAACAGCTGCATTTCTAATGGATATATAATCGTCCCGTGAGGTCCTGCGGCGATAAACAGGTGCAACGTGCCTCTTGTGCGCGTGTTAGGGACCACGACTACAGCTTCAATGATCGTCTTTTGAACTCCGTTGCGATCAAGCAATAAGCCTTCGTTTAATTGAACGACCTTTTCACTCTGTGTAAAACTAATTTAAAAAATAATGAGAGAATATTTACGAAATTGGAATTCGGAGAAAACGATTATGAATTTGAAGCATTTGGTACACGTGAAAACTAGTTCGCAAAGTGAGCCAACTCCAATTTTTTATTGTAGCTTCTAATTGTAGTTCTCGGAACGATACTATAGTTTTCAAAGTAACTGCGAGCTTTTCTCTTGGGAACTATAGTATAACTGCCGAATGTCTTAATGAATGATTGGTTCATGTTTCAAATTGTATTGCATAAAGGAACCTAGTTTCGTTATGCATGAATATTAATAATGTTCTCGCTGGCAGTATAGCTGGCTAACAGATATTTCTTTTATTTTGTTTTCTTAACTTAAATTTACAATTGGCTCTGGTGAGCCAATCAGCAAATTTGATAATTTGTATATTGCACGCGTGTAGTTAATCCTGAGTAGTGTTACCACTTCCTTTTCTTCATTGATTATCTAGTAGGTCGTGTGGTTTCGTTCTCTTCAGTCTTTTGATTCTTGGAGTTTGTGTCAGGTTCATAGCCAGTTCGTTGGGGTGTGTCCCTAATTTGTCATTGTATGTTGAACAGATATTTCGGGCGGATTATTGTTGAGAAGGTCACCGTGTTTGATTGGTAATGCTAATTGGAAATTCTTTCGAGCGAGCACTTAAGGTATTAAAAGTCATGATTTTTGCTATCATGACAACGCGACATTTAGTTTTTACGACGACAAAATTCATGACTGCAATGCCATGACTATGCGATTCCCAGTTTTCACGGCGATTGTAGCTACGGCTTTTCGTGTTAAAACAGTAAAAATGATGATTTACTGTCGCGTAAAGACGTACTTCTGAGACAATATAGTCGTCCAGGCGAAAGATGCGCCACCGCGTAGCCTAAAGCAGCAATCCAAGGAACAACATCCAATGATTTTAACGGAACATCTTTACGAACAACTGTGTACATTATATTTTAACGCTGCGGTACAGAAATCGTACATTTTTGCGAATACCTAAATGACGACCATTCAAAAACATGGGAACATTCCACTCCAATCACTAAAATACACGATAGGCTAACTAATTTGTGACAGCTTTGAATAGCTATCATTTTCTTTTCGCCTGTTCTATGATGGACAAAAGCAAACTGCGAGAGAACGCAACCACGATTTAGACAAGGGATTTTAAATCTGAATTTGTAAATCAACAATTATTTAAAGTGTTATAATTCTTTTCCCCAGTAACGATACACAACTTTATCAGACAAACGATAAAAACTAAAAGCTTCAGTTGTATTTATAAAAGTAATAATTATAAAGCGGTTACAATTGAATTACTTTGGGCTACTCGTTTCGCAAATTTCGGACTCATTTATTTTCACTATAGCAACCACACCAAAGTTGTTTCATACTCGGAATCTCCGAGGAACTTCGAGAAATATTCAAATTTGTACACTCCCTTGCATAAATTCAGGTATTAACCCTTTTAGTGTCGACTGAAATAATTGTACCTAAGCGAAGTATACCGAACCAATTTGATGTAATGTAGTAAGGTTTAAGAAAAAATCATAAAAAATTAGTAACAATGATATTCAGAAAATTGAAACAGGAACATATTACGAAATAAAGGGAGAATAAATGAATGCCAATTGTATTTCAATATTTGTTAAAAATCATACTAGTGATATTTATTCGAAATTATTAGGAAACATGGAAAATCAATTTTCTTTTATAAACAGTATTTGCAAATAAGAAGAATCATCGTTCGGTCTTAGTTTGATGTAGAACAAGTAGTATAAAGCAGAAATACTGCATTCAATTACTGGTAACAGAATTTCATGAAAGTAACAGAATTTCTACCTTATCGCTCTAGCGTATACACAATCTCGGTATCATCGCGGAATATAATAAAAAATTAAATCCATAATAAATTTTTTCAATTCGTGGAAATTGAACACTTAGAGCTTCTGAAGAGGAATTCAAGCATTTACTACGTTTTATAAACTAATAGCGATAGTAAAGCGCCATCGCGCCTCTTTCTTTTTTATTGTATATTTTAAGTTGCGTCAACCACATTGGACATTGGCAAACTACTTGAAATTATGCAGATGATTATCTATATATATGATTGTATTGTGTATTCTCTAGTTGTGGATGGCTGATTAAACTAAGTGTACTATTTTTAATTCTTTTAGGAATTTCAAAATATTAGAGCATGAGTGAACTGTTCGGATTACTTCTTTAGGGTCTTCTTTTATTTGATATTTTATTCATTCCCTTGAGTATTTAATGCAAGATGTGATGATGAGTTTATTGTGTTGCGTCGATTGCATACTGGTTTGTTTTCGTTTTCAATAAGTTAAGAGTGAGAGAGGTTCATATGTCCAATCCTTAGTCTTGTTAATATTATTTGAAGTCTACTTTCGGGCAAAAAGGGTGGGCTTCATTCATAAATATCATTTCTGGTGCGATGGTTACATGTAGAACGTGAATTCTTCCAAGCTATGTTCCAATGTTCATTTATGCTTTTGTTAACTGATTTCAGCACTTCTTTGTGATACGTAGGTATATCTGTAATGTCACAAGGTATCGTTATCCGGCACTAAAAGAATTAACACGCGTAGAAAATGTGATTACACGATGAAACATGGTTCCGGCTATCACTTGTAGTCCGTTCCTTTATTATCGTTTGATTACAGTAACATTTATTTTCCTTTAGTCGAGATTCTGTATCGCGCGTGTTTGTCAGACCGAAGGATATTGGAACGGGTATCCTTTGAAGGGTAGCGGTGTGTCTAAAAGAAGCGGGCTACATTTCTATCAGGTATTCCCGTCTCGATATCGTCTCATATGTCACACCAATGACTCTGTTTTCTTGCGACATGTGTAACGTACAGCGTGCACGTCCTACATACGCTGTTGTTCTTCTCTCCCGTGTTTCAAAATTGAACAACACACGTCCCTTTCTAGTCCGACCGAAATTTATTCAGTTTCGCTTAAACGTCGTTGAATTCCCTTCTTTACGCCGCGACACCGCTGTACTTCGACGTCTTTTCATTCGAACTCTTCTTCTGCAAAGAGTCATATAGCGGGACACGATTTCTTCCCGTGAATGGGGACGTTACGTCGGTCTTTCAAATTATGAATAAACTTCAATGCAAAATCCTAGGAAATACACATAATACTCTGATCACGTAATATACCCCAATGTACGTAAATAGTAATTATCACAATCAAAAAGAAAGAAAGTAGAAAAAGCAACTGTAAGTTTTACTTTATATCACATTCATAGTATCTATTCTCTGTTTTGATAAATTGTTAGAGATTCACAACTGTCACAATCGGCAACGAGACTCCATAAGCTCAGGAGCATTTCTAACTTACGTTTATACATTCTTTTACGTATTATTTTACTAAGTACTTATTATTTTATTTCTGATTATATTTTAAAGTCACATTTCATTAAAATACGATTACTTCTAACTATATCATTCATTATAGTAACGCGATTCTAATAAAATATACTCTCGTTTTAAATTTCAGCTTTTTAGTCGATATTTACTTACTACTTGCTTTCTATTTTGAGACAAAAAAAAGAAGGCAGCTCCAATATTGAAATTGAATATCGTCACAAATATTTGTTGACAGCAACTTATAGCACGTTTGAAGCAGTATCTAATTTTTAATTAATCCTCAAAGTGGGCCTGCCTCGTTCTTGTAGCAAATCGTAAGTTGTCAGAAATCTATAGCTTTCGGTACAAAAAACCTTGGTTTTCATTTAAAAGGTTATTGTGTAATGCACTGTGTGTAATCCGTATTAAAGATGCTTCAAAATATCTGTTTCAATAACTCTGAGAAAACAGACAGATCGAGTCACTTACGAATAATGAGATTATTAATAGCAATTAAATCTTCTCGTCATAACTCTACGGAGTAAAACTCGTACGTGAACGTGACCACGAGAGAACGAAAGCACCTGGTTACGGCAAACCGGGCGTCTCATTGCTTGCAATTAGACATGAGGAAGTCATTAATGGCGCATTAATGCATTGGCATTCGCTCGTTACGTAACTAAATAACAGAATGATCATCAATCTTCGAGAGCCATGGAGATTTCAATGATCATGCTACGACATTGCATATTTTACACGAGTATATAATAATGACGACAAAAAGAATAGTGATAACTTCGCAACACAAAAATACAGATACCACACTAATCACTTACTTCACGTGGATGATTTGAAGTTACGCCCAGCATATCAATACATACTTACAGAATAATTTAGCATGAATACTTTTTCCTACGAAACAACATAGACATAATAATAATAATACAAGAAACTGAATTCTAGAATTTCCTAGAATATAACTAACATTATGAAATTAAGTATAGCCAAATAAAATGGAGACACAAAATATAAGACTATATAAGACTAATATAGACTTCGTTTATAATTATTCTACTGTAAATGTCACAAACATTTACGTGGAACCTCCATCGAAGTACGCTTCTTCGAATTAGATACATTTCTGGAATGTTTTCTTCCACTTTTCAAAAGCCGTCGGGAACGTCAAAAGCAGAATAGAATTTATATAATTTCGTCACACGCCGGAAAATATCGACCCATCAACTATCGTTTTAATCGAGGAAATAAGTAAAAGTCTTATGGGACCAAATACTGTGAATACGGTGGATGTGTAACCACAGGAAGTGATTGGCCAAAAACTCCTAAATGAGAAGTGCCACATATAAGTGCCACATATAAAGTCGTGATGCAGTAGTCATATGCGAAACATCAAACAATGTCACCGTATAACAGCGATAACTCGACTAAACGGAAATCGTGTGTGCTGCATTCCGAATATGCATTGCGTAGACGTTGATAAACCGTCTTCCAAAACTCCAGAATTCAGGATATTACATAACGCGTTTTATGCGAGTAGTTTTCGAACATCTTGAACATACCAGACTCATTTGTAATCCTAATTTAAAAATGAAGATTAGTTCGAATGAAAATATTTGTAAATCTAAAAATGAGAAGATGTATTGCGTGTAACATGTACAATGTCCTGTGCACAGATACAATACAATTTTACCTATAATTCACTTATTGCTGCTTTCTCTATCGTAACTACAGCTATGCGTAATAAACATTGACATTTGGCGAATGTATGGATTTTAGTGAGTACGCAAATAATATCGCGGAACATTCTGTTTGTGAATTTTTAAGACCAATCCGATGTAAGTGTTCGTCTTGCACATAACATGTCACTGTTCGCTTTTCTACTGATCCGTATCACGTAGGGTAGAATAGGGCTGCTACTATTGATACTTATTTAATGTCTAATAAGCACACTTAGCACAGTTTTATTACTTTTGATTTTCGTTTTATTTTTATATGTTTTTGTTTTATTTAGTAATGTTTTGTTTTTATATACACCTTTAAAAAATGACCAATTCTATCAAATATACTGAAACTACGTTTCCTTTTAAATAATATTTTTCACAAAAGACAAAGATAGAATAAGATATATAATAAAGAAATAACACTCTAATAAAAAAAAATATATATGTAGATAATATCTTTTTATAGGATAATTAGTGTAACAGTAGAGTGTTTTCACTTTCAGAGTAACTACTTATTGTTAGACCAAATTCTTCAAGCTCCTGTATACCATACTGTAAATACACTGTATAACTGTACCTTCTGCAGCTTACATTTTAGAATATGTAAATATATTGTACATCAGATATGTGTAAAAGTTTATATGAATTAACCCCCGAGCCAGTAATTTTGCACGCATTTGTTATGTGGGAACTCATTTAATTTTCGTTGTACTTTATTTAAAACCGAGGAAAATGAAAGTTATTCGGTTCACTTCAAATTGTGAATATATTCAACAATAATACATTTGTGTAGGTAAAAGGGAAAATAGGTTGTAGTAGGTTGCTGCAAAAGTTTCGGGAATCTGCTGTCATTCATTTGCTTATTATTTTCGTAAAGCTTCACATTTTTAAGTTTAGAAAGTGTTGATACAACAGAATGGAAAATGTATTAATATTGAAGGAGAATATTGTGAATGTTATATAAAAAAAAACTATTAACAAATGTTAGAAAAGTCAGTTTAATATTGCTCTTCGTCTACTACATTCGACGTTGTTATATTTCTTAAAAAATGTTAGAAGGAAGATAAATAGCCTTTATTTAAATATTCAGTGCCTAGATCAATTGTTTACACGATTAGACACACTCTGTAAATCGATTAATATTTCAATAGTTCAATGTGTCAACAACAACTAGATGTCCTCGGCGCGACTGTTTTATTATGATTCTACTTTTCTCATGCTTGTAATATTACCAAGAAACAATATTTCCAAATTAACATGATTCTATCCTACCTAATCGTTAAAACGTTTAAACCTTTAAACGTTAAAATTTTTGTTCATAGAAAATGAAATTATTATAAATTGTTCTACAATTTTTGAATTGTATTCTACTGAATGGAATTTCAAATTCTGCCTTTCTTGAAAACAATAAATTTCTAGATGACAGTGACAATAAATATGGTTATTAAAAATAAACTGCGTTACAATTTAATAACAAGTAAGTAGAAACCATTTTACAGTATCTAATAATACCTGGTAGAATTATACATGTATTTGTGTTAATGTCAATACATATATCTTATTAATGAAAGAAAAAGAAAAATATATTTGATACACACTGGTAAGTATACAATTTTATGTTTGTCTTCATTTCAAACGCTGTAACAAAGACTACAACAGATTTAAGCTTTTTTACTGCCACGTAACTCATGTCATAAACAATATGTAGTCGACACGATTTATAACAAAAAACTGTGGTTTCTACCAAACGATTTAAGAAACATGATCGATTCATTTATAAATGTCGATTCGATCCACACAGTAAATGTAACACGCATGCATTGACTTACTCCATGCGATTAATTTCCTGGCTGATAACTATCTCAACTCTTCTATTGCTTTATAATGAACACAATGGATAATCTGTAGTTGACTATGATTCTCTAATTTCCCGGAAGGTACTTTACGTACATTTAAAGACATCGCCTCGCGTAAAATTAACACGTTCACGACCAGCGTCACATATTTGTGACGCTTAACGTTTTGTATCTTGAATGGAGAAAATTAAATTACTTTCACATGTATTCCTATTTAAAATCAAAACGCATGACGTAAAGTATAGGAAGGTGACACGATCCTTTTCTTCAATTTCATTTGCATTTCATGAAGACGATTTCTTGCATTCAGTGAAATATTATAATCACGAAGATTACTACTAAAACAAACACTGGTCGCGAACATATTAAAACAAAGTTTTAAGAATCCTTTTAAAAAAGAAAAAACACGACACCATCGAACATATTTTGTAGATTCTTCATTGCTCGTACAGTTCGTATTTCTACCATTAGATGTCGTTTATGTTCATTAATACGGATACGTCGGAACGTTACTAATTCGTTGAGATCCACGGTTCATAGGAAGCTCCGTTCCGTGACGTAACATAACGTTCGAAAGCACAGTCGACCTTACCGCCTCCTCCCACGCTACGGGTGCGCATAAATGCCGCTCGATGGGCTCGTCGTATATTTTTGGAACGTGCTCGACCTCTCTCAGACTCGGTTCCCTTGCTTTTCTGTATCCGCGCCGTCGAAATAGCACGACGCAAGGTGGGCAGAGGCGAGAAAGGAACGGGAATTGGAATCAAGACACTGCGCGCACCTCCGACGACGCGCTTTTGGCCTCTTTTATGGACACGCTTCCGATCGTGCAACACGCGTCCCCGTTTATCGCGTAGCCGTTTCTCGTTCGGCACGGTGTAGGTATCACGAATCGCGGCAAGCGTGATCAACCTTTCCACAGTCCATCAACCGGTTCGTTACCATCATTTGTTTCGATGACGATCTTCTCATTGCCATATTCCATCAAATCCAACGAATCTTCTGAGTAAAATATTAAAAAAGTCAAACCACGAATCGCGGTAGGCGAGCATAGTCCTTTCAGTCTGTTAACCGGTTCGCTGCCACCATTTGTGTCGGTGACGATCTTCTCAATTTTTCTCAGTTTTATTTAAAATAGTGTACAAATACTTAATAATCAAAGTAATCGCTATTGTTGTTTACGATATTCTACTTTTCTGGGAGCTTACGAATATCATTGCGATAGAAATTCGATGGCTTTGATGAAACAAATTGGTGTAATTAACCGAAACTCGTTAAAAAGAACATTTTACTACATCTAATGATCAGAAATTTCGATGTATTCAAACTACGGATAGAATTTAAAATGTCTCGTCATACAATCGTAATCCGTTAACTGTGATTCTTCTAAAAATTTCGGGTTCTGCATGAAACGTCCCTTCGTTACATTGTAAAAGTAAACAATTTTTAATTTGAGAATCGTTTGAATTTTTCTGATTTAGGAAAATCTCGCATAAGTTCTTTCGTTTCCCTTCGTATTAGTTTCAAATTACCATAAGATCTTGCGTCGCACCTGTATATATGTATAGTGACATTTTATCTCGTCTTAATCTGACTACTTACGAAATTCGTGGCTCAGTTACCGATCTAGTTTTTCTATTCAAAATTCTCAATAGCCACAGCTAATGTTGCTAATCATTCGTAAACATTCGTTTCTATGTATCCGCATCGTCTGTAGGTAGAACAATTAAACGTCAATACTTCATATTTGCGTTATATAAGACCTACCGTATATCGTCGACGAGTATATGCGATTACTGATATTTGAAATGGTTTCGTTAATTTGAATCGCAATTTTTAATGTCTAGGTGTATTCGACGAATTCTATGTTTCTTTAAGTATCAATGTGTTATTGGGATTGCTATATGAGAAATCAGCAAATAAACTGCACATTTAATAATGCGCTATCAGTAGATAATTTCTACACAGAACACGGATTATTACAACAATTTCAAGGTGAAGATTAACTAAAGGTACTTTGAAAGCATTTAGAAACTATGAATTATAAGTTTACTGATATTTTCAATAGTTCTGTAATACAATCAAAATATTAGACTAAAGATTTTATTATATGAACGGAGATACTACAATGTTACTATTAAATACTTAAGATAACAATAAATTGTCAAACAACAACAATAGAACAACATGGTCAAACAACAGTTTCGAGCAAAAAAAAACAAAGAAATTGACCTGACAACATACCATTTGATAAACCTCCCGAAGAAAATATTTTCTTGAGTGAAACGTAGTTTACACTTTAAGTTGTACATCTTTCAATCTACTTCAAGGAAAATTATGAGAAAGTCGAGGCTATTCTATTTAATGACTTACATATCTCGGAATGATGCTTGTTAGGCTGTACACTTTCGCACCTTGTGTGTGCGTGAATATATGTAAGTATCTAACAGTATACAAGTCTTATTATTATTTTGATTGTTCTTCTTTCCTTGTTGTTATCAATTTATTACTATCATTATTAACCATACTAATAGTAAATGTGTAACCTGTAATACACAATACAATGTTTTTACATACATAAAAATAGAAAATAAAGAGAGTTGGAAAGGAAGTATATAAAAAAGAAAAAGATAATAAACGTAACGTTAATTTTTCTAAAGAAAATCAGAAGAATTAACGCGATCATCATAAGATTTTAGTTAAATGACACGTCCTGTGAATAACAGTATGGAAATTATAGTTTGTGGAATCTGTGGAACGAACTTAGCATGTGAAATTTGATCCGTTTGGAAAAATCAATTAAAGATAATAATATCATAAGATATCTTCATTTTCCTAGAGAGAATAGACTACTTTTCAACAACCAGCTTTGAAGATAGACACACGCGTAACTTCTTACAGAATGGATAAAAATAAAATACGGTAGAAAATATTTATTTCTGAAAAATACTATAAAAGATACCACTCTTTAGCTATTTCAAATATTTGATCGTATCGTGTGTACTCTATGCAGTTTTGCACTTTCAAATTTTTTATAAATTCATAAAATTCTACAGTCTTGTAATAAATATATATAATTCTATAAATGTTTTATAAATATATACGAAAAGTATTCATGTGATATATCCACACAGATTTAGGGCAACATTATGGATGATTTGGTGGTATTTAGAAAATGAAAATGCAGATGTGAAAGTGACGTCAAGGTCGTTTTACCGAATAAGGCGCGCGAGTTAAAGTACATGAACTTACAGAAAAAGAAACATCAACGCCCCGGATAACTTACCTAGATAGCTAATCAAAGTAGTCGCCAAGGAAAAAAGGACCGATCTCGATTCCCGGTTCGGTACCCGATCGACCTGATTTTCCGCTCCAATTTTATATCATAACCCGACTGTAAATACGCAGCATAGTTGTTAGCGCACTCGGCCGCTTTCAAATGACTTTTATATTTTTTAAATAAAATGTCATTCATTCAATTAAATTATTGATTCAAAATCGATCAAAATTACCCAAGACCGATTTCCCTGAAACTTTGCATATTGGCAGCGCTTTGTAAAATCTATTATGTAACGTTTAATAAAGACATGATATCAGTCCGAGGCTGACACCGAAACATCATAAAAAATTCAAGCTTTACGACGGTGTATGAGTTTATGTAATTTATTTATTGTTCACATAATCTTCTTACGTTTCTCGTGTTTGTCAAGACGGAAAAAATTCAGAGAAATTGCAATTCTCAAAAAAAGCATCGCCTGATTTTAATAAAAAACACTGCATTAATAGTACGTTTTATGACCTTTCGAGTGGTGTTTGTCAAACCTTGGGGAAATTATTCATTTCTGTATATTCATAGTTCTTCATGTTATCAAGCAATAAAAGAAATTTCCTATAAAATTTGTAATTCAACTAACCTTTTATAACACGTTAAATAGTTTTATCAAACAAACACATACGTCGGAGGTGGAAGATGGGGAAAATTGGTGTGAAAAGTTAAGAAAAGGAGTACCTTAATGAGAATTGAATGAACCTAAAATGCGTCCGCATGAAACTGACCCAATTCCATTACATTATTAATCGTGACACAGCGACAACGGCTATTCGTAATGCACATTATTAATCCACATTCAAATGTCAACTATCAATGTAATTAATGGAGTTTTAGTTTCCTGTCGCGATTCCATATAAAGCGTTATTCAAATCAATTTGAAATGGACATTAAGTAACCTTTTTAATCTTTGGTTTCATTCGATTTTGTGATTGAATTACAGAACTACCGATTAGACACTTCCTTCTGACAGTATGGCATTAACAATACAGTGCGACTTAAAAAATGCGCCGACGGTATCACATAGAATAAAAAAGTGTATTTTTTATCTGAAAGAATATACTGACAAAGTTCAAGAAAAATTTGTATGATGTATTGCAACCTTTTGTTTTAAAAATTTCGTAAAAATCACCCTTTCTTTTTTTCACGATTTCTTTTAACGCTATGTTCATGTTGCACAAGAACACTGTACATTAACAATAGAGAAAAATTAGAAGAATTTCAGATGATCAACGAAATCTGAGAGAAGAATATAATAATCTCTTTATCTTCGAGGAGCGAAACTCGAAGGGTATTCCCGCTTCCGTTGTTCGTGCGCGTGGATACCGAATCACGAGGAACAAAAAGTCCTCAAGATTGCGCGCTCATGACGGTGCGTGTTTCACGATTACGATAACCGTGCACGCAACGGTGAACAGCGTAAAATGGACACGATGCTTGGAAATAATTAACGCTGGCACTTCGATGCGGAGAGAAATGATATTTCGCAGGTTAGCGATAATGATAGTAACGAAGAAGTAGGTAAATATAATTTGGTAATTAATAATTGATCATACGTATCGAAAATAATACAAAGGTTTGTACAAAAAATCGTAATGCTATACAACAACAGTAACGTTATATTTGTCAAAGGTAGATGCTTGAGACATCAGAGTAAATACTAATAGTTTACTAGTCAGAAGATGTTAAAATCGTCTTAAAACAATGATGTGTAAGAATTATAGAACTCGATGTCCTATTAAATGATACAGAAAATTTATTAATTTTTCTTCTAGTTACCATATCATTGACGGGATAGACTGATTATGAAAAGGTAAAAGTTAAATTTCAAAACGACTATTAAAATAATATTAATACAGGAACAAATTGGCTATGCACCGCTCAACAGAATAAACAGTAGGTGTAATTCCGTTTTGGACAATAATTGCTTAGTGAATGCATACGCAAATAATAAAAGAAATATTTTGAATTTTATTTCTCTGTTAAGATTTGTATTTTTATTGAATTTTAATAAAGTTCCTTTGTAAATATAATGTGACCGATTTAAATGTGTTAATCCAAGCCTTGAGAAAAGCGAGTTTATGTTTACAGATTTTAATCATAGTAGTGCTACTTAAGATCTTTTTAAGTATGTAAAATAATGTAAGTATACTAATTATAAACCTTAACATTTTATTTAGGCCACTGACAGTAAAAATATTAATATTACAAAAAGTAGAAAATATAAATGCGAACAAAAATGTCTTCGACATTGGACGAAGCTAGGTGAGAAGTTAATTTTTGTTAATTTTTTATTAACAGATATGTCTATAAGAATATTCGGTAGATTCCTCGAAAACTACTGCTCGACAGAAGGTTCTCTTGGAAACAAGCTTTCCGTTGGTATTCTCTTGGAATTGAATAGAAATGCGAAATCGAATTCACGTTTTGAACTTTTGATAATGTAACCCTCTTGTCTGTAATGCTCCAAGTTCTTTCTGAAACGAGTTGATAGTAAAATCTTGATTGATCGGTAGTCCATATATGATTGAAAGAAATAACTTGAAATTCGTCCTCAGCTCGCGAAATTTTATCTTCAACTGCCAGTGTTTTCTTTTTTGAAAATACATTTTCTCCTTTCTTTGAAAACTCCATAAATTAATCTTCGTTTCAAGGAATTTATTGTCATTATGCCTATAAAATTTTATAGATTTCGTTTGAAATATCAGAAGTAAATTAACCATTCATATGTTTTTTCAATTTTATGTATTCTTTATATATAATATAGTGTATAATATAATGTAATATAATATTTATACACAATATATAATAAATAATATAAAGAATATTTATATATAACAAATACATTATATATTTTGCATATTTATATTCAAACTTGGATATTTCGATAAAATCTTTTTACGTGAACCACCTTTAGCAATTAGCTCGTGAGTATTCATCAATTTAGATCATGAATATGTGTCAATCAGCTTTCGATAATCGGTTTTGTACTTCTTATCAACAGTATTATCGCAGAAGTCATCAAAATCGTCAAAGTCATACGATACTCGCCTCGAAGGAAATGTTTTCTTAACACTTTGACCGCCATGTTACCCGAATTTAGGTAACAACTTTTTATATAGATTTAAAAATTAATTTTCTCGGTGACATACGGAGCATACCGAATTTTGTTGGGTGCATGAGATATAACAAGTTTAAGGGAAAAATCGTTAAGAAAAGCTTTGACTTTATGGTTTCTATTTCGTTAATGAAATTGTTTTATTGTATGAGTAATTTGATAAATACTAACTTGGCGGTTAATGTATTAATCGAATCAACATCTCAGCCATATCTTCACGAAGATAACAAATTCTGTGATTTATACAAAATTACGCGATTCCATAATTTCTTATTCATCCATTTATAATTGGTCATCGTAAAGACTATTTCTTCGATACACATTTGTATTTTTTCGTTAATTAATGAAATTATTTTAAAAGGCGATATTTTCATTTATATAATATAATGCACATCGCGTAGAAACTTAAAATAACAATTTTTAAATGAGGTTAGATATCAATTATTTTCAACAACTGGGCAAACCTACTGTGAAAAATATATAAAAACAACAAATTTATGTTTATACATAAGGGCGTTATTTTTATACACATTTATGTATTTTATACACTTATCACGATTTTTAGATGTGTTTTATAACACTCAACAATTATTATTTCAAAAGTATTGTTACGTCTGTCGAATCTTTCTTATAAGTATTATATAAAGCACGTAAAGAATTTTTTAAATCACTGGGAAGAAATAACTATTTTACTATCAACTTTGATGTAATGTAGCACGATATAAGAAATACTATATTCAGCAATGTCAAATGAACATTTTTTTACGTCAGATTGTTGTAAAGTTACACGCAGCTATGTAATATTTTAAAATCAAATATCATGTTAGATATAAATATACTCATGACCGGACATATAGAATAACATAAAACGTGAGAAAAAACGTAACAAAAACGAGAGATTTTCCAACTTGAATTCCACAGTTAACAGGTTAACACTTTGCGTACCGGTTAATTTTCGGAAAACTGAATTACGATTGGTAATTTTCAGTGAGATCAATTCACATCATTATACACAGAAAAACTCAGATATATTGTTACGTAATATATTTCAAATAGATAATCAATTCGAATCAAATTGAATATTACTTTAAATGTTCTGGTAATTAGCAAAGTTGCATAGCTAAGAGTCTTTATTAAAAACGAGATTTCTCTTTACAGTATGCGATGTGTTAAGTCGAATAATCGGGACTCAAACGTAGTTTCGAATCGTGTTATTAGGCGGAGTCGTCTGCTAACGAGTTAATGCAATTACCGGTGTATTGATGTGAACATAATAAAAAAATACCAGGGATGTGACCGAAACATTACAACTGTGTGTACAGAAAGGAATTACGTGAACGTTCATTCATTGATCGGCAGGTAATATTATTGCGCGCGTACAAGCACACTCGAGTCTCACGTTACAAAATAAATTACGCCCGCCCCGTCACATATGGAGTACGGTTATTTTCAAACACGATTGCAACGGAACCCCTGCATAAAAAAAAGACAAGAACAACAGCAAACAACTCGAACGATTGCCACACATTTTTGTTTACAGTTTTATGGGGACTGCACTCGCGTTTCAAAGGTAAACAATTATTTTCGAGTCACGCGATTTCGAATTTCAATCCGAAAGAACTCCTAAGTGGTATTCAACATGGTATTCTTCTTGTACTTTCAGGCAAAAACTTTTAAAACTCAATTGCAACATCTTGTTCGTATCTAGAGGAATCTGTGTCGTGCCGTTTTCCTACCTTGTACGTCGTTAATGGCTTCAAAATTAATTAATGTAAACAATCGATGATAAATATGGAAGGAATAAGGAACATACCGTAATAATACAAAGCATTAACTACGATTAATATGTGTAAATTTCAATAAATTTATTTTATACCACAATTACCTAGCAATTTAGTTGTATTCTGTATTTTTCAAATATAGGTTTTATATAGGATATTTGATACTCACTTCATAAATGTAATTTCCTGCAATAAAACGACAGGTGTGATGTAATATTTAATGGAGACAAAAATTTTCTATTTTCCTACTTAGTACTTACAAAGATGTTAGTGAATATTTATTATGTTATGTCAAATATTTTCTTCCTTGTTTGTTATTGATAAAAAGATTTAATGTACGTATTAACTGATGTCAATTACGTTTATTCTGAATTTACGCGAATGCGTAGTTTAGTTTGTAGTTCAAAACGTTGTTTTTCAATTGCCCAAGTCAGAAGAAGATTATTAAAAAAAACTATGTACTCTAGACAAAAAGCGAAATATCTAACAGATATGTAATAATTGTTTTAAATACCATGCTACAATATTCAATATTGATTTGTGTAGAATTTAATGGTAATTACAAGTTAATGTAACTAGAATATACAACGTACTTCGAATTACAATCAAGTAAATTCTCGACCAAATACCCTATATTTAGACAATAAATCATTAATAATAATAAAATTCAAATTTGAATTCGTATATATTTAGAGTATTCCGATCGAGCACTTAGAAAGTCTGCATTTCGGGGGTCAAACGAATCGAGAACTTTCTCCACCTCTATTTAAATAAATGAAGTTTAATCATCAATCAGAAAAGTAATTGTTCTATTATTTGAATTATGTATCTTTGTTAACATGTGTACGAGAGGCTATACTGTATTATAAAGTACAACTGTATAAGACATCTATTTCCAACGTCGTTAAATGTTAATACATACTTGTAATTAACTACAACATTCATAATTTCTCACCCTATTCTATTCCTTGCATTATACTCTGTATGAACATATTGCATTTTATTTAATTTTCTTGTAACTTTAAACTTACATAATAAATTACAATTTTAATAATAGTAACAATTCAAGCAAAATAACATCCGAAATAGACATAATCAACAAATTTGATTCCTTAGTGATTATTAAACCGTAAATTTACGATATAAATACAATCGAAAATTAATATAAGCAATTGTAATTGAACCAACTCACAATACCTGTAAAAATGGAAACGGCAAGATACTTTGTTTTGGGCAAATAATAAATTATTCCACATATCTTTTTTTTATCTTCTCTAATATAATTGAAGTGTCGAGTTATCGTTGTTGCGTACGTTCCACAATCTCATAAAGTTTCGTGGTAATCAGAATTTTCAGATTCGATGCCTTTTCCCGTGTTCAAGAATGATTTCTCGTTAGCAGTGTCACGATACTCGGTTAGCATTCCGTGACCAATTTTTTGAATTCTGGGGCCGCAAGCTATGATCATTGCGCAAGCCGATGAAGTGATAATTTACAATTACGCATGCATGATCTGCACTCCGCGCAAGAGAATCACTATACTGCTCACGGATCATAGGTTATCCATGTAACTCCGCCGTTGAGGCGCAATACGAAGCCGGCCCGTATTTATCAGGCATTATTAAAAGGCCGCGTGCACTTGGAGCATTCTCAGTACCGTCGCTACGCAAAACTGTTGGAAAAATATTTTTTTACGCGCATCCATGTCATGTTCGCGATAATTAATTTCGTTGGAGCGTCCAATCACACGTGGCCATCGTCGAAAGGCTGCACGGTTCATCGGTGACCCACGACAAATTATTCATGTCAGCAACTGACAATTTTCTGCATTAAAATACCACTTCGTATCGCCGATTATTTCGAAAATGACATATTTTAACATTCACTTTCGTATGGCAAATGCACAGTAATTTTTATTAGGAATAGCCGTTGCGGTGTTTATATATTAGCTTAGAGTTTAATGAAGACGCAAATGTAATTACGTGAAACTGTAATAACTAAAGTTAAATAATGCATAAAACTTGATGAGAAGATTCATTCTTTTCTCTATATTGAATATAGAGCTTTTAATTGTGCTCTTACGTTGTTGCAATTGTAAATTCTTCACTTACTTTGATCGTTCAGCTTTGCAAGTTAATATTTTATATGCTGTTCTTTATAACTATCTTGTATACTTAAAAGACCCAGATAAATGGAGGTGTTTAAAATTTCTGATTGTTGTCAAAATTAATTATGAATCTTGGAACAGACAAAAATATTAATTTTCTCCAATTAATAGTAGATAATTGTGGTTATTACAATGATTAAATCAATTTAAAGTTTAGATTTTTCAGCAGCAGTATCATACACAGCAGGATGCATGTATATAAAGTCATTGCATACCTAGATTTTTCCGTAGTTACGATCTTGATACCTATATCTGCACTAGAAATGAACGAATGTTTGACCTTCTGTGAAATAACAATTTTGTTCTGTTTTTACGTTACACAAAGATCATTTGATTACCCGTTGGACGTATTTTTAAAGATGCCCTGATCAGAATCAGTGAACAGTATCAATTGCAGAATCCATTTGTTATTATTAAAGTACACACTATTCGACGTGTGAGTTACCACCACAGGTTTCAATAATAGAATTTATAGTTACCATGTTTTATTAAATCTTTGTCTCATATATTTGTTACTAGGTTCATGAAAAGATTATTATTAGATACTATGTAATTTCCTAGCAGAAAAGAAATGATCTATTATAGGAGAAAATTTATAGCAAGGATTAAATATTTAGGAAAACGTAAAATATCATGTTCCTTTAGCTGACGTTAAAAAAATCATGTATTTTAAAAATTCAATATGAAGTGTTCACCGCAAGTCTGACTCGACATTATAAGTAAACGATTAAACACAACTTATTCCTTTTATGATGTATTAAGAAGATTAACTTAAGATGGTCATTAACTTCCTGAATATCATATAACACCGCGATAAAGTCATCACATGATGACTTTATGTACCAACGATATACATAAAATCGATTTCATTAGCATTCCGTAAAATATAAAATTGTGGTCGTTACATATAAATGAATCAAACAACGAGCATAGTAACGCCCAGTGTAAAATATCCATAAAACATTGAAACTCAATGAATGTTATTAGCTACGTAAATAAATAACTTACTGATACCGCTACTTGGTGACGAAATAATATTTAATACTTCAAGGAATCGAAATTTACAACGATACAAATAATCAGGTCCATTATCAGAATGAGTGTAACCTGAATTGTTTTTATACAGAAATTAATAAACGGTTTAATTTTGATCCTTCGTGTAGAGAGAACTCCAGAACATTATAATAAAGACCAGTGCAAAGTGAAAAGAGAAATAAATTCAATTTTTACGACTATAAACCTAAAGCTTATTCATAATTACTGGCGCAAATGAGAATAGTATCTATAAAACCGAGAAAAAAGCGTAAATTAATGAATGAATGAATGAAATAAATGATACACGATTAAATGAATCTGACATTGATATTTGACATTTGGTAAATGAATATACTGAATACAGAATCACCGAATCCTTCTAATTCACTAAGCTTCTTAATAAGATTTTCAATTTGTTCTACATTATCTTTAAGCCATGAAAATTTTGCAAATATTTGTGTTCTCGGTGAAAATAATTAGTAATGCAATCAAGGGGGGGGGGGGGCATCTAGAGAGGTCTTAAACATCAGTAAACTTTAGGAATTCTTTTGTCAATAACTATTAACTAAAAACTTTTGATTTTTCTGGGCGTATAACTATGACCTTTCGCTTTATATTTATATTTTTTCAATAATATAATTATTATCCATATATCGTTAAAATTTAAATAATATATTTCTATTTATAAATCCACAAAAGTGTTTGTCTTCGGATGTTTTAGTTGTTTGCAATCGAGTCCACGAGAAGGGAATAAAGCAGATTACAGTTATACACCCAGAAATAATCATAAGTTTTCACTTAATGGTTACTAACAAAAAAATTCCTAAAGTGTACCCATCTTTAGGACGTCTCTAGATGGGGTGACTCCATGAATCACTCGTTAAACCTTTTATTTTATTAGACTTCACATATTTATATGCATTACCTAGTTTGCTGATTATACCTGTATTGGACTATAGACTACTTTTCTGCAATCCTGTAAAATCTTTTGAATGGCAAGGAATTCAAATGCGAGATAATCATCACACGTTAATTATGATACTGTGGACTTCATACCTACTCTTAGAACATGTTCAAACATGTAAAACAGGAGGTAATGTCAAGTGAGTAAAGTATTACTGACACATACGTTGTTATGGCACAGCATACAGTCTTGATCGATACTTTATTCATGATACTCCAATGCTCGTTAGCAAACTAATACCGCGGATGCAGATGTAATGCGATGAGAATAATGTAGATGCGTACAGATAATATTCTTCAACTTCAATAGTTAGAACAAGTGTATATCCGACTGTGTCGCTGTGGACTTTTCAATGATTACGTGCGTTACAGTCGACTAATTACGTATGTACATACAAATTACATTTTTATATTACTATTGGTAAGCAATTTTGCTATTCATGGAAGTAGGAGAATGATTATGTTAATAAAGAGAAATTTTTAGGTAGAAATTTTACGTATACCGGGTATTTTCAATCTCATGATACACATAAAAATAAGATAATTCTACGTGAAAAAATAACTCCAAAAGACACAATCAAATTTGTTTTCTTGAGGCTTCAATTTAGAGGAAATCGGATTTGAAATTTATATTGCGAATGTACATAAGTGTACGCACTCTCACTGAATTTTCAAGACTCATCTATGTATTTGAGATTAAAGCCCCGTAAGAGAAAACATCATTCTACATTTTCGATTTATTTTTTCATGTACTATGATTTACTTCTGATAATTAAGAAAAATTTTCATAATTGATTTTCTCGAGAATGAGATTCTGTATAAAAAAATTGTATTCCTTCTTTTCGGCTTATTTTTATATATAAATAATTCTGAAAGTTTCTGGATATTGATACTTTCACTCTTAGAGAACGTTTTAAATGATTTTATACGTGACTAGGGCCATGAAAATTTTTACTTTTCAAATCTAGGTATTTTTATAAACGTATTTCTACGAGATGTGCAGATCTTTTTATTGAATTTAATATAATCAGCTAACAACTAAAGTTAAAAAAATTAGAAGCTAAATAAAGTCTTCGCAAATCTAAGTTGAAATCAAACTAACTACCATCATTAGAGGGTTAATCGCAAATGATAAGTAGAATAATTCTAGAGGGTAACATTCGGTCACACGTGATGCGCAAACTATCTAAAAACTGCAGTATATGATATCTTAAGATTATATTAATATATCTGAAGTGCAATAATCGCAACATTCTCCCTATTTAAAATTAATAATCCTCTTAATTAGTAGAAAATATTCTTATCCAATTTTCGTTCTCATATAATCGTTCATAAAGGTACGAATTTTCATAATAACCTGCAGTCTAGTCATTAGTAACCAATAACAAATATGATGGAAGTTTATACATAAAGAATGACAAAATTGTTCATATGATAAATGAAAGTATGATTTGTTACCCACCCAAAAATGAATTTGAAAGACTACAGGCCAATATATTTTATTAGTCTGCTTTCGAGAAAATTAAGATTCTTATATAGTATGTAAATTGTGACAATGTTATATTTCTATGGCGGTTTTAGAAACAAAACTATTTTTGGATTATAATATGATCTTATAATATGCACAAGGATCATTGTTGGTAAGTTATGTGTTGTCGCAATCTTCGTCGGATACTGAGGAAATCTCAGAATCGAAAGCCAAGTGAATTTAACGTGATTTTTTAAATTTGGAAAAGGTTATTATTTTGGCGTTTTTCCACGCTGTTGGGAAATGGTACAGTTTGTAGCTTTACCTACACGCATAGATATAATACAGTAATACTTATATAATGTATTTACAATCATCAGCTGTTCTGTACTTTTCCATGATGCTTCGAATTATGATGAATATTATGTTCTTTATATAATTAATACTATAGGATTGTAATTTTGTTTTCGTTTTTTATCAGTTGTCATCAATTAACTGTGTGATTTAATCGTCGAGATGGACCTTTGCTTTGGTGCAGACTTTCTCATATATTAAAGTAATTGCTTTATGGAATTTAACAAATTGAGAATCTAATCTATATGGTAGTTATTATAATATTATGCATGCGGCATTACCTCAGAAATCTACTAGTGACAAGTATTAATGTATTGCTGTGTCATAGTTATAATTTGTCAGCAGCATGAACACGAATCTAATGATGTTCAAATGTGCAGAACATCATAGTTAAACCATCGACATGAAACTTAACAGTATTTTGAAGATTCATATGATTATTATGAATAATTATTATCATTCACAACGTTCACAAACACACTCATTCAAATTATCAACTTTAGTTGGTCTGTAAATGCATTTCTATCAGAATTCTGTCATCTTATACAATTTCTTAAGAATAAGGATTCATTCTATCTTTACTAGTATTATATTATAAAGTGATGCAAAGAATTTAATAAATAAAAAAGATAATAATAATGAAAATCAAAAAATAAGATTATATACTCGTAATATAGAGGTATTGCTGAGTGTTTTAACAAAATACCAGCAATAATCTTCTAAACACTTGGAATTTGTAAAGAAGACAGAAGATCGCAAGTTTCATAAAAATAGGAAAGACCAGAAGTGCTGATATCTGAATAGGTGTTTAAAAAACAATGTTACGTGTATTGATGCTCGATCTATTTACACTTGCCGCGAAAATGCACGGAAAGAGACCAGATTAACACAAAAATAGGTCGAGTACGCAAACAATACAGTCATTCCTTCACAGTAAAAAGATATGATCGAATTTTACAGAAAGTACACTATTTAAATAAATTAAAGCTTCCACTACACTACCAATTAGATACAATACAACCTCGAAAGAACATCTTGCGTAAAAAGAGTCTTAAAAGTTTCTTTCTCAAAAGGATGAACTTTTATAGTACAAAAATATTAAAGTAAATACCATCACCTATACGTAAACGTATTTGTGCCTGTGATGTATCTTATCCTGTGAAATCGGAAACATTATAAGAACTTACTGAAAAATATAATATCTAAGTCTGTTTTGAGTTTTTAAGTTACTGAAGGATTAAGTTAGTTTCATGACAAGATAACGTTTCCAATCACAGAACAAAGCTTCTACGAGAAATTATTTGAAGGAAAATTCAACCACTACAAATACCATTGCAAAACGGTCATCATTGCACGTATTAAATAAATAAATTTACTTAATTTTACATAGAACCCTACCACACGCATAACACATTTCATGTATTAGTTATTTCTGAAATCATGTCAGTAATTACATAGCAATTAGTAATGATTTAATCATTTATATCACATAAACATTGCCCATTGAATAGGTAAATATTACCTTTTATAATCTTTTCATTAAAATGAAACAATCAATTCGTCACTAGCAGTTTGAACCAAATTGCGACTTGTTTATTTTTGTCACATGCTACGCGACACTTCGCCGGTGTCATTCGAAAATCAATTTCCACACCCTATTTTCCTCGTTGTGAGCAGATTTTTTTCAATCTCTGCAAGTATTATCTTTACATAACAGTTTCGAAGGCAGCTATCGTGACGACGTGATCGGACCCCGCCTATCTACATCTGCATCGGAGCGCTGTTAAAAAGTACAGAGCGATTACGCAAGCTGGCGACCACACGGTGCGGCGCTTATATGAGCGTGGCTAAGTTTAGAGCGCCGCGATATGCCCGCGCGCATAGCCGCCACTTTCTACCCGCGCTGCCGACACTTGTTGGATAACGAGACCATGAGAGTCCCGGCGCAGAAGCGGCCGAGCCGTTCCGGAAACGGCCGATCGCGACGGCACCCACGGCTCGTTCGAAACGCGAAAAAGCGCGCGAAACGCTCGCAACTTCGATCTCGATACGTCGCACGGTGCACGATTTCGTTGTTTCAGCTGGTCTACATTAAAAGTACCTATCTATTTCATTTTTAAATATTAATTATACACTGTTTAATATTAATTTAACATTAATTATATAAAGTTAACACGTTGACGCTCATTTTGAAATCGGTGAGTGCTTCCAAAAACACACTTCTTTTTTGTTTTTTGTCAGTCAGTTGGTTCTTGCGGTGTTCGATCAAGATTTCATGTTTACAGATTAAAATTATTGTATTTGTTAATAAATTTTCTTAAAAAAAGGTAGACGTCTATAGTCGTCATTTGTTTTTGACAGCTTCGATTTCTCTGATACGCAAAAAACGATTATAGACGTTTTGATGTCTAACGATATTGTTTGAAAATAATTTAGGGAAAAATGAAAGAGGTATATTTTTATAAACATAACTTTATTTTGAACATGATTTTCATTTACATTCCTTTTTAATGTAACACAAAATTGAAAGATACAAGAACAAAAACAACACAACACTTTATAACGGCTACGAATTATTTTCGTTGGAGGAGTTTCCTAGCGTAATTGTTTTACTTCAACAATTATTGAAAGAAAGCTAAAGGATTTAGAGGGTAATAAATTCAACAGTGATATACATTTTTTTAATTGTTTCATAATACTAAAAATGTAGGACTGCTATAGACGTCGTTTGCATCTACAAGAACACGCAATGGACGTCTATAGACGTCATTTACGTCAACGTGTTAATTATATATTGGTTATTAATTATTAATTGTTGTATTAATAACTAAATTATTTAGTCATTCAAATAATCGAAATAATAAATGTCAGTACATAGTTATTTTCCAGTATGGTAATTCCAGGTGAGATGGTCCTCGATTTCGTTAAAATTGTAAAATATTTTCAATTTTCTTGAGTGGCATACTAAAACCTGTTTAACTGATATCCTTATATACGTACATTTATTTTCATAAATATATTTTAGTTTTTGTTAGGTATCAATAATATCTGTGACGCAGTAGTTCCTTTTTAAAAAGTGGACCATTTATTTAACACTAAGCCTACCGAGCAGTTGAACAGACTTTTCGTAATTCCTCTATAGGTGCTTCAAGGGTGCATCTGTCGAAACTTATAAGATATTTACAATTCAGTTTGCGTATTGCTAAGTCAATTTCTTTAATACTTTCTTAGAGAAATATCTGTTGTCTTTTTAATAATTGCAAAAAGAAGACATCAGCAATGGTTCGTTTTGACCTGTCCGGTAGGCCTGGTGTTAAGAATTCGATACACAATTTAAATACTTCTGCTGAAAGTTTCGAATATTCTAAACAGTCCTCGTCTGTAAGCGTGTAAGATAACGCTTTAACACGTTCACGGACATTTCATTAAATCGAAGTAATGTGTCAGAACGCAAATGTGTTCTACTAATCTAGTCAACATTCTAAGGTCTGCTTTTTGTATAACAATTACCGAATGTGTATTCCGATATTATCAAAAGTATTAAAACAAAAGATTAGCACAACCGTTTCATCCCCAAATGTGTTAACGTTGCGCACTTCTATAGGTTGGCTGACTAAAAGTCTAGGCAAAAAATGGACTTAAAGCTTACTTTCAAGACTGCCTAATACATTAGTAATGAATACGAAATATAAGGTAGATTATGTTATGAAGGTGAAATATTAAATTGTTAATGTATAGGATGTGAAATTATGTTACAATACTGGCAACTATTCCGTACGACTAGCTAGAGGTAGATCGACCATTTTAATGTGCGCATTTGCGAGAAAACAGCGGCATGTTTGGAAACTGCAGCTGCTAATTGTAAGAGCCTGACACGGGAGAACATTCGCATAAATTGCGGATTAATATGTTCTCGGTTGAAAAGCGCACACCAACACACAGTGGTTAAAATCTTAACGCGTAGGCAGCTGCGTAACAAAGACTATAACTTTAATCTTTTTCATTAAATTTAATTGAACTCGTCTCACAGATTTGATTGAAAACTGTATTTTACGAAGGCAAGAAAGGTATTACTGAATTGCAAATATTCCCAGTTCAAGACTTACTGAGTAACGAAAGCAAAAAATAGACAAAATAAATGGCAATGCGTTACTAAGGAAAAAGTGGGAGATCTCCTCATTCGGTTGGCTAAGTTTTAATACACGAAATCGAAGGTCATTATAAAAATAAATGTTTCAACTCCTTTCCATACAATATCGAGTTATACTCGTGAGGAAGTTCTCAATCCAAGCTTACAAAAATTAAATGTCACTTCATTATTTTGGGTCAAATTAAATACTATTTTTTCATTATTAGTTGTTATATTTTGAAGTAAAGTTGGATATGGATGAATTGGGAAATTTTTTTTGCTTTTTGGTAAATTCTTAAAGTCAAAGTTATCCTAGCGAGCGTGATTATAATAGAAATCATAGGGTAAGGGGTTAAAGTGTTTTTTAGGTCAAGAATAATTTTTTAAAAATAAAGATTTGAATTTACTTGCGCATGTTTATGTACTCAAATAATTACTAAAAATAACCAAATTTTTATTTTCTTTAGAATAGATATAATACAATTTTTCGTACGGAAAAATGTTTAATTTATGTTTTTCAAAATTAACTATGAATAATATCGTTAGCATCAAAATATGTGGATATTACTTAGAAGATGTGTAAAGAAAGAAAAAAGTAAATATTCTAGTTGCTCAATAGCTTTTCCTTCCATACTTTAGCTTTTAAAAAAATTATGTTTAGAATATTTAGAAACTTGTATGATAACTTACTTTCTAAAATTTGAACTGTTATGATCACTGAACTCACAAAATGTCATCGTTGTATGCGCTGCATTATATGTTTGTGGCAAAGATTCAGAAATTTATTCCGTTACATAAAGTTAATATCTAAATAATAAGTATTATAGTAAATGTGTATTTGTGAATTTGAACTGTTAAACAATGTTTATGTTTGTTAAACGTAACACAATAGAAAATTCGACAAATTAAGATTTATCGACTTATAATATTACAGATGTGACCAAGTTCTTACAATTCAGAAAAAGATAAAAAATTGCGAAAGTTAATTACCTATGCGTATTCACTTGTACGTACATAGCAAACCCCAAATAGGAAATTGTAAAACTTCGTACTTACCTGCAACAGAAAAGAAAGCAAAATATTACTACACTTACGTATTAATTCATTTTTTGTATTAAAATTGTAAATAACATATAGCTATTCAACCAAAAAACATTTTATTATACTTTTGTGTTTCAGCTATCGCAGCTTTTATTTTTAATTTGTCTTATCACGTGATCTTCAATACATCAATTACTTCTATAAATCGAATGCTGTCTTTTTTATCATAAAATTCACAAGAAATATTAAAATTAACGGAAATACTTCACATTCTACTCTTTAGTTACGCGTCTTGTAGGAAAACATATAAAATAGTTTTCAAGCATAAAAAATTATTTTAATTTTGAAAACAATTATAATTATCGCATGTACCAAAATAATCTGAAAATAACGATCACGCACTAAAACTCTAAAATATCGAGTTACGTTCTTTAAAATGATTTTATACTAACTTAAAAAGATACAAATATTTTAAACGCGACTGCTAATGAGTTATTAATATCTACTTTTAGGCGTTCTACTTTGCAATATTTTTAATTTTCAGTGAAAATCATTAAAACGTGGTAATGGTTCTGAGACTATTGAGAGTACTAATTAAAGGATAGAATTTCTATAATTATTGTGAATATAAAATAATAAAGTATGTAATTGAGTTTCGAATCAAATACTATGGTAATTAGAAGCAAAATAATGATTTTCCACGTTCATTTCACAGCGAGTTTTAAATTCCACGATTTGAACCCCGGGCGAATCTAAGTCGTTAAACCGTAAAGAGTGAAAACGAATGTGAATAAAATTTTAATACGAACGAACGTACACACGGCCACTTTCTTCGGTATTTTCACGCATGTTTTCGTTACGAAATCCTGACAGAACGGCGCCGTTTCGACACATTTCGTATTCAAACCTGCGTTTCTCGGTTCTCCTGTGAAGCAAAACTGGTTCCTGAATACGCACCAAACACTAATTAGTAGACTGCAGCTGTTTATGCAAATATAAGCTTTTATACAGAAAATTATAGAAACTTGAATCAAGGTATGATACTAAAATAATCAAAATGTACTCATCGTTCGAGTTCCATCAAGTGTTTGTTCACATCCCGAATAGAGCATCGTTGAATATCCGGCAACTCGAAACATTAGACAATCATGTTACCTATAAATTTTTTAATATTCCTAATTTACCGATTAGACTGGAAATCATTTAACATAAGAAAATCTTTAAATTCGAGAAACACTTTCCAACTGCCACTGTGATCAATATGTTACACCCATTCCTCCATTTACGCGATACTTTTTTATGTGAGTCTCTTTTTTACGTGACAAATTATAACGTTATTTACATGGTATTATTTATACACAATCTAAATTTAGTGACACCGAAAAATCTTTGCTTTTATTTTCTGAAATGTCATCGTTATGCTTTTTTTGTTAAGCTACGTGAAATAAGTATGTATTTCGAAAACTTATATTAGCTTTTCTTTGCAGTATTTCGTGTTATTTTTCCCTTGTACGAAACGTTCATTTCACTGGCCTTGCTTATTTACTAATTAACATGTCGACTGTCATGTCACTGACGTCCGGCACTGTAACTTTCATTGGCGATGCGGAGGCCACCGGTGACCGGCGATGCTAAAATTAACTAAAGAATCTGATTTGGATAAACGATGAACTTTTTGAACTGTTCAACGTTAATAGTATTGAAACACTAGCTAACAACCTCGATCAAAGTAAATACACGAAGTATAATAACATAGTGCCTTAAAACTGTAATGAAAGAGTTCACAAAATTAAATTTATAAAGACGTTCCTCTTTTTCATCGAAAATTCTATCAGATCTCACAGAAAATCAGAACGTTATTAAATTTCATCAAACACTTTACTGTATCGAAAAACGCACCATAAATGTACAAAAATCAATGACGTCTAATTATTTTTTTTCTTTCAATTTAGAATCATACTGTGGTATGTTTTCACTTAATCCTTATTTCACTGTACCATAAGCTTTCTATTTTCCGCGGCGAACGTTATTACAGGTGTTTAAGACAAAGACAATTTCGAAACTTTTCGGCTGGCTAACCATATTTTAAGAAGATCCGTTCATCTAACAGAGCCATCAAAATATCCATTTCTGAGAAATCTGGGTACGAAAACCAAAGAACTTTGCTCACTAAATAACCTTTTTATTTCTGTTATTTTTTTATTATTTAGAATGCACATTTTCAGAAAAATGTGAGAATATGTTTTGGTACGCAGCATTTTTTCGGAATTTTAGAATTGTAAAATTGAGAACAAAACTGATTTTTGAATGAAACAGTGCTGGTTTTTATCTGCAAAACAAAAACTAATTACCAGAATTTTATTTCCAGAATAAGCTTGTAAAGTTTAAAATCGAGTGAATCTAGTTACTTTTGAGGTATCCTGATCGCGCATTTTAAAAACCTGTGTTTGAAAGTTTTGCGTATAATTATTCTCCAAAAAGGAAATTAATTATTTCAATTTTACGGAATGAAATGTGTAAGTTGGGTTGGGTTATATGTTGAACTCATTATTATTATCGATAAGATTCATCAAGAGATATTAATTATTACCAATGTCAATAGGTATTGTCAACAGGATGGTGCACGAGCATGTAACGTACGCATCATAACAGATTACCTACAACGAGCTTATTGCAACAATTGGTTTGAAACACGTACTACAACATCATAATCAGCGTACTTTCCGGACTTAACCCCTCTTAATTTCTTTTTGCGGGGGCACTTGAAGATAAAGCACATATATTTAGCTCTATTTGTTTCTGCGAAAAAACGAATTCGATTACAGTGTTCTAACAGAAACAATAGCTATCTAAATTACGTTATGAAAAGCATGTAAAAATACTATACGAAGTACTTACTACGTTACATTTTAGCTTGCGTGATACTAATTTTTACCCATCCGATAGTTCTAGTGTTAATCAAATATACGACTTACAAACAATTTGAAATACTTCACGGAGTGTTTATTTTTTTAACATTACAGTTCAATAGTTGTTCGCGCGAACTGTTTCATAGAATTGATTCCTGTGCAAAAAATATGCGGTTCTATTTAGAAGAAGAGTGCATATGCATTTTCATGTGCAGCACTGCATTTACGAGAAAACTAAACTCGTAAAAAACTGGACCTTCCTGTGCTACTCGATTTTATCCTCTACAACTTTCTTCTGTTACTAACCGAACTCGACATACAAACTGTCCCAATTGTATGGCTGAGCCGCACAAAATAAAATTTACTTTGACTCATATAATAAGTCCATCTGCTATAGCTGACGCTTAAATCTATATTTGATCTTATCTACGAATCGTAGACTACGGTGTTGTCTTTTCAAGTATTCTATTGCGCGAAAGTCTATTTTCGTTTTTCTTTACTACATTTAAATTGACATTTTGATCGGTATTTTGAAGCACTATTTACCAAGACCTATATGAACGAACACTTATTTTTCTAGGAACAATGAAGTGTATAATAAACATTCGTAAATCTAGTATTGAAGAAGCATATGACAATGTATACAACTAATTTCGTTATAAATGAACCGCAAAGGTTTCTGTAACTGTTGCCTATAAACCCGCTAACAATTTATGTCTAATAGATTGCTGATTCTGAGTTCTTTGTATATATGTAGATTCAACTTTTGTTTGACACATTCGTTCGTATTACTGATATATAGTACTCTACATTTTTTTTAAACAGAACTTATTTTTATCTCGGAAATGATTGAGTTTTCCACGCATGTTCATTCGTTTTTTTTTACTCACAATCAGTTTAGTGAGTTTTATACGCCTTGTCATTTGTGCGTTATAATTCAGAAACACCCTATACAATAACAAGTATATTCACATATTGGAAAAACAATTTAACAATTTAATCATTGCAGATATAAAATAACCACGTTCCTCCTGAAACGTCGAATTTACTTTCTAAATTAAGCATAACAAGCTAATACATTTGAAAAATTATAAATTCTCATGGGAGTTTCTTGTTTTCGTTGAATCTGTGCAGTGCTAAACGGTTAAGAGAGAAATCGCTATGAATAATCTTAACTTTTAAATTTGTACATTTGCAATACAAAATACTGATCATTTTTTATAGACCGTTAGAATACTTTTCCGAACCATTATAAAACCTTACTCCCTTACTTAGAAATTCAAATAACAAAGCAGAATAATTATTTGTTACTTAAACAAATTTTACGTTCGGAGAGAATTAGTAGCTAAACTTCAATTACAGGAGCAAATATAAAAATATTACATAGTCAATTTTGGAGATCGTTGTTCAACCGCTTTTATGCTACGCCTAATTTAAAGAGACGCCACTCTGAGGTAATAAAAGTAAAAATAGAAACGGCACGCAGCAGAAAAGAAACGCAAAACGAGCGCTTTTAATTCGAATGTTATTGACAAAGGAACTTATAATTAGAGAAAACCAAGTAGATATATCAAGTTATTAATTGAATATAATACATCAATGCATCGACTGCCTACGTTAGATAGGTAGATTCATACGAACCTAAAATGAAAACAAATGATTTCGAAAGCTCACATGGATCGTAAACTTTCAGTATAAAAATAGAAATTCAAGCACAAATATGATTCAAATTACTAATTTTAATTTGCAACTGCTCCATTGTAGACAATACTATAAATAAATCATCACGAAGGCTATTTATCATTCGTTAAGCTACGCTTTCATTTAAGTAAAGAACTGTTTATTTGTAAACAAGGACCATTATATATTTATTCAAAGAAAACTATACTCGAAGCTCATTCTCATTTACAATTAAAATGCTATTCCGACTTATCAATTGTTGCGAAATTGTTTAACTTTTAAACTGTCTCAACATTAAAATAAGTAAATAATTTGTAGTAGTTATATTATACAAGTCATAAAGACTCTTCATTAACTTATTTAGGAAAATAATTTTCACGAATAAGTCAATTTAAAAATGCGTCCATCGGATACTACAAGGTCTTTAACACAAAGTTTACAGGCATTTATTATGCGTTTCATTTTATTGTTCTCAGAAAAATATTTGTTCATTCATACAGATCACGGAAATTACAGCTCCCAAAATAAAGCTTGCACTAGTCTCTGATGAAATTTGGTAAACTTTTACCAAACAATGTTCATCAAATTCAACATTCATCAAATCGACAGGTTCCAGAAATCTAGTGCTAACACTTTAATGACCGCTAAATTCTTTAAACAAATTAGGCAGTTTTCATATTTCCTCGTATTTTGCACGCGTTCCACTAACGTTGTCTATTCCAATATTCTTTTAGAGTGTGGTAGGCTGTATAAGAGTATACAGCTTCCTTCAATTGCGTCGTTTTGTAAAAACACCTAAAGATGTCCTCGATAAATAACAGTCAATTATCGAAGGACGTCTCAAGACGTCTGTGGTCATTAACACGTTAAGGGTTCAATCAAAATTCGTTCAACTGTGGTCGACGAACCACGTGTTTCCCTGTTATGCACGACCCGTAACACGAAATACGTACAGTGAGTCACAGCCAAAATCGTACATCACATATACGAATACGTTTCGTCTCGTGAAAAAGTTCAGGAAGGATATGGGAGAAAAAATATCATGAATCTATATTGTAAATGGATCTATATTTATTATGTAGTAGTATCAAAAGGAACAAAGTTGTCTAAATATAAAAAAAGCAAAGTTACTATAATTCAGCCTGGAAAACGTCTCACAGCTAAAATCGTACATTTGTAGAAAAGTGACCAACAATTTGTTTAAATTAAAAATTAATATTTTGTTGGGTGCCCACGACTACATTCTACCGCACGCAATCTATTTGGCATAGATTTTACCAATTTTTCAGTAAAACTGGGTTCAATTTTTCTCCATTCCTCCATTAATACCCTTTTTAAATCATTTTTATTTTTAATAGTATGTTTCCGGATTCTAATCTCTAATTCATTCCAGACGTGCTCTATTACGTTCAAATCAGGTGATTGTGGAGGAGCGTTTAGTACTTTAGGGCAATTATACAGTACCCACATTTTGGCTACATGCGATGTGTGTTTGGGATCATTGTCGCTATAAAACTTAAACGAATTCAAAATCCCTAATTTTTCGGCACTGTGCCTCAAATTGTTTTTCAAAATATTTATGTAATCATATTTATTCATGTTACCTTCGATAAATGCTAAGTTACCCACTCCGGCAGCGGTCAAGCAGCCCCAGACCATTACTGATTGCCCTCCATGTTTCACGGTACTGTTTAAATTTTGTATTTTAAACTCCTCATTTGGTCGACGCCACCCCATAATTTTTCCATCTGAATGAAATATGTTAAATTTACTTTCGTCCGTAAATATAGTTTCTTTCCAAAAATCAAAATCTTTGTATATATATTCTCTTGCGAAATCTAGTCTCTTTCTTCTATTCTTCTCGTTTGTAAGAGGCTTATTCCCAGCTGTACAACCGTGAAAATTATGTTTTCTGAGTATTCTTCTTATTGTTTCTGGATTTACACTTTTCCCTAAATATGTTTCTACTTCATTAGTAAGTTTAGGTGCACTGATCTTCGGATTCTCTTTAATTTTTCGTACTATCCATCTTTCGTCGTACGCGTTGAACTTTTTCTTTGGAACTTTTCTTGACGCATTACTTATTCTATTTTCGTTTTGGTATCGTTTTACAATATACTGAACAGTACTGGCACTTCTACCAATAATCTTCGCAATTTCACGATAGCTTTTTCCACTTTGAAAATTTCTTATAACTATTTGTCGCTCTTCTATCGTTGTCTGCTTCATTATTACTATCTTTCTCTTTTTTTTTCAACTACGAACCTTACGACGCTAAACGACAACTGCGAATACGCCAAACAATGTAATCTTTCATTTGTTCCATAATTTTCATGTTTTCAGGGATTCCCCTTGGGGAATATTACAAAATATATATACTGTACGATTTTAGCTGTGAGACGTTTTCCAGACTGAATCATAGTAACTTTGTTTTTTTTTATATTTAGACAACTTTGTTCCTTTTGATACTACTATATAATAAATATAGATACATTTACAATATAGATTCATGATATTTTTTCCCCCATATCTTTCCTGAACTTTTTCACGAGATGAAACGTATTCGTATATGTGATGTACGATTTTGACTGTGACTCACTGTACGTGTTTCAACGGCTAGTCTTCGCGTTCGAGCGATCTCTGGCCGCTTGAGGTTGACTTTGACCCCAAGCTGGCGAGCGCGATTGGTGACGAGAGTAGCGTATAATTATGTACGCGACTCCCAATCATACAAACGTATCAGTGTACGAATACGCGAACACGGACAAACGCAGCAAAGCTCGTAGAGGCGAGTGTGCGTGCGCGGAAATACAGTCGCATTAAGATACGTCGGAGTCGGTGGAATTGCGACGCGAGTAGAGAGCCAGTCGTGCCCCTTTCGTCGCGCGCGACGATTGGTCCACTCCGTGTCGCTCTGCTAGCAGTACTTCGTTTACTACGCATAAGAAACACAACGTACAGTCTTGACAAACAGTCTGAGAGAGTCTTGGCACAGAGAGACGTGTCCCCGTCGCTCGGGATGGCGATCGTAGATCCGAGAACCAATTATAGAACCTTCCCGCGCTCCTTGAACATTCATTATTAATAGAAATAAATCATTCCAATACAAATACACAGCGAATTGCGCGAACATTCACGGGATTATTGTTTTCAGATGATTCGTATTAATTAAAAAGGTAATTCCGAGGTTTCTGTCGATGGGAATCGTGCAGTTCAGTAATAGAGGTTTTCGATGTGTCTTCCATGGGAAAAGTAATTATTCGATAGAACATGCGATGACTTCGTATGACAAAAGTATTCTTATTCGTAGATACAATTCATGCGAAACGTTAAAAATATATCGGCGGTTTATATTTTATTGGGTCATCGTTGGACTCGACGACGATACTTCTTAAACGATCTGTAATTGATTTTTAATCGATTCGATATATTGCGAACTAATTTTTTTCGCACATTTTAGTTCTGTATTATTTTCAACTTTTTTGTAGTCTCGTTCTAAACCTTTTTAATTTACAATTTCATAATTTCATAATACTCTCTCTATTTCTGCGCGTAGGTCGTTGAATGGGATTTATATCAGGGCTTTTTCGGAACACGTTGCCAAAACATCTTTTGCAATACCTATCGTTTAACAATATAAACAGTAGACATTCGAAAGATAAATTACTTTCTAATTAAAATTCATCGGAATTTCGCATTAAATGATTTCGTATTATATTCGAAAATGATGTCACCATCACCATTCAGATCCATACCATAATATTCTCTATTCATGCTTATTGTCAATTTTTAAAGGCTTACTTTACTTTCACCTTGATTAAAGAAAATTACATGTTTCTAAAAAACGAATTTGAAACTTTGATGGAAGTAGCTTTACTTGCATGCATGGTTAAATACCTTTATGCTTGAAATTCTTCGACGAGTTTCAATGTATTTCTTTATTGCTCCTTTATTAATAAACACTGCCAACTTTGGTTCATTTATCTCTGGATTGTTTTGTATTTCACTTTCAACAGTTATTTGCTTCTAATTTGTTGTATAACTTTATCCCAGTTTGTTCGTGTGATCTTTTTGTCACAATTTCATTGAATTTTTTAATTCCTAATTACGTACTGAATTATGGATATGGTCCTATTCGTTAAGCGCGCACTTTTTAAACATGATTTTCCATCATTTTATCATTTAAATATCAACCTCCTTCTCACTGTAAACACTTCACTACCCTCGCGACCCAGTTTTCATGCTATCAACTTGCAAGAATGTGACATGACGTGCTGGCATTGTCTAATTGTGCGGTTCGGTAGTCTTGAAGAAGACATAGTATCTTTACATATATTTTGAACTACCATTTTTCTAGCTCTATCTAATTTAACCGAATAAAAATTTCAGAATACTTGTTGATAGGAATCTTTAATGTGGTTGTAAATTTCGTTTGCAAATATGAATAATAATAATTACATTAATATAATATTATTAAAGGTCCAATTCAAACTTTCACTATTTTAGTTTCTCTGGTATTGAAACTTGTACAAATACGTGAATTTATACGTCAGCTTATTCATCGCACGTTCATAGAGAATTATTAATTTGTACTATATTTACTTATTTAAAGTTCGAATTTTTATAGAAATTGAGTAAATAAAGATACATTCATAAATTAAAAAGGATTTATTGTACATCTTATTATTATATAAGAATATAATTTTCTGAAATTTTAAAATGTCCAACGAAAATAATTCTTAACTTTCTATCTACTTGCAAGAAAATATTATCGTCAGTTATAAGTAAACGATACCAATGGATGAGAATGCTTTATGCTTCCGGTATAAGTGATAGTAATTTTTCCTGATTTATGATTATCTACATTACTATGTCTAGTTTATTCCTAGCCAATAATAGCTCGGTTGCGTTTCCTCTGAAATTACGGGAAATTTGATAACAGAAGAAATGAATACACAAAAATGATCGAGCTAGTCTCCTTCCCAATACTGATAAGCCCGCCACCAATGTGGAGGTGGTAAAGCGATACCGACAGATGTTTGTTACTGGAAGCTTATCAGAGAACGGAGCGACACTTGTCGACAAGATAATTAACGTGCAAGTAACGTTACGTCAAAATTCCATCGACACTTTAGACTGTAACAGAATAAATCAGGTTTAGCTTCCGAGAGCCGCCTACCGCTTTATTAACCTTTAACCCTTTGCGCTCCTATGTCGAGCGTAACTCGACATCAGTTTTATTCACAGGTGTGCTCCTTTGTCAAAATATTTTTAAAATAGACTATATTATTATGTTATTTTCAATATTATTAGGAAGAAGAATCGTTTACACTGTTCTCTACGAACTATCTGTTTCTGAAAATGCATTTCAAATAAAATATCGTAATAATACAGAGTTATCGAGAAAAAAATGCAAAAGAAATTCGAAGTGCAAAGGTTAAGTATGAACCGTGAATTTTGAAACCAGTGAAATTGTCCTTATACCGTTAATACTATTGCTACGTAGAGATATTTGAATAAGTAAAAACAAATAAATGCAATATAATAAATTTTGTAATCTTTGTTTATCCGTATTTCTAATGTTAAAAATTCTGTTCGTAAGACGAAACTGATTTTTCTGTCGTTCGACATGGTTTAGTATTAAAATTCTGAACGACTGCTGCCACACGAAAACAAATACAGATGATAAGTAATTTCTCTTTTTCTTTCAACTGTTTCGAGAGTAACATTTACTTTTGATTCATCATTACATTTCACTTCGTTAATAATTGTGTTTCCTCGTGACAATTTTATGTGAAAAATAGACATGTTTCGTTATATCTATTGTTATACATTTTCTATAAAAAATACATATAACAACTGCAATTATAATATTCTGTAGTTTCAATCTCTATAGAAACTTAATAACTATTTAAATCACGATAATCACATAACATTTATTTATTTATTTATTTGCATAACATTTCGAAACCACTTGCACACTGTAGCGCAAATAAAGATGTTGTAAAAGTAAAAATATTAATGTAATAAATAATGTAATTCGTAATTTTTGCATTGCAATATTGCAATTTTCGATTCCAGAACCTCTAATAATTAACCTATAAATAATGATCAGGAATCATCCTATCTAGTCGTGATTCAAGAAAATATCGAAACGTGACAAATAACTGTCGGACATTAACGAACTTTAGGAATATTTGAAAATTTATTGTGCGCAGAATCGTCATGCCTGCTTGCATTTCTATAAACAAATAAAATAACTATGCAATTATTCACGAATTTCTCATGAATTTACTTACAAATTTCTATTGATTAACGTATTAATATAAAAAAGAGGAATTATCTCTTCATTTATATTTACTTATACCCAATAATATTCTGTTTCTTTTTATTTACTTACCTAAAAATAGAGTAGTCTTACAATGAATTGCTATTCGTCAACAGTTTCATCTACTGACGTGCTGAGGATCGAAATCTCACACTACTAGGTGGTTAATGAGTATAAACGATACCCAATTGAAAAAATATGAAATAACTGATGAAGAATGTGATTGAAAAGTTTTCAACTGTAAACATTATTATCAAATCACTATTACAGTTTGATCGTATGGAAAAATATTCACGTCGGTCGTCTATAATAAGAATAATATCAATCGTTACTGGTTGAGTTACTGAGAAATAATATTTAACTGTATTATTAATAAACTTGTATGCAGAAGTGATATGGATTCGATGTTGAATTGATCTTTGAACAAGTGGTAATCTAGTAACGCTACATGGGGCCAATATCAGCTTACTTTTGATAAAATTATGACCATTACTAATGAAATTATAAATTACAGCACTTGTTTTGAAAGTACTAAGTATCACTATACTATATTTGCAAAATATTTTCAGTAAATAACGAGATATAATTTATATGCACGTTAAATATATAAAAATATTCTTTTATCTTATTTGTCTACTGAGAATTAAATTGTGCATAATATAACAATTTTAGTTTCTCTGTAAAACACTTCCCCATAAACAACGATTATAAATTAGCGGCGGACAGAGTGATATGTTAGTGAAAATTCAATTTCGATGCTTTTCATATTATTATTTCGAAAATATCATATAGCTCGTAACGTTAACGTAGAAATTCTTAAATAGTAACGAGGAATGTACCACTATGTCGGAAAGCGAATCGTTCGCATGGAATGTAGAAAATGCGATTGTTAGTATCCACGCAGTTATTCGTATTATTTGTATAACAATGTTATTAGTAACATTATTAATAATAAAAATATATTTGCATTCGACAACTAAATTTTTTTATTTTAATAACGAAATTGTACAGCTGACCTGTCTCAAAATGCAAAGTAAACATCAGAAAAGTCCTAAAATGAATCCATTCGCTGTCAACCACGAGTATATTCATGGTTCTCAGAGTGTTATGCATTATCAGGATGAACATACTTGTTATATTTTAAATGTGTTATAGTATGCAGCGTTTTGAATTTTCCAATATAAACAGAACCACATAATTTGGTCCGCGAATTTGTATACACTGAGAGGTTAACCTATGATCACAATACAATTCCTGTCTTCATTTTTCATTTCATAATAAATAAATTTGATTTATACTGCTTTATTTTACACTTTTATTAAAATGGTTTCACAACCAATTTTTTTTATAAATATATGATATTGTATGCACTGCTGAAATCCATGTATGCAACACAATGTGTAAAACAACAGATGTAGGAAACAATTGCGCAGAGTATACTTCATATGTCTATACATTATGCCGTTTGTTATCCTATTAGTTTCAAAAAGTAATTTAATATATAACATGTGTATAGGTGTATATGAATGAATGCGCACTTCCGTTCTAAAATTAAATTCGTATTAAATATGTAAATAATAATGCGCATGGACAAGTAATATTCTTATTTAATTTTTTAACGCTGCTTCAACATAAAAGGTCATTGGGAACGTGGTATATTGACCTATAATTTCACATATAACTCCATCCATATTAAAAAATTTGTAAGTCTTTATTAATTCTAATTGAAATTTAGCATTATATTCATATTATCAGGTATTTAATTTTTCTGTTTTCCTTCACGAGTGCTTGATTAATTCTGTTCCAGAAGAGTCGAATCCAATTTCTTCCGTACGTGTTCTATATTTTTCATTGTATCTTTTAACCCGTGTTCCTGCATCCTGTTTTCTTTTAGAGGTTTTGAAGTAATTTTTAACTTTTAAAAGCTCCACTTTTTGAGTTAATAAAGCAATTGGGGCACAGTGGCTGTAAAATGAACTCTATTTGGGAAGTAGCAGCATAATTATATCATTAATCGAAGTATTTAATAGCAAAAAACACTGTTCAAACGTTTAAAATGGAAGTCTGACTTACACTGTTTGACTTCTGAGCCCTCCATATGTGATATAATGAATAAATTTGTAACGATGTCTACCGTTATTACTCTAAATTTGATTAAATTCCGAAAGGGGTCAGCCGTGGGGGTCTCCTTGTGAGTACTTATTCAATATTTGCCGGAGATATTCGATCGTCGATCGGATCCCGAGGAGAGATCTCCCGAGCGAGGAGAGCAAAAAGGTAGCGGGGCTGACTCTACTCGCGTCAGCGAACACGTGAACGGTTTTCTAGCGATAGGAGTCGATGTTTGTCAGCCCATTATAAATTATATCCCCTGTGACGCTCATGATCGCGCGACGATAAGAACAGACGTTCGAGTGTCAAGACACGTAACTGTATTTGTACAGTTGCCATCAGTGAACAATATGCAAAACGTCGCGGACCAACTACCGCCGCGAGCGCATCCCGGTGATTTCTTGGAAACTGGCTAATTGCACGACTTCGTTTCCGTGTGAAAGCAACGAATATCGTCGCTGATAACCGCGAAAGTGTAAACCAATGAAGACTGAAATAAGCTCCGGAGCTTAAGCACTTTTCCCCATGTCTTCCCGAAGCCACAAAGTTTCATCGTAGACGGCGGCGCGTTAAAAGCGCCCCGGTGTATATAATTAAGTATCGTCACCTATTAAACCTTATTTTTATATACTTTCTTCAGCGTAATTTGTCATGTTCCCGTGGAAAATTTGACAAAATTCCTTCGTATCTCCGTTTTTCAATACTTTTCAACACCACGTCGATGCGTGTTTCAAAAGTAGATAATTCCTGTGAAAATATTGCAACAATGAAAATTAAACAAACGCAATCGTTTTGATTGCTAATATATGAGTTAAGAAAAGTGTTCAGTAGTTGGAACAGGCACGATCGCGTCCATTTTAGTCGTATTTGGATATGAACCATTAAATGACATCGCAACTCTGAAAAATTATTATGACGTTGTTATTATTCAATTTCTGTTTACCATCTGGTATACGCATCACAAAACATTTATCTGGAACTGATTATGATAAACCACCGTTGCACAAATTTGAAATTTGAAATTTCAAATTTAACTCTTTAGACTCGGAATGACAGCTGTGTGTACAATATATACAGTTTCTCTTGCAAGACAGAATATTACTTGTACAGTCTTGAATAATTTTAAGTTCTCTCATTACAGATAATTCGGTATATATGTCTATTGTAATTATTTTTAGAGGTTTCGATTTCAAAACCAATTATTAATGCATGTTTTGAAGTAAGTTAATTGATATTCACGTATTGCGAATTAATAATAAAGTACCTTAATGGCATATAAATGTAATTACACTAATATTGTTTAATTAACAGTGATGGATAGCGTCAATTTTTTTGCAATTTAAATACAAGAGTCATGTGGAAAGAATAGGAACATTCTGTATATTGATGCCATTATGCATGAATCTTCATACGATTGTCATAAAAAATATGGAAGGTTGCCGCGAAACGTAACAAAATTTTCCGACAGGTCGAGAGGGTGAAACTGTTCGTGGGCGGGATCCCTCTACACGCTTTAAACCCGTGCTTCCCAAGAGTGGGGCCCCTTTTGCGGTTTACACTCTCCCTATCCACCACTGATGACAGACGGCAGCAATAATGAAAGACAAAGAACTCGAAGATTTCCGCGATAAACGCAGGTGACAATATATGGAGCAGCTATCAGTATTTTTATTACCTTCACAACGAGAATAGAATAAGAGAACCAATTTATTACTACTAGATTGCGAGATTTACGATTTTACTGATTGCTAAGAGCTGATTGTAAAAGTTTTATTTTATTTTTCATTTCCGAAAAGCTGTTCTGATGTGAACAAATCCGTTCAATTCCTATCTTTGAAAAATTTAACTAATACAGTTGAAAACGTTTGGAAACATCTTTTACATGAAAATCTTAATATAGCGTGACATGGCAAACGTGAGAGTTTCAGAGATGTGCAGTAATAAAGATAAAATCACTTTGCTATCAAGATCAATGTATCCGGAATTAGTTTTATTATTCTACTATATATATACTAAATAAAGAAGAATGGTGAAAGGTATCTAGTGAACTGTGTTCTCACTCTAAGCGATCGCAAAACGAACCAATAAGTAAGAAGTACACTCTTGAATAATGAAACTTCGAATTGAAATTTAAAGAAAAGACTATGAAAAAGCTATAAGCTTGTTACAAACAGTAAAAGAAAACCTTTTTTAACCTGTTAACTGTAGAATTTAATTTCCAAAATCTCTGATAACGCTCACAATGAAAAAAACAAAAAGGCAAATAATTGATCGTTAAAAGAATTAGTATCATTTTAATTTTAAGATGACGTGTACATATATTCGTCAAACAGTTAACTGGTTAAGGACTAGATGGTAACGCTGCCACAGTAGCGTGCAGTTAATCAGGCACGAAAGAGTTGCCAATACTGTACTGCTCCTTTAAATTGTATCTACTACGTGAATTATCTTATAATTGGTTAATGTGAACGTCGTCTACCAAATCTGCACAATGAGTAAGTAATGAGAAATATAAATGAAAAGTTAGTTGTTTGTAGCCTACCTATTGTTATCAAGTACTACATACACCTATATAAAACGATTAGGCACGATTGATATATTTCATGATTAATTTATTTTTGTTGATAGATTTATTCTGCAAATTCATTCTGTAAATTTGTTTCCAAGAAATAGATTTATTTATTTATAGATATATATATATATAAAATAATGAAATGAAAATAAAAACCGCACAGTAAGTCGTTAATGAAATGTCTTATAATCGTTATAATATACTTAGATAGGACAATGGAATAGGTAATAAGTAGGTTAATCTAGAGATAGAAAACATTTGGTATAAACTGTAGCATAAGATTGTACTTTTACCTACATTTTTCTAACAAATGTATTATTATCTAAATAAAAATTTAAAAGCCTTACTGATGAATCCACTGGTACCGGATAAAACATTCTCTGTCATTTTAAAATTCAGAGTTGAATAGGTAAGTTAAAAATATTGAAAATTTGGGCAAAATCTAACATAGCAGCACCCGTCGATTTCAATGACTTTTTAATATGTTACCAAAGACGTGATTTTGGGCAGCTTTTTCCTGGCACATAATCTACAGAAAACTCTGATTTTCAAGATAATCGTGAAAGACTTTGCAATCAAAGAATGCTGATTATGAAAAACTATCCGAAAATTTTACTCTGGAACAACAATTCCAATATTTCGGATGTCTATGTAATAGATATACTATAATAAGTATTAATGTTTCGCATGGACGATCTGTCACAGCCGGAAATGTGAAATGGGCCGAGCCGTCAGCGGTTTACGAGTTTACGTGTGTTTTGTTTCGCCTCGCACACTTGAGCTAACATACAAACAGCAAAGACGAACCCGTGCGTCTTTAAGCGGGATTCAAAGAGATAAGAGCGTCGTTGTATCAGTTGAGTATGCTTATGTATACCTTTTTATTCGGACACGCAGAAGAGCACCGAGAACTCGTTTGATTCCCCGGTCTAAAGAATCTCCTACCCACTCTGATAAGGAGACTTTTGACACAGTGCACGTTTGAGGTTAACGGATACGTCAATGGCATTGCACGTTATCATTATCTACATTGGTAATATTTTATTTCGTTTTACTTTGTCGAAATTTATAATATATACCTCGATTCTGTATCTACTGAATTTATTATTGTTTTTATCCTTATTTTACCACTCGCTTTAAAAATTACCTTGATAGTGCAAGGGAAAATTGGTAACTGTAACGTTTTGAAATTGTACTTACAAAAACTACATGCAGCTTACAATAGCGCACTCACAGTTACTAGGGTGGCAGGTAAGGTTATGTTCATTTTTATTTTGCCGCTTCTGAAAACTATTCTGATGTCCTGCGACCTAACTTGTTGCGCGCACATGGGGTGTATGATACGGACAAGTTCATTGAACTGCCAAAAATTAATGAAATTTTCAGATTAATTTGGAGGTTTCTCTTGTAATGATGTGAAAATGAATCATACATGTATAACTAATATATTGATTATGGAATCTTAGTAAAACGAGAAACTGTTGTAGAGCACGTCTCCGTCATAAACTCATACTATATAGTTGTTATTCCAAAGAATTATGTTATAAAAATTAATATAATTTGCAGAAGAATTTCATTAATCCAATAACTCCATTTTGGATGACTTTGCAAGTTTCTACAGAAATCGTGTAAAAAATTGAATAAATTAACTTTCATCAGGGCGATAACCATAGAAGACTAAAAGTCTGCTTTCTTATTTCCTTATGCGACCTGTACCTATTTCCTTATACAGTTTTATAAAGTAGATAATATTTTAAACAAAAAATAATAAATTTGTGTGAAAGATTTACAGATAGATCCAGATTTAAGACTTTATTCACTGCCAATTTAATTCTTACTTTTGCACACATTACTGCGGTAATATACAATTTATAATCAAGTTCGTAGAAACTAAATTGAATATACATGCTAATTAAAAATAGAAACTAGAAACTAGAAACTAGAAACTAGAATAGAACTAGAAACTCTGTAGAATATATCGCTTGGATTAGGAATGTCTATCAGCGAATGCATGCAATAATTATTCGACCCCTATGGATGAGAATATGAAATTAGGACTCTTTATAATTCTGTAGGTAATAAATGTCTGCATTTACTGAACAGTCGAAATTCGAATGTGTTTTACGAAACGTAAATACAAATGAGTAAGTCGAATCACAGAGGAAAGCTACAAATCTTAGAGTTACAGACGTTCCGTCTGATTGAGTTTCCCAGTAAAAAAAAGTTAAACAAACGAGGATTCGTAACAGTGGATTTGTAACGTCCCTACAGAGTCATTGATCCTATAATGGTCGCATGCGTCAATACATTCCATAGATTACAAATATGGAAGAAATAGTAACAGAACTTTGACTCATATATTGACGAAAACAAAATTTCACTTTGTACGAGTCGGATTGCTTCAGAATTCGAGTTGTGTGTTATCAAGGTAAAATGCGTGCATACTAAACACGATCAAAGTAATTCGAGTAATAATAATTTCAATATTTCTAATTGCAGAAAGTGCGCAGGAACTCTACGAATTATAGACGTTGTCAAGTTATCAAAGTCAGACTGTACCTACATATAACTCTAATTAATCTCTTGATTAAAATTTCTACAGAACTACAACTAGAAAAATATGAAAATGTTCGTTTCACACTAGTGTCGCAGAAAAGCAGTGCCAACCTCTCATTGGAAACCATGACACGAGTTTTATCTGTCTCGAACTGATTGGTCCTGATCCCCGTTTCGAGACAGTGACCTCGTGTGCCCCTTTCCGTACCCCTTCACAGTTCATCGACGTCGCTTCTCGTCGCTCCTCTCGTCGACGTCTTTAACGGTTTCGGGTCTTTCTGATGTTCTTCGTCGTTCGTTCGCTTTCGGCGCTTCTCTCCTTCCGTTTCTCTTTTTCTCCAACGAGTTACGGTGTCCCGTATAAATATTCGGTAACTGGCGCGTGCGCATGTTGGACTAACACGCGCGTGCGCACCCCGACTGACGAACAACCGAGCAAGCGCGCGCTCGCGCGCCGGATCATTGAAATGTGACGCAACTCGACTACGCTCAAGGAGCGTGTTCTTGAACCTACTTGACACACGGTGGAAAAAAAAGAAAAAAACTTTGGAGCGCTACCGTGACGCGTGAAAAGCGCATGGATTTTTACGCGACCGGTGTCACTGAGATCGAAAACGAGTTATGCGGGGCTTCCACAGTTACTACGTTGCTATCAGCTCGTTTTCGATTCGGTATGTAACACAAACGTGTGTACAAACAAAAATATGTTAGGATAAAATTAATGAAATAATTAATTCTGAAACTGGTTAAAGGTATTTTATTCTTTCTAATTTCGAAGCAGAATAAACTTACTGCAAATGTAACATTTTTATCAATGGAAATAGTATCTTCTCTAAAACAATACGATTAAAATAATATTCATGTTTATTATATATGATATAAGGTCTTGACCCCGATGTTGTTCGCCTTCAAATGACCACAAAACAAGACCACTACATTCAATTTATTTATTTTCAAATTTCAGTTCTAAGATGTGCTGGTAATCATCATACTAAAACCATACCACAGAATTGTCTCTAAAATTGAGATTAACTTATTCTTAAAAATTTAATTTAATTTTCCGCCCCCCCTTTTTCCTCTTAGTTGTTCGAGGAAAATTTGTTGCGCGTTAAACAATTAACTCAATCATCCTATCTGATTTAAAAAATTGAATCATCCACCTCTATTTGAAAAAAGCAGTTTGTAACGCTTCATTCGGAGCACTCTATACGTACATTTTTTGCAGATTGCGTAACAAAGATCGCCTCTTGTACAATTTCGAAAACATCCAGCATTATTGTCCGTGAAACTTGAGTCAGAAACGAACATGTAAACAAATAGAAAAACTGAAACAAAGTTAAGTCTGATATGAACGGCGAGTGAACTCGTCTTCTTCGGTCAACAAGTTAATGGGAAATATTGTCCCGAAATAGTTTTTCTCGACGAGAATAGAATTCCTCGAGTAACACAGTGGAAAGTAAATAAGAGCGGAAGGTCAAGGACAGCGCCGGAATTCGTGACCGAAACATTGAGGCGAGAACCGAATTTCCTCGGCGAAAGTTACAATGCGGTGGCCGAGACTCTGCTGGCTTTGTTTCGTCATCGGATTTCGAAGTGCCACGAATTCGTTCGGAAAGAACGACGCGACGCGTCACTCAGCATTGCTCCACACACAAATCCCCTGAAACGATTCGAACGTGTCGAAAGAAAAATCTTCCGATTCATGAAAAGTTATTGCGTCACGAAGAAACGAGCACAGGCGTATTCAGAATTGCTAATTCGATGTCTCTTGGCAGAAGCTCGAGCCGCAGTTGTTGTTCGACTATCAGAACGTTCGCTGGATTTCTCCGTCAACACTGTGCTATTCGGAGTGTTCTTGATTATGTAGTTTCCTACTATCTCCAGCCACGAAAAACTACACCAACGTAGGAATTTTTGTTTATAAAGAAAATAGTGAATATGGCGTAACATTCATCTACATTAACTTCGATCAGGCCTTGGGGTCTTTTTTGACCCAAATCGAGATTAATGTTTGCTGTGATTTTTTTTAAAGGAAAGATGAAGGTTAAAATATACATTGGTATTCAGAAATATTTAAAACCGATATACTTTATAACGGAAATGTTGAACTCATCGAATAGTAGATATTTTTTAAATTTCCGTATATATGATAGTTGGGTTACATGTAAGAATAATGTGTTAATATTTTACTGAAATTGAATAGCGCACGTCTGAAATGTCCACTTCAATTACAAACATATCAATGTTAAATACTTTTGTGGACAGTGTATATATATCTTACAATTATATTACCTATTACAAATCGCCATGAACATTCTTTATTGTGTATTGAAGAATTATAAAACCAAATAAAATTTAAGCCAGATTCTTATGCAAAATTTTTCGAATCCACAAAAATAAAAAATTGAATTTCTTTACCATCGTTGTATTCGATTAAATTTTTCGTAATTCATTTTCACATTACACTATTAGTTGGAAAAAATGTAAGGTTACGAAGGAAAATATAATGAAGTGGAAGTGATAGAACTTCTACAGTAAGATTTTTATACACAATAAAATATAGCCTACTTTTATAAATTTCGTTCTGCCAATTTTTAAATAGTATGCGGATTAATCATTTAGAAGAGGGCTACTTACATCATGTTAGTCACTTAAATTGTACCTCATATGTTTTATAATTATAATCAATATAGACATTATCTACTAATGTATATAAAAAGTATATAGAAAATAAAAAATATAAAGAAAGAGTTTGTACACTGAATTCTGTTTTATGTATAGCGTAGGATATGACATATACATATCTAATGATATACACCTAAAAAAGTACACTTGAAAAGTCAGTTCAATTTTGCTGACAATCAATTAACATTTATTCAGTTTCTTTTTATTTTCTTTAGTAAAATAACTAACGGTAAATGTGTTATATACGAAAGTTCGTTACTTTTAGATCATTTGTTTCTTATAACCAAATGATCAGCTCGGAATTGATTTGAAATGACATATAACGATGAATGAAATAGCCACAAAAATATAAAACGCATTCAACAAGAAACATGTTAAGCGATATGATACAGGTAACTGTGAGCTACACGACGATTCTTCGAACACGGTTTCCGATCAAGGTCGTCTGATGCTATCATGAAAAACGCAGTATCTCCAGTATAACTCATCGCAATTTTTCATTCATTATATCTGTACGCAGCTAACAACAACGGTTTCTGTAACCGACAGAATGTGATCCGCTGCTACCTTTTATCTGTAGGAAAGAACGGCTTGGCCGATGCTTAATCAACGAGCGCGTAAACGGCTGCGTGTAGTATTCCGTTGGCAACACTGATGCAGAAGAAGAATTAACACTTTTGTATGTAGATAGACAGAGCTCTATTGACAAAAAAGACCAATCGTAAATAAATTTCATTAACTTTTTCGTTACTAATAAATATAGGCAACACGTGGCAGTGAATATAGAATGTTATTCGATTAATCCTTAGATTTCCAACAGGATAATACATACCAGTGCATAATTAAAAGTTTCAGTTCGGAAAACAACCCGCTTCAATTGCAGGGGTATTCATCTGAATAGTAATTTGGGTTTACTTTATAAAATAAATTGGATACTCGATTCGTAGATGGGGATTACACTATCATTTGAGTGCTTTGCTACAATTTACGCCATATTATTCGTTAATTGAGAAATTTAGTTTTAAAAATCTCTAACGAAAATCTAAAGCAAAATGAAGAAACATTACATGTTTATCTGAAAAAATAAAAAATTCATCGTTGGAAGAAGTAGTATCATTTTGTGTTTTAGGACGTGTATACTCGCCAAACGTAGTTAACTGGTTAATCCAATTGTGTGCCAAAGCAAAATAAATAAAAGGTACGTTAGTCCAAGTGTTAAGGCTCTACACTAAAGCGATAAGACGTCGCTACGGCAGTTTTCCTCTTTATCTTTATCTTTATAGATAATTGGATGTGCAGAAAACAACGATTGATGCTAGTAACTCTGATCCACTGCAGAGAACACCCTGCGCATTTGATAGAAAAGAACATACAGAGTTGCCAAAAATGTTAATGACAGTATATTCGTTAGCCAAGTTTGACAATTTGGTGATAGCATCAGTATATTTGGACAGAGAGAAATAAGATAGAGATCTAAACGTAACAGGTGCGGTGATATTAATTTTCGAGAATTTGGGAACTTATCCACTGAATATTCTGTAAAAATAAGTCAGGTCAAGGACAATCCTATGTTTTAAACTCATAAATGTTTAATGAACGTATAATATTAGAATAATTGCGCTCATCGGAAGATATCGGTTGTATTTACAAGTTTATAAGCAGCATACCTAAGAAACTGTGTTGCAGAATTTGTAAACATTTCATGTGATCAATGCAGATTTAATCTTTGCCTAAGTAACAAAAATGTCTGCCATTGTACAACTTTCAGTTTTCCAATACTTTTATCTAAATCTTTTATTTTCGAAGCATAACTCATCACAAAAATGTTGAAAAAATGGAGATTCAGAGTAATTCGAATTTTCGCGAGAACATGCCAAATCGCGTACAAAAAAATATAGCAGCAGTTCACATGGGTCACAATTCTAATGGTACAGATACACCAGCAAGAAATTCGCAACATATTTTTCTGATAGCGACTTGCAGAAGTGTTTACATTTCTACTTTATTGCATTACTGTCACAAGTGAATTGAACTTACTGTCAGCATTCTGAAATGCGTTTCCAGATGTTATAAGAATCGCTATCAGAAAACAATTTTGCAAATTATTTTCTAATGCGTTTACATATTTTTTACCGCGAACATACTATGCGGTTTTCGATCTTGACGCTATGTATTTTATGCTCATCCACACCAAACCTTAGGCTACGATTACAGTGGACCCGGATTTGTAGGTACTAGCATCCTGAAGGATAGATTAGAGTAGCTCCTCGAATAATTATAACAAGTAATGGTTACAGAGGATATATGTTTTGACGAATTCAATTAAGATGTAAAAACCTAAGCATTTTTTTAAACGTTTATTCTTAAATGAATAAAAAAGACATGTGAACGATATCTTTGCATCAAAAACAAGATTCGTAGAGATTCAAAAAACTAAAGGATCCATCTAATAAATTCTATGAACATTTTAGAATGTCACTTTACACATTCCACTCGGATAGCAGAATATATCTTTAAATTATTAAATATAATGAAAATTAAATAATGAAACATAAATATTAGATGCCAGAAAACGTTCGTACGGGCTCTTAAAGCAAAATTTAAACACACAAAACGTTTTTGTAAGATAATTTTATTTAATTTGATATCAACGGCATACATATACCTTGCTGCTGATATCAATTGCGTTCATTAAATTAGTAAATTATTGATTGAAATCGAACCTCAATTAATTCCTAACAAAAAACCAATTTATCAAATCAATTTATGCTTCACTATTTTATTTTATATTTATATCGGAACCTGCGCGCGCAAGAACAAATGTCAGGAGCAACGAAACAATATATGTATTAGGTTGATACAAAAGTTTTAATGCTTTCTTGTAAGAAATAAAAAGAAGAGTTTTTCAAATATTTTTATTGACTGAATCTATAATATAATTTCCATTGATTACTATTACCGTCTCCCATCTTTTCATGTATAAGCTTATTTACCTCATCATTGTAAAAATGTTGTGATTTCGAAAAGAAAAATGAATCCAGTGATATTTTTACTTGTTGCAAAAAACGTCAAAACTTTGGCATCAGTCCAGTATATAAATACTATTATTGTACATTTATGTATCGTCGAACTCGAAGCCTCCCACTGACACAGTATTCCAAAAAGACATGACTGACTGGTGGACTTCGAATAAAATTTTTCAAAATTGTTCTATTTTATGTTATGATCTAAAATACAGTATATTTCACTATATAACACGAAAGTATTTCCAACCGATTGGTGGTCTCTTTTGTGAATTATAACAAAAACTTGTCATCAGTAAACAGTGTACAATATCTTAACTCTTTCGTCCCGAATGACACAGATAGGTACCATGAACATTTTAAATTATCGGAATGCTAGAAAACGCCTTAAAGATAAAGGAAAATTGTACCACACAGGGATCTTTGTTTATGGCTGACAGCTTAAATGATAATTATTATTATTAGTAGTAGTACTTATCTTATTTCTTTCACTGAAAAATGTCAATTCAACTTGAAAGCAGCTGTTCTTGACCCTTTCTTTGATTTAGGGGAAAAATGCACATTCAGGGACGAAAGGGTTAAATTGGGGTCTCTGAAAGCTGATCATACACCTAGTTGAATTTCACCCTTCTAAAGTAACTGTCATCGTAAACGTTTAATGTATTGAGATTTAGTAATCAAATTCAAATACATCTGTACTTAGATTCACTTATTTTGGATATTAACAATACCAATCGTCACCAATCGAATGAAAATATCTTCCTTATTATATAAGATGTAGGATGTGCAAGAAAACGAATAATGATGTGAAATGAATCAGGTGATATTGGAAAATTTCATACACATCTCATCGTCAGTAAGAAACTCTGTCGCTTGGATGCAATGAGCCTGAGAAGTCTCGATCCCGATTACGTTGTATCAATGCTATAACATCCGCGTATGTTACAGTATTGCTGCTCGCAAAGATTATTGTGCGAGTCCCATACTAAGCAGATAACTTTATATAAAATCTAATTAATCATTCAACTCGACATCAAATCTCATACCGGATAAAACAAAACTACACTGAGACATATTTATTAGCACAAAATATATAAGAAATATATTTATGAATATGATAATATATAAGAAGAGGTTATACAAGGAAATACTTAACTGCACGGTAAGTCTTAAATATTAATATTAGTTCGATGAATATTAAATATTACTTTTGGAGACTAACTGAAATCATAATTCCTAAAACTATTATAATTTCTCTACCAAGTATTAATGATTAGAAAATGTGAAATAAAATAACATGAATAATGCAATTATGACTACACTGTTTCAATATTGTTTAAAGTGGGCTCTTTCTTCCCGACATGATCATAAAACCACGTACAATTACCCATTAGCCTGTTTAGTGACCTTAAAAGACTTATGGTAGATCATGAAATTAATTCTTGGTATTAAATCGACTGTTTAATACCAAGAAAAGAAATGTAGCATTTCAGTTTTAAAAATCGGATTGATCGCATATTTTAACAATACAAACCTTTTCATAGCAACTTCCATTTTCACCGTTAAATTTAATTGGATGTTAGTATTAACCTCTTTACGTAAATACATTTTAAGTGCCGATAATTCAATTGCAATTGCATAATAAGTTTCAATTTACAGAATGTATTATTTCAAAATACATGTATTTTCAGGTAAATAAATGCTCTTTCCCGTTCTCATTAACACTAGATTTGCGGAACGCGCCAATTTGATTGAATTTCATAAACATTACTTGGTAAACGTTTATGTCGGTTTTGGTTGATGCAATTACACGAATCTGTATCCTAGTACTTTATTTTTAATACTTTTGCTAACTGTGGAATTTAGTTTAAAAAATCTCTCGTTCTGCGCGCAATAAAATAAAAAAATGAACCGTGCACTCGTCGAACGCAGGACGGATGCACCTAGGGTATATTTTCATTACAAAGCAAAACAAAGAAGAATTACATGTTTATCTGAAAAAATAAATGGTTCATCGTTGAAAGAGTTAATATAATTTGAAGCTTTAAGATGACGTGTATACTCGTCAAACGCAGATAACTGGTTAAATTCCTAATTTTCAAGATATAAACGAACGAACATCAATTTTTCTAGGAATAATAGAATAAATCGCACAATGAACAAACCTAGTGTTAAATATGAACTGCAAGAAAAACGTATGCATACGATTTCGCGAACAGTGTGCAACCTGCGCACGTTCATCGATACACCTTCGCACGACGCGTGCACACGTCTGTCCGCGAAGCGCAACATACGTAACGAATGTACGATACTCATTAGGAGAGTCAAGGGTATGTTACGTGAAGAGTGCGGTTACACTCCGTGGCTGACCATTACGTCACCAAGTGTGCATCTATCGATGCACATGCAACAGCCGCGTTTAACCTGAAGAACGTGCAAGCGCCACCGAAACGCGATATACCGTGTTCGGTTGAAAGGGAAAACGTTTCTTTCGGTTTCCCGTTTTTTTTCTTCTTCATCCGTTGCTCGATTTCCATCATTGCCGGTACACTTAACTGGGCCTCGAACGATGCGGCCGCGTATCACGAACGTTATTTTTCTGCCCGTAACGCAAAATCACTCAAGTGTTTTCACTTTTGAAATGTTGCATGAATTCTTAACAACGCCAACTTTTTGTTGCCAAAATTGCTCTACATTCTTGTTACTGTACAGACGCGTATATTCTCCATGTTTCCGTTTAATATTTTATACTCTATCTAAACATTCATCTGCTCGTCGACTTATGCAAATCTCCGAAATTAGAAGTTTTTTGGCAAAAAATCATTTCACTGCTTTAACGTTAATGCGCACAGAAAGAATAATCTGAAATTTTTCTAACTAATTGCAGATTTCGGTGTATACGATGATTACGATCGGGTAAACGGTGAAACATCTATCCAGATAATTATTCGTAATAAATGTTAGAAATTATCTAAGTTATATGAAAACAAAATGGAAATTAACTAAAAATACATTACTCCACTATAAGCATTTTGTCTGTTTTATGTTTTATGGAAAACAGGAAAACGATGTACGGAAAAGAATCTACATTGTCGTCTGAAAACATTTGAACAGGTCGACTTTATCGAAATTTATAAAATACAGGGTGCCGTAAAAAATGTTATCACAGTTTATTAGCTGGTAAAACGTTGAATTTTATTTTTTCATATCCTTTTTCGTTTTTTAATGCGGTGACATTTCTTTGCGACATCCTGTGTTTAACGTCAGATACTATGAACAAAAAATAATAATAAAAGCTGAACGAAGATTTACTTAATTAAAACAATTACAACTAATATAACCGTTATATAACGGTTTCAACTGATAACACGGTCTAACCGTTTATTGTTATTGCGCACAATCAGAAAAACAGTACTAGATTTATCTAAAAAGAACGTCTGGAACAAGGTTCAGGAAGAAACGTTAAAGAAACTTGCTGCTAGATTACCTTGAATCGATAACTCTGTTATTATTCAACAAGTTGGATGCATAAATGAAATATATAATAATTTTTAGTCACTTGCTGGTAAGATTTTTAACATGTAATGCAATCTAATACTCCTATGTGTCAATCATAAAAATTCACTTCATTCTACTTACGAATATTTACTATCCAATGGGGAAATAAATCTTTTGATTATACTGCACACGAACCGATTAAATACTTACAGATGTTAGTGTACGTCCATACGCTACAGAATCGTTAGGATGGACAAAGTCCGTAGACAAACGTGCGAGTAGATTATAAACAGCTATCAAGAAAATGAAAGACATGAACCAATCCGTGGGTAATTACAGGAGGCCTCTAAGATTGTTAGACAAGGATTTTAGATTTCTGATAACAAGCAGTACAATAATAACTAGACTTCCATTCAGGGTAAGTAATTTTGAAATGAAGAATGGTATACAATTGTATGTTGTTGGAGTTTCATACAAAGTATAATGGAACAAAAGATTGTGGCATTCGACGCGGACAGCTACGAGCCTAGCGCAGCAGCGCGGACCGTGGAGAGAGTCCGTCGTCTTTTCGATCGTCAATTGTCTCCAGCGTGGATCCAAAAAATGTATAAAAGGACGGATCCACGCTGGGCGATGAGAGTTGTGTAAACCTGCAAGCACATCATTACGGCCCCATTCCGTGTAAAATTGGGTGGTCCTTCGACAATAAATTTAGACGGCACGAAGTGCAATAATTAGGGTCTAGTTCGTACCCTGACATATGTAGTATTATTAGGTCCTGAGAATTAAGATGCAATAAAAACAGCTAACGAACAGTAATTTAACTCATTGCGAACAGTTAACAAGCCATCTGTCAGAAAATTAGATGTTCCGAAGATTAATTTCGTTGTACTTAACTGCCATTTATAATCGAATTTCTTTATATGTAATTAATACCCAATCTGAATTTAACAAGAGTATATTATGACTTTTATATTGCGTTCCAATATCACTGTATTACATTGTTCTATATTATTATTGTCTGTTCACGACTTGATGGAAAGAATGAGCAATATGCTGGTCTAATCGGATAGTTTTTATCTCATTGATTCCAATTTACTATTCGTCAATACGGTTACATGTAAGCAATCAAAACTATAAACAAAGCTCATAACGAGAGACACCCCCTTGCACCTGTGCTGTCCCGTTAGCCATTAACCTGTGGAATTTAGTTTAAAAAATCTCCCGTTTTGGGCGCAATAAGATCGCAAAATTAAGTCTGTATTTGTCAAATGCAGAACGAATGCACTTAGCATATAAATTGTCATGAAAAACCAAAGCGGAACAAAGAAGAATTACATGTTTATATGAAAAAATAAATAATTCACCGTTGAAAGAATTAGTATCATTTCAAGCTTTAAGATGATGTATACACTCGTCAAGCGTAGTTAACTGCACGCAGTTAAATATTTTGGAAAAGTATTTACTTCGTAATAAGTGATAATGAATGAAAAATTGTATCATTTTCTTTTCACTCACTTCATTCAAGGCGAACATTTTATACCATCTGATTTCAACGTACACAGTAGAGTTTTGTACCTGTAAGTAAGACGCAATTGCTACTATGGTTTGTTTGTTGCAACTAACAAAAAGTTACTGTGGCTAATTTGCAATTTCATTGATCACTTATAAAAGTGACTTGTTTTCGATTTCACGCGACTTTCTCTGTAATATGTATAGGTCAGCCGAGTATTAGAGACTGCCTTAACTGTACAACTCCGGAGCAAAAAGATGGGAGATCAGGTGGATCTAGTAGCGGCTACTCTTGTCACATCTCATCGACATAACGCGGCCCACTGTCTGTGTTTAACACTAGATTTACAGACTTTTATTCTAAACTTTATTCTATTATTTCTAGAAATCTACGTGCTCGTCTATACAAATCGCGAAAATTATAACTTCAAAACCAGACTATTGTAATGCGTATTTGCATAATTGCACGAATCAAAATCGACTTAAACTGATACTAAATAAATAATTAAAAAATACAATATCCGTCAAATTGACGGGTTACGTAAATCTAGTGTTAAAGAGATTTCATACTACAGGGAACCTCATGAGCACGAAAGTTCACGCCATAGTACCCAGAAGCACAACTGAATAATTGAATAACTATAAATACTGAATGAGCATCTTGTTGACTGAGTTGAGTTTGGACGGCCAAAGGCTGAGATTTCTTTTCAGATTTCTCAGTTTCCGAATACTAGACCTTGGTAGGCCTACATAAATACCAGATCCATTATTTCATTTCATTCTACTGTCCACAAACAACGTCTGTTCACATATCCTACGAACTGAAGGGTCAAGTGCGGCAAGAGGTCACGGTCAAGAGTTACAAAAATTAGATAGGTTACAAAATCAGCTGAACTGCTAAGGGTTAAAGGTTTCAGCCACCAGAGTAAGCGAAACGTACTCTTACTCCCGCATTGTTTTGTTAGCTTTATCAGCTGCTCCATAGGTAAATTGGACTTGGTAGAAACTTCTTTGGACAACCAGATTTCAATCGGCTGTCAGCTGAAAAATTCACTCGAATGCACCTAACTTTATGTCCTGTCTAATAAGGTTTACTTCTTCACGATCAGTAGTTTGTGATACGCCTATAATAGATATAACCTTTGATATTAGCTAGGTCTGAGTAGGGCTTTCACAAGCAGGAATTTCCTTCGGGTCTTGGGAACCAGGCAACGAATTGCTCGAAGAGCCAAAGTTATAAACGAATGGAAACAGAGACTGATATTTTAGTGGCTCGGAGTAATAGTCTAATCACTGTTTCCAGTAATAAATAACGTAAGAAAATAATATCTGTTTAATCGGGTATCACAAGCAGTACAATTGTTTCTAAGATTTTCGTATTGTACAAAGACAATGTTTATATAAATAATAACAAAATTAATATAAAGCGTTTAAAGATCGTTTATAAATAAAATTATTCATTGTCTACGGATCAAAGCAAAAGACTATTATGCTATTACCAATTTATCATTTTCAAAGTAAATTTACATGTACAGTGGAATAATACGAAAGTAAATAACACGCCAAGAGGTCAAAAAAGTTTTAATACTTTGTTATGCTATTTACACAGTTTGTCACAATTATCAAATTCCAGTCAGAAATATATTATTTTCTATCGAAATAGAAAATTTGGCAACAAAACGGTAGCATCTTTTTAAAATACAGTTAACTCATTTATTTTATTTCATTATAGTACAGACGACTCTATTTTTCGTATTTAATGTGTATGCAAATAATTTCTTCAATGACCAAATTATACAAATTATTTGAAACGTTCTGATCCTTTCTTAGAGTTGAATATTTCATGCGTATTAGCATCTATGTTTAAGTTATTTTTTATTTCACGTGCCACTAAAAAAATCGAAATATTACGACTGAAACTCGCTAGAAAAGGAGATTCATTCGCCAAAAGGCGATAAAAATGACAATGAAATTAGTAACGTAATGAGTTTAATTTTTTACGGATTGTCTCGATAAAACAAGGACGAACGATATTTTAAAGTAGAATGTTAATAGTGACCGATTACGCTAATCGTTGTCTTACTCTTATCTCGTATCACTCGAGAAATAACACAGTTATCGTGTCTTTCGTATTTTATATTTTCCTGATAACTTCTTCAGAAAGCTTTAGACAACTTACGTGTAGATAGTATTTCACAATTGGTAGCACAAAGCAGTACAGTAAAAAATTATTGAGAAATCGAATTTGTACACTCGTCGAGTAGATGTGCTCCATGATAACATTGTCCAACAAATTTTAATTTTCCCTTTTAGCACAATACACAATTCTTATAGACTCTCCTGCAACGAATACAACTCTGAGAATTATATTTCCTCTTGGTGCACAATCTTTAAAAAACTTATTTTGAAAAAGAAATCAGATATCCACCTTCAAAAATAATTTATGCATCAACCATATAAGCTATATAAATATTCCTTGCAGAATATAATTTTGCCGATAAAAATAGCTGAATAAAATAGCGAATAAAACGATATAAGTTCTAAGGGTTCTATAAACATTTAAATGCGGGTAAAGAATTTTTAAAATTTGATATTGCTCCATCGTATTCTACTCATTGCGGAAGCAAATAGTCTGAAAAGAACCATGGGTTCGAAACGACTCAATTGCTTGCAAGTTGCTATTGAAGTTCGCATAGAAGAATAAAGGAACACGATATTCGCTGTCCTTTTCTGATACGCGAATATCAATTAGTCGGAGTAGTCATAGGACTCTGTCTTTTGAGAAAATGTGATCGACATTGCTTATCGATCGAGTCGCCACTTCATAGCTGAGAATGCGATGCCTACTTTAATTAATCGATAGTGGTGTATACAGCAATAACAAATTTTAATTCCTTTTTTTCATGATCAAATTTTTCGGCAGCTTCCTTAGATCAATCACTTTTAACACTATTCCTACCGACACTTCGCGTACATTTATTCTTACCGCGACTGGTCAAATGATCGGTCTTTAGCTCAACTTATATTTTTTAATATAGAATGAAGGTAATAGCCAATTTGACAGTATAAAAATATAGTTTCTTTTATTCAGAAGTACATACTGTACATTTTATTCCTTTTCACCGCATTTTTTACAAATAGGCTTCTCGATTGTACATTTTCCACATACGTACTTTTTACATTTTAGACAGATTTTGTTAGTCTTATTGTTTGTGCAATATCTTATTTAGCACGGTTTCCGTTCGCGTGAACCTGTACCTGTACCTGTACTTCTTTGCTTAGTTGTAGCACTTTTTCATATTTGATGGCAAGTTCTCCTGCCAAATGAAATAAAAATTCTTGTCTCGAAATTTCGTCTCCCGTGGTTTCTTTATATAAAATCCATGCATTTATCCCAGCTAAGTCTAGGATATTGAAAAATACCTGTAAAGGCCATCTCAGATATTCAGATTTTACCGATTTTCCGAGGCCGATAGGCGAGTGAGAACTGTAAACACTTGGAAGTGTCGTAAAGCAGTCCCTGACAGGCACTTTTTGGCTAAAATCATGCCACAACTGCATTACCTTTCCTTTGTAACGACTTTATAGTTTCGGAATTGAGTCTTTGAGAGAATAGTATTACAAAAATATATAAATCGGTCAAATGGCCGGTCGTGGTAGGTAAGACAGACTACAAATTTTTCTCAGAAAATAAACAGTAAAAATAGAAATGAATATTGAAAAATGTATTATACGTATATTTGAGGAAAAGTCGTCAAGTTTAAAGGTAATTCAATTACGTTGTATATAGGAAATTCTAATCGAAATTTTAAAAACAGTCATTTGACCGGTCGTGGTAGGAATAGTGTTAAATTGGAGGTGTAGAATTCACATGTGATAGTCAAGACAAAACATTCTTTTCCATTCTGTATAAGTTGAAACTAATGAAGTATAGATCGATATTTTTCTATAAATTGCCATGACTTCTGAGTTATATTACTGTTCAACACTGGCGGACATATACTTACGTACATAGTAAAATATTTGTATTTTTAAAGCTTTTTGATACTTACAGTTATGAAATTTTAATATTTAGTATATAAGGCTTTATTTCTAAGTACTGCTGCACACCTACGTCGCATCGATTCAATAAGTCGAATACATCGACTAACAGGTAGTGATTTTCATGTTTCTTTTATCATGCTGTACAATTCTTCAATGTTTCCCGGATTTTTATTTCTTACATGTTTGTCCACATCAATCCATAACATTTCTATAGGATTTAAGTCCGGTGATTGCGTCAGCCATTTCATTGCATTAATATTCTGATCACTGAAAAATGTTTTAAGGACCCGCGCAGTGTGTTTCGAATCATTATCCGCTTGATAGATCCAATTTTCTGGCATCCGTTCTTCAGCAAATGGATGTGACACATTTATAACAGTATCCAAATATATAAATCTGTCCACGATACCTGTTATACAATAAATCGGATCCGTACCGTGCATAGTCATGGAACTCCAAACCAACACGGATCCTCCACCGCCATTCACCATTGGTTTTATGCAATTTTTCTTAAATTCTTCTCCTACTCGGCGTCTAACATATATTTTCCCGTCAGATCCAAAGCGATTAAACTTAACCATTAACCATTGTTAACCATTATCGTGGTGTCCAGTTGACGTGTTCTTTCGTAAATGCAATCCTGCCTCGGCGATTCTTTTCGGATATGAAAGATTTTTTCCTAGCAACGCGTTCATTTAGGTGAAACTCATTTAGCCTTCGTTGCACAGTCCTCACACTAATGCTTATTTCCGAATTTGCTAATATTTCCTTGTGTCAACTGCGACTTTAAAACGGTCAGCCCCAGATAAACGATGAATCATTCGACCAGTTCTTTCATCAGATATTCGGGGTCTTGCCTTACGAGGGATGTTTTATACTGTTCCATGTTGTTTAATATACCTTATGGCTTGATGACAAGCCATAATGGACATCTCAAATTCAGAAGCAATCTTTCGATATTCTTTTCTTGCGAAGATGCTACACTAATTGCCGTTGTTCTGGCGTGATATTCATTTCCTTGCTTATTATAGTAATAGTGTACGACGTCTAACTACTCACAGAGTTCACCAGATACTGAAATACATGTTGTTGAAATAAAAGTTGAAACAAAATATTTATAAACAACAGCATTTCTTGGAATAAATAAAAACCCTAATCCTAGTATATACACTAGGGTATCTATTTATTAGAAATAATATACAATCAGTCATTACAGGTGTTCCAAAATATACACGAAGCATTAAAGTTTAAATGTAAAGTGTACGTAAGTATTATATATAGCCGCCACTGTAGTTCTAACAATCAGTACTTTCGATTAATGTACAAAGGAGAGTAAACTACACAGTGACACATAGTATAATGTGCAGGAAATCATAGAGATATTTTTTCTTGAATGTTAATAATATATTATAACCGCGGAGGCTGACACTGAAAAAAATGCTGGTAGCGAATGGGTTAATATGTGTTGAAATGTTCGTTGTTCCTGATTAGTCATGGGATTACTACTATGATAAATACATATTAGATTACATACTTTCCTCCAATTTCTTCACAATAAAACACACATTAAGAAATAATACAAGTTACTTGCTCCTAAAGAGGAAACGATTTCAGAAATTTCTTATGCAAGGAATAATTGTACATTATTATAACTGTGAATTAATATCTAGAAAATTAATAAGGAAGAACATTGTGAACATAGTATGGCGATCAAACTAGACACCTTTTACCATGTCACGCGACTCTCCCATGTTGCGTTTCAAATGACGTAAGCGCCTGTCGGGTTTCTTGATTACTCGATGGAATATTTTAATTATCGCCTACCCACGTGTTACAGAGTCCTTCGCTTTCAGGTTTCAAGACTGTATTAGATGATTTTACCTTCCATACATTTATCATTGGTACTAAGGAAAATGAGTAGCTCGTACGCGATTCAAGTGACTCGCGTATGCCTTTGCCAACTCTTTAATCATTTTCAGGAACCCATAATTTACATTTTGAAGTACACTCGATCCTCTTTTTACACGATAGATACAATCCGTGTAAAAGAATATACTCTACCTATTGAAACATAGAGATTGGTTCCAGACCAAAGAGATAAGTAAAACAATACAATAAAACATATGAAAATTCATGTTAAAATTTCGGTGATTGTGTTAAATCAAACCAAATCATGAAAAAGAAAATTAAATTTCTTTTTAAGTAAATATAATTTTAACATGTGATATTTTAAAACAATAAATTCAGATCGCGTAAATTAACACTAAATTACCGGATTGGTCAAATTGACCCACTTCACAATTTTTATTTTGCAAGTATTTAAAATATGAAGGCGTTTTTGCGAAAGATTTTTAATGAAATTTTCGTGTCTGTATAGATAGAAACGTATTGTGCTAATTTTCATAAATAATTAGAAATAAGTAATTCTAATTGCTCGGTAGTTTTAGTATTAACACATTCTTGACCGGCAATTTCACGCAGAAGCTATCACACGTCACCAGCTACTATTCTGCAATTAAATATGAAAGTTGAAAAATTGTATATAAACTTCAATATACTTTATTTATACATAATGAACCGAAATGAACCGTTGGACAAATCTTATATATAACTTTGAAAAGTTTGCTTTTGCAATATTCTACGATATATTGTCCTACGTTCCAAACATTGAAATGGCTAATGCAAGTGCAAACACGAGTTAATTCGTGACCGGTCAAGAATATGTTAACATTTAACCGACGGGCCACGTAGATTTACGTTTTTGCTTGAATTTTTATTACGTCGCGTTAATTTTTCATTTCTATGCGCATTGGGTTCTTTTCTTGTTATTATTAGTGGTAGTACTATCTGTCTATTGAATCAATCGTGCAATTTTGCTTTTAGATAGTACTTCTTAGTAACTTCGTATTTTTTAAACCATACATACATGTTTATTTAATTCTTTTCCAAAAAAAAAGAAAAACCAACTCGTCCGTTAAGTATAAAAACTACGCGTAAGTAGTGTTCTATTCTAACGCGTGAAAAAGAGACTCACGTAAAAAAGTGGTGCGCAAATCGAGGGTCAGGTGTATGTTTTACTCGGGTGGGCGGCAAGCGTTTACGCGTTCACCAGCCCTCCCCTCACGCACCACACGACCAAGAACGCTGATAGACAAGGTGAAAAGCTGTTGGGCTTCCATGAGCCACGTCGGGCGCCCTCGTAAACGATAATTGCGCTTATTTGAGGGTGACACGGCTCGCGGAAGGAATTCAAATAACAAGCAACCTGTCGCGCGACGCGTCTTCGAGAGTCGCCCGGGGCGAGAAATTCTACTGGAGAAAGGTGAACGCTGTCGCTCGTGCAGCGGCGTGGTTTGGCCGAGAGGTTGTAAAGCGCGGCCGGCATGATTCTGTCACAATTTACGATGTAGAAACTGCAGCCTTGCTCCAGGCAAGGTAAATGGAGTGTTGACCACCGCCGATAAACCTACAGCTGATAGAACGCCTTTCAGAAACAAGACACGACTCTGTACGCGGTAACTTGCGTTAACACATATTCGGGCATCGTATTACATCCTTCACTGAACAGAACTATGGTATTCTAATAGTAAACGTTTAGCTGCTTCTGTGCGTCTATTCATGTTAGAACCGAACTTTTTATACGTATTATTATACAGCGGCCACTATAATCGGACTGCGGCGTTTGTTGAATTTATAGTACATAAAGATCATTGCAAAATTATAATACCGATGTTACAACAACGTCAATGCAGTTTTATTCGGTTTTCATTGTACTGAAACCATTTAAACATTCTGTCATTTTCTAGTTACAGATACTGTTGACATTTTGTACACATTGCAACAAAAACATAGCACATTCTAGAAATTTAACGTTTCCATAATTCCTATGTAATAAATATATTGACTTTTGGCCCTTAACCACTTGCGCTAGAAAGACGTGCCACGCACGCCAAGGCGTTTCTATCCCGAAATTCTCAATGATGTCTTTCACATATTTATAATCTTGTTGCATTACGCCTATTAGATTACTTCGAAATGTATCACTCTATACAGAATGATTAACAAACAAAATTAGTGTACATATCAGTGTGAAATAGGTAAAAACAAAATTTATCGCAAGAGACTTGGCCAAATTTTTGAATTCATTTCCAGCGCAAGTGGTTAAAGGATTTTCTTATGCAGCGTAATTTGTTAGAGACAAAAGCGAAAGAAAGTTACGTGATTTTAATATACAATAAAATAATTAAACATGGGATTTATTCCAATAAATAAAGATTCCAATCTTTAATACATTCAAACTGTTGTTAAATGTACATTAGGTATTGTACAAATATATAATGTACAAATAAAAATCGTTCAAACCATAATGGAATCTTGTATTTTTGAATAGAGAGATTCTATCGTATTAACAGGATTTAGGAAAAATCCGTGCATAATATCGCACAAGTCAAAGCAGGAGTAATAGGCGTGATAATAGAAGTTAAGAATTTAAACAGAGCATAAATACGACGTAATGGATAAACTGATAGTATCTAACACATGGAGATTTAAACACAAGGATTAGTATATAATAGCATCATTATGTATCTACAGGCAAAAGATTAAAAGCTGCTGAATTCAGCAACAGAGAAGATCTGATACGCAAGATGTAACTATAATAGCGTATCATAAAAATTATATTCTCAAAAATATTAAATTAAATGTTATTAAATATAAATATTCGTTAAATATTCGTTAACATAGTTTATATCCTCTCCCGAACATAGAGAAACAAATGTTGGGTACAGTTTTCACATTTCTGTGCCACTGTAGAAGGAAATTTTACCCAAGGTGTTTCTAAATGGAATTAGTTATTATTTTAATTGGAAATGGTTTTGATTTTTTAAGGGGACGCGACACGGAGTAATCCTCTAATATAAAATCCGCTGAATAAATAGGATGCTGAAAAACCTCCAAAAATTCTCAAGGACCATTTCCATTAAATTTTCTTTATGAACTCAAGGATAGTCGGGGGTGTTTGTGTCTATTCACTTGAGCATAAGTTCGAAAACGTTCGGAACAATTTTCATCTACAATAAATGAATAAAAACAGCTGAATGTATAGGAATCCGAAAAGACTTATTATGAAATGAAAATCGCAGACTTATCAACGCGTTGAGCGCCACACCGTCGTTCATCTTCATTCATACAACCCCAGCAATTTTCATAAGGTAATAGAAATTGGAAGATCAACGTCTTTTACAGTACATGCTCTCTTAACCTTCTTGCGTCACATAGTTACAACAAAATTTGGTCATTCGATAATTATTGGAAAGTATGATGTGCATTACATAAATGAAAAATTGCACGAGTAAAAGGACCAACATAATAAGTGATTAACCCATTTGCGCAGAGTAACGTGCCAGACCCGTGATGTGCTTTTTGTTGTTCTGATGTATTTAATTAATATTAATCTGATATTGTGGAATTTAATTTAACAAATCTCTGATAATGCTCGAAACGGAATCAAATCATGAATAGTATACTCGCTTATCGCAGGCCAGATGCAGGTATAATATATTCAAACGAAAAACTAAAGCAAAACGAAGGAGAATTACACGTTTGTCTGAAAAGATAAATAATTTATCGTTGAAGGAATTAGTATCATTTTGATTTTAAGGTGACGCGTATATTCGTTGAACGCAGTTAATTGGTGAATACATGATATTTTTCGTTTCTCTCCGTAATACCACACAATCATACCACCCACGTCAGCTTTTACGTAGTTTTTGGATTATTTCTACACTGTATCGCCTAAGCGCATTTTGTCCACAAAATATACAAAATGACTGTCGCACGAATAGGTTAAATACGTGAATGACTATCTAAATTGTAAAGAACGATGCCGGATTCTTTGACATTCTGGGTCATCGACGCGCATTGCGCGACGCTCGATCCACGCGATCTGTGATCGAAGGAAGCGGAGAAATGGACGAATGAAAAAAAAAATGGAGAAAGCTGGACCTGATCCTTGTGGGCCCAAAGCAGATGGACGGAGAGATGACCTTAAGATGACGATGATGATATCGGCAACGTGGTTGGTTGCAGGGTCGTGTACTGCCGCGGGAGAGAGAGACGAGAGGGAGACGCGGCAACGACGCCAGCGTTTGCTTCGCGCAAAAATAACGCGAAGCCTGCTTTAAACCCGCCCAACAGCGCGCACTCGAAATATAGGGAAGTGTTGTTTATATAGCGTCACTTAACACTGTACATAGTGTCACATTATATTTCCATCAATTTTGACATTTATTTGTACGGTAGCTGACTTCAGAAACTGTAGTCACTGTAGCATCGTTCTTTAACACTAGAACTACCGAGCATTTGACACTAAACTGCTGGACGGGTGAAAATTACTCATTCTTAATTTCTTCCTTTTGCAATTATTCATAAAATAACAGATGTTTCGCTGAGAAATTATTAAAGAAATCGATCTGGCAATATGGAAATTGAATTGTGAATCAATTAAAGTCTCAATAGATGCATTCTTGGAATTTCTATAGAGGAAATCAATTTAATTGTTGGATAGTTTTAGTGCTAATATGATTGATATGTAATCCCTGTAAAAATTGTAGTAGATTATTTTGAATGTCTTGAGACGTTCATTATAGTATTCAAGTGAAATTCTTTATTTTTTAAATTATTTCGAATATTCAATGCTTTGAAGTATCAATAATTACAACACAAGAAAGCCAGTCATTTTGACTGGTACGTAGCTCTAGTGTTAACACTAAACGTGTCGCGATCTATCAAATTACCGGTTTCAAAATATGATTTAAAATTCTGCGTTCTCTTTCATTAATTTAACTTTAACTAATTAATCAGTTTTTCAATTTTCGTCTTTCTCTTTGTTCCTGTTTCCACTAAAAAGAATTTCCCATCTAAATTGTTTACTTTTGTTTTCTAACAAATTATTTGACTGGTTACGGTGGAAATTGGTGAATAAAAGGTGCCGGTACGTTTAGTGTTAGCCCCGTTGCGCTCACCCATTTATTTACAGGTAAATTTGAAATATTATTTTAAAAAATAGGACATGATTAACTCAGAAAATACTAAACAAATAAAATTACGCTAAAAAAATGAGTAACGAAAACAGCCGGCGCACGCAGCAGAGCTAAATTAGTTAGCTTTACGCGTTCAATCTTTTCTAAACTGTTTTTTGAACTGTTCACTAAATTCTACTTATCGTTGATTTTTATAGCAAATTCCTGATATCAAACAAGTAAATAACGTATCTACCTATATTACGGTCAATACATTTCATCAACAAACACTGAATGAAACATAACATATATTTATAATTATTGAAATACATATTTACGTTATTTCTATATGCAATAATTAGAATTACAGTAGATGCTGTGTTGTTTTTAATATCGTATAACGTATAAATATCATAAAGCAAGATACGTTTATAAGATTCAAGAGCTGATTTATAAATATTGGTCTAAATAACTTTTGTTATAAAATGTTCACTGTATATGAAGAAAAATTGTTATGATTTTACAATCATAATCTCATTTCCATAAATCTCTTGATAAATTAAAGTTATGTAAAATAATTCACGCTTAGTTAATTCCTGTCCTCTTTAAAATTTTATATTTGAATCGCATCGACTGCATAAGTCATTAAAAATGAGGATTTTAGTACAATTTGTCTGAGTTTTGTAAATGACGGTAAATATTCAGTAACATTCGGTTCAATAAAAACTGGTTATAAATTGACGCATATAGAAAATTTTTTGATTTCGCATCTACTGTATCATGTTCCGTCTGTTTTGTTTGCACTGTGACTGAAAAATAAATGTAAGTAAATTTATTTCCTCTGATATTAAGCATTCCCTCTGTGTGAAATGATGTAAATATTATTTATCTACTATCATGAATGACTTCACTATTTACAATTTTGAACTTAGTAGAGTTACGAATAGAAATCACAAAAACAAATACGTATGAAAAAAAATATCATTTACTGATACAAATTTAAATACCAATTTCTCACATTACCTCATATTTTGCCAATAGGGAATATTATTGAAAATACCGATAGTAAAATAATAACTATTAAATAATATACTGATAAATAACAATTAGAGTGATAACAACAATTTCTGTATCACCTATATTTTTGCACTAGATCATGTTTTATAGGTGCTTTCTTATAGAAAAAATAAATTCACTTTCATTCAGAGTAGAAATCTCATTTTTTAATTTCGTTGAGAAATAATACCCAGCTGTGTCCGGGTTAAACGTGTTAAACGTTAATTGTCAAATCTTATATAAATTATTTAAGAAGTCTTATAATAGCAATATTGAGGAAAGGTAGAATAAATAGATTGTAAATAGATAATGAATGAATAATATAGATATAATAATACCTTCTAGAAAAACGCTAAGAAATAATAGAGATACACCGATACACAAGTAATTATTTGATAAACTTAGTTTCTCCTACGATAAATTTAGAATGTTTTCTCATTTTCTCAGTTATAAGTGGGAAATTTGATATAAATAATAATCATGTTATATACATAAGTATAACTTCTTAGAATTTATTAATTGGTATTATGAAAACATAATTACATGAAGGATCGATTTGTAGGGTGATTGGTTTATATCCGTAGAGTGTACCTTTATGCCAAAATAGAAATACAAAGTTCTTTTGTACAACGGAAAGAAGGATAAGGAAACTTCATGCCTTTATTCTTTCGAAAAAAATCACCGCTCCGACATTTTACCGCAAACCGTCAGTGCACATTTAGCTTTAATTTTATGGGTGCGTGGAGGTGCGCGTTTCCAACAAAACGGTAATGAGACAGTAGGTCAAAGTAGGAAGTAGGTCAATAAATGTACCCCACTGTTACATAGTTACCCTTCCGTAGATGTTTCTGTCACTTTCATAGCATAAAAAACAATTTCTAATTAAAAAATATGGTGTAAAAAGTTCTTTCGTTACTTGAGCGTGTTGAACCAACTGCGCGAAAATGTCTCATCCATTATATTTCAAATCTCTCGTTACAATAGTCACTCATTCTATCGAATCAACTTACTCGATTTCAACCGTTGCATTCTTACTAACTTAACACGTTCGCGGACGTGAATGCTATAGCATTCATTTTCATTTTGATGCAAAATAACATGAATGCTGTAACATTCACATTTATAAGTCACATTATCATACGTTTAATTCTATATAGCCTTAATTTTTGGAAATTATTATGTACTTTAACCCTCGGAGTACTGCATTTGCATTTTTTCCATCTCTGCAGCTGCATAAAATTTTTACTTTCCGTGAACGTGTTATCACATTGAGCACCGGCCCCGTGAAAACGCGGGATCGGAGTCTGTCGCTTGAGCGCCAGCCCCGTGAAAATGCAAGATTCGGAGTCTATCGCTTGAGCGCCGGCCCTGCAATAATGCGAATTTCTGGATTTCCATTTCTGGATTTGACGAATATGCAATTAAAATGTACTATTTTATGAAAATGTATAATGTTTTGAATATTTTTTTTGGCTACTCATTGATCAGATACAAGTGAATAAAGCCGGCGTTTGGGCTAAGTGGCCGATACGTTGCTGGCGCTCAGGCTTTAAACGTCTCTTAAGTCGCCGGCGCTCAATGTGTTAAGGTAAAGGCACCAGTAACTGACCTGGTATCGTTAGTAGACCATTTTTCAGGAAAACGTAAAAAATAAGATTTTTAAAGGTAATAATCTTTCGATACAGACGCAGTAGATATGCTGCCAGTATCTACCGACCCAACTCCGAAACACTTTTATCTGAATTAAATTGTTTATCGTAAAAACTAACGATTTATTACATTGTCGTTGATTGTATGCCTCCGTACTGTAATGTCCTTAACGTTGTCGTTAAGAAACAATTGTATGATTCATGAAAAGAAATTAACTTCTTTTACTTGTAATTTATCATAGTCGCAAATAAACGATATTAAAATAATCGCCTTTAGTGTTTTGGTTTTACTATAAGTGGTCAATTACCAACATATGATCAATTAGTAATTTTTTCGTTTTAAAGGATGATCAATTTCTGACGCAAGTATTGAATTTTCAAAAATGTCTATCAAAGGATAATATAACTATTTTAATAAAGTTCGCTTTGTTACATAATATAAAAAGTTCAAACAGCACTTTCACGCATTGAATTTCTCTATTTAACAAAGAAATAAGCGTTTACTATTATTCACGCAGAAAATTTGTCTTAACTGATCAACTACTGGTGCTTTTATCATAATCACTGTTTACAAATTCTTTCACTGTTAGCTGATAATATACGGTCGAAAAGCGTTTATGAATTCGATTCAACCTTCATGTCACGCATCCAAATCTGTCAACTGTTTTAAATGCGATAAAATTAGCGGTTACGTATCATGAATTTATTAAAATGACCGTGAACTTTATTTAAATATCGTCTCGCATTCTCGACTTTCTCTGTCGAGGTAACGATAGAGGAGAAAGTCTCCCCCCCCCCCCAGGCAAATTACACGTGAAAATGAATGAAAAAGATGTCATCAATGTTTTCCTAGTCCGACCTACCGAGTCTGTGGATGTGTCTCAGTGGTAAGAGTTTATGACCATATTTCTCCGCGAGTCAGCGCTAGGGCCAGCACGTATGAGACACAGTTCTATCTCGTATATCATATTAACTGCGGAAGGTTATTACAGAATGTCGTTGTCTATTGTCGAATGAATATTTACCAGATATCTAAAAATTCTAGAAAACGCATGAATCTGAGAGAACACGGACATATTAGCCAATGAAAATGTTTTATGATTAAACCAATAAAATTTTGGCAGTATATGACTAATGATTATTATTGCACAGTGAAAGGCTGCGTTATCGTATTTCTTTTTAAAACAGGGAGACTAACTTTATCAAAACTTGTCAATACTGGCCTTACGCCACTTCCAAAATGAACCGCCCGAATATTTTTTGAATAATTTCAAACATGATTTTCTCAAAATGATATTTTTTGAATTTGCTAGACAACTATCTTTCAAACGAGTGAACAAATTTACTCTAACCTTTCAGTTTTTCGTAGTAAATAGTTTTGGTTAAAAAACAGAATGGCTCGGGTGTTTAAAAAATTAAAAAAGAAATTAATATTTACTTGATTCGTCGAAATAATGGAGATAAAGTAAAGACAATTTTCTAACTTGGAGGCGTCGTTATTCCGTTTATTTTTAACTTCCTCTGCTAAGATTATATTCACCGTTCAATAAATTTCGTCGCATTGTAGAACGTTCTTCCCCCTTCCACATCAAAAGTAACCGAAAATTATGGCTTACCATTTCTTTTACATCTTAGCAGGATGAGATTAGAATTGTTGCAGTCAAGAAAACATTTTCTAAACACAAGAGAACGTGGTGTAGTTGGACTCACCTATAACAGAAGAAAAAATGAAATTATCAAGGACCCTTTATACAATTTTTGTAAAATGAATTTTGCTTATTAGACTATCTAATTAATTTTTTACAGACTTATCGAGCAATCTCCGATTTACGAGAAAGAATATAACTCTCGCGTTGTTTACAATTCTGTAGTTAGATTTCATGAGCATATAGTATTATATATAGTAAAAGTAGAATCGAATAACTTCAAATATTGAGTAAGCATTTTATTAATCCCTCGAATAGAAACAACGAGTCTCACTTGCACGTGCTCTTTGTATGAAACTTGATCTTGTAAATTATTTTATAAATCTATCGCATTGTAACTAAAATAATTTTCTGATTGTCATAAATAAATGTAACTAAACGTGTAATTTTTTAATCTTTTTTATAACAATTGTGTCCACAGATTTGTAACAAAATGAAATAGCGTAAACAGGGAAGTTTCAGTGCAAACAATTCGTCATGCTAAGGGTTAAATGGATCGTTTGAAATCCAGAAAGCTACCCGTATACATTTCGTTAATTTGTTCTGTACTTTTACTGATTACTCGTTTCTACACCTTCTAATACTCGTTATATTTATTCGAAGAATCGGTGAGACGAATGGAATCAATGTAACGAAAATTGACAAATGTTACCCAAATTTTACCATCTGAATACAGAAATGCTAACGAAATGGTTGAATTTTTTATTCGATTTGTGTTCGCAGTTTTATCTCTGCCAGTCTTTATCACCCGTTTCTTGGAGTAAATTTTCTTACTGTGTGGTTAGATAAATATCCGAACGATAGATATTTATTCAGTATGAGACACTTGACTACATACATGTAATAAACCCATCCCTTTACGGATTGTAAAGTAAACTGTTAGAGTTTAACTGTCAAACATGTATAATAGAGTTAACTAGCTGCTTCACATGGCCGAAGCCGTATCAATATGTTACAATTGATTACTCAGTCTCTAAAAAATGGTCAATTAAAAACTGAAGAATATAAAACATTTAAAACCTCTTGTTCCTAGAAATCGACATCTCGCAACAAAATTTTTTGATTTTGAAATGAGTACAGAATGAATAAATTTAACCAATTATCTGCGTTTGATGTGTATACACGTCATCTTAAAGCTGAAAATGATACTAATTTTTTCAACGATGAATTCTTTATTTTTCAGATAAATCAGTAAATCTTTTTTGTTTTGCTCTTGTTTTCCATGAAAATATACCCTAGGTGTATTCGTCTTGTGTTTGACGAATACACATTGCATGTTTTTATTTTATTGCGCGCAAAAGGAGAGATTTTTCGAACTAAATTTCACAGTTAACAGGTTAAATAAAGAAATAAAATCTTCCAGGGCCTTCCCAACGAGTACATCCCACCCGCTTGTCAAAATGAAAACTGATCTAATTGTAAGTTATTCTAAATTTATAATGGAACAACTATCGCAATAACGGTTTTACTCCTGGTACTGATCAGATCTAACGAGGATACATGTACGTAGCAAAATTCAACGGCAAACAAAATCCAAACTCAATATAGGGAAAAGAAAATTTACACTGTACTTTCAAGCACACGGAGAGTACAATGTGCTTTGTAGAACATGCGAAACGAAATACATTAAAGTACGTTCAGTCATTAAAGCCACGCGTGAAGAGGTAAAACGAGTAAAATGACTGACATTTTATTCTCCTCGGTAGAGGGAAAAGGGGCAGCGCGGGAATGGCTCTGTCTCAATCTCAGAACTACAGCCATCGAGCACAATAGTTATGCACGTCGCAGATAATGCCGACTATTCTCGTTTATTTATACGCTCGCGCACACGCGGCCAACCGTGCGCAGAAAACACACGCCGGACACGCAGATGTCTCTCTGTGCGGAACACAGACACCGCGCGATTGCACACCGCCTCGTGTCTCGCATCCCGAGTAGGGCAGGGACTATTCGAATATTTTCGAACAAACCTCAGATTCTTCGTTCCTGAACTAACAATATATTTATTCAAATTAATATATAGCAAGATTGAAACAGATATGTACTTTTTTAATAACTATTATTAATAACTAGTTAATAATTGGTACATAACAGTTGATATTGAACGTATCAATCAACTTACAAGGTAACGCCGCCTAATGCGGAACAGCTTCTAATGTGGAAGACATCACTTAAGAATTTGTCATTGAATACGAAGCATTATTATTTATGGTATTTAGTAGGTTAAATTTTCTGAAAAACGAGTTATATACTCAAATTTCTTAATATAGATAGACCAAACATTTTGTATTTCTTCATGATTTATCATTGAACATGTTTGTTTTTCACTGTTCAAGAGCAATTTGCTGCAAATTAATTTTTTTCTTAGAATAGTTATTATTTTTTACCGAAATACATGAGTTCCTAATATGGAACACGTTCCACACTGGATACATATTCTTTATTAATGTTACATAGCATTATGTCATATTTTCATTTTATGGTGACAATTACGAAAATGATAATAATGGAAACAAATGTGTTCAATACATTGTGTTCAGGAAGAATGCAAATAGTCGTCCCGATGTGTTATTCATAGATATATCCAATGTATAAAAAAACAAAAAATTAACATAACATAAGTTGAATAAAGTGTAACATTCGTTTATTTATCCTTTTTAATTCCACAAATATTCATTTGTCGTGATAAAAATGAGTTGTGTTTTGTTTATAGATTACCTAGGTCTTCCATATTAGTTATGTTTTCAGATCGCTTTTTTCTATTTTATTTACATTTTTTACCGTGGTTTGAAGGCGTTTCAATTTTTGCATTGTTATCGATCAGTGTATGAATGTTTTGTTTTGATGTAGATTTCACTGCAAAAATGTATATCTCTCGGTTTGACAAGCTTATCAAATCAGGTGTTCCATATTAATACGTGCCGTTACACTACAGTAAATACTTACGACAGTATCAACCAACTTATATAATATGTGTCACATATTTAACACTAAAACCATCAGATAGATCAAAATGACTCATTCCTGATTTTTCCTCTTACAATCACTGAAAAAGTACAAATGTTTCTTTAACCATTGTAGCATCGAACAATGATATGTCATTGTTAGCACCACTTGCGAAAAGTGTCAACAACGATATACTCTCAAAGTAAATTTATAGAATGTCATAAATGCTTGAACAGTAGGAACATAGTTGCGATTTTATGGGTGATTTGATGAGTGCCGATTGGACGATTAACATGTTAAAATGAAAGAAATTTAATGAAGATATGTTTTCACTCCAGTGAAATTAGAAAAACTGAATATTCTAAATACTTCGGCTCAAAGAGTCCTTCTCAAAGCTAATATCAAAATTACTTTGAAAAGAAGCTGTTTACAGTCGAAGAATGTTAAAGGATTCATTTTTTGGGGCAAAATAGAAATACCGTATACATTTGATATCCTTGCCACTTTCATTCGTAATTGCCTGCGAGACCGTTTTAGAATAATACCGTCTTATGAATAATCATCGGCTTCTTTGCCAATAAGAAAATTTTGCTTTGAAAGTAATTAATAGGAACATTCTCACCCCAGATAAAGTAAGAAAACCGAAAAATACAGGGAACATTGGATAATTGCAACATCGGGGACCTCTTCATATGTACCGTCCGTTGCAGTAAACCTGGCACTCGTGATGTCATAGGGGCAAAAACAGTCACTCCGAGAAATCCAATTGGGAGCCCGGAAACGGCTCTTCATGCTCTTTGCGCGCGACCCGATTAGTGTGCGTGAGCGCCTCAACGAATCATATAAGTGCGTTACTCACGTGAGCTAAACCGGCCTGTGGCTTAAAAGTGAAGAGGCGCAAGGGCAACTGGACGTCCACTCGCGGCGCTCGGCCCAATAGTAATGGCGGAATTAGTTTCGACACGTCTTTGTTACTGGCCAAGCCGCGAGCTGAGGTGGAGCGTGTGGCCAAATCCCCTTGCCCCTCTTTACTTTTGAGCCGCAGGTCGGATTGGCTCATGTCAGTAACGCACTGTACCAGAACCGAAAATCCACGTGGGCAAGGCGTGCACTTTCGACTCTAACCACTCAGACAAGAGTGCCAGGTTCACTGCAACGGACCGTAATTGCAACATCGTCATCCCCGCCACATCCCCACTAGGTTCTTTTTAACACACCATAACGCTCGAAGACCGGTTGGAGTTGAATGGTGCAACATAATTCGATTATTCTCAAACTCAACGATTTCAACGTCTCTTTTCTATTCGCAGTCCTTTTCTATATGCAAAACTTCAATCGCTTATTACATAAGTAATTATAATCATGACTCTACTGTATTTGATACAGTTTTATACACGGAAAAACATAACAAATACAATGAGTGAAAGTTTCATTCATCAAAAATCATAAATAAATAGGTTTAATCTCTCAGTTAAAGCTCTGAAGCTCATCGCGAACCTTTAATGTTGCTGAACGCTTCAACTTTCAGTCTTTCTTTTTCCTTCCCTGTTATTGTCTCTGCATTCATGCGGCCATGTTAAAATCTTTGTTTCTTGGGGTTGAATCGATTCTACCTCTTCGTAATTGGAACATTCGAGAGTTGTAATTATCCAATGTTCACACTATGCTTTACATTTAAGTAGAAGTCCCTGGTTTAAAGTACCGTGTGTCGTTAAAGTCGTCGTGACACCACGTCGCTCCAATGATCCTCCTCGCTGAAACCATAAGTTGGCGAACTGCGAGCGGCAAGAATCACTGGAGCAGTGCGTGCAGCGTACGATATTTTTTTTACCCGGTTTATCCGGTCGTGTTTCTCGTTTCCCTCGATTTCAGAGAAGCAGCTCGCAAAAGTGGGGTGGTTCGCTTTGATGGAAAAGTGCTACACCACGGGAAGAAGTTAGCTCCGCAAACTGTTAAACCGCGTGTGCGAATCGATACACGTGGTTTTTTTTAACCTTTTAACCGGGGAGAACGAGTTAACTCGTCATTGGTATTTGATTGTATCCTCTAATCACGTTCGGTGATTACATCTATCTATGAAAAGACTCTTGAATTTTATTCTCGCATAATGTCTGTGTACATTACCGTCAACTATACCGTACGGTAGAACTGATTATTCGAACTAATTGGGAGACAAGTCCGCCCTAGAAAACGATTTTTCGAATAAGCGGTTAAAAAGGACCAACTTTATGAGCATATTATAAGTCAATCAAAAATGATGTAAACAGTTTAAAAATATAATTGTACGCGTACTACTATTTTTCCTTTAGCACTTATGATTCAAATGAAATTTTTCGTTTCAATTCAGAAACTGAACTACGCTTTTCTATTTTTGCATTGAAGAAATGTTAAATAATGCGATCGTTCTACTTTTTTCATTTTTGAGCAGGTAATAACAAAAATAAAAATAAATAATTAGAAGGGAAACAAATGAATTATAAAATAAACTTAATCTGATTCTACGAACTGATAGGCTGGCACTTTCAGGTAATGTAACGGAATAGCGCAATCATTGCTTGGGACTTAAACGGTTAAACTCAGATAGAATTGTAAAATAGAACAATTGACGCAGGAAAGATACGTGTTTCAATATACATTTAAATACATGATCGAAAGTCGGATAATTGCTGTTCGGTTAAACAACGTACTCTTATATGTATTCATTCGCTATTATTTCTATAAAGATTCTTAACACATTCTTGACCGGTCACAAGTTAACTTATATTTGCACTTGTATTAGCATTTCAATTTTTGAAACGCAGGACAATATAGAATATTGCAAACGTAAAATATTAAAGGTTATATAAAAGATATGACCGAAGTTTCATTTCAATTCATTACGTATAAATAAAATATATTGAAGTTTATTTAGATTGTTTCACTTTCATATTTAATTACGGAATAATAACCGGTAACATGGGATAGTTTCTGCGTAAAATTGCCGGTCGACAATGTGTTAATATCAAATGTTTCTTGTTATCATTGCGGCCTTTTTATTTTTCTATGTTACAAGTTTTATTTTCTTCAGACTTCGTAAATTGTTCAACTTCAATTCCGACTTTCCATGTATTTTCTCCTAATCGCGTGTCTTAAATACTCTATTGTTAATCAATTTAGTGTTAAATATCCCTATTATTGTTTATTTTCAGTATTTTCTACTTGCTCCATAGTACTTTCTATCCCTTTCCCTCACTCTCTCACTGTCCTTTTTCTTGTTGGTTCTCTTTTCCCTTTCGTTTATTTTCCTATCTTTTTTTTAATTTTTTACAAATACATCGTTCTTTCATCAATATATTTTTCTTACACTTTTTTTTTCTCCTTTTCAATTTTCTCCCTTTATAATAATTGTATATACCTTTTTTCCTTTTTACTCTTCCTTACTCATTCCCTTCTTACTTATCGCCCGTGTTCAATTTATACTTCCTTTACTAATTTCTTCACATTTCTTATCATCGATAAACTGTCGTTTAAGTAAGTATACGTCTGCGAGTCTCTTCCACTCGAAGAATAAATTATTACTTAATTAATAGCATTTATATTTTTATTATTTTCTGTTGCGTATTTATCTGATGGTATAGTTTCTGCTTAACTCCTTATCACTTATTAAAACCAATTACGTTTTGTTACGATTTTTTTATTTTGTTGCGAACAATTAGAATAATATCTAATTTCACCGTTAAGCGATTTGTTTATGACTGTATAATAAGTACGACCAATAAAATCGTACTTTCTATTATAAAAGATAATATTGTATATTGAAATAAAGAAACGATATTTCAAACCTTATTAATATGAAAAATATGCGACATATTTAATTGTGTCATACACCGCAGATATAACTTTTAATGAAAATGTAAATTAACAATGTCTGCGGGATTCCTTTTCGTAATAACAAATTGTTAGAGAAAGTAACCATGTGAAATATATCGCAAGATAAGGGGTTCACAAGATAAGGTTAATAGAAGAACGTTGATGATTTAAACCTTATCCTATAATCTCATCGGTTATGAAAAAACGTAAGTAATAGACAATTTATTGTTACAAGTACATTACAATTCGTAATACCTTGAAAGAATTACTCGCGCGAACATGATTTTACTATTCTGAGACATACCATACCAAATTATAATAAAATAGTCATATTTAGTATTGCGTGTGTGTCTCCAGATATTTTTTAATTATAAACGCAAATAACTACTGCATTGTCCAATAGAAATAATACTAGTTTTATTAATTTCCAAGTAACAGGCATTTACATCACCATCTATAAATATCGTATATATGAGTTTTCAGAATATTTTGATGATAAATGATATCGTTTACAATAGAATGGGCTTCATTTATTTTTCGATTTATACCACGCAATACTATTAAAATAAGCAACACGAGAAGGAGTTGGAAAAGTACAATTATTTATAAATGAAACGATAAGTACGGTACTTTAGTACCTGTGACAGTAGTATATTTGATCAGTTGAAACATTGTACAATACATAAGTTTAGTCTTTGAATTTGTATTCAACACTTTTATTGCGAATACTCTTATTTTATTTAAAAGCGCAACATGTTACGACAACTGCGATAGAGGACTTCTCTATTTGACATATTTGATCAAACTATAGGCACTATTGTGCCTATTATATTCGGTAAGCCTTAGCGGTCCAAAGTATTCTCGATTTCTTATTTCAGAATTATAACCAAAATTACATACTTTCATTGCATTTCATAACATTCAGCATGCACAGATTACATTAAATTCTAACAATTTAATAATATAGTTACAATATTCATAGAGCCTTAACACTAAATTTACGGACATTTATTCTATACTTTGTTCTATTATTCCTAGAGAACTACATGTTCGTTTATATAAATTGTGAAAATTGTAGCTTCGAAACCAGAGTACTGCAATGCGTATTCGCATAATTGCACGATCGACTTAAACTATTACTGAATAACGTTTAAAAAATTTAATATCCGTCAAATTGACGGGTTCCGTAAACCTAGTGTTAAGATTGTGTTTATTCATAACAGTTATAAAAATCGAAAAAGATATTTCATAAGTTACTACATAATTGTAAAATGTATAATTAATCTCATGAACTGAAAATATATAAAGGCTGTCATGTGACCAGTGATACAACCAGATAAGGGTTACTGCTATGTCGATAAACAAGTCGAAAATATAGAATACAAGTTTTTCATTCGAAATTTTAATTTCGAAAAAATTGACTTTAAAAATTTACTACATAGGTACACGTACACTCGACCAAGTCTCAACCCAATGGATAACACTGTATATTGTCGTTATGCTTGAAAACCACTGCCGTATTTGTAAACATCGTCAGTGTTATCATTTTTTCTATTACTCTTGCTTTACATCTACACTCGTCGAATATCGGTTTATAATATCGGTTTTTCATAACGGTTTCAAGAGCCAAAACCCATATCACAACTGTTTTCAATCCCTGATAATACGAAACCAAATTATAGGACCTTATTTCTTTCCTGATAGTGTAACGTTAGAAGCATGTTTACATTTGTTGCATGACGTATTGCCGGAATTATTGGACGATATTCCTTATGCGATATGATTAAATTTGATCATTCAACAAGATGGAGCATCACCGCACTTTAGTCGAGCAGTAATTAATATTTTTTAAATGAGTGCCATTGTTGAACCGGCCGCGATGGTGGGATAGCTTGGCTACCACGATCTTCAGACTTATCACCGTTGGATTTTTATTTGTGAAGAATTTAGGGGTGGAAATTTCCTTGCCCACTGTGTATCATGAAAAGTATAAAACACATAAAAAATTGTTTAGTCAAAATTTTACTCATACTTTATGTACAGTAAAATATAAACTTTGCAGAACATGATTGGAGATGAAAATATTTCAATTTAAATAATAAATTGTAAGCAATTTTTTACACACTATTCCAATACACAGTGCACTAAACTTGTATTTCACAAACTCCATATATATAGAAGTAAATAACATTAATATATAAAGTATATAAAAACATCTCCTAAAGGATTCTGTTTCTAGACAAAAGAGGAAGGGTGACCTGTTTTTATATGTAATAGAAAAGTAACCGAAAGAAAGAAGTACGGCGGTCAACAGATTACATTGTACGTAAAGAAATGTTGTAACATGTATAAAAAGTGGACAAGATCTTTTCCTGAAATTTTATTTATATTTAAGGTTTTTAGAGAAATCATATTTGTATGTATCTGTTGTCAGATACACATCCCTTTGTCGGAACAGAATCACAACTCTAAATTTTATATTTTTTAGGAGAAGTAAAAAACTGATTTTGAATATAAATACATGTTATTACATGGACAGAATTTATAAATTTTAAAATTAGTGTTCACACTTTTACTATTCGTTTTTACTAATCACTATGATGTCACATGAAACAAGGAAAATAACATAATAATTGTTTTCCGCTAATCAAATTATGTAGATAAGTAAATAAGATGTTCACCATTATTCAAGAAATGTATCTACAACATATTTACAGCGATCACTCGAAAATCACGTTGTTCGAGTTGTAACTCTGTTCTAGCCAGGAACCGACATGATTATTCATGATCGAAATATCAGACGGTGAACAGGTTACATTCTGAAGAAAGCCGGACGACGTACTTGCACCTCGTTAGAAATCGGGACCAGGGCTACGGCAATGGAGAACGCCGTATCCCCTACCTCTGCCAAGATATCGTCACGGTTTTTATATATTCATTAATCGCGGCTGAATTCGAGCGATACTCGATTTAAAACGGTCGTGAAAGCGACCGCATGAAATTGCTCTTTCAGAAAGTCGCGTTTTCATGGAACGATGTCGTCGCCCAGCGTAGAAATCTGTGCAACGCGAGAATAGCGACATTACTAAAAATACGAAAGCATCCGAGCGTTGAAATACTTATTTTTTCCCTTCAATGAAATGGATACCAGATGCACGGTACACCGAACATTTTGGGGATATTGGAGGAAAGTTGCATAATAGCAATTCTTATTTTTATTAATCGACTCAGAACTTTATATATTCACAGTGGGCAGAAGTGATTTAAAATACACAAAATTAAAGTTATTTCGTATTAAAAACAATCTTGATTCACATGACCATAGATTAAATTATTATATATCATAAATTTCATTTAATGGTAATATACATTTTACCATTAAATGAAATTATTTTATAACTGTTGAATTCCGCATATTAAAAAAATGAATTTTGTACACTTTATAAACATCTGACAAAATAAAAAATAATTAATATAGGTTTTCGAGATACAGTGATAAACAAGCAGACGATACATACATCCTAGATTCTTAAAAAATTGCAAGAAGTGAATGATTCAAATCGCGTATTGATCCAAAATACATACATACCCCTCTCCTTTCTACTAATAGAACAAATATTTAAAACAAATTTGAATGGTACCAATGGAGCAACACCATAAAACAGAATTTTTCTTTAACGCTCATTCCTTTCAAATATATTCAAGGTCATAAATATTCTTTCGCAGGGAAGCATATATTTTCTCCCACTGGATCTTATACCGGACGTTAAAATGCATTCAAGTATATGTATACACGAGATGGTCTTTAGATGGTCTTGAGTATCAAACAAGTAATTTATGGTATAAGGATATACTGCCTGTACTGTGAACGTTCAAAATCATGTCTATTAACAGTAGGTAATACATTCGGTAGAAACAAAATGCTGAATGTCTTGTATTATATTTATCTACATACAGATATGTATAAAGTCTGTGCTTCAAGAGATTGCGACGAGAAAATAAATGTATTAGTGATAAGACTGCCGCGTTAGTTTATTACTGAAAACATGAGAGGATTAATCTGCTAACTGTGAAATTTAGTTTAAAAAATCACTTGTTTTGCGCGCAATAAAATAAAAAAATGTGTACTCGTCAAAAATGTTTACCTAAATATCTACTCATAAAAAATGTTTACCTAAATATGTACTAAAAAAAAATGTTTACCTACTATTTTTTATTTCTCATTCCGAAGTATCATTCCGAAGTATCATGCATACCTACTATGTACGTGTACTAAAGACGATCATTTTAACATATCTGTACTACGAAATTATTTACATTCTGCGTTAAACATTTAGCATATTATTAAAAATGAAAAAAAAATTTTTTTATGTGAAATATTATCAATATTAAGCGTGTTTAAAGGAATTGATGGAGAAAGAAGTGAACAATAACTAATTCTCTGTCTGACGACCGAAAAGGTTAACCCTAAATGTAAATATAAAATTATAATTTGGAAACATGGAATTCCATTTTATTCAAGGTTTTTATATTAGATATGTTTTGCAATTATAGAAATTTTTTCAGGCAATTTCAAAATACACTTTGTTCTGCTTATTTATGATACAAAAATAAAACATATACAAACAAGATTGGATACCCTGATCAAAATTTAATTACTTAATTGTACTAAATGATATAAATAGAAAAAGTAGGTACCAAGTTAGAGATTCAAAGGGGTAGATATAGAAGTTTTACGATTGAATTAATTAATCAAATACGAAAAAGGTTCATAATGTTGTGACAGCTGTTGATCGCAATTTCCAATTACAAGCAGCTGCAAAGGAAAAAAGGGGAATGAAGCCGAACAACAAAAGGAACCGCGTGGTCTTATTGTAACAGTGAAATATTCATACTGCAACAGTTGGAAAGCTCATGAGATAGATAATAGCAGACTACGATAAGAAAATTGGATGGAAAATCACAAGCAAGTATATTCAGTAAATCGTAGTAGAAATAGTGGTAATTTTTCTGAATTTCATTCATTTATAAAGGAGTACATTTTTACGTAAAATCTTACTTTTCTTTTTCAAGTGACATAATTCTATAAAGTCTTTAAAATCAGAAAATCAGTTTATGACAGGTTACAGACAACACGAAAAAATTAATATAATTTCACATATTTTTCAATAGAATCATTGTGTATGCTTTGTGAATCGACTAGCCAATGTATTACATCTATAATATAATTATACCGCACGCATTCACAAAAATTAATTTCTTCGTCATATTTGCTAATATATAACTTTTACAGTCTCTTAAGTAGTTAACAATAATAAATTACATTTTCGAATAAAAAAGAATTAAACCAATCCATCGAGTAGCCGCTCTTAACCCTTTGACGAGTGAGACTCGTGATGCAGATTTCTAGATTAATTTAATAAAAATCAATGTTGTTCATTGTCAATAGATTAAAGCAAAATGCTATTTTGCTATTATCAATTTAAAAGTAAATAATACGCCGAGGAATTAAATAAATGCTTAAACTAGTTCTTCGTTTGTCGACGGTAATTACATGCATACTTTGCCAATAAATCATTTAATAATTTCTAACAAAAATACCCTCACAGTTTTAATAACAGTAGAATAAGAACCAGTTTTATAAGATAATACCAATGCTATTCGCACTAAAAAAACTGCGGGTACATCAAACAGGTTTATTTGTAGATGTTACTATTACAAATAGGATACTTATACTTCGTCACATGAATATAATTACGGAAACCATATAGTATCTACATAACAACCAATTTATAAGAATTAGTAAAACTATTGTTTGCTTAAAACATAAAAGAATTTTTTACAATTTAAAGAAATTTCCAATTTTATTTTATGTCAATAAATTAATTTATTGGAACATGAATTATCTACACCGACGGACGGCCTAACATTTCAGGCAAGACGAAACCAGATTATACCTGATTCAACATATAATTTGTTTATCTATAAATGATAAAATCAATTTATTGCCACATTTTTATGTATAGTACTCGAAACTTTTATAAAGTCGTTTAGCTTTTGTTTGCGTTCGGAGTGGATAATTACAACAAGCTGCGAATATTCTAAGTATAATCGTACTAAAACTTATAAAAATTATGTGCTTGTTATTAATTGATTTATTTATATTAGAATGCCACGAGGAAAATTGTTATCAAGTGAAGAAAAGACATTGATCGATGCTTATAAAGACATGGGGTGTTCTTTTGGACGATTGCAAGAAAATTAATCGCTCATACACAGTAATAAACAATTATGTGAATTTGGTTATGTGCATATGGTTTTAATACCATTTCTAGAAAACATAGTAGACGGTAATTTTATATATCAACATGATAATGCTGCAGTACAGGCATTAAAGTATACAAAACAGTGGTTACATAAAACAAATATAAGAGTTTGACCAGGCCCTGCTTGTTCTCTTGGTCTAAACCCCATAGAAAATCTTAGGGGGATCGTTAAGGAAAGTTTACAGCAACGGAAGACAATACAAGTATGTTACTGAATTATGAAACGCAGTGAACGAAGCGTGGACAAGTAACGAAATAGATGCACTACGAAATTTAATACTGTTAATGCCAAACCGTATTTTAAATCAAAGAGGTATTTTCCTTGTAAAAATGATACTTTATACACATATCCATTTGTAAGAAATATGTGCTCAAAGTTCTGTTGCAGTTTCTCTTATTGCTTCCTGTATAAAAGTATAGAAAGTTTGAATATTGAATATTCAAAAATCACGATTAAAACCATTACGAAAAATATTTCATTCAAAATATTTCTGCTATTATTAGAATGTCAGAAAAGTGTTTCCTACAAAAGTTGTGAAAGTACTATTATGGTGGTCGGTGAACAGTGACAATTTTGGCAATAAAAGATTTATAAGGTAAGAAAGTCATTTTTGTTTTTGTATAAATGCAATTATGTCATTTTTCGAATTCAAGTAAATACATGCAACACTAACTTTTTCGAGGTTGCTAAAGATTGCATAAACACCACTGTACGTTTAATTTTGTACGTTACTGTAAACTGACAATCTATTCAATACCCGATTCTTGAAAATATTTCATCTGCTTCGATTGTTTTTATTCATTATTTCATACGAAATAAATTGGGCAAACATCACTAACTACTGAATCTATAACAGATATTGGTTTGCTGTAGGGTATGGCTAAGTATGGCGAGCTGAACTAATTCGGTGTAAAGAAACATTTTTCTAAAAATAATGAAATTTCATTGTACAAAGAAAAGAAAGTTATATTGACTTCGTACTGCATGACTTCGTAACACTCGCGATTGCGTCCGATCAAAGTGCATGGATATAAATTACGAACAAATTTGAACAAAATCTCAGAAAGTAAGAAGATTTTCTAAGCTTTTCAACTTACGCTCGAATTCTTCGAACTTTCCGATGATGATTATTTAAAAATGTCATGATTGCTACATCTATTCAGGTATCAGGTATATTTATTTAATGAAATGGACTCTTACAGAATGCCCGACTAACATTAGAAGCGTCTCGATTGGATCAATTTAATGTTTTAGATATTATAGAATATTGTTTTATAGAGCTTCGTCTTCAAAAAATTAACATCAAGTATTATTCTTGCATACATGTTCGTGTTCACGTTAAGTAAGAACACTAGATAATGAATATACATGTTGATTTATAATTCTGTTCTGTAGTTGATGGATCCAGGCAGCATGCAAACCAAATTTTCGTGATATCCTGTCATATCCTTTATACGACACTGAATATAACTCTAACATAGAACTAATATAAGAATGCCGGGGACACTGAAAATAACATTCTCTTTCATTATCGACCTTTCACAACGCTTCACTTGTTTATCAACAGGTCACGGTGGCATCGAAAATTAGATAAAAAATTTTGTTTGTACGTGCTTTAAGAACCGTAAAGGATTTATTATCGTAGGTCAGTAAATTCGTTGTTAAAATAATTATTGAATACCAACGAAAGTAGTTATGGTATTGTGTTTAAAAAAAAAAACAATGCTGACACACTTTCAACCTTTCTCAAGAGACCTAAAATTATTGTTGTTGTACCCCAGTCTTTAAAAAATTACGCAACTTTGTAGAAAATGTTTTTGTTGCATTTTAAATAGACTCAGAATACTTCAAGTAATCAGTTTACGTGTAAGGTCTTGTATAACCTAACCAAAAACCATTCAAACGTTTGAGATCAGTTACTTGATGAAGAGAAAATTCGACATTTTTTTATAGAAGACATACGAATAAACATTCAATCTTCTATATAATGTTTCAAAGTAATACACACAACTGTATAAAAATGAAAAAGTTGAAACTATTAGTCTATAATTCATTAAAATGGTCTAACTGATCATTTTAAGCAATTTTACGCTCTTTCCGCTGAAGTAAATTCTCATGTCACGAGAATTTTACGACAGAAAACTAAGTATAAACTAACTTCGGGTAATTACATATTGAATTAGGAAAAACAGTTGTGTTTCTGTTTACTAAAATAAATCGCGGACGAAACAATACAATAAAAATAAATCTTATGTAAACCTACTAAAGTCACTATACAAGGAACCGTATACAGTATATTTTACTTTATCCTTTTATGAACTGTGAAATATTAAAAGTGTTTCCTAACTTTTGAGCGGTAGTGTATATTTATTACCCGTTTTTGTCGCCAGTACTTCGGCTTCACGGCATTACAGAAATTAAATTGTATTTAATCAGCAAGTATCATTCAGATAAAAAACAAAATAAGAACCAGAGGAAGATTATTTTTATCCATCGTTCAATATTTAAAATTTGTTAACACGGTAAATACATCTATATTTCCCTGAGATCCCACGCGATAACGCGAAAAACCGGAGGACGACTAGCGACAAAAATCGTAAATAAATTCCTTGCGTCCGTTCACCGACGAGGAATTTCAACGCGTTCGCCGCCGCCATTTTGTTTGGAAACCGTTCGTTGTGTGCCACGCTGGATTTTCAACATTCTATTCGATGTGTTACATTCCAAAGAAATGTTTATTTTTTCTTAAACAGGATTCTATAACCCATGGCATTGTGAGAACCTTCCGAATCGATCATGACTCGGCCCATGACATTTATAGACCGTTCTCTTCTCTTTAGGTGTTGCAAATATAACGCAGCCTGAAAGTGTTGTACCCGATGTCCTACCGAAATTGTAGATAATACATCCGGTAAGGTATAGATTCTCACGAATTGAATTATACAATTATCTTCATAGTACTATATACTAGATTTGATCGCTTAATAGGTATTTTTCAAGTATCAATAGGTACGCTGTTTCTATGCGTTCAGAAAAAGGGAACTTTTATACAGAAGCATTCTACGCTCAATTTTCCTGGTCACTATCACTGGAGCGTATATATACGTTCAATTTTGTTGATCATTATCATAAGAGATCAATATCAACACCACATCTTTGAGATTCACTCTTTCTTATGAAAGCTTTATTATATTTTGTATACTGTTTTATATCGTTTTTTCTATTTTTTATTACAGAATGCTGAAATATGAAGTTCTTTTTACTTGTTGTAATTTTTCTATTTAAATAAAATTTAAAAAAAATTAATGATAACAATCTTGTTTTTCATACTTTCTGATGATGCAAATGGCTTAACCAATTCACTTCGAGAATATTCTGTTGGGGAGAACCACTCGTCGCATACGTTAGACTATATTTTATGTAAACCTCTTGGAAAGCCTAGTTAGAGAATCTGTATCCACGAATATTGTACCAGTAAGAAGCACTGAATATTTGTTTAGAAAAATAAAAACACAGAGAAAAGAACGAAGAAGGAAAATGAAAGCGGAGTAAGTATATAAAAACTGCTGTCAAACAATTCTGAACGAGTAGTCAATGCTGTGAGCACAATTCATTTCATTCATAATTATAAACAACGAACCGCTGATCCTGTGGAGTTGGAACCCTACTTCCTCTCGGAAGACCACCGCTGCGTCACTACCGTTTTGGCTTCACCATCGAGAAGTCTCGAAGTACAACATGTTGATGGAATAATATGTAAAAATTAAGCAATAACATGCTGAGCAATAGATCCTCATTAACACATTATCGACCAGCAATTCTGACGCAGAAGTTATCCCATGTCACCGGTTAGTATTTCGTAATTAAATATGAAAGTGAAACAATCTAAATTAACCTCAATATACTTTATTTCTACATAATGAATTGAAATGAAACTTTGGACATATCTTTTATATAACCTTTAACATTTTGCTTTTGCAATATTCTATATTGTCCTGCGTTTTAAAAATTGAAATGCTAATACAAGTGCAAATATAAGTTAACTCGTGACCGGTCAAGAATGTGTTAACATCGCGATAAAGTACTGATAATAAGATTCATAAGTAATGTAAGTAATTCACATTTCTCAAAATCAATTATTATTAAGTACTGAGCGGATTCTAAATTTACGTCTTATTTTTTTATCTTCTGTCTATACACATAAATGTATGACACATGCTAATTTCTATTTTCTTCTGAAATATTTAAATATTTTGTTTCTAATTATTAATGCTACTTTGTTCAATTTTTTATTATATTGTTAAATTATAATTGTTGCGTACTCCGTGTGACAGTTAGCACAAAAAACATTACAAATGTAACGACAAAAAGAAATATAGAAGAGTAACTATGTACAAACATGTTCATACATCTTTTTGTATTCTTTGTGAATAATATTCTCGTTGCTGTTCATAATAAAATATGATTGATTGAAATCAAAAGTTAACGTATACGTAAATACTTTCTCTTTTCGGTGTACGTAACTCTAGAAACGATTGTATTAAATCAAATTGCTGTGCAGAAGAAGACCACTTTTATTAGCAAAATTTTTCCACTTCTATTTGGATTAATTGGTAACGACAGATAAACGCAGCTGAATTTACGATAAGGTACAACTTCGCAATCTCTGTTACCGAACGATCGTAAGTACAACGTTTCGTAATAGTAGGCAAAAATGTCGTATATTATACTTCATATAAAACAAAAATAACAAATCCACTTTTATAAAAAAAAAGTTATTATCATGCTATAGATTATTATTATTAAATAAAATAAAATAGCAACGAGTTGCACTCGGTTTACCTAATATTTTAAAATATTTTTCAAAATAAAATGTAATTTTGATCATTTTTGTTTTAAATTATTCCCCTAGTCACTTATTTTACAGTTTTAACCGAACTAAGGAATAGAAAATAATAATGTTTGTGTATCTAACATATCACATGATACATATGCCACGTTATTATTACGTATTACATGTTATCATTATCTGTTTTAACATACTTGTAATGATTGTAATTGTTTCGGCTTATTATTGTACAAATGTAATGCATTATTATTTACAATAATTGTCTTATAATAGAAATTTGACACTATTGCATGTTTTGTTCATTCACATCGAAAATACCGATGAGATAATACGCATTCTTCATTGAAGAAGCAAGGGATAAAGAGCTTCCGTATTTGTGTTTGTATAAATTAGGATGTATAGTACATCAAAATTTCGGTGCACGAAAAGATTATTAATTCAATATTCATTACTTTTAGAATTACTCAATACCATAAATTTATCTATATTTTTTATTATAATTCTCCTTTCATATTTGGAATGGTATTAATAAAGGTTTTGTCATTACCTAAATTATTTTATTTCTTTTAAAGGTACTAAAACTTTCTCTATTTTAAGAACTCCAACAAAATTACACCTCTTGAACAAATTTCAGTGGATGAAGATAAACATTAAAACAACGTCCATTTGTCAAAATAAAACGAGTGCACTGTATATTTTTGCGGTTGAAAATTCAACAAATAAATAACGATTTCATTAACGATTTCAAAATATTCCAAAAACATTAGATACGCACAGATAATTTCCGTCGTACGCAACGAAAATTAGCTGAATAATAATTCGTTATAAGTAACGATACAGTAACGAGAATGACTGTATTCAACAGCACTGGCACATTACACGATATTATACGATAAACCACATTGCGTAAAAGTTTGTAAGAAAAAGAATAAACTAATGTAATAACAAAATAAAAACTAAACAGGAATATTTACAAAGATTACTCCTGCCAAGCATCGTGTACTAAATTAATGTTACAGAACAGGTAAATTTAAACCCATCATCGACTTACGAGCAAACATATAATTTCATTCCTTAATCGTTGATAAAATAAAAACAGCACGCAAGCACCAAACTTGTTCGTCACGTATTCCCGATTAGTTAATTTACTAGTCCGAAAGAAATGGTGTACGGCTTAAGAAGAGTGGCAAGATAACGCCAGTTCTCCCCCTAGTAGCGCGCGCGCGTGTGTGGTCGCGAAGTCGTTCGCCGAAGTGTTCCGCAATTTCATGTGAAACGGCAATGCGCGCTCACCTTCCATCCGGCGCTGCTGTTACTCTCCCCCTTCTCCCTGAAGTACGGAATATTCTGCATCATCCATTCATAGATCTGCGAGAGCGTGAGGCGTTCGTCGGGTGCGCTTGTGATCGCCTGAGTGATCAGATCAGCGTAACTGTGATTCCCCCATGCGTTCCGCCGCGACGAATTCTTTTTGACCGGAAGCAGGCTGCCGGCACCTTGGCCGAGAGCGCCGTGCTGAGGCGGCGTGCCACTTTCGACGCCCTCGACGCCCTCCTTGCTCCCGGACATCACGTTCGCCACCACGTTCCCCTCGATGTACTCCTCGGATCTTGGCAGCGGCCACGTGTGCGACCGAGCTCTCGTCTGCGGTTCGAATCCGCTCTCAAGGTCGTACGGTACCCCCTGCTGCTGCGGTTGTAATCCGGTCTTCGACCCCGACGCAGAAACCGGCACCGAGTCCATCATGCTAGGCTCCTCTGTGTACTCCACTTTGACAAAGCGGGAGCACCTCCGCGAGGTGCTGCTGGCTTATCCCTGACACCCAACGTGCTCTAGCCGCGAGGAAATCGTGTGGCAGTCGATACCACCACTCCGAAACGAAACTGTACACGATTGGCTGCACTGTCACTCCGCGTTATTTGTTAAGCACACTTCGGCATGTCGTTCAACGCGAAACAGAAATGGAAAACAAAAACAAAACAAACACGAACGGAACGAAACGAAACGATACTTGGGGCCAGAATAGTTCGTTGTAGTGTCACTTCTCTCTCACCGTTTCACGATGTTGGTGGGGCCTCGTCCCGCGGAAGGAACGTCCGAGTGCGTCCGGCAACGCGCGCGCCGCGAAAAATCGCTGGGAGGGAAACGGGATAAGAAAAGGAGCGGAGTGTCGCGGATCACTCGAATCGAACTCTCCCGCGACTGGCTGCAGCCGACCGAGAATACACACTATAGGTTGTTGTGTGTGTGTTGTGCGAGAGCAAAAGAGAAAGATAGAGACGCAGAAGGTGCGAAGAAGCGAGAGAGAAGAGAAGAGAAGAGAAGAGAAGAGAAGAGAAGAGAAGAGATGTGAAGTGAAGTGAAGTGAAGAGAAGAGAACAGAAGTGAAGAGAAGAGAAGAGAAGAGAGAGAGAGAGAGAAAGAAAGAAAGAAAGAGGAGAGAGAAAGAGAGAGAGAGAAGAGGCAAAGAGAAAGAGAGACACAGAGAGTGAGCGCGCGAGCGACGTAGCAAGAGAGGGGGCAGACCACGTGGTCAAACTCTCTGTGTTTACAAGCCGCGCCGTCGGTCACGTGGCCATGTTTTGATAGAGAACTTGGCCCACTGAGAGGAGAGGAGAATCTTTGGCTCCGTTATCTCGAGTCGCGTACAGTGTTGCGAACACTTTCGAGGAATCGATTTGCGGGGCCAAATCGCGTCACGTCCACCGAAATCCGTGATCGATGAAATTTTCCCAATTGCAACAATCTTCTCCCGCAATCGATTTTTCCTCCTATTTTTCATCGATGTTCCGTGTTCCTACTTGTTTGTCCGGGATCGACGCCTCGATCCCTGTTATCACTTCGAAGTCGACTCTCCCTCGGAATTGGAGACTTTTTCTTTTCCGTCTTTCAACCGTGTCGTTTACTTCTGACGGCAAGGTCGGACTAGTACGAAACGGAGAGTGATCTCCACTGGCTATGCGTGCGTGCACGTCACGTCGCGGCAACTAAACGCGTAATCTCCCTCTCCGTACCAGGGCACGCGCACTTCTGACTATACATATATATATATATATATATGTATGAATATATATATATACGTACATATGTATACATATATATATACATATATATACACATATGCACATATGCACGATGCACGTAGAGGACACGCACAACAAGAAACAAATCACCATACCACTCACATAGAACTTGCCGGCAGGGCAGCGCGGCGAACACTGACGAATTCTTTTGGCCGCAAGCCGGAACCGACCGAGCACGGCCGAAGATGCCCGCGGTGAGATTCGTGGCGCCTGCCTCCGTGACCACGAGCGCAACGAAGAACGAACTATCGACGGCGCCTCTCGTCGGAGAGAGGAAGACCGATCAGCCGACCAACGAGAAAATCAAGGATGGAACTATCGGTGGCATCGCGTGTCGGAGAGAGGAGGGCTGATACTCCCGCGCACGGGCGGGACGAGGATGGGAATAACGGTGGTGTCGTGCGTCGGGGAAGGAAGGATTGACGAGCCAGCGAGCAAGTGAGACGAGAATGGAGCGAACAGCGTAGAGAGAGGAACGTAGAAGATCGCGAGCCAAGCGAACGAGAGATCTGGTGGGTGGTTCGATTACATGGTGGGGGACGGGTGGGGAGAGTTGGAGTGGCTGAGAGGAATGTAGGGAGCGAGAGAGACGAATGACAAAGAGGTTAGCGGAACGGGACTGGGAGAAGGAGGCAATGGTCTGGAATGAGCTGGATGAAGGGAAGAGGGAGCGAGACAAGCCGGTTAAGGGGAGGGAATCCGCAAGGACACCGTGGACGGTTTGATCGGGATCGTGGGCGGGGTAAGGGGCACAGCGTGCGCCCAGGGACAGTCACTGTTCTCCTGGCGGGAGTGTCAAGGGAGAATTCCCACGCGGTAACCTACCCCCCTTCGATGGACGTTCAAGCCTTTCCCCTTTGGTCCGTGTCTATATTAGAATTTTTGGAAAATCTGGCTTTCACGATATTTCGATTAGGTATGTTAAATGGTATGGGACTTTCAATACATTACGTGTTATTTCTAATTGCATTTGGGACTCAATGGAAAACAATTTAAAAATAATTATATCGTGAAGGGTTAAAAAGCTCTAAAAAGGTTAGATAGATTAAAAAGATTACATAGAATAAATCTCATTGAGAGTCTTATAACGTAAAAGTTGATTATAAAAGGTCATAAAAAATTTTCGATTTTAAATATATTTTAGTCCTCGATACGGAGCTTACTACGCAATGTCAAGTAATTGTTAATTTGAGTAATTACTGACTTATTATCATTGTTATTTTATTTCGTTTAAGATCATTCGGTTTAATAAGTATCGTGTACAGTACGTTACTGACGTGACCCCAACCGGCCCATCGCTCAAATGTGATGAAGGGCAAGGGATTCGGCCGCACGCTCCACCTTAGCTCGCGGCTCGGCCAGTACAAAGACGTGCCGAAATTAATTCCGCCATTACTATCGGGACGAGCGCCGTGAGTGGACGTCTCCCCTTGCCCCTCTTCATTTTCAAGCCAGTGGTTAGCTGGGATTATGTCAGTAACGCACTGTAGGTACAATATCCCTGTATAGATTCTTTTTTATTATATATTCATTTGTTAAACGAATTTTATGTATAGTTGTTAGTTCTTTTTCTATAAATTAATATGTGGACAGTAGGCAGGAAGACGTTGTTGCATGCGCAAGTAATTAAATTGCTATTATATTTATTATTTAAATTTAATATTTTCAGACAGTTCACAAAGAGTTTAACATTATTTCCTCGCTATGAATCAGCGTTTTTTTTTCTCAACACCTTCGCCACATTTTTCCGTAATTTTCAATATTCTTGAGCAAGTTATTAATAACTTTAACGCTCCTATTGATTTTTTTTTTGTAATTTCTAGGCCTCTGAAAACTCTTCTCACTTCATAGCTTTATTTTATCGTTTTAGACATCTAAGGGTATTCTTATCGAACTTACTAATACTTTTGAGTTGAATACTATGAAATACTTTTAAACTCTTCAAATTTTGTTCACCTGTTTTTATAAACACTTTAAAAGTATAACAGCTGTCCTCTGGTAGATTCAACATCAAACTACAAAAAAGTTACAATTCTTTTTTAAGTACTATTCATAAATTTGTGTATCTAGTATTAGTAGTAGAATTAGTATTAGCTTCTTGTATAATTATTAATTTTTGATTCAATGTTTTCAATTTTTTTGTTTGTTTTTTCGTTTGTCTTTCTATTCAATTGCCTATTATGCAATGGAGTTAATCCAACGAGCAGAATTATATAATTCTCCAATCAACATTCTGGTACTGTAACGTGCTTGATAAGTGAATCACATTTGTATATATACATATGTATAAATAAAAAATAATGTATACCGTATATTTTACGTTGTAATACCCATGTTACCCAATTAGAAATATGTTACAATTTATTTCGAATATTTCCGCAGCGATCTTGTCTATTTGATAGTCTTTCTATGCAAATGTTGTGTAAGTATATTTATAGGAGAAAGTGGAATATAACAAAATATCTTGGATTGTAATGACAAGAAATCAGGAAGTAAAAGAGACACAGGCTTTGATTTATTGTTCTACAATTATCTAGTCCTTAAACGATAAAATATGAAACACTTTGACAGAAACAATATTTGTCTACAAAGGAAAATAAGATTTTCCGGAGGTACCTATAAATCTATTATTCCAAGAACAGACGAAAAGATATATCATATATAATATATTAAATTTTCTATATAAAATCAATTTTCTAGGAAATCAGTATAGTGATTAAAATTTTGTTTTACAATTTAATAGATAATTGCAAACAAGAATAAGGAATTACGAAGAAACATTTCCATTTTTCTCTATACTCTATAAATGTTCAGTTTTGCCTTACATTAAAGTCTTTCATTTTGTCTCACTTGAGATAATTTAGTAAACATTTAGTATTTATGCATCAGTATGAGACAATGAACAGGAGAAACCGTTAAAAAAGAAATGTGATAACTATAGAATACAGTACTATATCTGTATACAATAGCTTCTTATTGTTGTAAATTTTCTAAATATACAATAAAAAAAGCGTTGAATGATTAATAGAATAATACCGGAATTGAGACATTTAAAATTTTGCCAATAATGTAAATAAAAAAAAATATATACGCGAGCCTAGATCACAGGTAGGAGGTAGATTATAGTATATGTAATTATGAAACCTGTTTGGTCTATATCATACGATAGTAACTCATTTGAAACTTTTATTCAAGAAAAATATTTTTATTTAGCTTTACTCAACCGTTCAATATAGTACTATAAAGTTCTTAAAATTAATCTAACCAGTTACTAATGTTTGAAATTTCGAATTTCCTTTAACTTTCTTGTGAAATAGAAAAAAACCTATTTACTGTTTCATTTTCACTATTTTTGAATTGTTTTGATAAGTTGAAACATTTAGTGAATTAAACTGTCATATGTAATTTTCTTTACTAGACTTTCGTTTAACATCAAGAAAAATTAAATTATATTAGTTCCACTAATAAAGATGCGTGTAAACCATAACATATTTTATTGAAATAAAAGTTATAATTATATTATGTAATTCTGATGGTGGCTTTAATGTTATCTGTAATAGGAATAATTATTATTTACTCTATAAGTGATTGTTCTAAACCCGCCTTGAATGTAGTATAAGATTCATGCTTTGCACATCACTTGTACTTAATATTCGGTTAAGTTAGTTATCCTTATGGTTACAGGAATTATTTATATATAGGTTGCAGGCAAATAGTACTGCCACATTTAATAACATTTTTCTGGTAAAAGATAATATTATTTAGTCATTTGTCAGAAGATTAAGCCGAAACTCTGTGACTTTTATTTTTTTAACACGAAATATATCTTATCATTAATAGCTAAATATACGAGAAAGGTATAAGGCAATATTTGTTACAAAAAGAACTCTTGTGTGTGAAGTGACACATTCAACTCTTATTTCAAATCAAATATTTTCATGGTTAACTGATTGCAATGTAATTATACGACTGTTGTACATTCATAATACAGTTTCTTTTAGAATATACAATAGATAGAATATAGCTCAACACATCAATTGCCACGAATACCTTCAGAGTCTTATATATCGCTCACTCTTTTGTAGTAAAGATAAAAGGGAAGACTTACTTATTATTTGATATCGCAATATTTACATCACACTGTTATCTAGTTATTTACGCTATTAAACAATTTCATTCGATAGTAGTTATCTGACAAGTTATAATTGTTTTCAAGTAATTCGGAAGCTCCGGTCATCAGTGACAACCGAACACCTTTGCAACGGGCAACGTGATTGTATGTTAATTAAAATTCTTTGGCAGAATACCATAGAAAAATAAGTTTTCTATACGCATTTAACTCAGCTACAGACTTTTGGAAATTATATGCCCGCATGCAGCTAAACGTTTTGTTCGGCTATTGTAAATCACGAAAGTGTTAAGATGCACTCACATTGAAGTAAAACAATGACATACTTGGTTACTAACAATTGCCATAATTTCGTTAAAAAAGTCGTACAACATAGTTTAAGGAGTCATTGGAAAGGAAAAACTTCGGCCTACAAGATTGTTATGAACACAATCAAAAAAATTGCTTTTCAGTATTTTTCAGACATTTAAATTAAGAAAATATTGCGAGGAAAAGTACCCGTATCTTTTCCTTTGAAACATGATGCGCATATCTTCTTAAAAGAAGGTACTCAATAACACTAAAGTAGAGAGTGTACGTTTTAAAATGAGCCCAGGTGGAATGTTATTCAATTTTTTTTATGAAGTTACAACAATTTCAAAAATAGATCATTTTTCATGGATCGTTTAAATACTTTTGATCAGCTGCGTACATAGCGCACGTTTCAATAAATATGAAACAGTACTATGTTTAGCAGACCATTTCATTCTGCGCAAGTGATACAAGTAATTTGGTCTACAAATATGTATTTCTACAAAATAATTCAAAATTATTGTATCATCCTATAAATAACGCGGTTTTTTAAGACTTCAGTATTAAACGTTAAAGTAGGTTCAGTATTAAGATTATTAGTATTTTAGGTTAAAAAAGGTTTTGTTTATCTTTACTTCTAAAAATAAAAGAAATATAAAAAACAGCGTTTTTTTTATGGTGTATTTTACCATTGTGTCAATTTTGCCCACGGAAAACTCCTTCAGTTGCAAAAATAACGGACTGTTGTGGATTAAATAATGAAATAACTATATTTTGTCCTTAACATTATAATTAACCTTCTTTGCAAATTATCAGTTTTTCGAATAATTACTAAAGTAATTACATAGGTTAAAGATAAATAAGGATATAATCCTTCGTGAATTCTTGTTTCCTAATTTGTTAAATATTCTCCAATATTATTTACGACCTGTTTTTAATACTATGACAATATTTTAAATCTACATTTGAAAAAATCAATGGTGTCGAAGTGATTCTGAAGCTACTTCTCGAGGGCAACGGGAAAAGTGGTGATCCTCTGAGGTTGGGTTCGGCGAGTGCAGAAGAACCGTTTTTGTTAGATTTGCTATATGAACGCACACGTTATTGGAGATATTAGTTTTGTTTATTTAAACTCTATAATTCTTAAACGAATACTTTATTAACACGTTTGCCAACAGCGTTTGTTTCAGTAGCAATCACCATACTTACAATATTTGATTAAATCCAGCAAATCGTCTTTATAAAATGCGAATAAAATTGAAGAAAAAAGTCGCATCAACTACCTATATCTTATACCATGTGCGACAATTTAACATACAAACATGCGTGAAAGTAATTTACTTTTCTTTACGGAAGGTACAAAGTATTTGGGCATCACAAGTATGTGACGCTGGTTACGAACGTGTTAACAGTATCGTAAAGTGAAAATTTGCAGGACGATACTCAGAGAAAAGTAAATGCCATTTTGTGGTATGTTATACGTCGGCAACATGTAATTCTCCAGAAAAAAAACACCGAAAAATTATTATTGCGTGAATTAGTATATAGTGTGTGTAGCAAACAACTAATTTCCTTGGTCTCAACTGCGTAGGTAATGAATAAAGGTGAAAAAAACTTCTATCGGATAATTATTGTGTACCTCTAATGATAGTTTAATCCCTTTCAAGCGAAATAAAAAAACCTTACTTAACTGAAAACATTGGATATTGCCAATTGGAGTATTTTGCCGCTAGGGGGAAATTTGCAACATTATTTGTCTATCGATATCTGTGCTAATAACGATTTCTTGTTTACATTACAGCACTTGCATACCTATACGTATTTATATTTCAATTGGCCATTTATAAAATGGTACATTCATAAAATATCGTCAATGCACAACACCTCGGTCTCATTTTATGCGGAACTTTGTTTATGCGATTCTCAGTTACATTGTTTCTCCGCACTGTTTATTCACAGTTACATGGTTCTTTTCATTTCCATTCTTCGAGTATTTGATACAATTTGAGAAATTGCATAGATTGCTACAAAGGGTTGGTAACCCATTGCCCTTTGATTTCTTCAACAGATACACTCATTGGAGTTACTTTGCTGTTAATAATTTACTATAAAAAGAAAGGTTTATGCTCGTTTGATGACTACGTTTACTTTAAAGTATAATGATTGGTCACAGAAAAATAATGTTTAAAATAAGAATAAAAATAATCTTTTCTTTAAAAAGAATTGAATAACATTTGTATCTCTGAAATTTCGTTTAAAATCTTCACCACGAGACCGGCACGATATTATGTGGCAAAGAGTTAAAAGAGAAAATAAAACCAACCTCATTGCAATTCACACCAAATAGCAAAACAGAAGATAGTCCGAGCGATGATGATCACTAAGAGACTAGTAAAAACAAAATGAATTCACTTTGTGACAGAAAGCGGTAATGAATAAAGCGTTGACTTCTTAAAAAAAAGTGTAAGTTCCTTCGTGTTTCTTAATATGAATTTTTTTTACATGATTTCTGTTTACATATAGTTGTTCATAATAGAAGGGGTTGTATTATGACAGTAATAACTTTTTATACGTACAGCTATTTTTATAAATTTCTTGGTCACCTTCACTTTTAACTGATATGCCACTTTTTTTCTTTATATGATAAAGAATATCTAAACGATTTCAACGATACCTAATTCAAAGTCACTCAACAATAACTATCAGAACAAACAATACATTTTTTATTGTAATTAATATGTATAGTTTTATAATACAGTGTTTGTGTTTTTACCAAATTTTACTGAATATTACTGAGTATGACAGTATTTTACTGAGTAAACACTTCTTAGAGTAAACGACTTTATCAATTTCAGATGCAATTTGCTAGTTAAAATAAAAACTGTACTATAATAAATAGATAAATATTTATTTCTATCATAATAAGTATAATAAAAATCTTTCTGTACGTAACACATTATGTTCTAACATTGTTCCATATATTTCTTGTACAGTATTAACCATCCAACTGTCATCCAGTACCGACCAACTGACTGTCGATTAGCAGAGTACAAATCTTTCTGTCTATAAATTCAATCTATCGAAAAATGAAAGGAAGCTAGCTATTAATGCAGAAATTAAGCAATATATAATTTGGAATAAGTAATTAAATGAAAATTGTGTGAATGTATCGAATATGAAAGTTAGGGGGTCGTCAGATGCACAGATCAAGAAAATATTAGATAATTTTTCATTTCTTGTAATGCCTATAAAAATTAAAATGCAATAATAATCTTTTATCATAGCAGTTAAATGTCCATTTATTAACATTGTTAATCATTTCTAGTCCGTATTAGACGACAATTTTTTGTGTCTTACATATTACGATCTTGTTACTTTTACGAATTATCATCCTTTATCATTAAACTTCATAAAAATAATTTTTTTGCTGTTATTAAGTTTTATTTATACAGCAAGCATGTTATTGAATTTATGATTTAACGGCTTTAGTTGAAAATTTAATAAATACACTTAAAGCGATTGGTACTGCACGACTCTTCGCTAGTTATTATACTGTTCATATAGTTCACAACTGTAATCGATGAGCTAAATTACATTATGTTACATGTCATGCCGTAAACTGTCATTATATTAGTTAGAATTTTCCAAATGGGTTAAATTGGTATCACCTTAAAACAGTAAAAACAGAAAGAATTCGATCGCTGGAGTTCTATGTTCAAAAGAAAAGTAAACGACTACAGTGTTTTAAGGATAAGTGAGTGTAACTTTCGACAAAGAAGTTTTATCGTGTGAAATTGCGCATCCGAAGCAAATTAAAGAAAGAAGGGTAACCAGCGGTAACCCCTATCCATTAGGTCTACGCGAAGGGAGTAGTACGGTTAAGCACGTGCGATAAATTACGTCGCTGCGGAAGCTTACTTTACACTAAATCGAATCAAGACGTTCGCTCGAAAATTTGGTACGTTTAGCGGTCGACAAATTCACTTCTAAATACATTTGTAATCGACACGGGTCGGATGAAAAGTACGTATCATAGTCTGAATTTAATTACTTATGCAGGTACATAAGTATTATGCATTTTATGTCGTGATAATAATTTCTTTGAATTTTTTAGTAAGTTTACTTATTACGTACTTCATATAAGTTAATAAAGTCATTTAATTATTGAATACATTCTGTTAATAGAATATACAATTTACAGAAAAGGCATCCACAAATTAGGTTTTTAAGAGTCTTGTTTACTCGTTAGCACGGTCATTTGTTCAAAAATAATTATTTTTCCAATAACACATGATAGATACGAATTATGGTAGAAATATCTATTTCTAGAAAATAAGAAATTGTATTTTTGACCATCCGTGATACATTCGAATACATTCATTTTATTGGCTTTAAAGTCAAAATTGAAAATCTAAATTGACGAATTATTCAAATTCAAATTCTATATGATTAAATCAATTTTTATAGTAAGCGACGAAACCACAAACTTAGAAATACATGTCTGCAAGATTTCCCAGATATTTGAAGGCCAATGATATGAACGTGCTCTGATACTGAACAATTGAAAAACCGTAATAATATTCTATAAATACCTATACGAGTACTTACATTTTACGTAATAAAAAACTAAGTACCTGTAGGTGTGGTGGCGCCATCGATTGATAAGAATCGTGAATTAGTTAAATCGCAGCACAGACTATTTTATCCTGAAGTCACTATCTGTAATTTGTCATACTTTCATGTTCTGATTAATTTAATATTACACCGGTAGCTCCATTTTGCATACTAAAAATGTTTGCTATAAGGATTTTTGGCAAATCTAAGGTTAAGAAATAATATTTTTCGAAAAAGCTATTTACTATTATGGTACCATTTCCTGCAATGCCGACACAATATAAAATCACCAACGAGATATCTTATTGATGGTTGTAACCTTATTTTACTCTGTGTTAATAATATAGCGAATGACACTATAATGGTAAAACACCTTTTCCAAAATATGGGCTACTAATTTTCGAATTGTCAAAAATCGCTCTCGTAACTATCATTTCTTTATAAAATGCAGTTGTTTTCGAAATTTCAACTCCATTATATTTGACACGTTTTTGGTACTTTTGTCCACATCAATTTTGATTCCGTATGACTAAATTGAATTTGAACATATATAGTCTTGTCACTAATTATATATTGTGGTCCGGTTTCTTTAATTTGTTACTTTACTAACCGTGGTTTTAGTTATCGATAGTAGGTCTAGAATTAGTTCTATATTATCGATACCACGAGTAAAGTCTTGAAAACACAAGTTACCAACGAAAGACAAAATAGACTTGGGATTGACGCAAATACATAAAAAAATGTTTTTTTCTTTTTGTTTTATCTACATATATTAAATTTGCCAATCTCAATATTAGATTTGTCAATCTAATATTACCAATCTCTCTTATCGTTCTCAAGGTAATTCACGGGAAAGAAAAATTTACATTTTTTTCAAGGAGTAGTTCCACTCCACCAAAGGAAAATTCGACGCGAAAAAGAAATTGCAATGTATTAGGTTTGATTTACTCTACTTACACACAAGGTTTCATAATTTTTCGAATTTCCGGATTTGATAACTTCCCTTGTAAATAAAAATACTTATAGTAAGTATTTTTATTGCTACAAACCGTGTATTGTTATAAGTCTGAATTAATCCGTATCCATTATACAGTAGTGCCGCGGTCCAAAACTTTATAATGTAGAATTTTTAAGAACCTGGCTCTAGGCACTACATATTCTATAAATAATTAAAATTATGCAATAACTTTTACTTTTGCGATATAAGATTCAGTCCACTTGTGTTCAGAGCGATTCAGACGAATTTGTAATAAACGTTTTACGAGAGAGCTTTGCGGTATGCAATCTTTTACTATCATTTCGCTGCCCATTAAAAATTTAACGTTGCTTGAGTGTTGAGAAAGGCTGGTCGTAATAGTAACAGTTGTTGTTCAAGCACGTTCTGTCAACTTCATCCACGTATTGCTTCAAAGTATTCTCTGCGTGAACGCTGCTCGGCTATGTTAGAAACATACGTCTGAAAGGAAACAGAATGCTAGATATAAATACTCCCATCTTATTAATCATAAGGATGTTTGTCTGAAATTATACGTTATGTGTCTGAACGGATAGCATAAATGCTCTCGTTGCGTTCAGCTCCTTATCTATTGTACCTTGCATCCAACAACAATTCCGCGAGAAAATATCTACTCTATCGAAGCCTGGAATTAGATTTCCTCTTAAATGTTTAGTTGTTAAGATTTTTTAATTTTAATCTTACCTTTGACATTCGAATAAAAAAGAAAATATACCTGCCCTTTCTGTGAGAGTACGTATACTGTTTCTTTGAATGAATTTCGGTTTTTGATTTATTTACGTATTATACGCCATTTAAAAAAAAATTATGTATTAGTAATTCTAATAAAGTACAAATACTGTAAAAATACAAACACACTCAGACCCCAATTAAAGTAACAATATAAAAAAATATGGGTTTTTAAATTTTTTAACTGGTTGGTCCCTTTCGAGAAATTGGAAAAAATATATTAACATTTATAACAAAATACAACTGCTATAAATATGTAAAAGTGGTAATTTCATAATTTCAATAAAAAATCAGCATTTATAAACTTTTTGAATTTTTTAAAAATCGAATTGTAATCGAAAATTTTGAAGAATTTCATAGGTATGTATCTTCATATATAGAATAACTAATTTTTTCTTCATTTTTTGGCATCCCAAACAAAAAAGATTGATGCTACACCAGAAATTGTTTTTCATCCTGTCACTGCCTTAATAGGGGAGTGGCAATTTGAACCTTGATAAAAGGATTTTCTTTGAGAGGTCTAAGAAATGGTATGTGTACGAATCCATTCAGTTTAGAGGTACTTTTACCGTCCTTATCTTATATACACCCTACCCCTTGGTTTATAACAACGTGTCAGACACGTGGTGAAGATTTTCAACATGATTTAACAAACATAAATATTACTCGATTCATTCGAATTCAAAGTAAATATTACTCTCTTGTAATCGATTATTATACTTAAGAGCAAACATAGATATAGAATATGCCTACAATTTTTCTCTCTTTCCAATTATAAATAACAAAGTGGTTGTATAAATCAGAATTGAGAAAGAAATTATAAGGCAAGGGGTTACAAAGTATCCCTAAAGTTGGTGCATTTTGGTTGCTGTTTCTTTTTTGAGCATTGCGTAAATACGTTTAAATGTTTATAATGTTACGACCTTACGAGTAGCCTATATCATTGTGTTCAGAAAGGCAAATTCTTTTATGAAAAATGCTTGATAATCTTTTGTAAAATTATCCGAGATCGATTTTCCTGAAACTATGCATATTGGCACTTTGAGTCTATCATTGATTCCGTACAAACACTTTTTCCCTGGACTTCAAGATTATGTAAAGCACGTATTTTAAGATTTTCTGAGTTGTAACTATCAACCCTCCCATTGATACGCAGAATCGAAGGACTAAAAGAAACAAATATTTTTTGGACCGAAGCCTAGAACTGTGACGGAGAAATCAAGTATTAACAACATGTGTGATATTTTTATATCGGACCAGGGATTTTCTTGTCCAAGCCGGGAAATCGTCGTGGTGGAGTTCTGATAATGGTTCAAAGTTATATTTCAACTATTTCTTGTATTATATTGGGACGATTTAAGTTATTTAATATTGCGGAAGGCTCCGTTAAAAAAATTAAAAACTTTTCACCATTACACTGTTCAACGCGATTTTAGTTTTATAATAGCTACTAGGTGATCCTTATAGAGTTTTTTGCCCTAAATACGAATCCGAAATTCAAATTGCTGGGTTACCTCTAGTTCTCGAAAAACATGAAAACCTCCAAGAAAACCTTCTTTCTTACTTTTTTCTTACATTTATCCTTATAGTACCGAACATATTGAATATATCATTGTCAGTAGAAAGAAGTTATTTTTAGTGAAATGTACCGACAACGGTATATCGCTATGTATAAAATGGTGTCTAACTATTAGAGATTTTTGTCTAATATTGAAATATGTACATTTGACATTAATTTATTCTCCCTTCATTTCATAATATGTACCTTTTTATATTTGGGAAATTAAGTGTTGCTAACAACGATATATAATATTAACTCTGAATAGGTTAAAATAAAATTTATCTGTTTCAAAACATTTATTTCTCTTGATATAATTTATTAAATAATCATTCAGTTAGAACAATTAAATAAAGTTTATTTACGAAAATATTCGTTTCATCAAAAAATCCCTAACATAGTTGATAAATTTAAGCACGTAGTTCATATCGGAAAACAATCACTGTCTATACATGCTGAAAAAGGTCTGTGGTATCGTCGACCGTAACTACTGCGTACGATACTTCATTAATTTCTGATATCATGTGGTTTTGACAAACTTTCAATATACGTTGTAATAATTCGTTACAAATTATTTATGAAGTTTTTGAAACTTTGCATATTGGTAGCCCTTTGGGTCTAACAAATTATGCTATGCGTCGCTTAGAAATAGGATTGCTCTATTTCATATTAATCCTTTGATATCATCTGCGCGTTAGGGAAGAATAAACAGATTAGAATATAAAGATCTACGAAGATTTTTACTCTGGATAAGTATAGATAATCCTAATGAGGGTAGCTGCAACTTTTACATAAAAGAAAAATCCGTTGGCTATCTTCTGATGAAGTCCTGCAAGTGTTGAGGACAGTAGTCCGGCAGATTTGTAACGAACATTATATGGAAAGGACAAAAGGGATACTGTATAACATAATCTCCACCAGCCTTTACCATGCTATTAACTTTTACTGCTATTTTATTTGGCCACGAATCGCAAGCCAGAATTTTAGCAAATACATATTCTGGTGAAATTTTCCAGCTATTTTTTAAATCTTTTTCGTTCCATTTGAGGTTATCGTTATTTAGAAATAAATTTTGATTGCGAATTATACAGAATCTGATATTAGGATGAATCGTAGGTTCATGCTCCTTTTTTACATGTTATTATAGTACTTTCATATTAATATTATTTTGCATATCATTATTTTGAGTAAGAGTAATTAGCTGTATGGAAGTTAGAAAATTCATTTGCTATGAAAAATCGAAAGAAATTCGAAAATTCGTATACTTTTACGATATTACTGGAAATAGAACTTCAAAGAGATATGTACGAGGAGAAAGATTTGCGAAGTTGAAGGTAAACGTATTGTTTCGATTCGCACAGGACAGAAACGGTTAGAAAGGATCAATGGTATGGCAGATTTATCACATGGACGAAATTTCGTAACATTGATCGATGTTGAAACGAACATGAACATACACTGACCACAAAATCAAATGGTCTTTATTTCAAAGAATAATTTTTGTTCATTATTATTATTATTATTATTATTATTATATATATATATATATATATATATATATATTATATTTCCATATTTTAATTGAGAATTATTATGTTTATCTCAATTCTCCATTAAGATGTGATCTTTGTGCATTGATCGATCCTTTGTCAGTATCATCTCCATTGTAAGTATCGATTACACCTACATTTATATAACCTTTTTCTTTTCTAGATAAGTGTGAGTTAACAAATTTTTCCAACAATAAATTCTTCTCACAGGAAAGTAGTAGCTGCTGTTATTCGTAAAAGCTTTTGAGCTCTTTCCTCCCTCATCACTCAAGACGTAACACAGTAAAATTTCACCATAGTATCAGGAAAAGTTTCGTGTAAGTACAATAAAAAATAAGATACCTTTTCTCTTGCATTAGCTTCATATTCACAGAGCTTCCTACTGCGCAACAATTTGATAGGTTAAAACTGGTATATGCGTATAATTATGGTAAATGTAAGTTCTTCGAAAAATGATACTTCTTCTGTACAGAGAAAGTAACCCTTTGTAAAACTTTTTTTAACAATATTACGTTTCAAGCGAAAATCTAATAGCATATTTTGTAATTTGAAATTCTATAAGTATTTATTAATATAAATTAATTAAAAAATGATGACCACATCAGAACTTTAAATCAGCATGCTTTACAGAAAACATTGTGGAAATGTAGCATATTGTAGGAGAAAGAGAATTTTATTTGAAACAGTATAATTATTTCATGACAACTCACAATAAAACAATCCACAAATCAAACAACGCACACACTATTTATACACTCAGATGCACTTGTCTCACTCACACACTTTCTAGAACATTCTTTCATTACCATGCATTAACTTCACGTATATTTGGAATATTCTGGATTCATAAAAAATATTATTAACATAAAAATCAATATAGAGAAAATCAATTTAGTCTAGAATATTCCAATGCTTAGAACATTCATTCAAAACGCGCTCACACATACACAGTCGCGTTATTCATGTATTGAACATACAATAATTATTCACCAATATATCTATTCTCACACTCAAATACATCCATTCTCACAATATGAACATATACATTAAATTTAAATTTTAATCATTAACATTTTATAGAATATTAAAAAACAGTTACTCAATTGATATACCTGTAAGGGCACTTTTAAAAAGTCAGAATAGCAATGTATCACGTACGTATTTAACGACTATATATATTAATATCCTTCGTGATATGGAACATAGTAGATGTAATACAAAATTATAAATATCGTGAACACTATTCATAACAATTAAATATGTACGCGCATTGTAGGGTGTTTTGCGAAATCTAAAAAATTCATGAATCAAGATGTATTCGTAGGGAATATACCTTATCGTATTATTGTATGAATTGTATCGAATGTATGAATTTATTCTTAAAATTGAAATGTAAATTTTATTGTAGAATTCAATGCACCGTTTTCAAATGTAATTTGAACAAATACAAATTGAGTATAACATTGTACTTCTAAAACTGATAGGTAATTTTGATATAACAATAATAAATTTCCTTAATTTTTTATATAATTCTATGTTCTCAGTTTCGAAATAATGTCTTAAAAAGCTGTGAAAAAATACTTTCATGATTTTCTGCAAGGTAATTCTAGGAACATAGATCCGAGTATTAACGTCAAACTTATTCGCCCAAATAAGTCCAAAATGAAAAAAAAAGTCAAAATTAACGTGTTTCGTTTCATTGCTATCTATTATACGTTTGGAATATTAAAATGTTTTTCCTAAACATTTAGCTCTTCTAAAATTTTCTTTCCATTATGCATCGATATTCGTCTATTGGGGATGCTGCTTTATCAAGTGTCACTTATTTCCATTGTCACGTGAAATCTCCACGTACTACGAATAAAGTACATAAGCCACTTTATTTTTATTAATAAGTTCAACTTCAAGAATTACTGATAACATTAAACGTAACACAGAAATGATATTATTGTCGTAAGAACTTATCAAACTTTGAAACAGAAAAATCGCGTTGACGAAACGTTTGTGTTTATCCTGACGGCGATATGAATGCAATTTAATTGCATTATTTTCTGCTATACCGACAGTAGGTAAAGAGTTTATTTTCCGTACCGGAGCAGCAACGTCGCTAAACAGCCGGGCGCAGGAGCCAATGGTATGTGCGATCGTCCTACGGGTTGCCAGTTGACAGGAGTTCAGTTGGTGCCAGTCCCGAAACGCGTTCACGTCTGGATATCTTGCCGGGACTAGATCTTAAAAATGACAAGGAATATGTGCACCTGATAGAACAGTCCATTCGTTGGAAAATCGACACGGTCGAAACAGTACAGGGAACACGACACGATGAGTGACTGTCGGGGCGTCACGCGGTACGAACGGCTGGTTTGAACACCGGTCGTTGCTAGTCGCTCACTCGGGATCCCCGAATCGTGGCAGTCGGACGGTGTGATTGTTAATTCTCGTTTAAATAATATATTAACGAGCCGCTAGCTTTTCGGCCGGGGTAAATGTGGTGCGTCGGATGTTAAGCGGTTTTGATGGCACACCCGTGACCAATGCTCCTTCAGGATAAAGGTAAGCGAGATACAACTGTCAGCTGATACCGATTTGTCAGGCCTGTCGAAATTGATAGCGGGCATTGAGACATATTTAAGAATCCCCGCTGACCGCTCTGGGAATGGTGGTAGTCACGTTTAACGTTTAATCGGTTTTCGGCGTTTAAAGAAACCGCTTTACGTGATAGTACAAATAAATCGATAGCGGTAGACAGAAGTCGGCGGTTGATGCATTTTATTTATTAATATGAACAGAGGTATTCCATTTGATATATGACAGAGAGGAAACGACAATAAGGAATTAAGGAGCAATAGATTAATCCGTAGAATGAGTTTAAACATTTCAGAATTGATTTTGGAGAATTTGAAAGTATCGGGCTACAATAAATCTAACTACTTATTTATGAAAAAAAGATGTTGAAGATATTGAATAAAAAGGAAGAAAATAAGAATGGAAAGGAGATGTTGAGAATGTTAAGTGAAGAAGAGAACAGTTTAAAAATTCATCGAACACGCGTGCTTTCTGTTGCATCTGCTCATCTGTATTTCATCGATCTTAATTTCTTCCAACTTAAATATTTGCGACTAAATAATAGAAAAAATAAATAATTCAGTGTCAGTGTATTTTTAAGCGATAGCAAGCGTAGAATTATCGGTAATGGTGAGAAGCGAAACCTGAGCGAATTAATGCTCGACGATTATTCATAATCGACTTTCTTGAAAACAATGGCACCCAAGGAAAAAGTTTCTTTCTGAATTTTCCTTCACTTTTACGGGGAGAATAATGTTGACGAACTTTTCTGCTGTTCTTCTTAAGCGGTGTTATTAATAAATAAGTTTCATTTCACAATTTCGATGTATCTAAAATTGATTTGTTTGTAGAATGAATCGATAATACAGAAACTAATTTCGAGAACAACCATTAAGATGTGAAATGTAGAAAATAACGGCATTATAGCAATTTATCTATTTATTTTTCATTAATGCAATACTGTTTTCGAAATATTCGAGTTACAACTGATCCTACATACGAAGCATTTGCAGCATTCATCAATCGAACCTATTGGAGTATGAGTTTCCAGCAGTGCAATTAAATTCCTCAAAGGTATTAACTTAATGAATGTACGTTACCCCCAACAAGTTGAAACAAGACAGTTCTAAATGAATGAATCGATCTTTGGATGGATCCTGATAAGCTGAAAGTAAAATTATAAACCCGGTAGCGCGTTCCATCGTGCCCATGTTAATTAATTATATTCATCGTGAATGTTATCTTTAATATGAGTTAATCGAATTTCGTGATAATGAAATTTATACGAAATATATAGCGTTAAAGTAAAACAACGCAAGTGGAAATATTAATTAGTTTAAAGATGTGGAAGATGAACAAAATTGTATTAATTCTTGTTTTTAATACTAATTGTATTAAGCAATGAAAAGAATTTCTTTTTGTCCGACAAAAATATTCAGTCGAATTAGGATAACACCTGTAGATATTAGAAATAGTAGAATGATAAAATGCAATTGTCAGCTGATTTTATTTTAAATTATACTCATTAACGTTTTGGAGATTATAATACATATTGCTGTAACCTGAATAATCTAACACTATGCTATCTTCTTACACCTTAATTATATTATCCTTGGTACAGTTGCAAAACAGTTGTGGACAAAAATTAATCTTTATCAAGTGCACTGTGTATAACGATAATAAAAATTTAAAAATTTTTGGAACTCTGTTAATTTCGCACTATACAATAAAACAAATTTTATGATTCTATTAACGATGTTTGAAGTCACCTTTACTTTAGTGTGAAAGTAAAATATTTAAAAAATTTGTATTCTCGTTATAAGTAATACAGATTGAATCAGATATATTTTGGACGATGAATTTTTTCCCCAACAATCCTGCCGTACCGCAGAATATTTTTTAGAATATTTAATCAAACTTTTGAAAATATTTTTCTGTTCTTATATACATGTCTATCAAGTCCATGCCACATTTGGCACTTTGAACAAAATTAAATACTTAAATATTAAATAAAGTTTCATTTTCTGAAGATAATGTGAATGGACATGCTTTCTGTGGAACTCATTTACAAGAAAATTAAATTTGAAAGTCCGTTGAGGACGGTCAGTGTATCTGCCTATTGCTCACTGTTACTACTCAGAATGAATATGCATGACGACGGCACAAAATTACCTGATGTGTGTTAACGAAATGAGTTTTTAATTATTATATTGTCTAAAATTGATAATTATAATGAGAGAATCATTATTTCTCAGCATTAATGGAACTACAAATAAAGAATAATAAAATTCGTTAATAAGAGAGATTCCAATGTTCTTCAAATATTGAAAATTTGTATGGAACATTACTAAAACTCTAAAATAATTTTTTTTAATTTTACATGATATAACCCTCCTAAAGATTAATTTATCCTTCTTCATTATTTTTATATATTTTTGAAAATATATTAAATGAAAAGTTTTTCAAATGAATGCTTTATGTTTTTCTGTAGTCTAATTAAAAGCAAAAATTCTTCACCCCATATAAGAAATATTTTGTGAGTTACATTCATGCATTCTAAATTTACAGCGTTATATAATTTTTTGGTGTATGCATTTGTTGAAATTTTCAAATGTCTTGTACAATTTAGGTTTGTATCTAACACTTGAAATAAATTAATGGCCAAAAACTGATTTTTAACTGGTGTGAAACGTAAAAAGATGCAATTGGTAATAATATAATGAATTTTTACCCAAAATTCGCTAGATAACTGCTGAAATGTAAATATGACTAATATGTAGTACTGAAATGGTAACAATGAAAAATTGTAATTATAATAAAAATAGTGGCTTCATATTCTATGAAATAACGTATTAATATTAACGTTGAAGTTACAGAACGCAGAGGATAAAGTGAAATCGATTACGTTGATTCCAAAAAATAAATTTTATCGTTTACAAGCACGTTGCTATATTCGGTTGACACGTTATGAACATTTTTCTCTGTAGACTGTAGTAATGCAATATAGCAATTCTTGTTTCCTCTTTATGAATTTTTTATGATTTGACAATTTGAAAATGTCAAAGGTATTATGCACACCCGACATACATGCAAGCACACTTAGATCTTCCAGACCCGTTTTTACAAAAGAATAAAGAATAGCAAATAATGAATATTTTTTACTGTTCTTGCGAATAAGAAAATTTGTTAAATAATTCGAATTGTCCAATTGTATCTGAAGCGGATCAAGAACCGATGTAGGTCAAGTTACAAATATTTCAGTATCGGAGTTCCTTTGTAAGCAATCGAGGTGCTCCATGTGTATCGATCGAATATGTTTAAATTGAATTTTCTCAAAAACGGAGGTATTTTTGAAAAACTTAAAAAAGGACATCGTGCGTATGGATTTCAATAGTGTCAGTGGAATACATCATAGATTTTTACGAACGAGTTTCACAAAAGAGAACGGTTTCACGCGCAAGCTCTGGGAAAATCGAAACAGATATCTTCTAATCCAGCGAATAGCAGACAGGAGAGGCTGCCTAGTTTTCTGTTATTAGAGTCCACCATTTGTCGACACATCCCCATTTTTCTTTCTTATTTCTTTTTTTGTTCTCTTAGTGGTTTTTAATGTGCCGTTGTAGCAACGTTATAGTGGATATTTCAGGAATCGGAGACAGAGTACATCGTTGAATCGGTTCCAGATGTGAAGTACATGCACATGTATCAAATCTGAATAGACTTCCGACCCATTTCTCTCGTGCTTCTATTATTTGTTTGTGTGCATTTAGTAACATTTGGGATTATAAAAGCACGTGTCCCTTATTGTAATCCATATACAATACTTTGAGTAGAGACAAATTCGAGGTAAGTTCAATAGCTTCTTAGAACCTGGTCCCCCCCTTTTATACGCTTTGGTGACGTTAAAGCCGGTGCAATATCTAAGCACAAGTCTGGGTCCTAACGTTACTGGAACAATGACTTATGGACCAAAGCACGAGCAGTTCTGATGGTCTGTTCGAAATGTTTATTGACAATTTGTCAAGGATATGAGAATATAAAACGAAACAAGACCTCGCAAAATTCCAATCCGGCGCCAATTGCGTCCCGACGAACATCCTCGTTACGTCCTTTTCCAGAAAAAGTGCGTTGAGGGCGCAAGAAGGACGAAGTCGGAATGTTTCGAAGAATATTGTATTAGTTTCTAGATTACTTCGGGAAAAACATGCAGAGTGTTAAAAAATAGGGTTATGTGTTAAGGGAAGATAGTATTGGTCAAATGGAAGAAAAACGTTCGACTAAATATGGGCGGAAAAATTAACTCTTTGCACTCGCGGACTCCGGAGCAGAGCTATTTATAATTTGTCATTACAAACGGTAAAATTTTGTCATTAAATATATTATAAGATTTATATCTATAATCGATAAAAAAAACAGTAAAATATATTCATGACTTTTCTTTTCTTGAAATAATGGATTATGTATTTGTTTACTTTATGGGCGTGTTGTAACACGTGATTAATATAATTATAATATTTTTGTAATCAAGGAAAGGAGGCAAGGCTATATTCATCTTGTATAATCACCAAGTAATACATAGATGCATGTATAGTATATCATGAAGATCGTTGAAATCGTTAAAAAGAGAATCTTATAAGAATAATTCCGTTGAAATATTTTAATTAAATACTTTATTACTATCATGAAACACGTTTTCTACAGAAAACATAGAATTCTAAATTCATTTGAAAATCAATAAAATTAATTCTAAATTCATTTCTCTGTGATTTTATTTTCTGTCGTATTTAAATAACGAACATTATTAAACAAAAGTAGACGGTAAAGTGACCAATCAAATCAATCGCGTGTTTCAATCTTCGATTAACTTTTAAAAAAACATTTTTAATATTGTTTATTAATTTTCACACGACAAACAATCATTCGAGACAAACTAGGAAAGACCTACTACTTATTCATTGTTATCGGTGTCATTATTAATGTCCACAACAATATTTTCGAGAAAATTCAATAAAATAGTAAACATTCAGATGTTTTATTTGATATATATATATATGGCAAGAGAAATAATTTTTTTAATTAACTATTTTATATTTCACGTTAAACAATATCCTTCATTTGAATTTTCCAATTAGATTAATGATTATGAAATACAATATCCTTTATTTGAATTTTTCAATTAAATTAATGTTTATAAAATACAATATATGAATAATAGAATAAGAATTGGACGTATTCGAAAATAAAGGTGTGGTTCCTGCATCATCAGCTGTTTCAGTAATTAAATATTTTCTATTGCACGCGCAAAGAGACAAGAATTTTCCAGAGAATTCTCAGAGGGCTCGCGAAAACACGCGTAAACGCGACTGAGGCACGATCAGCTTCGGAATCTCGCTGCTGGCGGGAATTTCACAATTTCCGGGCAGATCCAATAATTTCCTCGTTCGAGACGTGTTCAGTCGTGAGAGCGGGGAACTCGATGACCCTAACGATGATAAAATGGATTTAAATTGCACCGCGCGCACACCTGCACGCCAAATCTAGTGTGACATCGTCCGAGGAAAATTTCTAAGCGTGGGTTACGACTTTCACTTGTGCAAAAAGAGAGTCATTCTTATCACGCACTTGTTTGTCGGACTCTGTTATTACAAAACTTGGCTACACTTTGACACATTGCCATATTGGGGAAGTAATTGATGCGTTGCACCTCTTTGTTCTATTTCATAGCCCATTTATGAAATATTTTTATTACTCGACACACTGTGTTCTTATGAATTCTATTCGTGTAAAAAAATGTTTAAATATGTGCTGAATGTTTTCTCGAAAATAGTCACTTGTTAATACAATACTTGAGAGGATGTCAGGTTTCGTATGTTATAGTTTCTCTTGCCAACTTCGAAGATTCTTTTACAGTGTAAGCACATTAGAGAATTTTTAAATTATGTTTTACTATATCGAGTTAAAACAATTCTTTTTCAATGATTATGAACGTATTTGTGAAAGTCCTTTCAATTAAATGCACCTTGTTTTCAAAAGTGGCCGCAGGTCATATTCGAAATAAAAAGTTCTAATTTGTTTTATTATGTATTTATGTTATCACTTAAATATTACCCGGCAATTTTTCCAAATTTACAAGAGACAGAGAGAATGTTGTGTGTTAAAGAAAAAGTTGAGCTATTTTAATGAAAATATTCATTTGCTTTCATTAGAATTAAAACGTGCCAAATCGAATTGAAAGCTGACTCTAATTTTTTACTGTATAAACTGTAATCCCTTTAACTTAATCTTAATCAGTAATTCCTGGTGCACAAAGTAAGCCTTCTAAAGTAGTTCCTTTAGTAGCTACTTTTGATAATTACTTTGCAACTTTCACTTCATTACTGACTCGCTAAGCTCTCCAACCCTTATCTTATGTACTGCGAACAGCGTTCTCCACTATACACATTTTATAGGCTTAGAAACGATTTTTATATTTATAATATCCAATACATCTGCAAAACTTTTATAATCGTGATTAAGCTGATCTTTACTTCACTGAAAATGACTTTAGGAACAAACGTTTCAACTAACGTGTTTAAGCTCACGATGTGATTTCGAGTGAAGCTGTTTAGTTAGTACTTCCGTAAATCACTGTTTCTTCGTTCTTTCTAGATAGGACGTGTTGATAAATCAAAGCTTGAAGGTCGAAGCTAATTTGTGTTTGTATAGATTTAATTTCTTCAAAACTTTCATGTTTCGCCAAGAACATCGTGGATATTTTCCTGTAGGATTATGTTTGTATTGTAACTTATGACTAGTTGAAGTTTCATACAAAAATTTACAATTTCTTATATTTTTTATATTTTTTTCTGAATGAAATTATGATTTTTACAGCTGATACAGCAGCGATTAATTTGTTTTTCGGAAATAAATGGATAGAAAATTATGAAAACCATGTACATATTAATAAACAAATAATTGGTAAAAGTAGCAACAATATTAAGAGAGATAGTAAATTATTTGAATTTATTTATTTATTCTTTCCTCTATTGAAATTGAAATTCGTAGTCTTTTGAATTTACCTTCCTCATAGTGTTTCAAAAATGTAGTTTAAAGCGTTTAGAGTGATTTAGTATACACCTTTATTGATGAAACGAATTACTCTGGTCTATAAAATTTAATTTTTTTTTGCTACAGAAGGTTTAATGGGTGTTCTTAATAGTATTTCTCACGCTGAATTCGAATATGCAATCCGTTTTCCTTTATCACGCACAGTTTTTGAAACAACCAATTCTAAAAAAATAACTCAAATTATCAACTTTGAACGTTTTCTGTGTCTTAATTATGAAAATTTTTCAGTCTTTTCTTACACAATATTATTCTATAGACCTTCCTGAACACAATGATGTAAATTTAAACGATTTAAAAAGTTCATTTATTTTGGAAAAATCTTGTTCAAAAGCCACTCGTTTCTTCTTCAAAAAGTTACAAACCTAGCTGGATTGAAAGGACAATCAGTTTCGCGATAATAGACTTCTCTCTGATCTTGTCATCAGAGTGAATTCCTCAGGATTCTGAATCTAATTTCATAAAAATTAAAAAAGCCTCGCATCAAAGATGAAGCTTCAAATTCATACGACTCTTCCATCTTTTTGCTGACAATGAAGTGAAAGTTTTATTCTGGTAACATTTGAATTATTTTTTAAGTATCCTATACGCAGTCTTGAGACTCGTACTTATAATTTCATTTTAAATTTACCTTGTAGACGAAGTGTTAATGAACTAAAATAATCCGGTGCATCGTAATTAAATGAACTTAATGAAATTAATGGAAATGGAGTGTACGAAACGACTCTTGAATAATGAAAGAAGATATGTCGGAGTCTTATGAGCAGGGACGATAAAACGATGCTTTCGCTCGAAATGGCTTTCGTTAAGAATGCAAAGAATGGATTAGGATTGACGGATCTTGAAACAGTCTGCATAATCTCCCTCAATTGCTTTAAGCGTGCTTATTGGCAATGCCATGCGTTAGAATATCCTGGTGCTGATGAGTTTAGCGTGCATTAATTGTAAGTAATGATGCGTTTGCTCTTTCTTAGTCCAACAGAATTGTCTTCATAATTAACGAATATAAATGACGATTGACGAAAAAAGTAGGGAATAATTGAACAATGAGAAATGTAAAGAAATATTTCCACGTCACATTTGATTTTATGCGTGTTGAAAAGTAGAAGAAAATTAGGTACGATCAATGTTGGTTATGTATACGTTACATTTATGACAGATGTTAAAATGCTATTTAGAAATTGGTGGCGGTTCATAAATCGTAACATCATTGTGGTCCTGCAGTTGAGAATAAACCACTCCTTGTTGATCGGTCATATTACTCTTTTGGCATGTACCGTTCACTAGAAATACTGGTATATTTGTATGTTACCGCCCTATCGGGAGCATATCTCATTTTTCTAACATTTGGATTGATAAACAGTATTTGGAACGTTTAATGCAGTATTAATAAAGGTTATTTAATAAATATTTGCAATGAAAGATGTTGATGTAACATTATTTGAAAATTTTCATTTATGATTATGTACACATGTATTTGTAGGATGATGTATGTTCAATGTATTGAACCGATTGTAAATATAAGGAGTTAGTTTGGTTATAGGACCCATTGTACAATATTTAAGACTGCTGCTTTGATGAAGGGAACGAATAATAGTGTCAATTTTTTTCTTTATACATGCAATGTTTATCGTGTTTGTGTTAAATGGAAATTAATATTTAGCGGGTATCTCGACTCCTAAACTGACAGGCGAGAAACTTATCGAAATTTTATAAATTTTTCAATAGCTTTCCAATTATTAAAGAATTTAATTAAACAATTATTATGAAAATTTTAACGTGATTTTTTAACATAGAATTATAATAACTTGGTTTGTTTTTAGTATCATCAGTTAGAAAAAAGACGTTTTGAAATAAATGCAGATTATTATTTTATGAATAATATTTGCTTACAACTGATCGATGATATCAGATCCATACGAGAGGTTCCATTCTAAATACATGCTATCCTGGCTTCTTTCAACTGTTTGGTACGGTGATACATTTCGTTCTCGAGTAAAATCTTTGTCCTGTTCGGTGGTTTACAGCAATGATTCTCGTTTACTTTAATACTTTGAGTGCCGTGTCCTCTAGAGATGAGAACCATAAATGGTTCTTATTCACTCGAATAGAGACTATTCTTGTATTTTTTTGTATACACGTATACGAGATACGTGCAATAATGAAACCTGATTCCTTAAATAAAATGAATACATACTATTCCACAAAATTAAAAGATTACTTATCATAAACCGTGAAGCTTCGAAATTATTTTGCCTTCCGTAAGCTTTTTTCTAGTGATGTTTTTGTTTTATGTAACTGCTGGGAAAGTATCATATATATTTTTTGATTTTCAAAATTATATTTTCAGAAGAGGTTATAAGCCCTCATTAAATGAATAAACCGCAATATACTTGGCAACCTCGAATATTCTTTTTAACACAGAACATATGTCAAAATTCGGGGTCTAATAAAACTTCAAGCGAGTGCACTTATTTACAGCATGATAAAATATGCGAGGAACAATTTTTTCCACCAAGAATTTGCTTTGAGAGGAATCATCTATTGCAATTACCATGTCTCTTTTCCAGCGCAGTTTTATGAAATTTTACTGGATAGTAGCAACAAATAAATTAACGATGCGAAATTGTAAAATAAGCAAAATTATTTTATGGTTTTACATTTACTAATAATGTTTAATACCTTACTTTTTATAAATACTTATTATTACGTTTGTATGCCCAAGTCCTGGTTTGTTATTTTACTCTACTTGAATCTATTAATACATTTTTTCATAAAAATTATTTATAACTCTTAAGTTAATCCTTATCCTACTACGTACTTTTCTGTGAATAAGCTTTTTTTGTAAATTTTGTGTAAAAAGATTTAAACTCGCACAAATCGAACTCATCTAATAATTTTTACTGATACATAGGTTTTACTTATTTCTACAAACTTATTTCACAGATTCATTTCCGCAGTAACAAATGAACGTTTCTCTCTACTTTACGATGCAATGGTATAAAAAAACAAACGTTTTTCTGTCGATGCCGACTGTCATCGGCGCTAGTAGACAATGGGTTGACGAATAAAATACAATTTAATATTAGATTACACAAAAGGTGTGTTATCTATTTTTACAATTTTGCTTCGTTTTCAAATAATTTCGTTATCGTAATTACAAATATTTATTATTTTGCTTGTAAAAATTACCTCTCTAATTTCGATGTTTCTTCTTTACAGTTTTTCAACTATTTTTTCTAATATTTCGTAAATAAAGTGTTCGGGTCAAAGTAATATAACCTTTTTTGATATATTGTAATTAATATGTTAATGCGATTAAAGTATATTTTGTACCCGCTTGCTTTCATTATTGTATTTTTATTGTATTTGAAACTTTTCTGTGTGATTATTAAATCATGTGAGAGTTGATTTTTCAAGGAAAGAGGTTGGTAAAAACATTGCTCAGGAAACAATACGAATTTTCTGGACTACCTAATACAGTCAATTTATACAATATATATAAATGATTTAGAAACGATCAGCATAATGTTACAGTTATGGCGGAATCGTGTAATCAGAAGATATACTAATATTTTCATAAATTGGAGTTCCATTGTGGTTTATACGTTTATACAGAACGATGATAATAATGTTTGAAAACATACTTGAAATGCGAATAGATAATTTGTTAATACGAACAATGGACGGTGGTAGTATTTAGCAAATATTGAATTTAGAAATTTTCTTACAAGTAGTCATACATTTTCCTAATTAATAAATAATAAATTCTTTTGAATATTCAGATTTTTAATTTTTAGTTCTTAAATCACAGCTAAATAATTTCACATTGTAGTGTAAATACTTGTTTATGTGTTAGTAATTGCAATTCTATTATATTCGTACACTAATATAATGTTATTTTTGTTAAAAAATTTTACATACTCGAAATCTATCTATCAAATGATACAATCAACTCTATTGAATTTTAATTGAGATAGTCTTAAATGCATTAATAAAATTGGATAATACAAGAGATCAAAATCTAACCATACAAATTTTTGTTTGCGTATTAATCATGAATACGTTCCGAAAAGCAAACTGTTTAGCCTATTTTCTAATGCTGATGCGTGCAGTATTTAGAAATTTAAATAATGGCTGTTTCGTTTAAATATTGAAAATTTATACAAATTTCTGCAGTATAATTAATCAGGTAACTGCGTTCGACGAGTATACACTTTATTATTTGATTTTATAGCGCGCACAATGAAAGATCTTTCAAATTAAATTCAATAGTTAACTAGTTAAAAGAGCAGCCCCGACGTTTCTCGTTGCAGCCATAAAGGGAGGAATTATGTAACTGCGTGTCATAGTGAAAATGGATGGAAGAACTACTTAAGCCTTTTTATGCCTCGAGTGGATACTGTACGACTAGATTGCACTGCAAGATTAAAACTACTTTCATCAGCATTATATTTCAGACAATAAATTTCAATTATCTTTTTAATATTGTTGATAAACGTTTCATTATTTTCCTGTGACATAAATGCAATTGTATTGTAAGAACAAGAAACCTTATTTTCTTCTTAAGGAAATGAAATTTAAGAAATTTGATCTAGCATCCATTTTTGTAAATCTGTGTCATATTATACATTTTCTATTACAACAACAGTACAAAAGTGATTATTTATGTAACTTTCACCAAAGATAATTTCAATATATACAGTTACATTACTAACTTTATTTTATTCGATTTTTGTTTCACGCTTTCAATTAACAATCCTTTTATTTTTCTACTGTCCCATTAAGCAGTAGCTTTAGGTTTCTAATGCAAGTATTGTACATAGGTTTGGTTTTTTCAAGCATTTAGCTTGTACTGCATTAAAAAGATTTGCAACGTGTGACATTTTCATTAAAAATATTTTACAATTATAAGAGCAACTAGTAAAACAATATCAGTGTTATACAGGTTTTTATACTGAACGAAATATCGTCCATATTTTCTGTTACATAATATTATCAAAATATTATACAGTACCAGCTTCTGCTGATTTTTATTATTTTAGTTTGTACTGAATATATTAAAAGATGTTATTAATAAATAAATGAAATGCTTGAATTGGTGAAGAACATTCTGTACACATCTATAAATGTCACCATCTATAATTCATGTGATTACTCTTGAATGCTGTCAAATGGAGTTATGCTACAAGTATCTGTGTAAATTTCTTTTTCAAATTCCCATGAGGTCATAAGTCTCAGGCGCTCGCTATAGAATCCCAGTACTGCAACTTTGTATTTTATTTGCGCGCCAAATTAAAGTTACGCAGTACGTTTCAATTCGGTGGAGTTATTGCTTCCGAGTTTTCAAATGTTTGATTGAGTTTGCAACCAAACGTTTGATGACCAAATATTTACACGAATAATTGCAAACATTTAAATCGTACAGTGCTTACAAATTATCGTTGATAAACAAGATGCAGTTGATTGAGGAATGCGATATGTGCCGATCGCTTGCTGGATGACTTTTCTGATTTCGACTGACTGACAAATACGATGTGATTTCTCACAACTGATTAAAGCTTTCTGATTGAGCTTTGAATAATTGTCGATTGTACGTCGAATTCTAATCAGAATTAGAGAAACGTTCAATGGTAGTGCAAATCCCTTTTTCAGAATAAACAAGAAAAACCTAACTAAAAATGCAATTAAGGTATAGATTGATTTATAATATATCGAGAATTATTGACAATCATAGGTATAATTTATGAAAATTCGGCAAAAGTTATTGCTATAAGATTTATTGTCATAATATTCACGTATAGTTGAAAAATGATTACACATTTTTTTGTCGGATAATATTTATAAATGGCTGCCATGGAGGACATCAAAGTTGGATTTGAAAAGAAGATTGCTTGTTGCCATAATTTGAGCTATTCTGCTCATCCTGAACAAGCAATTCAGTTGATTTTTAAATAGTATGAATGTGACTATTTTGTTGCATTTATACGATAAAAAAGTATGTTTTACGCTGAGGATGTAAGTGAAATGAAATCATTTAAAGATGTAGAATTATTTATTACCATTTAGTAAACCAGAAAATAAAGTATTGTATATTACTATACAAAGAAAGTAAGAAGACAAGTATTAAATATAACGTGTGCTGTTTATGTAAAAGTTTAGGTAAAACCCTTTATTTAAACGTATCATAAGCAAAATAGCATTGGATTAAAAGTATATTGCTTCGTAATCCGTGAAAGTGAAATGAAACTTTTAAAAAACATACAATTACAGTTTTCACTGTAGAATTTCAGTTCCGAGAAATAAAAAAATTTGCTTGAGAGTTATTATTATTTGCTTATTATTAATAGACAATTTAAATAGAAAAATAGAATTGCAATACAAAATGGATTTTTCCAAAAAATATTATAAAAAGCATCACCCTTTTTTTAAATAGTTGTATATATTTTTTCGTATTGCGTGCATTCTGTACAGTACTTTCAGACTTCCCATAAATCCATAGTCTAGTTATCTGTTTAAAAAAACATGTCGGGGAAGTCCTCCATTGGATCGATACTTATAAGTTAAAAAGAAGACGACCACAAATGGGAATAACCGGCAACAATTCATGTTAATAAAATTTTTATTACGCAGCTGAATAGTTAGATTGCTCTGATTTGTTCGTCCCATCACAGGGAACGTTTCCCTTTGACACAACATCGATGGTCCTGCTGCGAAAGAAGCTCGATAAACGGGGAAAGAGGAACGGCGGTAGGGGGTAGGGCGTGTTCACCAAAGTGTGAAATTTAAAAGTTACCATTACAGACAGCGAGTGAACGCGCGACAGTGAAACGCGACACTGCAAACTCGAATGTTAGCTTGGAGCCCATTCAAACTCGATACCGTCTTTAGAAATAAAACCCATGAAACAGGACGGCCGGTACCATTTGTAAGTTCGCTGAGAGCTTTAAAAGCTGTACACCGGCCGAACCAGTTTTTCGAACCGCCCGAATTAAATGCTAACATTCGAGGTTAAACTTTTTGTTAATTCTCAGATGGTAAGGAAAAATTGATTTTAATTGTGTATTCAATATAAGGAAATCTACAAAAATTGTTTTTCCAATGCAGAGTACATAAAAGAAGATAATATTTGTTGGATATTTGTCGGTAGAGGGAACTATTAAGAAATGATAGGGGGTAAAAGACGTTGGTAGGGAATTCTTATAATAACGTCGTGTCGGCAATAATGATACAGCGGTCACAGCCAGTCGTAAAATATTTATGGAAATATTCTTCGTGCAATAGGATAGAATGGCGAGAGGTGCAATATATAGGGATAAGTCGTTCAGTACTAATCGCTCTAAGCTTATTTATTATTATCTTCGACTGGAATCGATAAAAATCATAAACTGAAGAACATATTTGCAGTATAAGTAGAATTTAATCAAAGCAGAGATATTATTCTTATAAAATTTAACAACGAAAAGTGATAATACCCAAAATGAAATAAGTCGTAATCTGTAGGAAACACAAAATTATTATTCAGTAATAACCACTTATTAAATTTTAATGAAATGGTATTTAATTGATACAAGATTCTTATTGAACCCTTATTTTGACATATATCATCAAAAAGAAAAACTATTAATTTTTAACTACTGATGTTAGTTCCAAGGACCAACAACGTAATCTCTAAGTTAACGAATAACTCTAATTAGAATAAATATTCTTGTTTTGTTTGGGTCTCATTAATAACGAAGATATATTAAGAAAAGTCACAAATTAAACTTTTTCATTTCTTTCAAATGACGGTTTTATTGTATCTTAAAATGCATGTTGGCTTCACGGACGAACAGTTATACGGTTACAGTGCAAGTTCTTTTCACTTCGGTAGTTAATGGTTAAAATCTAGCTTTCCTTTAGTTTTCCACCTATTGATTTTACAGAAGCAAAAAATTTGGTCTTTATTAATTGACAGTATATTGGTCGGTACTAATCGACAGTTGGATGTTCGGTATTGCACGATGAAGATGTGGAATAATTTTGTGGCGTACTGTCTACAGAAAGATATTGTAAAACTAGTACTTTTTATCATACTTAATATATCCGAAATATAATACATAATAGAACAGAATCAGTTGCATATCCGAGAATCGAAAGATCAACTTTAAAAAATAGCTTTCAACTTATTGAATGTCAAAACATATACGTTTAATGCTTTAGAACATCGAAAATAATGGAGTAAACACCAAAATATGTTACACGATATTGTAATATTTGTCTGATCTTGTTGATTCACATAGACTGTCATTATTATTTATGCCTATTAACAAGTTAAATCAACTTTGTCAGGACTGTCCATTCTCCCGTATGCGGGCTGTATACTGTAATTCTGTTCGGTAAAGAACGTATACATATTTTATTAAACATGTTATAATAATACAATAACAATAATAATAACTATTCACTAAACATACAGCTGAAAAGGACAAATCCCGCGGATTTAATACATCATAAATAGAATTATCCATTAAATTAAAATTGCTTATTACTGAAAGGCTACTAATAGTAAGTGGCATTTTCCTCAATGCTATACTGACGTACATCGAATTGACTGATATGATTAATCATACATTCAAAAAAATATTAATTTAAAAACATTAATTTAAAGAAAATGTGACTATGGGAGATCCATGACAATAACGATACCGGTGGAGATGGAAATGATAATAAGTCATAATAATAATTCAATTTCAGGCGCAAGAGGAAGACAGTGATTCACACCTTCGAGGTCAAAGGGAAAGAATAACATGGGGAAAGGCGATAAGAGAGGCATCGCGCAACGTAGCGACGGTGAGTACAGAAAAAGAAATAGCCGTTCATCGTTAGTGTTTAGTATATTGAAAATGAAACGTATTCTCACCAATGAAAAATGTAAAACGTTTCCGTTATTGGATACATAATGTTGCCAAAAAACCATTATCATTATATTTTCACAATTCCATTACAATCTTCACGCGACATCGCGTCTAAATAATTTTGCTTTAATGCATCGGAGCATACATATTTTTCAATCACATACAAATCGAAATATCATTTACCCTTTTGAAAGGAGCACTGTGTTTTTATAAATCATTCATTAGCAGCAGAATATCGAAGGCTCGGCGTTCGGGATCCGCTGTTTAAATTCCAGTCTGCTGAGCGCTTGATCGCACGTACATACACGTACGTTAATAAAAAAACAGAAGCGATACTCTTGACTTGGTTCACTGCCTTGAGCAATCTGCTACGATTTTTTTTTTTACAGCTTTTAACGTGTTTTTTTCCTTTTACTAATATTTCACGCGCTCTTTATAGTTAATAATTTTCTACACGTGTGTAATATGTTTTTATTCTCTTCAACATAATTGTTTAACATAATGAATAAGTTGCACATGCATCGATATGCTCGGCACAACCTTTTAAATCTTTCTAAGACGCTATCAATCTTTTTGTATTCTAAAAAGCATTTAAAATCGATGTGTCTATAATGGAAATATCATAATCGCGGAAAAGTAGGTATTTTGAAATTTCATAGTGTATAATATTAGGGGTATATGTGATAATAATGATAAGTACACATTTCATTGAAATCTAATAACATACAATTGAGATGTTCATTTTTATTGCAAATATATCGATTTTATATAAATACTTTTGTATTAATTAAATTATTTTGTATGAATACACTAATGTATAGTATATTATATATAGTATATAAAACAATAACATGATTTTATTTATTAATTTATTCATATATACGTACACATGTAATTGAAACGAATATTACGTATAAAATTTGAGATAGAATTCCTTACTTTGCACATAATGCAAATTCTATTATAGGTCAAAATAACTTTCAGTTACGCGAGGGTTAAATAACGTTTTGTATCGGAAATAGATCTAGAGCATGTGTAATAAAAATTATGACATGGGTTAACAAGAGCCCGACCCGATATTGGTTTGCTGCGTCACTGTTTTCGATTGGCCATGCGAGGGTTAAAAAGGCACCTTAAAGTAAACATTCATGTACCCTTTCATATTGATCTTTATCACGTATTATACTTTAATTAGATTCATTAAATCACGTTGCCACGGCAGTTTGCTTAATAGAAAATATAATTACCATGTATTTTTTACGGTTATTCCAGTTTCTACAAGCAAAACAATTTCACAGATTTAATGCCATTCTATAAATACGTCGATATACTCCCTGAAAAAATAATTAATTTACCAAATCAGTACGGTGCACTAAAGAAAAATTTGTAGGTTACCATGTCGTATCACAGAACAGAGGTGAGGATCAAAAGAATTTGAAAATAATCGCTTTTATAAACACTAAATAATAATGTAACTAAATCTGCGAAAAGATGATATTAATTGAAAATAATGATTGACAAAAATAAGAATGATTAGCCGTTTTAAGTAAAAAAATGTAATTTCATACTGGCATACTTTAAGATTGCGAATACTAACGGCTATATAGTTTGTCGCTTAATGGCCCATGGTTCGGGTGTTATTAGTCAGTTAATCGTATAAAACGTTGCTCATAGTACAATCACTCAGCAACACTTTATTTAATCATCCACATTGCAAAGTGGAGACTCGAACATCCTCACTGGAATTAATACTTTTTGTTTTTTTTTGTTATGCATACACATAAGTATTTACAATTAAGTTCACAGCAGATTGAGGTTTAATTTTCTCGATCTTTTAATTTTCAACTGCTAATATTTCTGTAATATTCCTGCATAATGATACAAAACTTTCCGAGGTATATTTGTGCGGAGGATATCTCAAATATATTTCAGACATCTTATAGTGTATAAATTTCTTGTTAATTATGTTCCTATACCAGACGCTTTAACTTAAATATTGAAAAAAAATATATAAATACACATATACATATATTGTTATTTAAATAAATGTATTTTTAAATTAATTTTTTTAAATATAAAACAATATGAAATAATAAATACTGCATAGAAACATGATTACTACTGCACGATACTTAATTTTAAGGCTACAAATTTTCTGCATTCATAATATTACGTTTAAAATTCTTTTAAAGACAATTCTTTCAAAAACTTGATGGAAACCTCGATTAACCGACTTGATATTTTTCGTGATCTACAGTGTCCAGAATCTTGATTAAATTGGAACTTAATTCGTACTCTTAAACAGTACCTCGGAATATGTACAATCGTGTGTTATAAATATACTTGAAAAAAATGTGTTCCTAATTTTCTACTTATTTAGATCACTAGACGCCCAATTGAATCAGACATTCGAGGATTTACTGCAGTTGTGCGAACATCTGTAACTGTTTGTTTACTAAGCGGCTCTGAAAAACTTAATAAATAAAGAATAATGTTAAAACGTTCGTGGACAGTAAAAATTTTAATGAGCTGCAAAAACACTTAGTACTGAGCTGCAGTACTACAAGAGTTAAAGTGCATAGCGGTTTCAAAACATTAAGGCTATATACAATTAAATGTATGATAATACTATAACATTCACGTACATGAATGTGTTAATGGAAGAATTTTATTAGGAGTTTACATTATTTTATTCTTGTCTTTATGTCAGTTTTACTTTACTATAAGAAGAAGCATATTACGTTTCCCGAACTGTACAGGATATCTCAAGATTTAACGGACAAATTAGAGCTTTGTTAAAACGATATGACAAAAATATGAAATACGAAGGGAATAGTAGAAAATTCATGGTTACTGCGGTATAACGGACATATAGAATAACAATATTCCCGTTCACTCTGTTTATATAAACGTAAATAATTTTCCATCTTAAAATGTCAATGTCAATTATAACACTTTGCCCTCCATTATGACGCCGGTAATTCTGTCAGCTACAATTTCCCTCATATTCCATATTTTTGTCGTAACATTTTAGTAATGCGTTATACGACCTATGGTTATACATTGTTTTCTTAATTAAACCCATAAAATTTATAATGTTTAACCCTTAAGTCATACGTTAATTTGTATATTCTTTGAACGAAAATGTTCGAGGTATTATACATCTCATATTACGCACACAGACTCTTCTTCTCGCCGATAATTAATTTTATAGTCACAAGTACTGCAAGTCGCATCCTATAAAGGACAATTATAAAATGCAGTAGAGCAGACCATCGACGGTGGACGCCACACGAATGGAAAATAAAGTGAATTTAAGACGGCGCTCGACGCGTTAACGAACAACGAACTAGAATTCCTTTCTGAAAGCCAGGATGCGGACGGACGCTCGGGCTTTTATAAAGTGTAAGAATGTCGAAACAGGAGCGACATCGTCGTGCATAAAACTGTCAGGAAACGAATCGGAGGGATGAAGGTGGATGAAAAAAAGGAGAACACAGTAGAAGCAGATATTGCAGTGAGAAAAGTGAGAAAAAGAGGTGGCTGAAACTCAAATTGAACGAGCACCGAGACAGAGAAAGAAGGAAAGACTTGAGAATCTTTGGTACGGACGGCGCCTAGACGCGTCGAACGTGAGACGTCCCATGTCGTCGATCTGTTATTGAGATTTTCGCGAATTCGAGACCCACGGGGAAAACTGCTCGGTTCCGACCTCCACTATTACCGAATTACGTGACATTCTTCGCGAAGTAAATCCAATCACGTCCCGTCACACGTTTTAATAACAAGAGTAACGGACGATGTCAAACTGAGCTACGTAAAATGTGCTATACGAGACGTGATTCGTGGCGCGAACAAGGAAGAAATTATTTTTCACGAAAATTGATTCCGAAAGTTCATAATAACCGTACTGCAATCTGACTGGTTACATTTCCTGTCAATGTTACACGGACAATTTTGTTTGGCCTTTCCCCATAATTCTTATTGTTCCATTTCGTTTTATTTGTACAGACGCACTGTGTTTATTCATAGAGTTTATTCTGACATATTTTTTTACCTTCTACCAATCCTCCATAGAATATTTAAAAAATTCTTATTATTCTGCTACTGACACTAGAATTACTAAGCATTTAATACGATTAAATATAATCCTTATCTAGATTGTAACAATAGATTTTTTTCGGTTTCCTTATATATTCAATGTAATGTTCAAGTGAAACTATTTATTTTTTAAATTCTTTTGGATATTTAACACTTTCAACATATCAATAATTGCTGAATAAGAAAACTGAAACATTTTGTACGGGCGCAGTAGTTCTAGTGTTAACGTTCTACTTTTTGCTACTGATTTTAAATATAGTCTTGTATACATAAAATGAAACTTAAAAAAAATTATGGAAAACTGGCACTCGGAACGGCATAGTAGCAAGAAAAGTCTTCCATTGTGTTTTGTTCACGGTATCGATTGATTACCATATGGTTGTATTAATGAATGGCACATTAGCGCCGAAAACGCGTATGATGAGGGATGTACCTCCTTCAACTCTAAACAATTAGGGCTGCTTTCTGTTCGAGAGGAGAATCTCATTTCTACCGATGAAAAATATAGATGTTCTGGAATATTTTGTAGTAAAAGGTACGAATCTCGTTTAATTGAACTTTTGTGTATGTCATTACTATATTCATCTGTATGTTACAGATGAATATAACAAAGCAAATTTTAACAGTCATACAAAATGGAACATTACACTTTACATTGAATAACTTTATTAACGCGAACAAAAATTCTATAAAAATTTTACTCTGTACTTGTGAAATATAACTAAAGTTGCAGTTAAAATGTTGAATTTCTAATTTTTTAACTTAATCATAATTTGAAAGTCGCTGTAGCTTCTTCTCTTCCGATTAGAGTATTCCCTTAAAATTAATTTTATTAAATGTTCAAAACAACGAATATTTACTTTTAAACATGCATTTATTTGTTTCATAATATTGTAGCATACAATAATTTTCTGCATAATTCATAGGAGTATTATTTTTCTCAATCATTTTCACTAATTTTTTAATATTAAGTAATAAAGGATATTTTTGTAAATAATCTGAAAAAATAGTAATAAATTATGTAGAAGGATGTAAACAAATGTACTTCTTAGGGAGCATTTCATATCAAAGTTGAGAATCCTCTAGTTCGTTATCATTTTATTCACTGCCCGTGGAAGATGGCAGGCTGATGGTGTTTTCAGTAGCAACAATTCGGTTGATTGGGAAGGAAACGTTTGCAGGCTCGTAACCGTTGAATGTTCTTGTTATCCGTCGGATTTATTCATAGGTGGAAAAAGAAAATTACGACAGCACACGCGAAACAATGTGAATACTCGAAGTTACGATGCTCGCTGAAGCGCCACGTTGATTTCCACAAGTTTCTCATTCAGCGGCACCGAACGATCTCTTAAACACGGAAAATGACCACCGTTCTGTGAATCTGATTAACGCATTATGCATACCTCGTTGGCGCACTCTTCTAATGCGAAGGCTTGATGAACTCCGATACATCCCATTTAAATTGAATTGGACAGTTCGATGGTCCTGACGAGCTTCCGTCATTTCCTAAATATCGTGGTAATCACTACATTGTTGAAACCGATGGTACAAGCAGAAGGGTGGTGGTTCTACATTTAAAAATAACTAGAAAACGTATAATTCGCATTTCAATATATAATACTCCATTTTCAAAAGGATTTTCTTCGAAAATTTAATGAACATGAAAATATTTTATGAATAAAAATATTATAGTTATACTGCGATTTGTGGAAGTAATATATGGCGATCAGATTACATGAAACATCAAGTATTTATACTCTATTCGAAAATGAAATTAGCTGTTAATTTGTTTTATATTTTTACGTTGTTTTCTATTGTAAGTACTTTTCGATAATTATAGTTAACTACTAACTTTATGTAAAGTATATTTTCTGATAAAATATTTTTTGGTCTATTTATTTAACAGTACATATTTTTTCTAAAAGTTTTAGTTAGATTTAAGTTAGATCGGGATTAGGTTTAATATGTATTTGAATTAGATAATACATGAATTCATAATCGCGATCTATAATTATCCATTTTTGTAATAATAGACTACCGGTCACTTTATGGCGATCTGGTAAAGAGTTTTTTTTTTATTATTATTAGATTATGAATTAATTCATACTAAAACTATCAGTTGAATTAGAATGATCTATTATAGGTGTTCAAGGTTTTTATTGTTGTGAACATAAGAACGCTTTTATGAAGAATTATTAAGTAGATTAATATAGTAATACACGAATAAGATATAAATGAATTGATATTTTAATAAATGCGCTTTTACAATATCTATAAGAAAATACAAAACAGTCAATTTAATCATTTGATAGTTCCTAAATTTTTGTGGAAAAATGTTTATGTAAAGAAAATTGTTGCATGTTAATTGCAATGTATGTTTTGGATAGGAGCCAAGATTTACATCGCTGTAGACATATAGAACAGAAAAATAAAACAATTTAAGTTTCTGTGAGTGTTGTTGTTCATACTAAAATGAAGAAAAAAATGTATTTTATCTAAATTCAGAGAAATGAATAAATAAAATCGAGTTTTTCGTATCTCAAATTTATTTATCATTCATTAAAGTAATGTTTGTTATTTGAAATGACTTAAAAATTATTTTTAATTACAACTTAAAATTTTAATTATATAGTCTTATATTGCCACTAAATTCGTTTGTTATTGTTTATCTGAATAACTGCTCTTATTCGCTGTTTCAAATGAAACATAACATTAGTATATAAAGAAAATTTTTCAAAATTTCTTTGGAAAGCGTAATTACTGGCCTGAAACATTCTAAAAATGTTACAAACTACAATCGTTTTAACTATTCCTTTAAGAACTGAAAATTGAACTGGATGTCATATTTTAAAATATTTATTACGTATATTACACAAGAAAATGTTTAATTATATTACAATATCTTGTTTCAAAATATCGAATAGAAAAATATGAGTTGCATTTCTCACTAGTACAAGAATACTTTTCACGATTGTTAAGCATAATTCAACTATTATACATTAGATATCTACCACTTAATATATTTAAATACATAAAACAGATACTGCATTTAAATTAGTCACTTCACGTTAGAAAACTCTTTTACGATTATTCGTCTCTATGACAGTTCTGTCAGACTTTTTTTAAGCGATGTGTTAAAAGGTCTCAACAATTAGCTTTCTTATCAAACAAATATTTATGTATTCTTTAAAATCCATCCTTATTCAATCTAAGAGAGCTTCCATTCTGCGCGTGGTATACTGCGCACGCTATGGAGGTAAAATATTTTTTTTTAAATAGCATCGCTACAGCGCACAACTCCTATCTACATATTATATCACATGTGAAAAAGCTGCGAACGTACAACTCGAACGGCTACATACAAAAAGAAAAACAGAAGAATTATCTTTAACGACTCTGTGATCGTTAAACCCAAGCGAGCACGCTTAATTGCACGTGCGTCCATGACGCGAACAGGTGTCGCGCTATTGTTCATTTTCTCTCTTCGGTTTCTTCTTTTTCCCGCGCATACACACACTCTCTCGTTTACGTTTTCCCTTTATGACCATATTTCTGCATGCCAACTGACTTGACAACGAAGCTGGCGATCGGCCAATAACGATCGGTTATTCAACCCCGATATTGGCTCCCCTCGGAACACAATGTTACCTCAAAAATCTTGACAAAGGGGTATACAAATATCACTAAATCAAACTATACTTGCGACACAGTTATTTAAGGAAGAACATTAATTTTTTTACGAAACTTTGACTCTGTGTCATTCTGGAAAGCGTAGCTCAATTTAAATATTAATAAAGTAAAAACTGTGGAAAAAATATCAAGATTTGATCATCCAGACACAGGTTGCGAACGATTTTTCAATTTTTTGATTGAAGATTTGAATTTCAACAAATTGTTTTTAATTTACGAGGATTGATCTTTTAATGATATTGTACTGTAATTATTTATGTACTTTTACAAATCAAAACAAGACACAGATAAAAGGAAGAAGAGAATATTTTGGAGACCTCTAATGGTGGAACGTGACATATATTTCTTCGATTCACTAATGGAGTGAAATCTAATTTTTAAATGTTCAGGACTTGGAATCAGTAACTTTAGAATTCAATATTATTCACGAAAAATTCTGAATGGGTCGTCGCTTTTAGCGTTTTTCACTTATATGAAATATATGAATTACCAATGTTTATGACTTTTGTTTCTTTTGCGAAAGCAAAAAGCGGAAATCAATTCAACAATGTTTTCATGGGGCAAAAAAAAAACTACCGTATTACAAGTGTATTTTGGTTGAGCACGATTCTGCACATATTAAGGAAAGTAGACATATTGCAGCATGGAGTCGTTCTTACAATGCGATAACTGTCCATCATTTAGTACAGGCTATAAAACTTTCACGTCAATATAAAATTCGTTAAATTTCAAATCACTCGTCCATATTTTCTAGAACAGTTGACTGATTGTAGCTTTAATTACTGCCTTTCAAATCATAATTTATTATGATGGCGTCAAGCGAAATTAAAATCTGCGACGCGTATGCGTGGACAAGAAAAAATAAGTGGCACCACATATTAATTTGGAAAGACACTACTTATTCTTTCCGCTGACTTGTATTGGCCTATTAACACTAGAACTATTGTATAGTCAAAATCACTGGTTTCGATTTATTTGATTCGCAATTATTGGCATCTTAAAAGCATTGAATATTCGAAATAATTTTGAAAATAAATAGTTTCACTTGATTACCATAATTAATGTCTGAAGAAACTGAAAATAATCTACTGTTACAATTTTTATGCGGATTACATATTAATCGTATTAAATGCTCGGTAGTTCTAGTGTTAATCACTTCTAACTAACTTATACTACGAATTTCTCTTAACTTCTTCCAGCCATTTTCCTTAATTTCCTCTATAGACTTCAATTTCGCTCGGTAAACCAATACGAAATATGAACCCCGTCTCGCTTAGAAGCTTCCATACTTCTCGGCTTCCTCGTAGAATCTCTCCATTTCTTCCTTAGCAGCTTGGATAATGGCGATCCTGCAAGGATTCGGATCCCAGTTGATACCCGGACAGCCTGCGGACTCGAAACAAGTGACTAAGCGCTTGTTATTCGACGAACAACATTGGGCCACAGCCCAAACGCAGGGCGGAGGACTCTTCACAGGTGGACGCTGAGTAGGTGGTGCTGGGAAATTGGGCACCTCGAGTCCTTTGCCTTGCGGATTAAAACCCTGTGAAAAAAATCGAACTTTGAGTAATGATTTCCACATCTTGGCAGAGTTTCATTTAGAAAAGTAACAGGAGTAAGATATAGATCTTACCGTGAATTCGATCTCGTTCCCAAAACCTGCCCTTGACGAAATAACCTGTGTGGGAGAAGATGTTCCAGGCCGGATTATTATCCTCGCACTCACTGGTAGCGCGTTCAGCCTGGCCGCTTCCTGCCGCCTCCATTGTTCTTTCGTGGCTCTAGCACGCTCCTGGTTTTCTCTGGCTTCCTTTGCCCTATAGGGTATAAGGGGGCATAGTCAGTTCGAATCAAAAAAGGAAAATCGCCCGTTTAAGAGCACCGCGCTATCGCCTGCTCTTCCGCAAATGTTTATGTTTGCCTCTGTTACCGTCTAACGCGCTGTGGTTCTCATATGTATCGAACTAACAATCACTGAGTTTTGCGAAGCTATGCTATAAAGTAATTGTTCTAGAAAATATTATACATAGAATCTATTTAAGTGATAATAATTATTAACATTTATCTTGAAAAGATGAAATCTATTATGATGACTATTTTTAAAACTATTAGAGACAAGACAAATGTGCGAAGTTTGTAGTTTACAGTGACAACTGAACAATTCAGCACATTTGTCTAAATAACAATGCTAAAACATAGTACTTGTTTAATATATATATATGTATGTTTAGAGTATTTATATATTCAAGTATGAAGTGAGAATAAATTTATATTTTAGTGCTTACATTCAATAAAGCTATGTGTATATTAAATTTCATTTTTTGATGCGTTTACATAGAATATTTATGTAAATGTGCATAATTAAATAGATTATACACACTTACCATTTTCTCACAGTTATCATATAAAGTTTTGGGCTGTTCTCTGCTTAAGTGGTCAAAATTGTGTATATATTCACACATTCTGGTGTTAATGTTTCGAATATTTTGCTCCATTATTAATTATATTTTTTTATACATTTATCAAAATGTATAAACAGATCCTCAAAACGAATTCTCATATCGCCATATCTTATTTTGATATGTATTGATTTTAATGTTAAAATGTATCATGGTATAGGAATGGACAATTTCACTATTATATTTCGAAAGTGCATAAGTGCAAATAGGCAATGTGGAGCTATACCTTCTGCTGCGTTGATAAACGCATCCATTCATTTAAGATCCTTTGAAACATCTTTATTCAATTTTTATCGACTCCGGCAAGTGACACGAAAAAATCACAGTTGTTTTGCTTAACACGTTAGGTGCCACAGGAAAATTCGGTTATTTTACTTACAGCTTATTGACTTTTTTTATAAACAATTAGTTATATTCTGTGAGTTTTTGTTTACTTTTATATATTTTAACGCCGTATCGTCACATTTTCACCGTTTTGTAATGGATACTAAAGAAAATTGTTTCCCAAAACGTTTTTTCTTGCAAAAAGAAATATTTCTTTTCCAGAAATGAACGTGTACCATCTGTGATAAACGCAGCATTGATCGTGATAATTTGGAAAGTTTCAAGTTCAACGATTTCTCTAATCGATAATAGTGCCGTTAGTTGCACACATTTCATATTTATACAGTGACACCTTTTGGACATTTACGAGCACCCTGAACGGTCGACCATTTACCTGTTCTGCTCAACCCTTCGTATCTCGGCCTCTGCCCTCCTCCTCTCCATCTCCGCCCTCCTTCTCTCCATCTCCGCCCTCCTTCTCTCCATCTCCACCCTCTGTCTCTGGAGCTCTGTAGCTCTCCTAGCCTCGTTCGCGACTAAATTGGCCGGAACAAGGCTCGTTTCCTGCCTCCTCCTGTGCTCCTCAAACCGTCTGCGATCCCCATACACCGAACCCATATTTTCCCGCTGACTCGTTCTTCCAGCATGCCTCTCCGCTATCTCTATCTTCCGTCTCTCGGCCTCCAGCCTTTTTCGTTGCTCCTCGTATCTGCTCGACTGTATCCTTCGGACCTCTTCCTCTCGCCTTGAAGCCTCTCTCCTTAGCTGCTCCTGCTCGAGCCTCTCCCTTTCTCGAATTTTCTCTTCTTCAGCTCTTCGAGTCGCGTCCCTTCTTCTAGCCTCCTCCGCGTAGCTTCTGGGATTGACGTTCGTCATGGCTGACGGACCGTGATCTCTTCTTCCGCCCCCGGGACTCGGATACCTCGATCGGTCATACCATGCCGCTTCTTGCATCCTTCTTCTGTGCTCCTGCCAGTTGCTTTCGTGAGAAGCATTCGCCTTCGGCAGCTGGATCGGTTGATTCCTTCTGATATAGTCTTGCAACTTGCGTTCCTCTTCCAGCCTTCTACGGTTCGCTTCCTGATTTCGCCAGTCCGCGGAGCTATTCACATTAATCGGCCGATTGCGTTGTATGTACTCTCGAAGTTTTTGCTCCCGTTCCCATTGTTCCCTAGATCTACCCTCGTTAGGATTGACTCGCACACTCGAAGGCTCGTCCCTGCCCCTGGCCTGTTTCCTTCTTTCTTCCTCTTCTTGCTCTTGTCTCTTCAGCCACCACTCGCGCCTCCTGTTCTCCAGGTTTCTCCTATCCTGCTCCTGTTCTCTACTTCTCGCTTCTGCTTCCGCTCGCAAACGCGAGGTTTCATCACGCGAGCGAGACTCAAGTTCTCTGCGGGAAGCCTCCTGCCTCCTCCTTTCTTCATCTAGCCATTGGTTTCTTAATTCTTCTTCTTGAAGGCGACGTCTATGCTCTTCCTTCATCTGTCGTCTGTTCGAATACGAACGATGCAGTTCTCTACGCCTCTCTTCTTCCTGCTTCTGCGCCAACAACTTGGCGTAATCGCTCCTGATCCTTTCTATGTCCATGTTAGTTCCATTCTCGACGGCCTCCCTCTCACGACTCTTCTCTTGTCTCCTTAATTCCTCCTCTTTTCTGCGTCTCTCGTACTCCAGTCTCCGACGCTGATTCTCCGTTTGCAGCTCGTCGCTAGACACCACGCCCTCGTCCTCTCCGAACCCCCAAGTTGCTCGCTTCAAGGGTTTCCGGTGCTCGGAAAGGTCATCGGTAATCGACTCCTTAGCCCACAGGATTTTGCGAACTTGATTAGTCGGCCAGTGATCCGTGGATTGTTCGGTGCTCTCGAGCTGGACGCTTCGCTTCACTTTAGCTGGGCTGCGCCCGCCTTCGGCCTTGCGATTGTTATGGACGATCTTGGCAGGCGAGGCGGAGTCACTGTTTGCGCTAGACTTGCCCAGATCACCGCGGACTGGCAACTTGTCCCCACGTTTCTCGTTATCCTAAAGTCAAGAAACGAAAACAGTCGTATGTTACCAATACCGTAGAATTTCCTCATTGGATTATTATATTATGACAACTATGGGTTTACCGAGCTAACTTGAGGTTTGTAAGAGAAGTGGGAGAAGTGGTGGAACATACAGAACGTTTGCGGAATTCAAAACTGGATCGAATACTTTCTTTCATGAAATGATACGAATTCGAAAAGAAGCACAGCAGATTAGTTAATGCAAGTAAACAAAGAAGAAAAAAATAAACGAAGCATCAGCATACTTCGCATGTTAATTATCCGCATAAGGTGAATTCGACATTATCCGATCTAAGTGATGGACATGTGTCTTTGTTTATATCCGCTGACTCTACAGATCCACCCATTTTCTCCTTTTCGCACGCACATGCGCGATAGAGATCTCGGTTCTGCTCGGTAGATCCATACTGTGCAAGTTTCAAACGATTAATCCTAGAAGATTTTCAAGTCGTGCCTGAAACTCTGCGTATAAAGTTGCCTCCATATCTCCCCTGTTCTGCTTCAACCCCCTCGTCGAGGTCTCTAGTTTCTTCAACTTTACCAATTCATCTATCTCCTCATACTTCTCCTCGGACAGATCAAAATCCAAGTCCAAGGATATCGGAGTTACCTCCGCCCACAAGTCGCCTTCTTGATCCTTGCTCGCAGAGTCGATGGACCTTTTCTGCTTGTGATTGGTTGCTTCCAGTCCTTCGCAACCGACCTGCAGCTCCGGTACCCCACCGATACTAAAAGGATCGCTGTTAAGAGGCGCGTCCGAGCTGTGGTCATCGAAGGAATTCGATTGCTTGTGGAGGATCCTTGGACTGGTAGTCTTGTATTCCATAGTCTTCGTTTCCCAACTGCTGTGACTGGTCTTCTTTGGCACCTTGCTTTTGCCATTCGTTGGCAGTATGGACATGGGTATCGGGTTTAGTAGAGGACGTTCTCTAAGCAGATCCAACTTGTATATTTCTACCGAGCCAGGCCCTTGATCCTGGAACGTGTCATCGGCCACGAAAGGATCATCTGACTCGGGTGGTAGCTCATGGATAGATAATCCTGGAGATTTTGTGCTTCGATCAGTAATATTCTGATCTAGCAATTTTTGGCCGGCGAAATCGAGGAGCTGTTTATCCTGCAGCAAGTATGAAAAATCTTCAGAGGTGCTGTTCCCTATCCAAGGGAACAATAGATCTTTCCCCGCGTATTTGACGCTGAATGATCGATCCTTGGTTTCTGAAAAATGGATAGTTGCTTGAATTAGATTTTAAATATTAACTGTTGCACTTTAAAACAAATAATTTCAATAAATGTTCTTTAAATAGATTACGTGAATTTATAACGTAACGTAGTGTATCGTTGATTTCGTAGTTTAATTTTGTTCACATATTTTTTGCTAAACAGTTGATTCGAGTACAAAATGAATATATTCTCTGTAAAAATAAATTTATTATTTGTTTAAACTTAATTTACAGTTTATTTACAAAACAAAAAAAAGACATATCATTTAAACCTTGAAATATTCATCTCTATTGTGAATGACGATTTTCAACTCTTGAAGTAAAAATGAAAAATTTCAAATTCGCGAATATGTTTAAATTTAAAATGAATTAAGTCCTAATAAGGTACATGTTTTACAAGCTGATAATAAAGTACAAGTTGTGAATCAAAAGAACTATTTTTAATTTGAATAACATGAATTGTAAAACAGTTCTCATTAAATTTCATTACACCGCTGTTGTGCACAGTTACTGATCATAAATAAAATTCTTACAAATTTTCTTAATTATTACAAAAATAACGTTTGTGTTTGTTTTTAAACATTAATAAATTTTATTTTTACTTTTTGTCGGTATTACTTTGTAAATTTTAAAAAATTCAAATTTGCAACGATAAAATCTGATAAAATTTTTCAATGTGTATCTTGATAATTCAAATATTTATAATCTTTTCGGTAACTTCTTATATATTAGAGTTGTAACAGGAAGAAATAAAAAATAAATAAATTTAAGCCTGGAATGATGTTTTGTTGATCTTTGTATTGTTCACGGCAACGAAAGGGAATGGAAAAAGTACAAAAATTATTCATTTTTTGAAGGATAACGAATTCTGCATTTCGAGCCCAATCCGCGTTTATTTATGTTTATGTTGATGTTTATTTAATGTTAATGTAGATCATTAAATTTGAGTAAAAACAAACGTTAAGTTATTTAGGAAATATTTAAACACATATTTACAAAATTATAACTGTAACATTAAAACAAACGAAGTTATTTAATGTATTGTATAAAATTGAACTTTTCTGATCCTTTATCAACTCATAATTATGTTAATGATACGAGTTCACTTAAACATTCATAATTTAAGTATAAGTGAGCTGAAACAATAATTAAACATTTTTGGTTAAATATCTGGGTTGAGCGACCTCTTCGCTGATCACAATAACCTTAGAATGTATTGTCAAGGACGACATTCTGAACAACGTACTTCTAACTTCAACGTACACATACAACAGAAAGATGTATCGTATTACATACTTCTCTTTCTTTATAAATGGTGCTTTATATGATATAAAAAAGAAAGTTCTGTTTAGACAGTGGAGGCTGATATTAGTGAGGTTGGTCTTTTCGGGATAGCGGTCTGGAGGTTGAACTCCCACGATATTACTTCACAATTGATATTATGAAGCGGGATTATAAATCGTACCAATATGCTAGGATTATAGTATATAATGATCCTTATATAATAATAATATATATATATATAATATTATGCATTAATAAATTATTATAATATAATATTCTTAAATAATAATATGCTATAATATATAATATATGTACCCCTGCTTAATAAATCATCTCTATTAATACCAATCTGTATTATGTAAATAGAAGTAATTTATAATACATTTATAATAAACGAAATAACATAAGGGAAAAAAATCTCAGCGTGACGAAACATTTTATTGCGAAATTTTAAAATATTCATAACTTTTGAACCAATCACTGCTGAAAAATTATGTGTTGAGCACACAGAACAATGATTTTAATCAAATATATCAAGGCCAAGGTCATGTGAGAGGTTCCTTTTTCTGGATAGTTCCCATGATATCCTTTTTGTGTATATATTGTGTCACCTCATAAATAATATGATTTTTATGCTAACTTTTAGTATAAAAAAATTAATACTTGAGTTCTTTTATTCAGCGATGTATAAATCATCGCTGTGTACGACCTTTTCTCGTTTTCCGATTAATCCCTTAAAATCATTTTCGAAAAAGTTCCGTGGCTTTCTATTAAAAAATTCATTAGAAACGATACTGCCCATGGGATAACTTAATATTTTCGCGAATATTTCGAAAACTAAAAGAAACTGCCTAATAACATATTTCAAAGTCACTGCGATTGATGAGGAAATTATACATGCATGCAATTACACAGGTTCGTTCCATTTTTAAATTGTCAAATTTAATTTCTCAAATTTCATGACCCTGTTTAATATAGAACATTCTTTAAAGTTCCTAATTAATATATAAGATACAATATTATTATTCTATTCAAACTTGATGTGACTGAATTGATGCGACCCAGGCCACAAATGTCGAAATTCCGAATTCTTTCTTTAAAACTGCATATTTTGAGTAATGATGACCATTCAAACAGAAAATAAAGTTCCATTTCGCAATAAACCTTCAAAGTATATGCACAGAGATACAAATTTGTATAGACATCTGTGGTCCAGTACTTACTACCGAAATTAATGTTGTAAATTGCATGTTGCATAACGACCGATTTAATTCATCGGCGAAAGACTCATTGGCGGTCCTAAGTTACCGGCGTTACAGGCTCTGATCAACTTACCACGCTTATCCGTATCATTCCGTCGGAGAACCTCATTACCCGTCCCTACAGCCTCGAAATAATCGAGCTCCACTATCCTTGTTACTGATTCACCGATCTGTGCAGGATAGGCGCGTCGTTCATTGTGTAAATAAAAAACTGACGATTTCAAATGCAAAAATAACGCGAAAACCCCGAATAGGACAAGACTTGCCGCGCTATCGCGAGCGTTAAACACACAGCGTTGCTTAAATTTCTGATTAGCAAAACTAAACTGAGAAACGACTAACAGAACGCCACGCGCTTTAGTATATAATTTAATTTTGATAATCAGAATGCTTGCTCATTGCATGTTTTTATCCAAACGATGAGTCGCCGAGCTTATACTAAGTTCACTATAAAACACTAACTTCTGCAATAACTGTGCCTTACGTTCTGAGTTTGTAGGATGTACGCTGAACTTTATTGAATGCGAGTCTAAAGTTTCATTTCTGAGAACAATTTGAAATGCGTACCGCCGAGCGAAACTAATTAATTACGTTTGTCCTCTGCTACTTCTTTCTGTATATAATAAACTGTCGTGATGGTTCATTGTATCGTGTTTTGCATCTACTATCGGTCTTACTTTATTCTCAACCGAATCTACATAACAAGTAGAAATGCTCAGTAATGGTCAGACGTAGAAGGAAAATCATTTTTTATACATAAAAATATATAAACGTTTATACAGTATAGATCGTGTCAGCATTTACTCGATTATATCAAAAATTACGTGGCATCTTATCTGTCAGAGATGAGTGCATTATAGCTTTGCTGAACAATCTTGCCGCTGTTACCGATTTTCACTTAGTTTCTTCCACCAATTTTCCTTAGCTGCTTGCATTGATTTTCCTTAGTCTCTCCCACCAATTCTCCATAATTCTCCCCAGACACTTTCAAGTTCTCCCGGTAAATCTAAATGCCTCTCTTTCAGTTGTTCTACAAGCTGAATCCGTCATTTCGCGTTTCAAATGGTCTAGCACTCTTTAAGGTTTTCAAGGGAAAGCGAAACAAGTCACGTTCTGTGTAAAAAAATATCAAATAATTCAACGACGACGAAGATTTTAAACTGATTCTGACAAATCCGAATGTTAATCAATTTTTTAAAAATCAAATTAACTCCTTGCCTCATAGTATGAAGTGCGACTCGTAATGAAGTTTTGAAACCAAACTTACCACATGTCAGTATTAATTTTCTCTTTCAACTCGAATTTAATCTTAGTTGATCAATCGAATATTATCTGTCTTTAATGAACATTTAAACTGTACGGTAAATATAAATTCACAATCTACATAGAATTCTTTCTTCTTTTAATTTGCTATTAAGCGTAATGAAACCTTAAAGACGATAGCTGCGGAAGAAATCGTAAGACAAGCGGTTAAATATTACTTTCTACACTTTGAAAACTTAGAAGGAAAGGTATCGAACTCAAAAATTAACTTCAAAAATTATGAAACCTTGCGTGTAAGTAGAGTAAGTCAAGCCTAATACATTGCGATTCGTTTCATACCGAATTTCACTTTGAAGGGATGAAACCACCCCCCGAAAATATAAATTTTTCTTTCCCGTGGATTATCTTCAGAACGATAAGGGATAGTAAAACAACATTTCGACAAAAAATACATTGTTTCTTCAGGTCTATTAAATTGTAAAAGACAATTTCTCAAAATTTTGAAAATAACATAACTTCTTGAAAAATTTTATTTTACAATTTTATAGATGTGAAAGAACAGTATTTTTGTGGAAAATTCGTTTCGCTATCTCTTACCGTTTTGAAGACAATCCCCGGGAAAGAAAAATTTGCATTTCTTCTGAGGGATGGTTTCACTCTTTCAAAATGAAATTCGGCACTAAGAGAAATTGCAATGTATTAGACTTACTGTACGTACACAGAAAGTTTCATTAATTTTTAAATTTATTGGTTTGATACCTTTCTTTGTTAGTGAACCAAATGGTGAGATATACCCGCTTTAAAGTAAGTCGCTGCATAATCGAATTATAAGATCATTTACTTCTCCTTTAGCAATGAATTGCCTTCTATTTTCTTTGTTTCTTTCTTTATTATGTAATTATTCTTCTATCTGTGTTAGTTGCATTGCGTCAAATACCTTTCTTGCTTTCATGGAGCACAATTTTTAATCAAATTCGTTACATTAGTACAACTGAAGTTAATAGAAAAGATTATAGTTATAGTCGATTTTTACACGATGGAAAACGTACAGTTAGGCGTGGCGTGCACGGTTGCCTAAGTGTTAACCTTCGGAATTAACGTGGACATAGAATAAACATAAAATTCTATTCTTTTTTGTAACAAATTACTAACGGCAATATGGTTTTATCGAGTGTAATTACGAAAGAAATCGTACGACTATGGGTTAGTCCTCAGATCTTGAAACTTAGGGTATATTAACCCTTAACGGCCGAAAAACCCCGCTACGGGGACATGAAAAGAATTTAGTTTTCATTTCATTTATTTATCATCGTCGTAGTTTTCTTTATCAAATATTGCAACTTATTACATCATTAGTTTGTTGATCATGCACTGACAAAAAATATTTACTGTAATATAACGTTTTATGGGCGAGTATTACAAAAAAAAGTTCTCGACCGTTAAAGGTTAATTAATTTGTTTTGCTATACAGCTACCAGCATTTCCGTTTAACTAACATAAGCTCATAAAGTGATCCACTCTGTTTCTATCAGAGCGTTGGAATAAAATCACTGGTAACTAGAGCGAGCATCTGACGTACGGGTATCAGCAGACATCGATCTCCGCGGACCGATCGAGGGGTCGAACGACTGATTCTCCGCAGGACCCTGATCCTTCCAATTCGGCTGGTCCTCTATACTTCTATAGAATCCATGGCGGTGCGAGATCAAAGGGGCGTATTGATCGGGTGTGAGGCGAGAGGGGTGGAGGTAGCTGGTAGCCCCCACCATCGTCACACACACCGCTAGCCAGACCATCGCCGGAACCACTGTCACCCCCCGCAGCATCATTCTGCAATCAAACGGATATTCTTCGTTACTACTGTTTCCCTCTCCAACGAGCAAAGCGGCAACGCACTTCGCGTCAATTCATCGAGCGACACCCGTAAAAATACTTTTTAACCTGTTAACCGAGGTAGACCAGTTAACTCGTCATTTGCATCGTGTCATATCTCTATCAATAATTTATCATTCTCTCACTTACGTTCCTACGCCACAGTGGATTTTCACCGTCGAATAATCAACCGGTTATTCGGTTAATATTATCGATGCTGGTTTACTGTTCGTTCATTGTTAGCCGGATTAATTGCAACCGGTACCTACTCCGTTAGATGTTTTTCCTTATTTTGTAAAATTTTGGAAAAGTGACGGAGGAAACGATTTCGAATTTACATTTAAAGCAAACGTAAAGAAGCTTTTCTTAAGGATATTTTAAATTATCACAGTCTAAGATTTTTATGAATAAATCTCACGTGATATAATGAAACATTAGATAATTTATGTATAGCTTGAAACGATGGTTTTAATAATTTGACTTCTATATTTCTTAAATTATAATAATTAACTACAAATGCATAGACAAAATGGAAAAGGACATACACTTTTCACAGTTTTCAATACTTTCAATTGAATGTCATATGCTTTCCTTTGTTGAATGAAGACGAGTTTTGAATTTTATTATATATTATTACGTTATTACTAGAGTTAGTTTCGAACTAAAAAAATACGTATCTTTCCGAACTACAATTAATTATTCTTGATGTAAATTCACATCATTTTATTCGATGTAATGTAACGTGTTATGTTAATTTTTCCAGTAAGGAACACTAACAAATAATGTTTTATAAAAAAAACACGTGTTTTCGCTATTTTATAGAACGGAGAAAATATGCAGATAGATCCAATAAATAAAACTGAAGGACATGTACACATATTAAATACAATATTTTTCAAATTGTTTAAATCATAAAATTCCAGAAAGAAGACAAAAAGGAGAAACCTGACTCGATCTCGAGATTCGTCAACTGGCCAACCTTGTCTTAAGCACCATGGCAACGATGCTTTCCGACTATCCTAGTTTCCCCGCGAATTCTGAGAGGAGTCGGTATTTTCCACATACTTAAAAAAGAAATTTACTACCGCATGTACCATTATTATGAATTTCGATAGTCTACATGACGATAATCAGCCTACAAATATTCCTTCCATAATATAAAATAGTTGGCAGAAGTGGATAACAATGTAAAATTGTGTTCCCGAATGATTGAATTAATGATTTCTCTTCTTTTCATAATAGACCGCAATTGAAGGCAATTTGTTTAAAATGAACGTTAAAATGAAAGTTTTCGGCTGCAGTTTTAAATTACAGTTGTTCCAAAATAATTTTAAACGCGTCACTAGCTGGAAAATAACTCAATATTCGAGAACTGGGCAACGCGGTATAATTGTGCCTACTTCAAGTAGAAACAGCAAGAAGTAGTTCGACACACTAGGCAGTCGTACTCGGAAGCACGCGCGTCCCCTGAATGTTTAAACTTGATTTTCTCGACAATAAAACTTCGCGTAGAAAAGTTGTGTTCTACCTTTCTGTCATTTACATGTAGAATCACCTCCTTTTAGCCGTGCGGCCGCGTGCGGCACACCTGGTAATATAAATTCAATATATAAAACAACTGCAGTATGCGCGTATAGTGAACAAACACGGGGTGTTTCCGAAAGTGTGGTAACCCGGATCTCCATTTACATATTTTTCGTGAGCGAGTCTCAAATCGTGAATAGTTTTTTTATTTTTAAAACTTATACCGGCTTTTCATTACATTATTTTGATTTCTCTTGCATTGGCAGACTCCATTTATGCGATTTTCATTTGCGTAAAACGAATTCGCGTATAACGGATACTCCGCGTAAATGGAGGGTCGCGTGTATAACAGCAAACGGAATTACTCTATACAAGAAAGCGAAGTAGGAAATATACAGTAACACTTTTTCGTACGACGCTGTGTTTCCAAGATGATCAGATTTGAAGATTTGTCGAGAGTGCAAGTAATTAACCCTTTGCACTCCAAGAGTTTTCTATCAAAAGTATCCAACACAATTTCTAATGAAATATAGTCAACATTTCTCGAAACTAACTTAACAAGAAATCGTAAAGAAATTAAAGAAGAAGGCGGTTTTATTTTAATATTTCACATATTAATGCATCAAACGCAACTTAATATTAAATATTATACTTCATAATTTTGCTGTACCAAATCGAATGGCTACTGCGAGACGCCTATGCAGTGCAAAGGGTTAAATGAGAATTAGATTAGCAAATTTATCGAGGTATTACTATATTAAAAATCAATATTTTGAACAACTTTTTCCTATACAGGTATATCTCAGTTAGCGCGTATAATAAATCTCAGAAATGGATTACATTATTCAAATATGCACTACGACTTGAAAATTTAAAAATAAGAATTGGTTCCAATTTAAACAGAAGTACACAATAAAAATTAGTAAATGTATCTGTTCATACGTAGTTTATTAATTGATAATAAAATTAACGTGTTTATTATGTTACAAAGTATTTTGAAGGCGCGGATTGTGCTTTTGTGCTTCTTCAAATCATCACATATGTCATGATAAGTCGACAAGTACTTTGTCTAAGGTTCTATTATTCATTTTTTCTCTTATTAATTCGCATGGTCCGATCCATATTTGAATGATTAGATTTTTTGTCACAAAAGTCTGAATCTATGAAAGAAGTCTCGCGAATTGCGCATTAACTAAATTTTTGTTCGCATTGAATGTAACATAGTACCATTTTATAATTCGCATAAATCGAATATCGATTTATTTCAATTCACGTTAATTAAGACCTACCTGTACATATAATCGACGATTTAACTTAATTCTTCAGATACTTACGAGAAATTGGCAGTACAATGCATTCTGTTTACAATTGTGCGTCATGTGATACCACATTGTTATGCAGTCGTCTCACGGTGGTCTTAGTATAAAGTGTAAACAAAGCTAGACTCGATTCTTTCCTTACGTTACTATTATTTTCTTTTATATCTATTAAAGAAAATCAGATTGCCTGCTGAGCCCGGTAGCTAACGATGCTCACAGTGAAGTTCTTAGAATGCATTTGTACGATACATTGCCACGGGCACAGAATTCATTGTATGTAAAGGTACCGACAGTTTTTTACAGATATCTCGAGAACTAAACGAAACCGCATGTTATATAAAGGAATTAATCAAGTTGAAAAATATTGATTTCTATAATATATTCAAAAACCATCCAAATCGGTGAGAATGTAACACTCCGATAACTTCACCGCTGTGCCTGCTCGTAACTTCTTCCAAACATTGATAAATCGTAACTGGAAATCCATCGGGAATAAAGTTCTCTAGGAGAAAATATTCTCTATTTCCCACTTATTTTTTCATATAGATTCACGTCCTCCTCAGTTGTACTACGTTTCAGGGAACACCCAGTATAACCCGTGGTCCACGAAGGTTCACCGTGCGTACGTCACGCGGTGGAACGACGACGTCCCGAAATCTAGTTGGAGAAAAGCAAAATGGCGGGTCACGTCTCCAGCAAATCGATCTCTGCAACTAGACACACCATGACCTTTCACTCGCGCCTCGGCTAAACGGAATCACGTTCGTCGTTATACGTGAAAGTCTATCGATTTCAAGACACTCGACTACCGCTCGTAGAAATGCCACCCCTTCACCCCTCGCGTCCGCCCGTACGAGACGGCTCTTATTAGATTCTGTTCCGGTGGACGAAATTTCCGACGCTTCGTGCCTTCGGCGAACCCGGTCCGCCGCTGACCCAAAGAAAAGAGAAGCAACAATCGGTCCTCGACGCGTTCGAGGTGAATCGAGTGATCTTGACACACTGTCCACGCTAAGTCGACACCGGCTAAACTTAACATCCTCCCTCCCCATCTGTATCCTACTGACTTCTTTGGCTTCGCTGGCAAACGCTACCGATCCACTTCCGACAGGCAACATAGTTGTGTAAATCTAATGCTCGGACGATCTTATGCCGGGTCCACACTGACGTTCGCGAATTATGTTCGCCGTCGGTGTGGTCACTTTGACGAATAACGAGCTGCGAGCAGCTCGAAAAACGGAGCCTCGAAAAACCTGTTCATGAATTTGGCGAGTACAGAGACACGTGTAACGAGATCTAACGCGTTCTTGGCGAATTTCACGATCGCTTCGCATTTAACCTGTTAACTGTGAAACTTAGTATCAAAAATCTCTCGTTTCGGCTGCAATAAAATGAAAAAATGAAGTGTGTACTCGTCAAATCCAGAACCAATTTGCCCAGGGTACATTTTAATGGGAAACCAAAGCAAAATAAAGAAGAATTACGTATTTGTGTGAAAGCATAAATAATTCATCGTTGAAAAATTAGTATCATTTCAAGTTTTAAGATGACGTGTCTACACGTCACACGCAGTTAACTGGTTAATATCTGACCGGTGATCTTATGACAGAATTTTCCCGTAGACATTTTACTGCGAAACTTGATTGACTGTTCATTGATAATTTAGGCCTGATATATATATTATCGGTCAAATCTTGATCCGATCTCGGTCCGTTTTCGTTTTGTTCGAATATTCTTCAGTCGTTTGTAAGGTACGTGTTGACACTAGGGATCTCGATCTATGGTCGTTCATGAAAAACAAAAGACAAGAAAAGAATTATCTAGGTTCGATCTTGCTCTGTCTTCCTTCATTAAAAATAGTAAAATAAAAAGAGAATTTTAAGTGGTCTAAAAACAGCTGGATAATGTATTGGGCTTTAGACTAAGAACGTATATATACGCTAACGACAGAAATGGGTCAAACTAATGGATACGATTTAGAACACTCTTATAAAGACCAGTGTACCTTCGGATATAAATTAATGTACATGCAAATACAACTTAACTCGTAAACAACGACTTCTATTGTAGACACATGTGTTACCCAGTTTACTGCGTTTGACGAATATACACGTCATTTTAAATTCAAAATGATACTAATTCTTTCAAGGATGAATTATTTATTTTTTCACATAAATATACACACACACTTCATTTTTTAATTTTATTACACGCAGAACGAGATTTTTTAAACTAAATTCTATAGTTAACAGGTTAATTCGTGACTGGTCAGCACGTTAAACTTCAGTTCATATTCGATCTACGATTTGAGAGCGATCGCTGTCCAATGGAAGAATTAAAAAATTGCAGCTCATGCGAACAGCAAATCTTTTTCAGATATTTTTGAATGAACTAGAAAGATTAAGAGCAAACTACTCGTGAACTCTGAGGGAGCAAGTCTATAACTGCTTGCGATATGCTCGTGAGCTGTTTACTAGTTCCAGTGTAGACGTGATGCTCTTTCTGTTCACTAACAGTTCGCAAACTGTTCCTGAATCTTTTGCCCAGTATGGACTCAGCATTAGGGAGTCTCTGCGAACATTTGACACGCCACTGTGCCCACGTGTCAGTGTGTATAGATTAAAGATATAATAGTATTATATTACAGTTAACTAATCATGAACTTTGTTACGACGAAAATCAAGAGTAATTATAATTGTAACTTCGATTTAACTTTTGAATTACTAAGAATCACGAGTTTACTGCTGCTATAATAATCCCTTGATAGTAGTGGGTAGCAATGTGTATGAGTCAGAAGTACGGTTATTGATAGAATATGCAGGAGACATACAATTACGGTTAAGTCGAATCATTGCACAGCATTAAATCTCTTTGTTCCTTGGAATTGGCAAGAATATAATGATACTCATCCACTATGAATGCATTTTCAATACAATATATTTATAAGAATTGTTGATTTTTACACACATACATATTGCTACATGCAAGAACATTGCAATTACACTGGTCAACACGATTTTTGTTACAGAAGGTTTAATGGGTCACCTTAACACTATTTCTTATGCTGAATTCGAATATGTAATCCATTTTGCTTCATCACTAACAGTTTTTGAAAAAAGCAGTTCTGAAGAAAAACTCAATTTCTCAATTTTGAACATTCATTGTGTCTTAATTATTAACATTTTTCAACTTTGTCTTACACAGTATTATTCTATGGGCCTTCCTAAACGCAATATCGCAAATTCTATTATTTTTGCAATCAGCAAAAGATATGCATTTTACTTCGCGTTTATTTGTGTACCTATATTAAAGAAAATTCTTTACCGCCCAAATGATTTAAATATTGAACATAACGCTGTCTTTCGTAAGTTGAAATTTATATTTCGAAATGGTGAACGTATTGAAACAATAATTTACATTTGAAACTTAGTGCTGTGACCTAATGTAAGCGGGGTGTTCCGGCACGGTTTATTTGGGTGCGACACAGCTGTCGGTGCGAGTAGAGTTATGGTATGGACAATTATGCGCTAATGTTTTATTGATAGCTGCATTTTACCATCTGGTGTCATAACTGACCGGCAGTTGACATACCATAAAAAACGGCAGCTCAACCACTTGAACCCCGAACGCGCAGCCACCGGTACTCTTGCAGGTCAGAAGGGACAACGTACCCCCTACCTCCACCACAAGTAATGTGGGCGTAGACAAAAACACTGTCATCGGCAACACCTCGATCGTTCGGCTTCCCGATTTGATACTAAGAATACCGCCCTACACCACTATTTATATATATATATAGATACAGACTCACGATAAGATCAGACAGACATGTAGTCAACATAAGTTAATTACAAATCACGCCGTACTCACTGGACAAACACACACATCAACTTTGTACACACATACACACTCTTTTCACTCATTATCAATCAACAAATACAGTCCATTTTCAACCGAGAAAAGGAGGAGGCCTTTTTTCATCCCAATTACTTCACACAAAGTTAATTCGGCGTGTGAAAGTGTTATGCAACGTCCACTAACATTGCCTGTACAGCGTACACGAACACGGGGGTTGTAATAATCGTCACACCTTAGATCTGTTAATTCGGCCTCGAGCATCATAAACTGTGGTGCTTGGACAGCTGCGCAGAACATACAACCTAATCTTGCCCTGTAGGTACTGTTTACTGTGGTAAAACCAACGTACAGAATTCGCAGAATAATATTCAAAAAATGTCTACTAGATGCTTTCGCTTTATCTCTACGACATTTCATATATATATAAACATGGACAATAATTGGATGTTCATTATCTAGGTTACACTTCTACATACAGATATTGAATTTGTTATAACTACTACGAGAATATATGAGTTGCCAATGCAGAAGGTTTCCGATTTCGCGTCGAAATAATTGTTGATTTCCCAAATGTAGAAGCAAACCAAAAATGTAGAATACGAATAGCTGTTCGTACGGTCTCGTTTGTAATGGAAATTTTAATCAATTTTGAAAATTTTAATGTCAGTCGGTGGAAGCTTTTCTTTTAACCAGTGCATTGATCCCAAACATTTGTCCGACGATATGATAGAGTTCCGATTATCTGACATTCTCGGGACCGAGTCAGTCCCAGATTATCAAATATGCCGAATCATGAGACTGTACCGATTGAAGGATAAAAAGGAAAAAAATAGTTAAAAGTTAACAAGAATGTTATATAAAGTATTATAAATACATATGTCTATCCACTGCACGAAATAAATTCTTTTCGAAACTAAATTCACCATGAGTTTAACATTAGAACTACGCACCCATTAAAATGACGGTATTCAATTTCTTTGTTTCACAATTATTGGTGCCTTAAAAGTGTTAAATATCCGAAATGATTTTTAAAGTTCGAAGTATGTAGTATTTACCTATATACCTCTATGTTTAGTGTACCTGCTTTTGTGCGTGATGTAGTTTCGAGAAAATTTGTTTAGTATCTGCAAAGGTGTTCGTATTTGCAAAATTTTCGAAATAAAAAACTATGTTCATTTTCATACCCTTTACATAATGAAAAACACATCAAAGGAAATAATGAGTGCAGGTTCTGAGAGTGGAAGCTTCGTGCTTTCAAACGAACTTCCGGTGACTGCCGTACAAAGTTTTTTTTCATAAAGTTATACGATTTTGAACCTGGACAAGTTTTCAACGAAAATTTTGTGATTCTTTAATTTTTGTCGTTGGTATATAGTGCATTGTTGTAGATGCTAGTATGTAATATACTCTAGTATACAGGATGTTTCATTTTAATCTATAAATGCAACTATCTCCAGAATTATTCGTTATTTGAAAATGTCTCAAATAACATTTTTTCCATTCCGAAGGAGCAATAATCTTGTACCCATAGCTTGTATACACTGTATATATATATACGGTTTTTAGAGTCAAAGGGCTAATTAATTGACCCAAAAGGGAAAATAATATGTAGGATCGGCCGGGTTAAGAAAGACGAAAATGTGGACATTCCGCTTGACGGCGTGGAAACCCGGCTCACAATCGGTTAATAAGGTGTTCATTCATTATTATAGCCGTGTATCACATTATTGTTCCATAAGCGAGCATGTTTATGAGATTCTCTGGTCTACCGGTTCTCTCGAAACAAAAGGTAGGAGACCCGTGAATCAGCCTGTTTGGGTATCTCCCGCCAGCACATGCGCTCTCTTTGGCCCAATTCATTTTAGGATAGCTATATGCACGTCTGCATTCGTGTTTACGATAAGCAAAGAAGGTGTGTGTTCCGTAGATACGTTAGTCGAGTTCTATATAATGTTATGTGTATCAAACTATGGGTATAATCACTTTGATCGTCCAAAAATATGTCACTTATATTTGGAATAATATTTGAAATGAAATTAGAAATGTTCAAGACGAAAATTATAAGATATTCAGAGTTGTGTATTATGTTGTTACTTGTTTGACCTTGAAGTGACCGTGAAACTTCCTGTAAAGGACATCTAGACATTTTTAAATAGAAATCAATATATTCTGTTGCATGCTTTTATAGCTGACATTCAAATGTTTTCAAAACATTGTCAATATGTTATATTCATGTAAACCATTATGGAGATATCACCATTCATGGATGATGTGCTGCCGGCATTAGCGTTATCTAATGTATTGTATACACCCCGGGGAGGTTGCTAGGTCGTCAGTATATGTCGCCGGCACGTCTTTAGATGCCCAGTGTATCTCGATAACGGTTTATACGAAAATAATAGATTTGCAGCATATTAACACTGGGTTTACGCAATTTCACGCATATTGAATTTTATAAACACTATTTGGTAAATGTTTATGTCGACTTTGATTGATGAAAATTCCATCATTATGGTCCCCAATTATTTATCTTTAAACTTCTAACTTCCAAGATCCAACCGAACGAACATCAAGTTTTCTAGAATGATAAAACAAATCATATGATCGATATCCGTAAACCTAGTGTTAGAAACGTCTGTATGTCAACTATAGAAATATGTAATAGAAAATACAGGATTCCATCCCAAAATTTTATTGTGACTTTTGTAGAACATTTTAACATTACTTCAAAACAAAACATGTAACGGCATAATATCGCTCTCTTGTTGTAACAGTGTTACAACTCCAAATTTTGTATTTTTCAAGAGAAGCGAAAGACTGGTTTTGAACGTAAATATATATTATCACATAAATATAATTTATGAACGTGAAAAATAGCATTCACTTTTATTAATCAGTTTTCACGTTGTTGATCACAAGGATAGATCAAGATGCAACTAAGAATATGACGTCTTTATAGGTATAACATGATGTCACACTAATCAAGGATAATCACATAATTGTTTTCTACTAGTAACGTTATGCGGATAAGTAAATGGGATTTCAATCACTGCTCAAGAGATGTGTTTATAATATATTTATAGAAATAACTTGAAAATTACGTTTCTTGAGTTGTGAACCTATTCCAGCAAAGAAGCAATATACAGCATCTAATATCCTCTAATCTTTGTTTCGAGCATTTATTCCTATTATTTATATTTTTCGAGGAAATTAGGTGTTTGCAGTTTGCAGGAACACACTGTATATGACTTGTGCATGTGAACATTGTGTATATGTATATGTATATGACAATGAAAAATTGTTTTGTTTTATTTTTCTTTATTTTTTTGAGACTATTTCCTTTTTCAATGGCATATCTACCTTCAATCAGATCTGATAATATTTTACAAACGAGCACTGACGTATTACAAGTAAACGATCTGAGATTCAATAATTGTTATTCCATTTATTATTTCTTTCAATTTGTTGTGTAAGATAATCAGCAAACATTAATAGGTTGACGTTCATTTACAGATCATTTTTATTTTTTGTTTTAAACCGAAAATAAAATAAAATAAAATTTTTAATTATAAATAATTTCATTGATTCTTCTTTTTATAAATATTCTGTCGTTTGCACAATAACAGCAATCAGTTCAGTAAACGGGCAGTTCGAATCCGTTTAATGTCAGCGATGACACTTCCATTGGATTCTTTAATAACGCCGCTCTCTGCACCTCTCGTATCGAAGAATTTCTGATTATGTGTTTCGGTAATCAAGAGTCAGTGACTCAACAATCCAATTAGAGTCCAAGATAATCGACATTAGAATTATCAGCGTCCCAGTGCAATTGTGTATTAATGTGCCAAGATAATATCGTTACGCAATTTGTTCAACCACAAATGACACAGTAATTCAAATAACTTCCTTCCTTCCATTATAACACATTCCTTCTGTAATTTTTATTCAGAAGATTAAGACCCTGTTTTTGTTTTACGAAATAAATGCAGATTCAAAATCGCTAGCAATTGTTTAACTTCTAAACATTTTCCATTCTCTAGGTTTCCAAAATTAGGGGATTCTTAGAATATCTATGTCAAAATCGGTATCTAATAATTAAAATATCTCTTGCAATACCTAAATACGGTTTTCTTGTCTTTATCATCTGTATGCAAAACTCAACAAATAATCATTTCTGTGAATTTGTATTATTTTTGGAGTATTCAAATTACACGCGTTGAAACAGCGATTCTGTGTAAACAATTTTTAGAACAGGCTCGCCTTGGCTCTCTTCGAGTCGTTAAAGCTGCGACACTCTTCAACATACAATCGAGAAAAGCGTGTTGAAATTGTCCATGTAGTCATGAATTCACTTCACGTTAAACTTAAACTTAAACTTAAACTTAAACTTAAGTATTTCACATTAAATTTCAAATCTTTTTATGAAATTTAAATTTCTGTTCTTTTGTTTATTTTAAGGTATAATTAAAAAGAAATTAATTTAATAAAATATAATATAATGTTATAAATTTAGTTAAAAGGCATATTGGCATTATATCCAACAGCTAAATAAACTGAAGGGAAACCTACGAATGCACGAAGAAATGATACATACAGCTACATACATACAGTACATACACGTAAAAATTTTTTATCGAATATTTAATTACCTTACTTCTTTCATTTAATCATGTTTTGATAATTAAATAATTTCCAATAATCGAATTGACTTCGGGATTACCCGCATTGGGAGACGTTTGTTACATATTGACAGTTATAACAGTTATTTCCGTTTGTTTCAAAATATATTCTTTTCCTTCTAATAGACTTATTTTCTTTATTATGAATTCTGTTACTCCTTTTAAAATTAAGCCTCCGAAATGTTCCTAAAATGATTTTTATTTGATAAAATCAGATAATAAAGTGTATACTCGACAAACGCAGAGCAAATGCATTTATAATATAATCAAACGAAAAAACTAAAGCAAAGCGAAGAAAAATTACACATTTATTTGAAGAAATAAATAATTTATCGTTGAGAAAGTATCATTTTTCGTTTTAAAATGATGCGTTTACTCATCGAACGCAGTTAACTGGTTAAAGTAAAAATTATTTCTCCGCTGGTTGTTGCGCAATTTGAAATCGTCGCTTTGATCAAGGTCTGGCCGTGAAGGGCGGGTTTACCTACCTTCTCCAACAGCTCAATGCTTGAACTGTTATATACCGCTCGTCGTTTAGCTGCCACATTCCCCCTTTGACTTCACTGTTCAACGGCGTTGATTACTGATCAGTTGATATATGCCGTTTACTGGAGATAGGAATATATTCCAAGGACCCTTATGTCGGAGACGTCGACCATAAAATGTAAATGTACCTACTTCGGTACTTCTAACAGAATCAATGATTAACCCTTTGACCACTGCTGGCGTCTATGGACGCTTAATTTGTCATGAGTTCAGTTTGTTACGACGAATGTTTTTAATACGTCTACTAACAATTCAACGTAAAATAGGAATGAATGAATAATATTGGTTTTATGTAGTGCAATTCAGTGTTTTGATTATTTTGAATGCTTTATGAGATGTGAACGTTGATGAGAAATTTCAGGGTTCACACTGTTGGTCGCATTTGAACTCCTGCCATGTGCCATGTGCATATATATATATATATTGTTGCGATACATCGAACTGACGAGTTGCGATGTATGGAACTCGTTCCTCCAGCACGCACGGCTGAACCAACCCTTAGGACCTGAAGGCGGTTGAAATAAACTGGTCGCTAAGGAGTTGGTCAGAGTAAACGAAGACAAGCGAGCAGTCTTCGATCAAACGTGAACAAGAAAGGATGTATCGAACCAAAGACTATATTGTACAACATTTGTAAAGAATTGTAAATAGAACTGTAAAAAGAACGTTGAGTAGATAATTATGTCGCTGGCGAACACCCCTAGATCCACCCAGCACAACAATATGTAGCTGGCAGTTCGACATCCAGATTCTTAGTCACTCCTACCTTCAACGTGAATCATCAAGGCTCAAATGTTTCCCTCTCTCTACTACTAAATTCTTCCTTTCCCGAATTTTCCTGAATACCATCAATCAAGAAGAATAGCAGAATTATCCTCATCACGAAACTGTCAAAAACAAGTTAAAACCTCTACCTCGTATTTCCAACTCGGACTCGTCATCGTGTAAATAAAACACAAAACCTAAGCACCTTTGGTTTTCCTCTGAATCCGGATAAGATCTCATCCTCTTTATCGGGAGTATTCCTCCCTCCGTGTGTTGTGGCAACATAACACTTAGAGTAATAGTTTTCGGTAAAAATAAGTCATGGTTATAAATTGAAATAAATTATTAAGACTCAATATCATTTTTTGACAATCCGTCGCGCTCACATATGTCACAGACATGTTCGTCAAGGGGTTAAGATCATGCCTTATGATAAATGTAAGTACAATACATTTGTTTTTATAGAAAAAGGACACAGACTAAGTGTTTGACTCTCTCATTGCTGTAATTAAATGAGATTCAAACCACCTCTGTGGCCATATGGGTCTGTTGAACATTAAAGACCGCCATAACTGCACAACTTCAGACAAAACGTGGGAAGCCGGGTGGAGCTAGCAGCTACTCCCTTCACGCCTCCCAACCGTACTACGACTCCTTTCAGATTTCACATTATAAGGGAGCTCATAATCACAGGAGTTCGCGGCATGATACAGAGGTACAACTATATAATTACAAATATTAAATGAATATTGCATTGGATCGGCACGGTTATACCACTAACCAGTTAGCTGTTTTTAACGAGTATACTCGTCATGAAGAAATGGCAAGGTTTTGTGTTATAACGAATGTACGCGTCCAAACACAGGAAATTTACTTTTTGCGACACATTTTAGGCACACACATTTCAAAGAGGTCGCAACAGCTAACTGGTTAACTGATGATAAAAGACAGTCATCCTAGGCATACACCAGTATCAGTGTGTCTTTAGCTCCTGATGAAGCCAGCTGCAATGATGCCGAAAACTTTGGGAACAAATTCCTATTGGATACGGCGCTTGATGTTAATTAAAAAATAGAAATGATATATTGTGATTTCAGACAATCTTTTTAAGACGGAAGGCTATACTTTTTTTTATTCATAGTATGACAGCACTTTCTAAAATGAGTTCAGCATGGTGAAACACGAGGTAGATATGTACATACCTACTTTAGGACGACAGAAAGTTATTAATTAATCACGTCAATGAGAATGGGGAAAAGTACCTCCACTTGAACTGACAATGTCATTCGTTTAATCCTATGAAGATATCCTTATATTAATTATACTATTTTTATAGTATAGTTTTATAATACTATTTTTCCACAGTAGAAATCTTTCGCATTCTTTTAATCTTTTATAGTAAATTAACGCAGTGCGCAAAGAAAACACATGGAAAAATAAAATCTCAAGTAAAATAATTGCGTTTTACAAAGAAAGATTTGTACATTCAACGAATGTAAATAAATTTTCTGTGCAAATAATGTTGAACGTGTGCTCTATTAAGTTAAATAAATTATTGTTTCACTGACATAGCGTTATTGTCAGAAAAAATAGTATTGACTGTAAAAATATATAAATAGTAATTTCGTAATCTCAGAGAATAAATTCGACTTTTGACATTTTTAATTATTTTAAAACGATCATTGATTTTTCCAGTACTCCGAAGCATGAGAATGAAATTTATTACTATAATAATGTATGCTCTACTTTCTTTTTCTCTCTGTGATTTTTTTTATATTTCTTATATTTCTTTTACGTATTTATATTCATCATTCGACTTACTACTTTACAAAAGTATATTCACTGGATTATTCATTTAGTTTTATTAAAAGAAGCATGTAATTTGATAAATTTTAATCTGTATACAATGATTGTTTAGTATGTTTTAAATAGTCTGAAACTTACAACCATTTCCTTTCTGTTAGATTTTGGCATAAATCGACTCACGATGTGTATTTTGAATCGTGGTCTTTATTCGCGTTCGACGGAAGCGTCCTAAGAAAGGGTCATAAAACGGTCAGTTTTGCGACCCGAGTCGCTGCCATTCTTTACCGTTAGTTTGCTGTTTTTTTTCCCCCAAAACGGTCGAGAACATATTTTTGCCCTTTCGCACAAGGCTCTTTGTAATCACGCTCTTCTAGTGTTAGTTCTGAACGAGCATTCCAAACGAACGGTTACTAAATTTACACGAATACATATACTCCGTTTTCTATTTTTAATTAATAAATAAATTCTTTTGGAAGCTAGACCTGCTAATTATTCAACACTTTCAAAGCTCCAACAATTTTCGAAATTATATTCCTCAATTTTCTGAACTAGAAAAACACTGAAATCGTTTTAAAAAATGGTAAGAATGTTTGCTTCGGTAGAATGCATTTGCTCATAATTATTCACTCGAGACGCATATCACGCTTTTAAAGCACTATTGTCAATAATGCAGAACTAAACATTCCCGACTTAGAATTGTGGTATCAATTGTTCACTTATTGTCATTGAAATCGTTTGAAGTGTGCACGTGCCTTATCATTTACTACTTGTCTATTCAAAATTATACGGCATTGTACAATATCTGCTGAACTACGTAAAAGGTGTGTATTGTTGTGTTGTTAACTGAAGTCTCCAATCAATTGGTACAGCACTAAAAGTATTGTAATTTGAAAATACAACACTTTGTATGCTGAATGTTGCACTGAAGTCATGCTTAAATATAAGTGAATTTTTTTGGAAAATATGATAGTGACAATCAATTCCCATTCTAAGAAATTCATCAAAAAACTAATATATTTGATACTAATTTTATCACAACATACATAAGCAGTATTAGTGTGAAATGACTATGATCAAAATTATTGTTACAAAATAGTGACGATCAAGTAAATACTCGTTTTTTAAGAATAATTCTTAATCATTACGATATGCTCGATTTAAACAATGGAATTAAAAATACATAAAAGCTATTTATATCATAAAATATTCCTCCTTTTTCAAACAGTTTTCTTACTAGTATTTTCTTTTATTGATTTATAACATATTCCATTATTTTGATTCAAATCCAACATACCGCAGATAAATTTACATGTACTATAAGTATATTATTAGTCAAAATTTGACTAACTGTGAATTATTAACACTCGAAAACAGAAAAATAGTTTTTACCTTTCAACATCTATTCAGAGTCTAATATTTCATATTGTATATGTCCAACACTTTGCTCGATTCAAATTACGCAATACATTGTACGTTCAGTATTATAAATGAAAAGTGTCGGAAAATGGAGGTGTTGTATTGGAAATATGAAATTTCGAAAAAATTCACTTTAAAGTTGCTCCGTAACGCACATAATTCAGGAAACATACCTCTTTTATCCTCTTTACATCTCTTTATTTTGTCAAAGAACAAAGTAAGAAGACAGGTTTCAACAAAGAACTCGTAGTATACGTAAATATTACAATAAAACAATTTTCACAAAAATATTACACAACACGTTTATCCTCTAACCTAAACATTTTAGACATTCCTTTGTACACCGATAACATTGATCCACTCTGTCGAATCGTCTATGACAGAGAAATGAAATCTGTTATCAATATTTTTCAAAACAATTATCATTTGATTTCCCAACTCCGATGTTCATGCTAATGAATTATTCGACGTACATTAAGAAAAGTACCGTATTTCTTTTTCTGCAAAAATTAACACAATTTAAAATACCTCAAAAAAAAAACAGTTTGCATTTACATTAAACTTTTCTTTGTCTCCAGACTTAACGATTTTCCCATAAATAAATAAATAATCGGATTAACTATTATTAACACATTCAGTGTCAAATGTACCACTGACGGCAAACACCAACGTTCATACGGAAATATTTTTTCAAGACACTGGATAGAGGTACACATTAAAAAATCACCTATGGAACAAATATCATTCACTTATGGAACAAAATGAAGCGTTTTATCAACAAAGTCAATGCATTTCGTAAGTAAGATATAACGAAATTTCCCAGTGGCGCAGAACGTGTTAATGATAACGATAACAATAATTCTAATTCGCCATTGAGGTAGTATGTTGCTCAAGCAGGATGTTCTTGCCAGCGAGAGGCGATCAGCAGTGAACTGATTTATGGTTGTCGGTAGCCGGGGTGAAGGGGAAAAAGTGTTACCTAATTAACGGGAGCGGCAGCGTCGTTGCCGCTAATCGGTAGGCGGGCTAGCGCCTCAACCGCTAAATGAGGTTACTTATTAACGGCGGAACGATTTGCGCCGGCTGCCAACGAGCGAGTAAGGAGGGTGACTGACGGTCCCTTTCGTTTGATAACGTAATTGTCGCCGCACTCGTGACGAGACCGAATGAAACGTTGCTACCTTATTGACCTGCCAAACGAACCAGGGGAAATGAATCCACTTTAATTCACTGTCAAACATTTCACCCACAATTTGTAATTGCAGGTAAAAGAGATTGTACAAGGAAAGGTATCGAATTCGGAAATTCAAAAAATTATGAAACTTCGCGTGTAGGTAAAGTAAGTCAAGTCCAATACATTGTAATTTTGTTTTGTGCCGAATTTAATTTTGAAGGGGTGAAATCATCCCTTGAGAAAAATGTACATTTTTTTTCCCGTGAATTATTTAAAAAACGGTAAAAGATAGAAGAAGAAAGTTTAAACAAAAAATACATTGTTCTTTTACCACTACAAAACTGCAAAATAAATTTTTTCAAGAAGCTCAAGTTTTCAAATTGCTATAAGAACACAATAATTCTTAATGAAGTAATTTTATACTTATTCTAATTGTAAGAAACATATGATACTGAAAAAATAAATCTTTTAAATTAACATAAAATTAATTGAATACTTTATAGAAGACAGAATAATAAACAAATTGTATTACAAAATTGATCTACCATATTGTTAGATCTTCATGCGTATAAATAGATTGAAATATTAGAACTTTAGTTTATCAGCCGGTATCATAATTTCTTTCAGACATACAAATGAAGTTTGCATAAACAAATTATATATATAAAATTAATATAATTTAATATAACTACGTTAATATATAATATGTATTAAATAATATAATTAATATAATTTTCATTTAATTATCAATTTACCTTAATTAAATGTTAGTAGTCATAATTACAGCGGAACAGAAAATTGTATGCATTTGTTCCTCGAAACAAATTTTACTGAACTCCGACTGCCGCTAAACACCGAATTAAGGTTAATTCTACGGGAATGGCTAGTAATCTCGGACGCGACGTCATCGCGTCACCTTAAGCATCGTCTGTGTTGCCGATTAATAGTCCCCCAACGGTTATCCGTCTACTCAGAAATAGGCTTATACACACCGGCTCGTTCTAATTATTTTGCTCGCTCGCTCGCGACTAACACGATAACGTCGTTCAATACTCAATCCGGACGCCTGCCTGCCGCGTTTCGATACTAATGTATTAATTTATAATCGTCCTATAATTTGCATCCTGCACGCATCCCTCTGGCCACACGTGACCTCCATTCCCTTGCGGGAAACCGAAATTCTTACACTACAATTTCCATCTTAATCCTGACACTACCAAAATACGTTTTCGAAAGGAAACTACTAAAAGCGGAGGTTGTATTTTGTCTGTCTCCAATGAAATAGTTTTATTAATTAAATTTTAATAACTAAATAATAAGTTAACCCCTTGGCCTACGATTTATTTTTGAACTGTGATCGATACAACAACTTTGTCAGTAATAATTTATTGAAAAAAGAGAAAACTTCTATGCATATTCTATGTCTACGTTTGCCCTGCAATATATTAATTGATAAGAAAGAAATAATATTTAATTTCAACCCAAAGCAGTTGAGTAATATTTATGTTCGTTAAATGCTATTTAAAATGTTCACCGCGAATCTCACACGTTATTGTAAGCTAAAGGGTTAATATTAAATAAGCATCTTTGGCAACAAGATAACGTTCCTTAAATAATAATTTTAAATCAAATACGTATACAGGAATACTTTTCTTGAATACTTCTTAAATAATTTGTGGTTTGATATAATTGCCATTATTGTTGTCTCCTCATAACGATTCACGTTTATTGCAGGTTACTGATTTTTACTGTGTTTTCTAAGTGTATATATTTCGCACAGTAATTATTGTTAATTTATTTTATTCTTCTTCCTTTAATATTGTTTTACTTCTATACTGACAATGAGTCTACCAAAAAACAAACTTGTGCACTAAGTTAAGAATCGTTGTATTGAAATTACACTGAAGTAAAGTATATGCTAAAGAACGTCATATTAAACACTAATTAATTCCTTGAGAATTGTATTGTATCCAGACTGAGTAGTAAATAAATATGGAAAATACCTCCTTCCGTTGTGTAGTTTTCAATAGGGAAGAGATAGAATGGGAAACAGTGACACAATTGAACATTAATAGAATTATTTAATAGAATTCGTTCAAGTGAACTTCTCAAACGGTATAGCAGGATAAGAGGATCAAAAGTGCCCTTAAAGCGATTTTACCCGTAAAAGTTTCGTTCGATAACTTATCCATAGAAAATATTGTACAGCAATTTTCAACCTTTTATGTCATCCAGAAGGGTAGTTACAGAACAAATTCCAATTATCAGTTTTTGTCCTATTTTTCTATTTAATGGTGCTTAAAAATTCTGAGACATTTCTAGTACGGCAGTGTACGGTCGAGACATTTTGTAAATTTTTTCACTACAAATCCTTAGCGTGAAAAATAAAAAAAACCAAAATACTGAAAAATGTAGATTTCGTATTGAAGCTTTCGAACAACAATTGTTTCAGTTTTACAGCAGTAACACATTAGCATGATAGTCATTTAAAATTTTTTTCAGATTGTTTGGTCTACTGAGTCAGATAAAAAATGGAAAACTAATTTTTTGAAGTATTTCAGGCAAACCGTAATTAATATCTTCGATTTCTGTGTTAAAAAAAAATAATGTGCAAATGAGAAAATGAAGTTACTGTAAAATCATCAATATTTCCAATGATGTGTTTGACAACGCGTTTACGTTATCCTATAACTTCACTAATTTTCAAAAGATTGAAACCTCCTTTTCAGTTCGCATTCTTCAAACATCAAAGAGATGAAAAACGAAAAAAATATCCATTTTTCAAGAACTCTAGACCGAAATACCACTTATGAAAATTAATTTCTATTTTTAAAATTTAAGAGCTTCCTAATAATGATGAGGCGATACATGCTTGAATGTTCTGAATGCTAAGAATCATCTTACGTGGAAAGAAAGATGTTTTTCTAACGAAAGAGGGAGATAGAAAGCGTCAGGCAGATTTCCACCGCATACGTATAAATACATATTAATCGTCACACAAAACCTATCAAAACATATTTATCACACATTTAAATACAGGTAGCCCTCCTACATCACGGCATCCTACAACACGATTTCGCTCTAACACGATAAGAAAATTGCGAACAACACTAAGTAACTTGATTTTTGTTTAACATATTTAAGAACTAAATTACCTTAGAATAATGACGGAAAGAGCGATGAGACTTGTGTAACACGGTTTCACACAACACGGCATTTTCTAGGAACCTATCTACCGTGTTATAGGAAGGTTACCTGTAATGAAAACCTCATTGAGCAACGTCGCACAGAGAAAACTTTTTTGGTCACCCATTGAAATACGTTGCATAGGTTCAGTGTTCAACTTTATGCGATGATTTATTCGAATAAAAACTTCTTTTAACGACATACGACTCTGTTAATGCGTGAATTTATGATTGTCCTATCATTTGTGGTCGGTACACGTCCTCTAAGCCACGCGTGACCTCCATTCTGAAGCGGGGGATCCAGATCCGTGCATTTCAATTTCCACCTTGGATCGCGTTCTCTCGCTCGCCCAAACAGACCTGCTTGTTTCTCACCAACCGTGTGTATTTTAGGACGAGAGAAACCGGGATACGAAATTGCATTCCGCCAAGCTGGAACTGTGGCTGAGCTGGAGGAAGCTTACGTTAATGTGACCACCGTGTTTATGCATCCGACTACCATTGCTTATCATGACCAAGAATAATTGTTAACGAACAGTATTTCCATTTCGAATGGCTGTTGTTTATTAACTGCTGCGATGGAGATGCAATTAATGGAACTTCGACTTCAACGTCTGACAAACTTCAATGAAGGGGTCGTTCATGATAATTTAACGAGCATGGAAACCTTTTGGGAGAGCTAAGTAAGAAGAACTAACACGTGGTGAGGTAAATGTATCAATAACTAGCTGGTTAATGCTATGGAGGGAAGTATTGTACAAATATAAGTATAAACGTAAATATAAACACAAATATAAACACAAATATAAACATAAATATAAATACATATATCAGATTTTTTATATTAAATGTTAAATATTTTTCTTTTTATTATCTTTACTGGCTAGTTACTGGTATATTCAGCTTAATCTTCAGTTTTTAATGACAAAGAAATTTGCTGAAAATATTTTGTACTCCAGTTTATAGTTCATTTAACCAGTCAACTGCGTTTGACGAGTTACATGTAATCTTAAAGCTTGAAATGATACTGTTAAGGCCACTTATAGCCTTACCGTTTCGTTCGGGCCCTTAAACCACCGTAGTTTTAGTTTTGTATACACTTTTTATCTTTTCTAAGACTTAGCTGTACATTTGATAGTTTTTCGTAACAATAAGAGCCTTCGTCCCGTCGCAACTTGCAATCGTCGTTACGGTATTACGAGAAGGGACCGTGGCAGCCATAAATCCCTGAACCCATAAGGCCCGCGATTCTTACTGTAGATTTTCCTTGTCTATTGTTCACATCTGGCGTCCAGCCACCAGCATTTTTAACTCTCTAGCCCGTCTGTTAGCATGGTTATTAAGGCCAAAGCGTTTCTTGCCTTTACCTGCCACGGTCGACGATTGCAAACGGGACGAATTAGTTATTAACATTAGCAACCAGGAAGACCCAAGAAGGGAGGGGACTGTCTCCCTTCCACAACCATCTAAATCTAAAAGGGCCAACCAGAACGTCTTCACCCCCGCGAAGACGATTCTGGGAGGCCCAGTCAGTTGAGAAACGTAGTTGAGAAACATAGTTGAGAAACACAAGTTGGAAATACATAGTTAGACAAGTATCAACTCACATAGTACATAGCACAGAGTATGGAATAGGAAGTACGGATTACAAAGTATCAAGTAGCAATTTCGATCAAGCACATAACACTAGAGTCAAAGTGCACTTCATCTCCTACTCATTTCTAAGTTTTGTTCCCGATCATATCGGGTGGTTCTTCGAACCGTACAAGTTTTATTAGTCGGCACGCCACGTGCAAAATTCAACAAAGCTCGACCACCATTACGATAGCCACGAGTATTAACAGATACTATTACTTACTTCTTTCGCCCATGAATTTTTTATTTTTTCAGATAAACGTGTAATTCCATGAAAATATATGCTAGGTACATCCGCCTTGCGTTTGACGAATACATCCTTCATTTTTTGATTTTATTACGTACAATACGAGCGATTTTTTAAACAAAATTCCACAGTTAACAAGTTGAGGTTGATTAACTTCCATCGGAAATATTTTTTCGTCAGATTATCGGGTGTGCTTATAAAATCGTGACGATCGGTATACGGGACACCCATATTATAGTAATATGTATAAATTTCTCATACAACGACTGATTTAGGATAGATACACAACAGTCGAATTATGCTGTCCACCCTGTATATACTTTACCCATTTCTGGAGTAATCATAGCGCGCAATATTATTATCGCACGGCTACTCTGTTCAAAAGGCTATCAATTACACGGCTCATTGCAACTATCGCGGAGAGATGCACAGCGGAAGAGACCGTGAAAGTGAGGGTCCGATCGTAACAAGACTGCGGGAAGGTGGTCTTCATACTCGAGTAATTCGGTTCTCGTGCAATTCCCTCTGCGACTAGTCATTTCAATTTCCGCTTGCAAGATTGTTAGATCGAGCGGCATTATTCATTGCGACGAGAATTTGCATCGACGTATAAAAAATCTGATTTTTAAACGAATTCCTGCTGAGTACTGATTACAAAACTTGCCGTGGAATTCGATGATTGAAAATCGACTTTTATACGAAGAGATTAAGTGAATAAGTCTAATTAACACTAATCGATTCGACATTAATTTATCAAACATCTGATGACTGTCATCTATTTGCCGATTTATGTAGCTTAAGGAAAAATTTTTTCATTGTATTCTCGTTGATTCTAATTTACGTAAGTATGTTGTAGAGACCCATATAAGTATTTACTCGCAATCTATTAATAATATTTATTTATATGTCCACTATAATTATTTTGTCTCTAAGGAGGAGTAAACGATCAATCGAACCAAAACACTAAGCGTTAAGGCTTTGTACAGGCCTGGTTTATGCCAGGGACGGAAACGTTGAAGCACCGGGGGCGTTAACCCTTTGCACTGAGAGAATTTTCTACCAAAGGTACGCAACGCACTTTCTGACGAAATATAGTCAGGACTTCTTGAAACTAACTTAACGCGAAATCATACATAAATTAAAGAAAGGAGCTGTTTTATTTGAACATGTCACATTAATGCATCATACGAAAAATTCACATTAAATATTATACTTGTGGAGCGCATAATGCTGCGCTTATAGATTTACACACACTAACTGTCGTCCAGCGAGGACCCGTCCTTTTATACACTTTTTGGGATCTACGCTGGAGACAACTGACAATCGACAGACGACCGAGTCTCTCCACGGTCCGCGCTACTGCGCTACACTCGTGGCTGTCCGCGTCGACCGCCACATCACCCCCCTGCCAGTGTAAACGATACAATGAAAACTTATAGCTATTTAAAAACTAAGATTATAATTTCGTAGAATGCTTATAATTAGTGGGATAAATTCGTTTGGTTTTAGGCTTAGTATCGTTCCGTGAATCTAACTGTTCTACCGGATCGAGTTTTAATTGTTTGTCTTTCGGTTAGAGGAACTTCACTCGTACTATTCTTTTCACGCTGTACATTTTGATCTGTATCTGTTTCTTCTTCGCTTCCTAACAAATGCGCTGGTTTAAGTCTGTCGATAGAAATTTTCCTGTCCTTATCATTAATTCTTAAAGTAAATGTCTTATCGTTACGCTCGCGCACTTTAAACGGTCCGTCATATGGTTGAAAAATTCACCCGGTAATCTGAGATTTAAACCGTAAACTAATTCCGCGGGTGTTGCTTTAATATCTGCCTTGTAAACGGTTCGAATGCCAAGTAAAATAGCTGATAATATCTCAGTCCATCTTCCGTTTTGATGGCACTTTATAGCAGCTTTCAACTGTCGATGGAATCTTTCAATAAGACCGTTGGATGCCGGATGAAAAACGGTGCGTAAATAAGTTGTACCTGTTCAGCGTGTTGATTCTTGAAACAGGCATCCCCTGTGCGAAAAATGCTCGAGCAACCGTTTCTGCGGTAATATCTTCGATCTGTATCGCTTCGGGCCAACGTGTAAATCTGTCTATGCATGTGAGACAGTATTTACACCCGTTGCTAGACGGTAAAGGGCCGATTAAATCTATATGTACATGTTCAAATCTAGAATCCGAATTCTTAAATGTACCGAGTGGCGCTGTTACGTGACGCGTTATCTTGGAGCGCTGACAAGGTATACAGCTACGCGACCAATTGTTTGTATCTTTGTTGATGCTCGGCCATACGTAACGCTGTGTTATTAATCTACGCGTCGCTCTGATTCCGGGGTGCGCTAAGTCGTGTATTAATTTGAAGACTGGACGACGGAATTCTTTTGTGATAAACGGTCGAATCGTACCGCCTGAGACGTTGCAGTATAGGTTCGCTGCCGCTAGAGGGAAATAAATTTTTTGTAATTTTAATTTGTTTACTGACGGCTCGGCGCGTTTCCCGAATCGAAATTGCACGGGGAATTGCACTTATGAGCGTTTGAACCAAATTGTTCGTGGTACCAGCACATACCTTTACGGCCAGCGTCTCGACTCTTACTTCGGACCCCCGTCGACCCGCGGGAAAAGGGCGTCCGCGTCGCGGGTATCGCGTGTTTGTTTCGCCGATGACTGCAACTTCTTGTCGTAGGTTCGACGTCATGGTAGTGATGCTTGTCGCCATTGCTGCCATGCTGGATGATAAGTGTTGCATCATGGTTTCCAAATGGTCGGATATGGCGTAGGTTTCGCTCGGGCGCGACCGTGGGTCGGCCTCGACGATGGAGTTTTCCATGTCGATAATCACGTCGGGTTGTCACCAATGTGGTGCGCGTAATGCTGTACTTATAAATTTACACACACTAACGGACCCGTCCTTTTATACACTTTTTGGGATCTACGCTGGAAATAACTGACGATCGACAGACGACCGACTATCTCCACGGTCCGCGCTGCTGCGCTACACTCGTGGCTGTCCGCGTCGACCGCCACATACTTCATAATTTTACTATACCAAATCAAGTGGCAGCTGAAGGCGACTATGGAGTGCAAAGAGTTAAACCGGAGCCTGATCAGCAGCCCCTCATGGAAATCAGTATTGAACTCTTCGATCCTTTAAAAGGTGTCCCTGCCATGGGCCAGACAAATTTCCAGGCAGCAGCGAGAGTCGCTCATGGTCATGTGCACGCGCATATGGGTCCGAGGTAACGGGACCCGCCGTTGTCAAATCTCATAGTTTTCCGTGTGAAAGACTCGCCGACGTCTTGCATCCAGTCTTCAGTCGTTCCCCTTGCCATCATAGGAGAAGGGGGAAACATTTATTTTCCTTAGGGGTGTAAAAATGCCGGGGAGGATAGTCTCTATAGCACAGTCACACTGGAACAGTCTCTTTAGGGTAGTCACTCTTACACCAGTCTCTCGAGATCAACCGTAGAACGAGTCTACCGGAATTTAGTTTAATAGTTAGAAGCATCCGGACCGCAGCAAATCGTAATCGGCACACATAGTGCAATTTTCAACAAGGTTCGACAGATTCAAATGGTGAATCCGAGACGCACATTAAACCTTAGCAGTCATATGTCGAGTCAGACTCGACATTCTATTTTATTGCAATGTCTACCTGTTTTAACAATTTTTTCTATATTTATTTGTAGTATCACAATTGTACCATTTAAAGGTAACATTTCAATGACTCCCAAATATTCTTGAATAAATAAATAGAGCGTCATATTAAGCTATAATTGAACGAAATAACGTCGACGCGAACCTTAAAGTGAGAAACCAAGAGCACTTTGGACTGCAAAGGGTTAACACTAAGTAAAGGAAATATGCAATCTCTTTGGTTATATCTTTTGCCTATGCGGAAGAGAAGTAGATGAAAAATCTTCCCGTAAGAATTAAGTAACGAATTAGTGAGAAGAAACAGCCGTATAATAAAAATGTTTAAAAACGTATTATGAAAATAGTGGACGTTAAAAAATGGAATAAAACAGGAAGCCAGCATTAGTGCATGGGAAAAATTGAACATGAAAATATAAGATACAAGACATTAATATAATCGGATCAAATTTATAATCATTCCAAATATAATGTGCAATAGCGAACGTCTAAGTAAGAACGTGTAATAGAAATACAGTGACTCTTGGTATAACGCGATGGGTGTGTTGCACGTTATGCAAACCATATGGCTTCTAGGTACATGGACTTTTCCATGAATTTACATAAGTGAACAGTCGCGGTTATGCAGAAGGAAACAAGTCCATGACAATGACTTTCGAAACTATTGTCAATTGCGAAAGAGGCGAGGGACAGTTTTGAATTTTAAATTATTAATGATCACTAGGTTTACGGACGTTTATTGTATGGTTCATTCTATTGTTTCTAGATAAATTGAAATAAGTTCGATTATATCTAGCACTTCAGAAATTTTCAAATAGACAATCAAGATACATGTTCGTGTAATTTCATCGATCAAAACCGACATAAACGTTTACCAAATAATGTTTGTAAAGAACAGTTGGATAGGTTGTTTAATCATTTATATTTACATTATTAAAAATATTTGAGTAATTTATGTCTGCTAATAAATTTATTATTAACATCAATTTAACAAAAATACTGTTAGGTAACAGTACAAAAATAAAGTGACATTAATGAGGAACGTCCACAGGAGACATAGGTATATCTTTTCAAGAAAATGTTAGAATTTTTAACAAAACTGAAATTTGTTACGAAAGTTGAACGATTTCATTTATGAAACCAACAATTGCAATTCTTACACAATATCCGCAATCTACCTTGGTTTCGGAAGTTTTCCATTACATTATAGAAATCCATGTTATAAAGGAGTATGTGCATTTTAAATACTCCATCATTGCCATGAGTGATATGTTCCTCATAATTTACATAACAATCTACTCACCAATGTATTGCATTTTTCACAGAGTGGAAATTTACAAATACTACATATAATAGTAACGGAGTTTTTGTACGTATCTAACATTTCAATAATTTTCTATAGAACTTGAAATTTCCTCCGCAGATTAGAAAAAATTATTAAAACACACACATCCAGAAACATGAAGTTTTTTTTTTCTACCGGGTGCTCATAAAATTCTCATTCGTTCTGCTCATTAAAAGTCTCATACTGGTCGGCCAGTATATTTACATCGTTACACATGTGTTACATGTGATACCTATTTCGTATCGATTAAACTACATTCGAACGACGTATATGTATTTCGTTTGAAACAAGAAGAAATCAATTATAACGTTTACTTGAGGTAATTAGATTGAAATCAAGTCTATTTTGAATGGAGTAACATACCTCATAAAATAAATACAAAATAACTAAGATATAAACGTATTGGAAAATAATCATGGTATACAAAGTTTACTTATAAACATTTTTATGAAGCGACACCTTATAGATGGAAACCACCGTAAGTTTTCTCCTAAGTACCCTGTACGTACGTAGACGTATTAAAGCGAGTGAAAAAGAATTGGCAAGAGGACTTACTTAAGAACTTAAACTGGGAAAAAGTGGTACGAAGAATTAGGGGAAATTTGTAGGGGGAACTAAAGAGAATTACTAGGAGGAGCTACACAGGCAAGAATGGTGCAAGGTAAAAAGCGGTCGCAGGGAGTTTAATTCATCGTATGATGCCTATAATTATGACTCATTGCCAGTTACCGTGGCTAGCCGCAAACACTTCTAGAAATATTCTCTTGTGAAACAAGAAAAGCATTGTGCTTGATCACAGACGAATAGCAAGCTCCTCTAGCATAGCTAGCCGCGCAAGCTCTATCCGTGCCCTCCTTCTTGCTCGCGCATGAGCGATACCGGCCTCAACTCCACTCTGCACGGCAACATATCTCTCTCTCTCTCTCTCTCTCTCTCTCTCTCTCTGTAAACTGACAACGCTCTCTGCATGTACACACGTGAGGTTACCCCCTGAAACGGTGTCATTAATAATACTCGAGAGCAGGAGAACACATTGGCAGCGGGCAAGACCGAGTGCCAGCCACGGGACACGTTGGCGAGGGGCACAGACGCATCTAGTGTTCTGCTGCATCATGCTAATACTCTATTTTGCATACGCTGTCTGGGTTACTATCGTTGGTACCTACCGCTCACTTTGCAAATGCAAATGGATAAAAATGTCGAATAAAAGGGCTTCGAAGATGATTGCAACGCGACAAGCTGTTAAAAATTAGAAATTCACTATTAGCATGACAACTCACACAAGTATTTTAGAAATTTCAAATAAGTAGAATCAATTACTACGTTCTGTATCATGTGGAGTTGATTTGTTCTGTTTCAACTTTCTGTTTTAACCGTTTGATATTTTCGTTACTAAATGCAACGTTTTCATGAAACTGTGCATCCTCGGCGATAATCCGTAGCATAAAAGTGCTTACTTTGTTTTATAGTGTATGAATAATTTTACATCTTTCTTTTGATAATAATAATTTTTATACTCATACTTATTATAAGACATGTGTTACAAGTGAACTGTGGAATTTTATGCGTTCGTGAGAAATTGGAGAGCGCTAAATTTGACAGAATGATATGAAAAAATATATAAAATATTCACAGTATAGTGGTTTCTGCTTTGTTTGTTAAAAAGAATTATTTTCTATCATAATTCTATCTTTTAATTGTATTCTTAAAAATCAACATTGTAAGATTCCACAGTTTAATCAGAAACAAAATTGTTAGCTATAACAACGCAGCAGAAGCGGTATGTCATCAAAATGTGTCGGCAAGGAAGGTATTACTTTTTTAGAAAATGAAATAAATATTTCTTAATTATCTCTGTTAGAAATTGAACTGAAATATCATTAGAAGATGCAATTAATATTTTTCTTAATTCAAATAGAACAAATCTATAGCAATTCATATGAACGAAAGACGTTAGTCTAAGCCTGTAAACAGTGGGATGGGATTTTACATTTTTTAAGAATCAAAAGTTTGACTCTTGTGATCGCATGAAATTTTGCTCTTACAAGAGAATAACATGCAATGATTAATTGATATCGTTGAACAAGTACGATGGAACAAACTTGACAGGTTATATTATTAACGGTTCTAAGAACGTACATAAATATTTCACGGGCTACCTCATAGATATAATGGGGAAAACCATTTCCGAAGTCAAGAATAATTAATTAACCCTCGGGCGGTCAATATCGAGTCATTTATAGTATGTTTATGCCTAGTTGGATAATTCATCCTATAGATGTAGTATTATTGAGCGTTTCATGAAACAATCAGATATATGGGGTCGTCCCGTAAGTTCGTGCCGCTTATTTTTCTGTCATATAAAATAATATTTCATTTAATTTGAGTATAAAGGAGAAGTATAAACACACCGCGGCACGAACTATGGGTCGACTGAATAATTTAAAAAAAAACACTAAATCTAAAGTATAAAATATGGAAGTTTTAGTATGGGTCATTAAATGACTCGGCATTCAGCTTAGATATGCTCTAAATAGTTAATAAATTTGAGTAATTTGTGTCGGTAATTGACCACACTTGTCAACTTCTAGAAATAATACGGATGATAAGATTCAACAGTTGGTCCTACTGTCAAGTATGTTTTTTGAGTGTCAGATACCAAAAACATGACATTTATTAAACATAAATCTATAACAATTTACATAATGGATATTATAATTTAAATATGCACTATTTCTTAACAAAAACGTTAAGGAAATTACAATACGGAGGCACAACCAACGTTAATGAAATAAATCGTTAGCTTTTATGATATATAATTTAATTCGGGTAAAGGTTTCCCGGTGATAAGTTTATTAGATGCTGCAGCATATCTATCACGCCTTTATCGAGAGATTATTACTTTTAAAAACCTTATTTTTCACGTTCTCCTGACAAATGGCCAGTTACTGATACCGCGTCAATTATTGGTGCCTTCACCTTAATTCAATTAAGATAAAAACGTAATGAAAAACTACGAGTTCCTGACATTTTTTCTATAAAACATATTGAAACCGTTCAAGCATCTGATAGACTTTAATATGCAATTTGAGTTAGAAAATTCTACATGATTGTAAGTACAAAATTATTCGAAAAAATCGAAGTTTTTACTATAAAGAAAACGAATATTTTTAATTTTTATATCAAACACTCACTGGATATAAAAGTCTACATCAGTTAAAAAAAATAAATCATTTTTATGAAGTCTACATTTAGGAAGATAAAAGCTAACGCATGATTCATTAATCATAACTCTAGGGTGGTTTTATTGTTTGTACCCAAGAGGTGGGACATAAAATGTTCATTTCCTTACTTAGAAACGTTAATAATGTAACATGTCGTGGCTTGTTCAGCGATATCGATTTATCATTCTACGTGGTTCATTTATTAGACATTTCTTAACCGGTCTAGGTTATCTGAAACCATCAGAAGTACTAGATCTTCGTTAGAAGGCACAATAGAATATAGACAACAATTTAACTTGTATTCTTCAGTGAACATTTCATCTATCGAAATAATAGCTTGTTTTTACTTCTTTAAAATAAATTTAAACATTACAAGGAATACTAAATTCAATTTAATTTTAGTTTTCATAATCTTGTCTATATGCATGTCGATTGTTCTGGAAACAGCCTTTCCTTATTTGGCTTAACACCTGTTCTCGAATTTAAACATCTCGAACCGATGTTTCATTATCAGTTTATGTTGTCCCTTTTAGACTAAATGCATGCGATCAATCATAAGAACCCACAATCCAATATGAAAAAGTAATAACATAATTTTAAAAACTATATGTTTTTAAAATTTTCGTACAGTTTTAGCATCATGTCTACATGTAACTGTGAAATAAATATTTATTTTTCTATGCTCACTTTGTAGTGAGTTATAAATTTTCTTGTATCATGCTATTTACGTATATACTGAAAACTTCCGCGACAAATTCTGTACGTGCAACATTCGTGGTTCTGGCATAGTCAACCAACGAAGCAACGTATGACATTTATCAATCAGAAGAATCGGAATCATTAAAGTATTACATGGTTGTCATGCAACGTGCGTTATATTTTCCAACTTGACAGGAAATCAGGAAAAAAAGGATATTCGATACTCACTGCAATTTAAAAGATGAAAATTTGCAAGATTCATATTTCTGGAAAGAAGACAATATGTTTGTACAACTCTTACAATGACACAAAGATAATTGTCCTGTTCGTTAATTCACATCGCACACTACGTACACTATGTCGATGTCTAGTGTTTAACGTGTCTATACTTAACGACTCGCGATTCGAAACACGTAGCATTGGCGTTCGACGAGTGACAGTTAATCGATCGATCGTTTGCGTAACGTGACACAAAAATCAATTGAGCAATTTAAATTCATATGCCTAAGACAGGTATAAAAAACATTCTTTAATGTGACTAATTGCTATCGATTTCTTAATAACAAAGCATTCTTAACAAGAATAGTCACCGGAAATTATACACGAGGTGTTCTTTTTAAATCAATCCACACGATTATTTTCCAAGTCAGTTATCATTCCAGACAATCTTTTAAATGTATCTTATATTATTTCGACGGAGATATATTACGATGATCAATGTCTTGTCTAAGTGAAGCTGTCATTGAGATTTAGACATAGCCTTTGATTTTTAAAATGAAACTATATATCAGGTCGTGTAATATAAAATGCCAGATTTTGCAGAAAGAAGGAAACCTTATTTCATGCTCTAAAAGACGCTTAGTTTTAGACGTTAATTTATTCAATGAAAATATACTCTATTCGATGTAATATATGTCTGTCAATGTATTTTTAATGAATATGTTGCATTTTTTCAAAATTCTGAATGTTTAGAATTAATAAATTCTAAAGACATCGTTGTAAACTGCTGTTTCGGGTTTACTAATGCATTCTTATTTAGAATAAAATGCTTTGTTTATACGTTCAGCGGTTTTTGCAGCATTATATTCAAGTTTGAATATTGACGGTATGCATGTTTTCAAAACATCATGTAAGAAATAGTTATTATGCAATTCGCAAAAATTTTGTTGCAAAAAGTTATTATAATAATCGACAATAAATCTATTTAACCTGATTTTTATCAGGTTTTATACTTGAGTTTGACGAGTATACACTTCATTATTTTATTTTATTGCGCCTACAATAAGAGATTTTTAAAACTACATTCCACACTTAACGGGTTAAGAGGTTATATGAAAAAAAGGAATAATAACAACAGGAATATATACAAGTAGGATTTGTAAGTAAGAAAAATCCAACATTTCATATTACACGACCTAATACTTTTGTTTAGCTAGACCTGTACCCCATATCTAGAACAATTCGTTGACCTATGACATATTGATCTTACGAGTCCGTTCTTGGTCATTTGTAACCGTGTTTACGTCTATAAATCTTCCTTTAGCGGAATACTTTGTCGATTCGGTTGTAAACATAACGGAGAGTCACACTAGTGATATGTTTCATGGTCACTCGTGTTCAATAACATGGAATACCCGCTGCAAAAGCGTCACACGTAATTGATACAAAAGAATCATCATTCTTGCAATTATCTTCACGTATTCTGTTTTCAGTAACAAGTTAGTCGAAGACAGATTGTACACCTAGTAAAATTGTCGATACTTTTTGATTTTGGAAGAGTGCTGGCAATATTATGCAACAGCTGCACAAGGGTACTTCAAATAGCAATATACTTTTATTAAAGTCAGAATAACAGGTTGGGTGATTTTCTTTATAAGTACAACTAATCTGTAATTCAGTATATTAAAGTTAGAATAATTAATGCGAACTAATAGCAATTAACTCCATGATTACAGAAACCTTGTGAATTCTGAGCAATTTGTGTTGAAACTTCATTACTTTCAACTCTCGTTTAAAAATCTCTTTCGTATTAAAATATTTAATATCGATGTTCAAGTATGACATATTCTTTAAAATTCCTGATTTTATATATTTTATTTAAAGTTACAATTACGTATACATATGAAAATGGATAATTCATGAATTAACCGGTTTCATGTACATTCTTATTTATCAGCACACTTGAAAACCGTTCACAACATGTTTTTAAACAGTATTCGCACCATGTTTTCGATAAATGCCTCCGCTACTCTTCAAGAATTGTAACATTTTTCATAATAAAAGGACATAACTTTGATCACTGCTTTACTGTTCGTAATTCTTCGTTACCATACAAGTATAAACGACTCGTAAAATCTGTTTCATTGACTTCTCGTATATCGAATTCTACAACATTTCCATGAAATACAAAAATTTCACTGGTGTACTTGTAATATCTTTATAAATGATTTTGTTGAAGAGTATCCTATTACGGTCTTAACATCGAATTAAATTCCTGAAATTTTTCCATTCATTCGTCAGTCAGATGGATTTCCCACTTGTGACTCAACATCAAGCGTTACTGTCATGAAACAGCGATTTCCCCTGCGAAAGTTGCGACGAATATTTTTGTTGGTAATCGATTAATCGTTGGGCAAAAATTTATCAACGCATGGGAAGAATTGAATTACAAAAAATGATTTAGCCTTCACATTGAGACATCTCATTTATAATGGATTAGAAGAAATTTGATTTTTAATTTCATAATAATGAAAACAAAAAAAAATAACTTTATTCAAATCCAATGTTGAGGTTGTTTTGCTTTTTCCCTAATTGTTATTTTTTTCTATTAGCAATTATCGGCAAGCAGTATGCGAGTTGCAGCCGTGGTAATCCGGTTCAATCGAGCTAGTAGTTAAATATCCGCCATTACACAACATGGGAAATTCTGTTCGACACTAGCAACAGAATTTCACGGCGATTGCCAGAAACCAGACGATCGAGGACCAGGAAAATAATCGAATTATACGACCGATCACGTTTCCAAGTGACCGGTCAATCTTCTCGCTACAACATTGCACTCGACCCCGCCACTCTTACCAACCTCTCTAACAGAGGCCTCTCGAGTTGTGTCAATTACAAACGCAGAAATTTGCGATTCACTCTGAACTCAGTTAATTGGATGCGAATAAACAAGATAGGGGACCATTTAAATTGAAGAATTATCACACTTTTAGTGGGGCGAGGAATTAATCATTCGCAATTTTGTCATTAAAGTAAAGCCTTTTTCATTAATATATTTTTTAATTTATACGACATTTTTTCCAGACAAATAATCATCGTTAATCATACACTATTTTAATATCAGCCAGATGATTTAGAAAATAAACATTTATCACTGTGAATAGAAATTAAACTTGGTAAACAGTGGAATCACCGCATTATATGCGTTCATATACTGCCATTCGTAAAATTAGAAACATTTTCTAATTTGAAATGAGTTTAGTGAAAGTAATTAAATGAAAATAGGGACATGCTTGGTACTTCGAAAACTATTTACGTACCTACATGTTTGGAGAAAATTTGTCACACGGTATAATTTGATTGGGAATAGCATGTAAATATTCAAAATTATAGAAAATAAATTCTTGAATATAAATTTAAAATTTTCTTTTAAAATTTAATTTTTGTGTAAAACAATATAGAAAAATCTGCATTTACATAAATAATTCACAATATATGAAATGTATAATGATAGACTATTAACATCTGCTTTTCTATCCCAATTTTTAAAAAATGCAGTTTAAGGCATCCCAGATATCTACCAATACTGAAAATAAGAGATTATATTCTATACCAAACCTAAAATTTATAATAACTAACAACTTCGAGATCGCATATTTTTAAGAGGATTGTGCAAGGAAAATTATAATTAATGAAAGAACATGCCTTAATAATTCATAAATGAAGTGTAATGCTTCAATATTTTAAATTACAAACAAATTTTCTCATTTTTGACCAGGTGAAACAGGCTATAGTAAGTACTTAAGTACGTGCCTGCATCTAACTTCAGGCCGTTTTCATATGACGACGTGTCGCAATACACGTTACTTATTTATGCGATCCGTGGAATCTAGATTTTTTGAACACCGGCTAAATACTCCAGTAAATATTATGGAATACGTTTGATAGATACAAATTTAAATATCGCTGACACTTGGGTCACTTTATACGTACATTTCATATTCAACATATTATTCAAATGTAAACATACGGGCTTGTCAACAAAAGCGGAACATTTTTACTACGAAAGATATATGATTCGACAGCGTAACAAGTTTAGTAGAATAAAAACTAATAAATTTGTATGTAATACATGTACATATTATGTAATGGACTACGATCTTTTATAGGCAATATGTTTATAATATGAGTCGTTTGATTATTTGAACATTTCACAGCAAAATTAGTGGAGATAATCGAGGTTCTACTGAATTAGCATGTCTCGTGTGAATAGCACAGTTTCATTCAGCATTTTGTCTGTCACCTGACCATGAAAAGTATCGCGAGCGATCGAGGTCTTCGTGATACACGAACTGAGCATTGCGATACTGTATCGAGGATCACTGTAACAACCTTTCCATTAGTTCATGTGTATATTCAGCATCCATCATACGCGTACCGCGATATGTATATCATCGTGCGAAAGCGATCTTATAGCACCAAGGTTCATCCCTTAAACTCCCCACCTGTCATCGCACCGCTACTGCGAATAATTTATTTTCTCTGTAGTATTGCTTCAATGAATCAATTAAAAATTGTTTAATCCTTATGTGCAGAACCGGGTACCTGGATAACCATTTCCACTTTCACATAAACATTGATTATGTTCTGGTTGGAATATTTAAAAATCCTTTTAGATACCCTTTCTTTGTACATTTTTAAGTTAATATTTAAATTCATAAAATACTATTTTGTTTGTAATTATAATGAAATCTAATATATTTCTCAAAAATTTCAGCATAAAACCATCGTTTTATATAAAATCTGCTTGGGTCGAAACTTCTGAAATAAAAATTGTGTTTTGAATCTAAATGATGACAATATATGCGAGTATCTTGCTGAAATGGTTACTTATTGTTGACAGAATATTGACTGTAGCTATTATATAATATCAAAATTTAAAAATTCTTAATTTATACGAGTGTGTTTTTTGTTTAAAACATCATAAAGTAAATAAATGTTGAAGCATAAAAGATGAAAGTTTGTAGAAGGAAAAATGTCGATTTACTTGATAAAAATTTTAATTTAGAATATTAAAATTCTACTTTTACAAATATTGATGTTTCAAACGTCCACTTATAAAAATAGCATTGTCATCGAAAAGAAAGTTTAGAATGAAGTGTACAGCTTTATGGTATAAGAAAGGCGAAATATGATATTTATAGCTAATCAGTTATTCTAGGGTCGCATAGTGCACCTTTCACTTCGCCGTAGAAAGCATTTAATAAAAGCTCATTAGCCTTTCTTCGAGCAATTCTTGCCTCCTTTATCACTTGCTCATATTTTCCCTCAGCACCCATAATTTTCTTACAGTGGCTTTCAATAGTAAAAGTTGAAGCAAATAATCCACTTATATTTTGAATATCTTGAAAATACGCAATTAGGCCTCATTAAAAACTACTACAGTTAAAGAATGAATAATTTAAATAACAGATATAATAAGAAAAAATAATAAGGCACTGAAGTATTCATTAACATTCTGGATATTGTCAGTTAAATTTTAATAGATTTTCAAAATAGCTTTTCCTACCAAGTTACTAACAATAAATATGACATTATATGTACATTTTCTTTATAGCATCAATGTTTATTTTTCTTGGAAATTTTTCATGACTTATAATTGAGTCAGTAGTCTATTATAATTGATTCAATTGCACTGTTTATGAATTTTGTGAGTATTAATATTACACAAAACAATAAAGGAATAAATATCCTTGTTGATTTTAAATTTATTCCCAGTTAAATTCGTGTTTAATTCTTCTTTCTGTAACGATTTTTTTTCTGCATACAATGTAATAAATAAATAAATAAACAGACTCTGATACAGTGTACAAAGTTTACTATGTACTGTGTAATTTCTGCTGTGATTCTCTTTTATTTATAAAACTCTAACAATTCATCGGAAAAGTAATTTACAATTGATAGACTTTTGTACCTATAATTACTTTAAGTGTCAAGAAGAAAATGGAATGTGATCAATTTCGACGAATCTATACTAAAATGAAATTTCTGATGATTTATTTGCAATAGAAATGTGCATACATTTGCGATTCGATCAGCCAGACTACTTCACAAAAGCAACCTTATTTGATTGCTCAAGAGTGTTGCGCCCGAATCGTCCTCCTGTCTCACCCTTCATTGCAGCGTGACGATCTTCAAGCATCAAGTCGCCCCAGTGAATCGCGTTGAATTTCGCGAACTCGCAGAATAATGATTTCCGCAGGCATCAGCTGTTTCCGTCACTTCGAACCCGTAAATGAGTCATTGAACACTGATAATTGTGCCAATATTACGAAAATGGCATAATTGTTAGAAAAAAATCGAAAAGAATTGAATCTGTTATTTATATGTACCCCATTTAATTACAGTGTAATAATGAGGAACAATTTTTACAACACAGTGGAAAACTGAACCGCCTAAATTGAATGATAGTTCAAATAGATTAAATAGATATTTGTGCATGTTTGCTTTAGTAGTATATGGAAAGTAGGGACCAAAATTAATTGGAAAATCGTTAACATATTAATAATTGTTTAGAATTCTAATAATCGACTATTGACCAATTAATTCAGTAACCAAGTAGAGTTACAAATTCTATTACCGAAATATTTATTTATTTTATTAATTTCAGAAAAATAAAATATTTTTATGCAAATAAAGGTTATGAAAGTTTGTAGACTTTTATACAAATTAAAATGACTTCAAATAATTTAGTTTTCGATTGTAAAATGCGTTTTTAAAAGTATTCTTTTAAATGTAGAGTTTACTGTTTCATTATATGGTTTAAATCTAATTGTGTATGAGTACACATATTTATTTATAATGTCATCTATCCGTTAATCTTAATCTTTAAGAATGACTCGATAAGTCTTTTTTCTTAGAGTCGTAATTAAATTCCAATTACTCATAATAGAAAAGAAACATCTCTTTATCTTTTCACTATAAGAAAAATATAAAAAGAAATTGTTAATTATTGATGTCTTGTTTATACATATTACGTCAACGAGAATATCGATTGTTAATGATGTATCGGACTTTATCATTACAAAGTATGTACTTTCTATTCGATAAAGACACACATCGATCTCGTACAGGACGTGTTAATGTTGCAAAACGTATTTAAACTGTTATTAACACTAAAACTACTGAGCAATTAAATTCACTTTTTGAAATTCGTCTATAGAAACTCTGAGAATATATTTGTTGAGACTTTAATCGATTTACAATTCAGTTTTTGTATTGCTAAATCAAATGCTTTAGTGATTTCTCAGAGAAACATCGGTCATCGTTTTAATAATTGCAAAAAGAGTAACTCAGAAATCAGCGGAACTGTTCTATGTCTCGAAATAAAAAAAAAATATAGAATTACAAAAGTATCTTATTCTAAAATGTATTCTACATTATTAAATATAAATTCATCTTATTTATCTCGCAATTTCTCGATTCTAAATGGAAATAATTATCTTCCTTTGATATAAAAAAAACTCCTTTGAACCTCATTATTGACATTTTTAAAGTGTTTTAAAGTAAGCGAAGCAAATGTTAATTTATGGGAGCGAAATTATGTTTGATAAGGAAATGAAGTAAAATGGACCATTTTACTTAATAATTGTCTTCCTGGTCATCCTTTTCGCACGCGGTCTAACGTTGTCGTGTAAAAACATAATATTATTACGACTGGCAAGTGCTGGTCATTTCTGTTTCAATTTCTTTTCAACCTTTGCCAGTTGTTCAATACGAACTGCTACTGTACTATTTCATTGCGCTGTAGCAACTCAGAATGAATTATTCCCCTATGACTTCACAACACATAAAAGAAAATCTTCATGCTCTTGTTCATTTACCCACTGTCATTTTCGAATATTGCTCTCGTAGGTAACTCATTTTTTATCTTCTGCATCCAGTCTTTCCAAGAATGTTCGACTCACAGATGAAAGTGGCAACCATTTCAGTTGCATTCTTTTCTTCGATTAAATTATTCGAAACCCATGTGCTTAGCTTGTTAATTTTTCTCTTTCTTGTAGATGTCTACAAATGATAGATTGAGATGTTCCCATTTTATCTACTAATTCTCTGATCATTTGATGAAGTTTCGTTATATTGACGGCCGTTATATTAAGATTCGTTAACACGTTGACGGCTACGAGAATTTCTGGCGTTTTATATAATATTACTTATTTTTTTCATGGCAATTACAATTTTTGTTGTCATGATCGAATTTCAAATCTAAAAGAAGAAACCAAAACTGTTTGTGTCTGTATGTATACCAAATAGTTTATTATCATTTATTCGTATTAATAACAGTAATAGGTTCCTTTAGATATATAATACTTTTCGTACAGATAATTATAATTAACATAAAAGATAAAACTAAGGTAAACATATTGAATGTGAAAAGTGTAGAAAAAAGGTAGTTTTTAAATATGTATAAATTATGAGTTACAACATTATGTAACAAAGTTTTAACTTACAACAATAAGTAATCGAAAAGATTGACCATTCATTATAATAATATATACAGAATGTGTTTACTCAGTTATCATTTTCATGTTAATTTAAGATCTGATGTTAACTGTAAGATGATATTCTGAGTGATCAACAGATAGACTTACGGATATTTATTCTACGGTTCATTCTATTGTTCCTAGAATAATGAATGTTTGTTTCGTTCATTTCTTATGCTCCTTATGGAACATATATATCATTTTTAATATTATATTATAATATTTTTGCTATTTTGTTTATGTGCGCAAATATTGTAAAATATATGAAGTGATATTTCAAATTTCAAATTGCTCCCCTGTGGGGCGGCAGCCCCACGTTGGGAAACACTGATTTAGACCTTCGAAATTAAAGATTTAAAAGTAGATAATTAGGCTACATACTCTTACGATTGTATTGATCAAAATCAACGTAAACATGTACGAAATAACGTTTATAAAATTTAATATGCGTCAAATTGACGCGTCCCGTAAACCTGGTGCCAACAGTAGTAGAATGGCCAGTTATAAATACTTATTGTTCAGTAATTGCATAATTAGGAGCAAAATCGCATAACGAATAGGAAAAATATCTTCTCTGCATACGCCGAGAATGCTTCATCAGAAGAATATGCTGCTCAAGTTACAGAGCGACATTCGAATTATTAACACACCCACTGCTGATATCATTGCTGTATGTCACACAGGTATACCGGAATTGTTTTTAAGATCCACAGAAGAGATTAAAGACAAATACGACAATTACGTCGTAGGTGGTGACTCAAAACCGTATGAGACGGTGTTAGATATTAATCTAGTGCGACGAAGCTAACGATCTATATTCGAAAGTGTCCTTACTTCCTTACCCGAGTCTTGCTAACCAAGACCTGATGGCGAATTTTTGTCGCGGAACTACTTTTATGATATTTGACATAATGTATGATTTAACTGAACACATCTTGCATAAATACTGTAGTTAACGCTAATTGTACCGGTACTTTCCTACAGTAACCAGTCAAATAACTGGCTACAAAATTAAGGTAAACAAGTTAGATGATAAATTATTTTTAGCGGGAAGAGAATCAAAAGAAAAGACAAAATTAAAAAACTGATTAATCGAACAATATAGGAAGCGATATAAAGTTAGATGAACGAAAGAAAACAGAATCCTAAATCTGGCCATTTGACCAGTTCCTGGTATGGTTAGTATTAAACGTTTAACAGATATGCCATTTATTTATCAAGATATCCACTATACCATTACTTCGTGAATTCCGACTTTTTCGGAAATTTCAGTTTTAAGATTCCCAAGATATCGAGTCGGATTGGAATGAGACATATTTGTTTCGAGATTCCCGAAAGTTTCGAGAATTCGCTCCGGGATACGCTTCAGTCAGTAAAATCGTGGCACAAAAATTTTATTTTGCAATATTACGGATGTGAAAAAACAATGTATTTTTTTGTTGAAACTTTTTTCGATATCTCTTACCGTTCACAAGATAATCCACGGGAAAGAAACTTTGGATTTTTTTCAAGGCGTAGTTTCACCCCTTCAAAGTGAAATTCAGCACGAAAAAGAATTACAATGTATTAACCCTTTGAACTCTGTAGGCTCCAATATTGCACCAGTTATAATATTAAATATTTTAATGAATCTTAAAGAAACTACCCTAAAATTATTGGATTTTCCACACATCCGAATTTTGTACTAAGAAGGAAAATAAAAGATCTAAGAAATGTTATAGCATTTCTCATTTTCGCTAGGAATACTATAAAAATTAATTGCAGTTGCTGACAGATTACAAAACAACCTGGAGTGCTAAAGGTTAAGCTTGGCTTACTCTTACATACAAAGTTTCAGAATTTTTTTAATTTCCGGGTTTGATAACTTCCCTTGTAAGTATTACGATTTAGTAATTCAAAGAAATATTGATTATATGAACATAATCGTGTATGTTCTACAAATCAAAAGCAGAATTATCAAAATTTCCCACAGGAAGCCTATTTTATGACACGCAAAAGCATTTATTTCCAATTTATAAAGAATTGACGAGTCAAAATCTTTTTAAACGAGTCTACGTAGGTGGATACAGATAAAATGTAAATAAAAGTTTCACTTTTACAGTTTGACTCCGAAATATTAAATTTGTTGAGATTATGGTGTTTATAGCTCTTATTAAATTTATTGAAATCGTGAGTCTTTAAACATTGAAATCGTCTAGGAATGGAAATGTTAGGTTCACACCTATGATACGATGTGGGTGGAAAGTCTCGAGTAAAACGATCTAAACAGTTTAAGTAGATATGAACAGCTCGCAGACAAGAACAAGTTAAACTGCAGGAGTTTTATGAGATAGTTGGTGGTTTGCTACATGGGTCTGGAACAAGAATACCCTAAAAGAGGTTTTTGAAATTTAAACATGCTTTTCTCAAGATCACTTTTCTCAAAATTATATCCAGCATAATTCAAGAACTATTCAATCAATCTACTTATCCCGGTACATACAAACAAATCAATAAATATATATTATTAAAGTTAAGTCTCAGTTATTTTCAACTAAATAAGACAACTTTTTGATACAAATTTTAATTTTTCTGAATGACTATCCATTTCTGCCATTTTATATTTCCTTCGATGAATGAACTTTATCCGTAACGCAGTATTATGAAAAAAATAAAACATTTTAATTTACTTTGAATTAGGTGAGTACCATGGATTCATATTAGTTTCTAATATGTAGTTTGATTTTTAATAAAATAATTGTATTCTTTCTAAAAATGCAATAAAATAAAACTTTAGGAAGACATTGTGAAAGATTTTAATAAACCTAAATTCTGAAAAGTTGTCTTATTTTCAATATATTACACGAGTTAGGCCTCGTAAGTTTTCTTGTCAACGATTATGTTTTCAGACGTTATAGGCATAACGTTGAAAATGATAAACCTTTATAATATCATATCTGTCTTTTGGCACACAAATGTAAAAATCTCTTGCTACTTGTGAACTTTCAAAAACATTTTCCGTTATTGGAAATCAATGTTACATCTTATGCATGAATTCGTACCCTCTCTTTGTGTGACTATTTTCTTATCGCTGATGTGTTTCATTGCATACGGTGAAACCATATTGTGTACTTTGATGTCTTCCTGCAGATTCAGGGAACGTTTCAATAAATACCATACTACGGGTCATCACGTAAATTCTACGGCTTCTTCAGCAAACTATTAAAAGTATCGTTCCAGTAGATATAATGTAAATCCCATATAGCTACAAAACAGTGAATACAAATATAATTAAATTTTATTCCGTATAAATGAAACACAATGAACAGCACTAAACGTATGAAAGTAAAAAGTAAAATGGCATATACTAAATAAACCAAATGAATCAGAAGCCCAATATAATATTTTTTTTGCGTGAATAGCTTGCAAAAATTATCGCCGACAATTTTTCCGTAAAAACACATGAAATAAAAATATCTTTATATTTCAGTGTACATACCTCATTTCCATATAATATATTAAATAAATTTAATAACTTAAACTACTTAGATGTTAACACTTTGCACTCAAAACATGCCTCTCAGGCACAAAAGTTTTCTGTAGTAAACACTCAAAGTAACGCGATCAACAGTTAAATTCCAATTCCATCTAATTTTATATATTATTGGTAATGCTGTCTTTTAAATTTTATTTATAAATTCTGCTTTGGAATAAATCATATATTCAACAGGCCAAAAAAAGGCGGAGTCGGCGTAAGTTTTAGTCGAGAATAAGTTTGAATTCAAAGAATTAAATAAAGGTTGGTGAAGCAGTCCTGCAAAAACCATAGATTATTTGCAAATATATAAGATGATTAATATGTACTTAAAATTACCATTGAAATCATTATACCAATTATATGTAACAGCATAAAAAGGAGTATATGGTGAAGAAGGGTATGGGTTGGTGGTAGTTATGTACATAGATATATACACTCGTCCCTCAATTTACGCGGAGTATTCGTTCCATGCGGATTTCTTTTACGCGAATGAAAATCGTATAAATAAAGTCTGTTAGTACGAAAGCAAAAATATTCCAAATAAACGCTAGTATATATAAGATTTAGAAATACATATTTATGTATCTACATTTATAACTATAAAACATTAGAAATACAGAAATATGTAACGTGCCTTATTATTTTGTACTGTAGGTAGCTATCGAATTTTCAAAAGGAATAAAAACTGGAAAAATGAAAATGAAAAATCTGAAACCCATTCGTACATGCATATGAAAAATTTCTGTTTCTGTTCTGATGAAATACTACTGTTATATGGAATATTTTTTTCAATATATACTCGAGAGAATTCTTTTCGCAGTGAAAGAAAGAAAGAGAGGGAGTTAAAGTTCAGTTTTCTGTCATTCTTCATTTTAAACAAAAAATTCTTGTATTTCGTTCAATCGTAATGTTTTTATTAATATAAACCGTGTAATAATATTGACGTGTATCGTTGTGAAATACCTTTACTAATTTAATTCGCCTCGAATTACGCTTTTGAGTAATTCCACGCTCGAAAAATCCTCCGGTTCAAAGGGTAAGGAAAAGACAAAATTTATTTATTGCTGTATGCGGACCGAGCGTTCCATTAACTGAAGTTTAAACAGTGATCTCCGGAATTTGAACCTTCCATTTTTAATTGTTTATTTCTCGGAAACAAAATTTCAGCTAATAAAATGGTACCGAACTTCCCCATGTATATTTGGTGAGGAATTTGTACATTTAGTTAGATTCATGTATTTTAGAATGCCAGAGCATTAATGAGGAACACCTAATTTATCTCGGTTTATATAAAAAACCTGAGGAAACAATTCAGAGAAGTTTAATTGGAATTTGATGCTATTAAAACAGTATTTTGAAAGTTTCAATGTAAACGTTAGAGTACAAATCTGTTCAAAAAATGTGCTATTGTTATAAATTGCTTTAACTAGGTAATATCATAAGATGTTATACTTCACTTGATGTTCGCTAATATACAGTGTTATAAAATAGAGATATTAACACACAAAACGTGTTGATAATTTTGAAATAATTATTAGAACACCTTTGAAAGGGCCTTCTCTTGTCACCATCAGATCGACTTCTTGAAGCTATGTAACTTTAACTTAGATATCAATTTTAACGTAAATGTACGATTTACTGAAAATGAATTTTTTTAAAGCATTATATGGACATATACTGAATATTCTTGATAATATTTAACGGTACAGAATTTGCACTAGCACATATTTGGAAACATTAACCAGTTAACTGGTTAATCGGTAAATAATATGTGAAACTGGATACAATCAAGGGAAACCCTAACGATTGTGTTTAATTTTTTGCAAGAGAAACGTATGGCAACAATCAGTGATACAAAAATTCCCGAAGTATTCCTCCGAAATTATTTCAATTGAGAACGTTTGTATGAAACCATCAGACACTGATTCAAAAACACTTGTGCAAAAAACAATTGCAAACCACTTGTTTATAAGTATAATCGAAAAATATCATTTCGAGGACTATCAAAATACTCAGCCGGAATTAGTTGATCGAAAACTATTGACCGATTTGTTCGAAAACTCGAACTGCTCCTTCGACAACTTGCAACCACTTGTTGTACCAAGTTGAACCAATTGTCGAATAGTAATTTGACAAGCAATATGTCACAAGTCAAACACACTCGCAATGATGAAACCCAGAATTTACGACTCGAGGTGAATTGAAAAGACAATTCAGGCGTTTCATATTTTTATGATAATATATCCTTATAAGCTTTCGTGCTGTACAAACAACTAATGACATGTTTTATAGTAATCCTTTCCAGTCAATTGTTGGACACATATATTCATAATTTTCTAATGAAACATCGATGAAAGTTTTGATCGTACCAAATATAAATAATACACGAAGCAAGGGACAGAATTATTTAATTTCAATATTTCATGTATAATTACCTACATTATATTAAATTTAATATTAAATATCGAATTTTACTATTTTGTTATGTCTAATTAAAAGCCGAATGTAAGCCACCTTTCGAGTCCAAAGGATCTAATGATGTTACCAGTTCAACAGAAAAAAATAGTAATTAAAGATAGAAGTAGTGAATATTACCAATTACAAAATATAAAAGTAGTAAATTTATAATCACAAAAAGGAAAAGGGTTAAGATATGTTTCGAAAACAAACTATATTACCAACTTCAGAAAGGATAAGATTAAAGACACTTTTAGAAAACGACGACTGCATTCAATTTTTCAATTCGAATCAAGTTATTACTTCATTAAAGAGAATGTTACACCCAATATGCATGGTGTCATGTAACTAGTAGTACAATTGGATAGGGGCTGATTCTACGTCAAAACATAAATCGAAAATATACAATAATATTTGTTCGTATGAGGCTTTGTTTCCGAAAAAATCGACTTTGAATATTCGTGGGGTACGTGTGCACTTGACCATGTCTCGTTATTAGATTTCACTGTAGATCATTGTCTGCATTGAGTTTATGTTGATAAAGGCTTCCATATATCTTACTATCCTACAGTAAGTCTTTCAAGTCCTGGCCGACTACTCACAAGCTAAAAGTGCATAAAGGCAAGGGGAATCGGTGCACGTTCTACTTATTATAGCGTTTCATACATTAACCTTTTGCAGACGAAAATTCTTTAAAGTACACAAAGCTTGTAACACATGAAGCTAAATTATACATTGAATACTTAAACAATAGTAAAAAAGGAACTATACACTGATCACTTCCTGTTCAAGTAATTAAATCATTCGTTTGCAACATAGTATTCCAAATATGAAAATTTCATCTGACCGAAATGTTGACATTCGTCCCTAAAGGGTTAATACAACAGAATGCGTTAAGAGAATGGACAATACTTTTAACAATGTTTGTAATAATACAGTTTATAGTTACTTCAACATCCTGTTTCATTGCGTACTATTAACTCTCAAGTACAGTAAACATTTCCGTGACGTCGATAGAGTTTTTATCAACATGAATTGTAATAAAGACAATCATTTACAGTGATATCCAATAACGAGACATGGTCAAGTACACGCGTACCGGATGAATATTCAAAGCCGATTTTCTTGGAAACAAAGCCTCTCGTGAGACAATTTTATTCTACATTTCTAACTTATTTTTTAACATAGAATCAGCCTTTATCCGGTTGTACCACCAGTTACATGACACCCTGGATAATAACATGTCTAATAATTTATCATTTGTCACTATACGCTGCAGTATTACTGTGAAACATTCGTACCTAATCCGTTGCGCAAGAAAATAATTTAAACAAATTTATATTTATATTTTGATATTTTACACGACGCCGCTACTTCTTCTACATCGCTGTCGTTACTTCCCCTTAATAAACCAGAATAATGCAGCGTCGCTCAAGTAGAATGGCAGGAATGACGCTCGAAGGACTGAATGTTGACCAATTATCAATTAATTCGATCTTGTTACCAGCCAAGCGTGATGATAGCGGCGTCTATTCAGGGGCGAGTCACTGAATACTTTAACGGGGCTCAATATGGCGGCGCATGAGCATCGTTTCAGTAGGACACACGTGCAACAATTGGTTCCTTGTGTCGTAGATTAAATTATTTAATGTCCGAAACTTTTCGGAAATAATAGGATGAACTTTAACAATGAAATAAATACTTTTGAACGTTAAACTTATTTAAATGAAACCTTACTAATGTAATTTATTGTTTGATTTGTGTCAACAGTGTATTGGAATGTTACATTAGTAACACTATGTAGTAGTACAACGCTTCATTGAATAATACTTACGCCAGTGCACGTTCGTTAGAATGTCAATATAAATTCATATTTTTACACCTTAAATATTAATAATAAGAAGTAAACTGAAATTTACATTTTCATTACGTTAAATATAAAACGTAAACTCTATTAGAACATAATTAAAATCTTTGTCTATACATTTGCCACATTTGTAGACACTATAAATATATAAAATTCGTAATTCGATTACAAGATACTCGATCATGTATGTTGCTGTTTGATTCATATAAATATTCACCCACTATCCATCTTCAAATAACAGTGTCAGGGTCTATTTGAACCCAGATTCGGAACAGCTTCAACTAACATCTACAGGACTACGATTCACGTAAACTGACCTTCATTTATATTAGGTTAAACATAATATGTCGACACATATTCCAAAATATCTAAAGGACTAAACGTCACAGTCCCTATCAGTAGCATCCGCCTTACATGAGTTAATAATACAAGCAAACCGTTGCTAAACCAATAAACAAGCAAAAATAGCTCAACATGTGGCTGACGATGATATCTCTTCGTCAGATGTTATGTATACAGAATTCCGTCACCGTGACCTCGACGGAAGTGTCACCATGAAGATCACAAGTCTGCTTTAACAGGTTCTATGCTGTCCACATTCTCTACTTTATGATACATTAAACAATATCCCGTTCACCGTGTTCATCGCGCGAGAACAAATTACGGTATCAAGGAGTCATACACTGCTGACGTTACAGGTTTGCTCACTAATAAAACTAGAACTATTGAATAACAAGATTGATTGATTTACATTAGATTGATCAGTGAATTCCAAACCTAAATTTGATCTGCATCTTTACAATCGGATTCAACCCCTTGCTATACAATGACGAGTGAGACTGGTTATGAAGATTTCTAGATTAGTTTAATAAAAATGAGTGTTGCTCGTTATCCACGGATCAGAGCAAAAAATGATTTTGTTATTACCAATTTATGATCTTGAAAGTAAATTTGCAGTTAAGGTAGAACAGCAATTTTTCTGCATTTCTTCCAAATTGTCGATAGTGAAACGTTAGATGAGCTTAGTAGCAAAAGTAAAGAATACGCTAATGGATTAAGAATTCCTACAGTAATTTGTATTAACAGTTTCCAATGCAAGCGTCTTTATAGGTTCAGATTTTTAACTATAATGAAGGAAATATGATGATGGCAATTTTTACTGTTTTGGTGGTTCTAGTGGAAGTAGTATGCAGAATGACAAATCTTTGAATAGAAAAGTGTTTACTTTTGGCTCTGTAGCGCTCATTGTTAGATGGTGTTATACAAATATTGGTAAGTGCCTAGATGAGTTACCTCCTCACCGATTTCAATGACACCGAAATATGTTGTCAAGGACGTCATTCTGAGTAACTTTTTTAACTCTTTTAGTTCTGGAATTACATGTAAAATATATTGTAAATATCTGGATGAACACCCTTCACAATAATTCGTAGTAAAGAAGTGCCGAAACTGCACCGCCATAACTATCGGGCCGAGCGCCACGAGTGGATGTTTCCCCTTGCCCCTCTTCACTTTTAAGCTAGAGGCCGGCTTGGCTAACTGGAGTAACGTACAGTATATATATTTACAATACCTATTAAAGAAATTACAAGCGATAATAGTTCACATTTTTCGACAAAGTTATAAACTAGGAAAGGTAATCGCCTCGAAAACTTGATAACAACATGCATCATGCAAATGTAAATTATGAATTAAGTAGTTAAATAATAGTAAATTTTCAGACTTAAATTTCGAAGTTTTACAGTGGGCAACGAGGTACAAAGTCGGGAAACTAATTTTTACAAAATTGTGATAAATTTTTAAATTATTATATTTTATCATTTAAATAGAATATGTGTCTAGCAAATAGGCTCTAAATACTTCTTGCTCGACGTGAGAACTATGTAGTTGTAAGAGATATAGCCTGTCTAATTGTAAGAAAGTGTCGCTATCCAAACACAGATCTAATTGCCAAGGCACGTCTGAAACTGATACTGGTCGTGATAATATACAGAACGCCAGTGACTGTCCATAAGATCGCCAAGTGGCTATCGAACAAAGAATTTGTCATTAATTCTACAGATCTAAATATTAGCCAAAATTTAAATACTTCCACAACCGTAATGCACCATCTACTACATATGCTTTGAAAAGCGAATTGATTAAGACAGAATGTTGCTCGATTTCTGAATGAGACAGTCTCCATTTCATTGAAGAAATTTTAACAAGAAAAAGTAGTCTCGAAGGATGTAATATTAAGCTATTAACATAGAAAAACGGTTGAGCCCAAATTTAATCTTCATCAAATAGTTAGAAATTTTAATAAAAATCTAGTAAAGTATAAAGTAAAAAATTATTGTTTAAAGACACGTTGCTTTAAATTATTTATATTATGCACTTATACTGCTTAGATATAGTGATGAACTGTTTATCTTTTTAAATACATAAACGTATTCTAATAATAGTTTATAATTTAATGTTCTGTTATTACGTATAAAGCGGTTATTTTAAAATGGTATTAATTACCATTTTTTTAATTATGTTATTCTGTGTAAGAAAAAGCGTGTTTTCAAGCGGTGTTTGTTTACTTTTTTACGTGATTGTGGTAAGAGCCTCGCAGAAGCTGTGTTCGTGTCCAACGACCACTCCAAACGACGAAACTTAAAAGCGTATGAAAAGAGCGCAAGGAATAAACCGCCACTTTTAGCACTGCGACTTGACATCAAAATAAATCTCCAAGGATACCGTTCACTTTTATACTAGCATAAATGAACATGAAATATATTTAAAATTACGTTCCACATCTAAAGAAAGATCTTTAAACTAAATTAGAAACCTACATCGTAACGGCAGAACACTGCTATCAAACGCAGAAAACATAGACAGGGTTAACCTAAATGAATTACATAATAATATCCACCAACAAAAAGACAATAATAAATTATTATTGTGATTACACCGCAATTGAAATATACATCACATTAAATACAAACGATACAGACATTTATTATCGCTTTCATGAGTCGCGATTAACTCACAAACTATACACTTAAACACGGTCATGCAAAATCATCAGACACGTTTTAAAAATTTGTATAAATTATTGCTAAAAAGAATATTAAATGTTATACTAAAAATGAATACTACAAATTTTTATTATTTTGTGCCTCCTTGTTTTAACATTACTACAGAAGAGAAACAAAAGCGTTTTTGCTAAAATGAAAAATATTTTATACGTTGCATTTAATTTGAGAATTGCAACGAATCCAAGGCGGTTGTATTACTTTTCGCGAAGAACAAGCATAAGGATGGAGAGTTTCATCTGCATTGCTTCAAATTTGTTTGGTACTGACATGTTTGTGCACGGTTTTTACATCTTCATTTTCCTGTAACACAAATATTTTTACGCTTTCCTCACAAATTGAAATCACGCACAGTTTTGTGCAAGGAGTTTACCTATTTATACGCTTGCTACTCTATGTTTTTCTACAGAGAAAAACAAATGAACACTCGCTGCTTTTCCTTGAGCTGAAATCTTCACGCAACGAGGCCAGATCGAAGTCCGATTCCACGTAAGCGAATCTGTTTTATATTAGCATCATGTCAGGTTGTTGGAAATCTCACAGCGTTATCAACAAATTAGACACTGTTACTGTTTTCGACAAAATTTCCCAAGAGATCATGATTTTTCAGGAATCAATCCATAAGTAAAATAAGCTCTCCCTGTCCTCCAGAAGCAAGAAAAAAATTGAAAACCATTTTATTGTTAGTACATTCGTCCATTACCTAACTTTTTCTACGTAGTCACGAAGTATTTACAAATACACATTGAAAAAAGAAATTAATTTATTTATTAATTTTATATTTTTATTTATTTTTATCGATTACGATTGCAAAAAATTGCCGCATGTTTAGTTGACAATATGCTAATTGAAATTACTAAAATTGCTGTACTCATCAATATTCTCCACCTGTTCTTTTTCGATTGCCTTACACTACTTAATGAATAACTAACAGTTCGAAGCACTTTATTTATACACAGATACCAATTCTTTGTAAATTGTAGGCTATATAAATTTTATTGCTCTTAAACGTCGTATAACAGTTTTTATGCAACATTCCTTGATTAATATAGTGTAAAATAGTAATTACTTATGCAAATGACTTGGAATGTACCATACGTCAAGAACACTGTTACATCAGTATTGCCTACGGCAACTAAATACCGTTTTTAAAATGAAACCTAGGGGAGAGGGGACAAACTGTTTACTGATAGATAGTTCTAGATATAACTCAACAACTCAACACTTTACTAGAAATTTTGCATACATGTGACACTCTGATTTCTCACGAAAATATATTTTTTAAGATAAGATATGATTTATTCGTCAATACGTTTTCCTTATTTAATTATCTAATCTTACATTAAAAATAATTTTTTATTTAATTTTTATTCCACGTAGAATAATACTATCCACATGACGTTTATGCAAAAAACTTTTAACAAAAAATTCGAAAATTTCTCATACTTGGCATCTTTAATTTTCTTCAGAAAATAACTAAAATTATATTTTAAAACACGTGTTAATCTTTCACCATTGACTGATAAAGGCAGTAGAAAATGAATACGTTAACCCCGTTACGTTATAAAAATTTAAAGTATTATTGAAAAATGAGAACATCAACTATTTTCTTGTATTCCATTGAAATTCATTTAATAATGTATTATATCCTTGAAAAATGAAAGCCCAGCTAAATAAAAGAAAGTCTAAAGAAACATAATCGTGTTGAAAGAACGAAAATGTGATTTAACCGAGAAAGTCGGTTAAAAGTCGTTAACGTTAAAAGGTTCGGAAAAAGTTGGTTAAATCTACTTTAACTGGTCTCCGTATGAACGAGGAACGAACCGGTAGAATAATACTGTTCTTGCAGCTGAAAAGACCATTCCAATTAATTTTCTACTCTGACTGGGATTTTGTTCAAATTCAAATGTATCGTAATCCATGTGAAAACATAGAGACTTTAGGTCATCATTTTGCTGGTTTCCAAATTGTTTAGAAAGCGCTGACCCCCAAAATTGAAGGCAGTAAATTTGTATGGGTAGTCACGCGTTTCAGGCGTGCGCTATAGTCACAACCAGCTGACAAACCGCAATTGCGAATACGTTTTAATCTTGGTTAAAAGCATTGCACCGACTGAAAATCTTTCCTTCATAACAAACATTTTTATTATTATGTAAATCCGTTTCACACAAGACACAATTGAATATTTATGATTTCCAATAAATTTATTATATTTTCGTAGCATAGTTTGGAATGAAGTACAATAAAAATTTGATTTTCGTTAATAAGTAATAATCGAAGTTCATTGTTTTACAATAGTTCAAGAGACTATCACTCGTATAACATCATTAAATTCGATTCTTCTGATAGTTAAATTACTATTGTAGCGTCACGTCGACTGTCATTTATCAATTAAGTCCAATTTTTTAATTGTTAACATGTTAAGCGCGATAATATTAATACCAAATAATTAATAGATAATTGTTCCAACTTATTTTTGCTATAAAAGAATAAGTGTTGCGTAAAATGATCAAGGCTTTCATGGAACTTACGTAACGTGTTAAATATATCATAAGTGAAACGAGTCCGGTAGAAACGAATGTAACAACCCCCGCAGTCGGATAATAATGTGAATTAACAATAAATAAGTTCATTAAAATTCTTCATGGGAAGTTCAATGCAAGTAACGATCTTTTCTAGAACTCAACGAGCCTATAAAATTTCGAGTCCAATGACGTATGAATGTGGCATTCGTACGTGTCGTAATTAATATGTAGTGCACACATCGCAGTCACCATTTCGAATATTTAAATCGGACCTTCAAACGTAATAATGGGAATTCCTGATCAATTAGATGAGCATTCGAAAATAAAATATTTTCTATACCTGTCGTTTTGTGACCTTAAAATACGACCCACTATGATCGTCTGTTGTAACAGGACGCTAACCTCAGAGCGCTCCGAATAGTCATTCAGCTTTCATCATCACGAGACTGAAGGAGAGGGAAGTAAAATAGACACAAGTTCGACCGAAAAACTTCATCACACTACCACGTATAAAATCAAACAATTTCTTTATCACTTGTTCTTTTCCGTATCTCTACAAGTAAACGAGCCATAAACTTGACCCATCTTAAACGCAGTATCATAATACATATGTATATACTCGTATGTTACGCAATTTAGAGTTATACAGCTGGTATTCTTAAAAAATATAGATTCCACTGTTCATCGATTAATTTCGTCACTGTCCTGTCATTTTTATCATGTTTACAAAAGTAAGGTGAACGGACCTCTACTATTAGCTGAAACTAGAACGTTCACGTAACGGATTAGTTAACTTCCTGCGACAAAGAAAACGAACAGTATACACCGAGGACGAGTGAAATAAGTGGACAATGCATGGCGCTGCCAACATTAAGGTGTTGGCACAAATGTATTTGAACGTGTTAATTATTAACGTGAGAGAAAAATGTTATTATTGTTTACAGTATGCTTTTCGCACAATAACTGTTGGCTTACACCTTTTTTCCTGATTAAAATAATTTAAGTATATCACCAAAAGATTGTTTTTAATCAAAACTTTGGGTCGTCGAATTTGGCGGTAATGTTGATTGTATATAATTTCGAATATGAAAATCATGTGTGCTGCCAATTTCTTTCGAAGGAACTGAAATACTTACAATAATCCCATTAACATTAAATGAAAAATGTAAAAATTTAAAGTTATGGTAGTGGAGGATATTGATAGAAAATTTATTGACCCTCATTTTCAGCGATGCAGAGCTAAATCGTTCTTGTCCTATTTCACTCGCATTCCACATCTCCATTTATTTTCTCTATTTTTCAAACCCTAAAGATTATCAAAGACAGTTTTTCACTTTTAATATACGTTTAAAAATCATTTTTATGTTATATGTATAACATTAAAGTATGTGTAAAGTCATTTCATTTTATATCTGTCCTAATTCTTAATTTTTGATAAAATTTGATATTCCTTTAATTTAAGATATTTTAATTATACATGCCGAAATGCTTGAAAATTTATGGTCTTCAATCTTATCCTCTTTAATTTCTGCTGTTCGACTTTACTGCTCCAATGATGACACGTACCAACAGATTTTCAAGTCATGCAGTCTGGGTCAGTAGATTTTCAAGCAACGCAGATTAAACCAGCAGATTTTCAGGCCAAGCGGCTTTCACAAACGGCTTTTTAGAATAGAAACCCGTGCGATAAAAATAAACGTTTGAAGACCCGGCTTAAGGATGAATAAAAAAATAACGCAGAAAAGCATAACTTTAAAATGAACAGTCGATATAATGATCGCAGTCAAGAAAAATGTGTAAATAAAATATATTGGTTTATAGTTTCAAACATAATAACATTTCGTGATTTTAAAAGAAAGATCTAGATGAAGTACATTTTCACACGCGATAGTATAAAGGGGGGTATTCAAATCAACATTAAAGTATTTTATAGTTGGAAGTCTTATAATAATACATTTTTTTACAAGGTGTTTTCATTCCCTCGACAAATTGCAATAGTGTAATACAAAAATCAATATACGTAAAAAATATGTAACAGTTACTTCCAAACGTTTCTCCAAACAGTTAGAAGCAAATTGTATAAAACATAATTTAAACTATATACGTACGTAGTAGGGGAATTTTATATTGTAAAATACAGAAGAAGGTCGATCTTGTTCACTTTATCTGTATCTAATTACAGAAATCGAACATTTTAAGAGATCGTAGTTAACGATATTGAATATCGGTCAGACCAAAGCATCTCAAGACATGAAATGTCATGTAAGTGCAGATAAAATAAACATGATTAGCTTATCGTATTTTGTAATACGAATTCATATTGAGTCTTGTATTTGCTTATAACGCTGTAAAAGAGCGTTTCACTCAAACTTCATACTACATTTTCTTCATCTACGAATTATTCGCCCATTGATTTTTGGTAAATGTAATAAAAGATGTATACGATAAAATAAATACAGATTACTTATTGTAAAGTGAAACTCATTACTTTTTATGTACGACAGAATGTAGTGTTTCACAATACTGATATACAGAATACACTGTGTTATAAACAAATAAATTGTGTATGCGCGTGTGGTGTGTGTGTGTGGGTGTGTGAAATATACGTGCGAATATATTGTATAATATTTAAAATGTCAGAATATTTTATACTATTATTATAATATATAATATACATTAAATATCTCCATGTCGAAGAATAATAAAAAAATATGGATATAATGATTCAATGATAAAATATATGAAAGCAGTGAATATAGAAATTAATATTCTCCTAATATATCAGTTATTTTTTAAAGATAGAAGGTCGGAAAAGTATAAAGCTCTAATTTAAAACATTCAGTTTATGAAAATGTAATGAATTTGCTTAATACTTCACTCAATGTTTCAATGCATGCTAACTATACGTCCTTTATCACGCAACAGACCGAAATAACGAAGAATGAAAAGGACGAACAAGCAACAGCGAGAACGGAAGGAAGGAAGCACGGCTCAACTCTATCGTTCCGCAACTGTCAGATGAGTCGGCCAATTCACGAAAAACTTGGTTATAGAATATCAGAAATGTTCGCGACACTGTTATCTGGCGCGCTGACAGCATACATACTGTATGATATACAATTACTACAAAGGAAGGAGCCATTTATAATTCTTGTTGATTTTTATAATAATTTAAAGAAGAATTGTATATACAGTAAGCAAAGTAAACCGTTACAATGAAGCCTGATAAGGTGCTCGATCCACATAAAACACTTGGTAAAATTTGATTTACTGAAATTCCAATAGAGAAACCATTTAATACAGTTCAGCGTTCATCGATGTGACAATTTTGATAGGCAGGAGTGTATAATTTCACAAAAATATATTAGTTTTCTTATATTAACATAAAGTTGTAATGAAATGTAAATCAATTTAAAAAGATATAAATATAACGTATAAAACCAAAATAAAAGTAAATACCCCAGAAAATACTTAATCATATTGTTATTGCAACTAAAACTTGATGTAGTACAAATAATTCATAATAATTTGTCAACATATATAACTTTCCATTTATTAAAGTTCACTTTCAGAATTTAATAATTTTAGGGCTGCATTTAACAAACATTAATAAAAAATTCAATATCTCAGAAACCATCTATTTCAACGGATATATTTACATGCAGCCTCATACCTCTTTCTTTTGGCATTTACTATTCATTATTTATTTGGCATTTCTTTATTACTTATTTACTACTTATCCACTTGCTTCCAATTAGTGTGTCACCATATTTACGGCATTAATAGCTGCAAATCTAATACGGATCTAATACAGATCTAATATCTAAGGCGACGAAGCGGTTGCATGGTTTGCATTCTATTCTAGATATGTACCCTACCTATGTGCACCTCTCACTGTTGAACGCATGTGTTCACTGACCAGATAATTAGTCGATTAAATAACTTGAAGGATAGCAGTTATTATCTGACGGAAATTCACGTTCTTCGCAAGAATGACTGTTACGGGCGCTTCATTCGATTACGTACAATCTGCCGTAAACATTTTTAATTCAATTCTTAACTTGAATCAAATGAAACTCATACTTCCGTTATATTATCATACAAGTTTTTCTAATCGGTTGTTGGCCTCTCCTGATAAAAGTAAATCCGAGCACACCAGCATTCGGGTCACTTTTAATTAAACGTAATTCTAATTAACGTAACAAAATTCATCAGATAAATCGCAGGAATTTATTTTTAAAACTTTTATGACCTATCACGATATAAATAAAAAACAATAATATAAGTATGACACGTATAATTTGCAACATTTCAATGAATAAATGATTAATTGAGGTTAATAAAACAATATATATATATTTATAAACATTTGCGATTATACAAACAAAGTGGTTAAGGAAGATTATAATAACATTTAGTTTCGATAATCTGTTGCTTTTCTGACACGCTAAGTCAATTCAAAAACTTTATTTTCAAGCTTATAACAAATACATTTTCTTCTTCTTTAAATATGGATTTAGAAGAACATTAATCCTAAATTTCATAAGTTGTCGATATTGGCATAGAATTCTATGGAAACAATATTGTACCTTGAGATATTAAGAATTTGGATTAAACAAATTTTACCGTATTTGGTTGTCCTATTTTCCTTGACACTGTTTCCAAATGTATAAAAAAATAGTATCCATTAAAAGTCTAAAGATCATATAATGTTGTTCAAAAATCGACGACTATATGTAGTTGCGTGTACAAAAATAATATCCATGATACAGAAAGAAATGTTATTAGGCTTAATTTGCAATCTTTTCAGTAATTTTTACAAATTCCAGGACGTTCAAGGGCATATTTATATTAATCATTAAGACACAAACTGTAAAATGACGATATAATATTACTGAAAAAGGTACATATTTGATCTTCAACATTTTGAAAATAAATAGTAATAGTATCAAAGTGTACCTAAGCCTTCATATTTTATACGAATATCAAATAGAGAAATCAATCTTATAAATATTCAATTTATAAGTACAGTATCAAAGAACAAATAATTTTGATCAACGAAGTTCAACCTTGATGATTAAACACGTTGCAGTAGATAAACACATTCTACCTCAAAATTCTAATTATATTAATAATTTTACGTGGAGGTAATGCGTAACGCAATATACATAAATAAATTACTTTTCAGTGGTAATTAAATTTTAGAAAGTTCAATTAAGTATAGATAATTAATATTCCTGTTTCTTTGTTTCTAAATATTAATTTGTGAGGGTACGAAATAGAATCAACTTTTAATTATGAATAGAATAATAAATTGAATAAGTAAACACATTTTTTAAATGTTTCAATTAAATATACATAATAATTGTTGAATATTGCGTCTTCCTATTTTAAATGTCACCACGTGGATACATAATTAAGCAACACAGTGTGTGTTGTCTCTCGTATCCGCTGGTTGTGAGAGATAAAAGGCGTTGCACCGTACGAACAATATTTTATAATAAAATTCATGTATTAATTTAATTTCCTGTATATTCTGTGTTGCTTTCATTTCTGTCCATTAAAGTTTAATATTTGGAAAGTCACGTTGACGTTAAACTGAATAAAATTGTCTTCGTTGAAGCGACTGTAACGTCTAACATCAATACACTTTCATGCATAGCATTTATTTCTATTTCCTTGGTATTAATATGCAAAGTGAAAAGTTTTAGGTATTCTGCGTTAGGTACTCTGCCTGTAGTAAGTAGCAATACATTATACAAAAATGAAACAATATTGAATACTTTTCTAATTACATTTTTACTTTCACATGACAGTTTTGTCTAAACATGGTTGCAACTGTTGTATACTTTATTTTACTAGTTCTACTTATTTACGGAAGTAGTCTGTAAAGTATACATGTACAAAAAAAAGAATTCAAAAATATATAGGTAAGAGTAGGTGTCCGGAAAAATATTCAGGAAGAAGATACATAAAGTTATCTGTATCTATTTAACGTCGCATTGAGTTGTTAGCTACTTATGAAAGAGGTGTGCGAGAAAAATATTGAGCCGAGATGAGACGACGATAATTTTCTTCAACATCGCGATCGGTTCTCGAAAATGTTTGATTTCCGAGACTCACGCGAAGCCGATTGTTATTTTGAGACATGTTTTAGTAAGTATAGCCGCGGTTTTAAATTTCCCGTCCCTTAGATACTTCCGGAAACTATATTATGAGCATTCTCGGGAATCCCGAACATTTCCAGAAGTCCGAAATTTTTAGGAACTCGTTCTTTCCAGATCGTCAGGGTCCTGAGAATTTTGGAGTCTTTTATATTTCTAGTTACTAGCGATCAACTTCAGGTTAAAATGATCTACAGTTATAATTAAAGTTAATATACAATAAACAACTTATCTTATATTTTGCTCAGTAAGTTTATCTTCTTCAGTACACTGCATAATTAATTTGTAAACATTCATTTTCATTGAAACTTTTTTCTACATTATTTAGTGATGATGGTCCTTCTTTTTCAGCATCTTCAGAAAGAAAACGCTTCCCTATTTACCTAAGTAAGGTAAATTCAAGGTTTTTTAGGAAAATGATATTCATATCCTACACCATAGAATGTCGTCCGTTTCACTTCCACTTATTGATTCCATTTTTCTTATTAAGTTAGTTCTAATGGTTGTTAACTTTCCCGATTCTACCATTACGCACTTTCCTGTTATTTTTCTACGTACTATTGTATTTGTACTTCTGAGTTTATGTAATTTGTCTTGGATATTGTATATTAACCCCTTGCCATAATAACGACGGGTTGCCATAATAACGAGACTTCGTGATAAGGACTTTTGCTCGATTTAACAACAATCCATGGGGTTTGTTGTATACTGTTTGAAATAAAAGATTGTTTCTCCATTATCAATATTTTAGTAAGGTAAATGTATATACACTTGTAATAAACAGGTAATTTCTTTGTATTCTTGCGAGTTATTGACAGAAAAATAAATCTAATGAACACAATTCTAAAGAAAACCGAACGGCGAGAAGTTAATGAATGAGTACTATGCAAATTGTAATTGTTTTGGGAGTAAATTAGGGTTATCTATAGTGTTCTTACAAACCTTCATTGTCTTTAATTTCAGTTAAAAGTTTAAAATAAAAGAAATATAGCCTTTACATTTACAAGAAGAGCAAGAAAATTGATAAATCTTTTATTTTATTATCATCTTATCGTTCTATAGAACGCCAAGTCTTCTTTTCCGATTAAAGTGTGAAAATAGAAGATAGATGAAGATATGATAGGAAGATAAAACTTTATCTACTTTATTTCATTTGGATTTTTAAGAAGAACTATCGATTTACTGCTAGGAAGTATGAAGTCCAATTTATTTGATCGCGTTTATAATTCTCACTACAAACAGAAATAAAATTGTCGTTAAGCATGTCATATTTTATTACTTTTCGTGCATATTTCAGTATATAAATTATGACTGTCAGAAGTAAAGCGACACTTTATACAAGTCAGTTATAAATTCTGTTTCCAATTTTTTGTGTGACACTGCCTTGTCAAACGTCTAAAGTTTTTTTCTGTTTCTAAATAGCCCTTTTCATAGCCTAATTTTCAGATTTGGGATTAAATATAGTTTATATTTATATGTAGCCTTATGACAACTCACTCAAATCATATTAATTTTTTTTTCAAATAAATCTTACATATTTAAAAGGCCACTGTTTTGTGAGTTCGTTGAAAATTTCTTTGTACCGGGAATTGAACTTTTACACTGTCTTCGTGTTGTTTTAATTTTATCATTTTGTATCTTTTATTACAAATATCGTTGCAAATTTCCTCAACTTTCTTTGACAAGATCTACTGAACATTTCACAATGTTTCGCTAAAACGTATGCAATTATAATTCACTTGAAATACTTTAGATAGGATTATGATAATTTATTTTGGAAATACTAAATGATTTCTCCCTTTTCATTTGACAAGTTTGTTATCTCTGTTTTCCTTTTCTCATGTATTTTCGGAATTATTATGTGACTTATTTTCACATATCGTTTTACAAAAGGACGTACAGCTTGAACAACGAAGCGAATTTTATTCATAATCCTTTTTATGTTTCAACGATTTTTCTACAAAAACATTTAGTATTGTTATATTCCATTTTGTTTTCCATTGTCTCGTGACTTTGATATAAATATAAAAAGTTTGTTTACTGTTGTTTCATGCATTTCCTCTTTCCACATTCTACCACGGCATTTCTTTTTAGCCTTTTCTATATAAAAGAATGCACACATACACACACACAGACACCTATTGATCACGTTAGAAAATTTTATAAAAATTAAGAAGAAACGTATTTTTAATATTTGATGTTTTAATGTTTCCATCGTTTTCGAATATTTCTCTTTAATACTGTTTCTTCTTTATATTAATTCTTTCAATTCACCTTTTCTTGAAATTCAATAAGGATTGATATACATATGTAAACACAAGCTCCTCATTTAAAAGTGAAATACTTACCAGGTAACGTTTTCCGTCGTAATGCTTGTCTCCAACTATCCATTCGAGGGCATCAGTTGTTGAGGTTGAATTGATTACAAAATCAATTTCTTTTGCAGTAAAAATTACAATTTCTACTAACTGAGTCCAAGAAATTAGCATCCATGTGAATATTATTACCATTACAATTCGTTAATATTATGCCGTGTTTAGTGTTTAGTCAATACTCGTAGCGTTATTTTATCTTGTTTCTCATAATAGAATGCAATAACTAATGATATTCAACTTTAATTTATAACGTTTCTTTGAGAACAGCGTACTACAGTTATTACAATTTATTCTATTCTATTCTATTCTATAATAAATACAGATTGCACCTGTTTATACTTCTACACATGCCATACGTTATTGTAACAGATTTCATGTGTGTTTCACCGTGTTATAATTTCATAGTGTTTATGTAAATGTTTACAACACCCTTCTATCATTCGCAGCTTTTCTATTCTTTTTCTTTTTTAGAAATCTGTTTTAGAACGTGTTTCTCACTTGTGATGCAGAGGACTTTTTCTTTCACGATTCTTTTTACATTTTCATATGTAGAATAGTTTCTGATATACGTTTTTTTTCCTCCGATTTTTCAACGATTCTGAGAAATGGAAACAGATTCTATTATTTAATATTTTTTTGACAAATTGGACGTGAACTTGGTTATTCAACTTATAAATTTCTTTTTACGTATTCCTCAATTTCAGATTGCATTCGTTTGGTATCAGATTCTATTAGTTCATTTATTTAATTCAACTTTATTTACGATTATTGTTGAATGTGATAATTGATTTTCCTACATCGAGTAATTAAGAATTCACTTTGCTGTAGTTATTTGACTGTTTGAAAATAGTGATAGCTTGCACACTCAACTAACAGGTAATCTTGTAATCTCTTTACTGATGTAAATACTCCAGTCACAAGAATACGGACACTCGTTTACACAGAACTCGCTTTAGTCTGTCTACTAGTACATAGATCTGTATGCTAGAATATACAACAGCTCGAAGAAAACGCCCCAAAGACGTTCTAATATGTATTATATACAGAAACTTTCGAAACATACTTCGAAAGGTTTCGAATGAATCCGCACACTACAATGAGTAAGAGTTACACATCTTAGCTTCCCAATAAATAATTAAAGAATGTCTTCGAAGTGTCATAATACACGTTACTGTATATGTCAGTATGTCTTAACTACAGATCATGGCGTTGAAAGTGTATTAAAATGTTACATGTATATACACGCGTTCATGAGAAAATAGTTATCATCTAAAGAAGTCTATCGTTACCAGAAAAAGTAAATGAACTAGATCTGTTTTCTTAAAGCAGAGAACTCATTTAATAAATTTTATCAATGAAAATTATATTTTAATGTATTTTTACCAACAATCTCGAAGCTCATGATTTAAAAATTAACATCAATGTCATAAAAATTACACGAATTTAAGTAATTTATATTATTATATTTATATATTTTCGCATCTCTAATTTCCTAGATCTAAACAAATGAATATCAATTGTTCTAGGAACAATAGAATGAATTGTACAATAAATGTTAATTAGTAATGTAAACCTAGTGTTAGATATGAGAACGTGCGTGTATTATTTCATATATATATATATATCTTATTAAATCTCTAATTTTCTGGATTAGTGTAATTTCGTGTAACCGTTTACCAAATAATGTTCATAAAATTCAATGTGCGTGAAATTGTTGCGTTCCGTGAACCTACGCAGTGTTAAATACACGTGAAGTACGGAACCATTATTGACTTCATCTAATGCTTATAAACAATATACATAGATGTGAATTAGACAAAATTCATGGTAGTCGGTATTTCATTCTGGAGAGTTCAGTGTTCTAAAATCGGCGAAACGGTTATGTACACTTCTGCGTGTCGGTTATTTCAGCATGCGCGTATGTACATAACCACTTTGCCGATTTTACAACAGAGATGACCTTGCAAGAATGAGACACTAACCACTCGAAATGATTGTTTCGTATACACTGATATATATCGCTTGTAAACATTGGGTAAAATCAAGATTTATGAACCCGTGCAATATCGTGTGCTGAGGCACGAAGCGAACAGTTGAAACATATTCTTTCGCACGTTCAGCGTTGAATCAATTCTAAGCGAACTGTCCTAAAACGCTGTGCGTATCAGAAGTGGTGGAAGATAAATAGTTTAATTAATATATAAAAAGTTACATATTTACGAGCTTTCAGAGACAAAAAACGCTATATATTAGTACAATGAATGTTGAGATTAGAAAATGCAATGCAGAAACGCAACGAACACCGTTTCTTTTGCATGCAATAATGACACCAACAATTGCTGTAATATATTTGTCAATAACTAATTGACACTTGGCGTGAAAGCAGTTCTCACTATGTACCTTCGGTAGACGCGTTACTGATTGTATTCATTCATAATTTGAAAAATAATATCTAATGATATAATACTTCGTGCGACGATCTTCACCAATTTGAATATGTGGATTCACCCTTGAAGTATGTATTTACATGTATTCATTAATCATTCTATATTTCACAGTTAAGGCATAATCGGTCATTTTTCACCAGAGTTTCAACCAATTGAATCATCACATATTACTGCGATAAATATTAATATTACAAAGATTCGCTGTTTTCATTTTCACTCGATAATAACACTCACGATATAGCGTTGCCCTCTCCTTCATCGAGCCTTATTTAAAGCCGCATGAGCCGTGCTCTGGCCGATCGTCTCGTTAGGACCGGGAGATTTCGTCGATCATGATAAACGTTGAACGATCGCATACACCATATTCCACGTTGATTATTCGCGTTCGGAAAAGCAGGGTATGGGTGTGCGGTAACGCGGCGCGCAGGAGCAACGGAACGTCAGAATTCACTCTCGTTATCGAAGTTTCGACCTTTTCCAACGGCACTGAACACTATTCCCATAAGCCGTAAGATAGCCTCCCTGTTTTAGCGGCAATCCAATTTGCCCGCGATCGATGGCGACGACAGTCAGCCACACGTTTATGCTGGGCTGAGCATCACCGCCCATAACCCTATCCCGTTCCGCTCAAAATCTTTTTAGGGAGACCGTGAGGGACACTCGCATACCATTACCCCTAGTGGAAAATCTTTAATCAAAGAGCCTGTGTATCATCTGGCCAGCAAAGTTTTTTATTCAGATTCGTTGTTTTCAAGGTACTTTGTGTCGCTTAATCCGAAAATGATCGTTGATTTTTATGCAAATGAGCATTTTTCAAAATAAAATACAAAAATTAAGTTAGAAACTTTTCATTGGGGCACATATTATTAACGCAAATTGTGATGCCACGTTGTTATAGGTATAAATCATCGACTCTTGGGAGCTGTGGTTAGAATAAATTAATCTGTGAAAATTGATTTATTATTAATGTTATCACCTTGTAATCTACTCTCCATGACGCAACCAAAAAATGTTAATATAATCACAGAAAGGAAATAATATTTCATTTGTAGAAAGAATCAGAGTGGAAGATTTGACAATTTTATATTGTGTTGACGAAATGATCTCTCGTATTAGCGAGGCATTGAATACTCCAAGTTTCATTATGATTTTCATTTAAAATGCCAGGAATAAATAAGACTGATAAAAAATTTCCTAAATGAAAGTAGATAAATATAATAAAAATATGTCTAAGTACCAATCAAAATTTAGTTTCAACGTATTTCTTTAGAAATATAAATTTCAAATGATTCCTTTGCTAAGGATTTTCATTTCTCAAATAGTATCATGAAACAACAAATTATAATTATATCATTAAATATTTTCAACAACTGACAAATAAGAAGGAAAAGAGTCTCGGGAATTATAATGTAAACTGTATGTTAATATTAAATTTAACGAATAATAAACACTTTCAGAAATTTGCAAGTTTAAAATTAAGTTTTTCCTGTACCTATATGGAAATCGTATTGATCTCCATAACATGTCATGTATATGTATTTTTTACGCCTCTCCTACTTCGTATATGTTCCTCCCTTTATTTCACAGTTAGTTCGCCAATTATTCAAACAAAATCCAGTGAAATACGTGACAAAATCTTTTTGCAAAATCTCATGTTCAAATCATCATTCTGCAGTACACAGTATTTAAGAACATGACTCTTGAATTGACCATGCCTCAATTACTTCGGCATTTAAATGCCTGGAATATTTTAACGGAAAGTTGAAAACACTTTAATAATTAAAATACATACGTGAACTGTTAAAATGGTACTAGCAGTTACAATTTTACCGCGATTATTACGCGTTACGACTCGTTTAAACAGAATATAGATTTTTCAAGAAGCTTTTATCTGACAGAATTGGTACTTTTACGTGTACCTTTGTCACCGGAGGGAAGGAAATCGTTCAGAAACGACGGATGAAGTAGACAGCAGGTAGTAATGCAACTTCACATTTTTTATACACGAAAGAGGTGCTCGAACAGTCACTCACCTGTCAATCGATAGCATCTGCGAAATATTCACTCAACACACGGCTCCGCTTCCCCAGAGTCCTTTATTTTTATAAAATGCCGTTCCGCTTTCAGTGTAACCAGAAACCTCTCTCCTGGAGGAGGAAACTAATAATTATAGTACGATTGTTTCCGCGTGTGGGTCATACTTGACTATTCAAATCAATAAAAGAAACTACAATTAAAAATCTAATAATATATACGAAAAGAAAACGAAATTTCTATTTGATATCATTGGCCGAATTTCTGTGTTTAACGCTAGAACTACCAGACAAGTTAAAATGACCCATTCCAGATTCCTTCTTTTTGCAACTATTGAAACGATAACATGATTCTCTGAGAAATTACTAAAGAAATTGATTCCGCGATACGCAAACACGATTGAAAATTAATAGAAATCTCAATAGATTCACTATCAGAGTTTCTGTAGAAAATTGTCGAAAAGTTAATTCGGCTGCTCGGTAGTTTTAGTGTTGAAACCTGGAAATTGCATAAGCATTACGCACACACGTCGTTAATTAATCTCTGCCAGATTCCACGAGGCGAGAACACGAGGATCGCGCGGTCTTCTTACGATCGAATTCGCGTCGACACAATCACTGTTAGATCCGATCGCGGTCGACGCATCACTGGTCCGACTAACATCCTCGCGATTTATAAAGCCTCGTGTCCGCTCTCTGACTTTGCCGCGTGTCGTCCGGTTCGTTATTATTCCCCTGCCAGCCGGTTGATTCCCCTACCAGGTCTGGGACACGCTCCCAACGGTAGCGTAAAATCTTATGTATATTTGGTTCGCCGGTTCCTCTTTGATCCTGTGGCGATCAAATCCCACGAAATCGGAGCGATGAAGATTTAAGAACGTATTGTTAGACGATACACAACGAAGATAAACGAAACGGTGGCGAAAACTGAACACAAAAGAAGTTGTGCATCCGAAAATATATATTTCGCGGCAACAGTCTTTCAGTTGCTAAAATGTTTCTCATCCGCAAAGAAAATAACAAATTTTGTTTGTATCCCAGACTGATGTATTTAATCTTGCGATATCTTTATCTTAATACTTTAAAGTCTTATTGCTTAGAAAAATATGATAAGTGAAGGTTACATCAGATAATAAATTTCTAACTATCTGAGAATCATTAGCAACCATACTGGTCTCCAGAACTTCGAATTTATTCGTTTCATGAAGTGGAATTAATTGATGCGTCAAGTCAATAGTGGCTGGAGCGTTTTAGTCATTTCTTTGGAACTTTCATTGATAAGATGATGGATCATTTGTGCTGGATTTCCCATTTCTAGAAGATATCAATGCATGTAGCTGTGTGGCGTATAGAGATGAGAATTATAGATTAATGTCAGGGAAACCCAGAAAGAATTATTTCTGGGAGAAGACCAAATGATACACGTAAAATTAATTGCTTTTAATTGCATCATAAAATTCATAAGAATGATTGTTTCAGTTCAAAGGTTAATGTCATAATACAAATTTTTTCACATATGCGTATATCTATGTATCAGTATATGTAATATAAACATATAGTAGTAATAATGGGAATAATAAAATAATATTAATTATAATAATAATAGTGGTTTTTTCTTTTAACTCTGAGTTAATTTACAATTTGTTTTGTTCACAGAACATTCGGTAAATTGTTTTAGAACTTTGTCAATATTAATATGAAGATACTTTCCCTTTGGGTTGTACCTGAAATTATTTATTTCTTTATTGGAATGTATTTTGCTCATGTCTTCTTGCGATAATAATAAACAATTTATTGGCTAGGCTATTCGGATGCATGTCTAGCCTAACTTTCTATTTGTTCGAGTAATATTCTTTTTCTTTTGTGACAGGCTTGATTTCTAGGTATTTCTATAATTTCTTGTTGTGGATGTACCAAGTTGCACTAACAGTTGCGCGGAGTATTTTTTATTGTACTGATTTAATAATAGTAGTAGACAATACTTTTCCATGGTATCGAAGTCATACTCAGTACCTGAAAGAAAATAATGTTTTCATTATAACTGTAGTAATTGACGAAAAGAAATTTTTTTATGTTAACGTACAAATGACCTCTGAGCATTAATTTTTCTAAAATAGTAACGTAACACAAAAGGCTACTATACCAGCTCATAAGCAATTCAGTTGAAACAATGAAACATTGTTGATCGTACAAGTTATCTGAAGGTTACCTGAAAATCAACGTATAACTAATCAGCGAATTTGTCCTTTTATCAACATAACATTATAGTACTGAAAATCTGATGCTGACAATATTAGAATGTTTGTTTATAAAAATATATAATCTCAGTGTAAAAAATGTTGATTACCATAAAGTCACCTCAGAAAAAATTGAAAATCAAGTTTCATAGTAATATTTGCCCATTTGTAAATATATATTTTTGGGACAGTAAAAGTAATATTTAAGGATCATAAGTCAATCACGCTGAATGTTTATTGTAGGTGAATTCACAGTAACATTTTTCTTAATTATAAATATACCAGAAAATGGTATTTGGATTTCTTTGGAATTGCTATCTGCAAAGGTATTCATTTTAAGAGAAATTCAAGACAATTAAAGAAATTCAAAAGACTGACACAAAAATGTTTGTAAAAATTAGAATATTTCAAAGGAATTTTAGAGAGAATTTAGACAAAATGAAGAATTTCACATACATTTCAAGAAAATTTTAAAGGAAGCAGAAAAATTCATCGTCTTCCCAACATAATTAGAGAATCTAATTATAAATCTCCTAACAATTTAGAAAATATTAGAGACGAAATTCTACACAATGTAAAAGGCGAAATAGTACAAGATGTTATTACACTTCCGAGATTCGAAGAAGTGCTCCAGTTTCATAACTTTTTCCTTGAGAAAGTTACACTTTGAATGAAACTTTAAAATATGGTTGCCGACTGTACCCCAGATTGAAAATACACGTTGCTACTGATAAGCCTACCGATAATACAAGACTTTTATTATACAAAATATTTTCATCATTCATGCTCTATCTAAAATGAAAGAATTAAATAAGTCATTTAACTGAAGACTTTACCTAACAATAAATTTTAAAGATTATGTTTCCTTTATTTAGGGGAAAATGGAAGATAAGATTCAGTTTATTTATATCGCAGTTTATTTCTCTGTAACTTTTTCGTTTCAGAGATTCGAGACGTCCTTTTATGAATGGCGGCATGACTGCCGGTATATAGATCGTTACGGAGTAGCGCAGACATTTGCACTTGTACGCCCAGTTATCTGTTTTCCGACAGAAAAGGGTTCGTTGCTGCTCGTCTGTTTCCTCCCATGCGTCATCTTGCGTGGGAAAGTTTGTTCAACAAATCTCGCCGGTGGTTATCTCAATGCCGTCTGACTACAGTGCGCCTGTCGCCGCGAAACTTGCTGATACATGCAAATATTGACTGTCTGTTAAACATTATTATTATTATCCTAAGGATGAAAATAAACTCGGGCGAATAAAAAATGTCAAGTTCATTATTAGATTGCTTTTCTAGATACGATAAGCTAACTTTCGTGACTGTTCCTTAATTATTTCTCAACATAACATTCCTTGTTATGATACATGTGCCGTTAAATATGGACCAGCTTCCAATTTGCTTGGAATAACATCGCCGCCTGCGGTGTTAGTCCTATGTTACGTTGTTCAACGTGAAAATTAAGTTTCTTTGAGACAAGTTTTTCGATATGCACTTGCCCTCTATGCGTGGATACAATATTTAAATGCAAATTCGTTATAAATTTTCAATTACGTGTCTAAGATTTATAAAAACTCTTAAACAAAGGTAACGGCGAAATGCTTTCAATAGAAATGTAAAGAGCTTAGTGAAAATTTCAGAATATTGGTATACCATTGAATGTGATTTTGAGGAAGGTGTGTAACGTAAAATTACTTTGTAGTAGCAGAATAAGAATAATAATTATTTATTTAAGAATAATAACAATCTTAATAGACAGAATATGCATAATAATGATAATAATATCAATTATGTATATAATAATTTTACGATGATAAGATTTGAAATAAAAGAACAGAAGTATGTCTTAACTAAAAATATGTATGTAGTCCTGGTTTCTACCCAATAATGTGTTACGTTAATATTCTTACTTTAGTTAATATTAACCTTAAAATAAATATAATGTGGAAGTTGTAAAACTATATACCATGAATAACCAAACGTTAGTAGGTAAGATTTTCAAAATGCAATACTCCTAGTGTATTCTCTCTACACTGAAGTCTATCGTTCAAAGTTACCAAATCCTTTACATAATTTTCTCATTCTTTTCTTTCCTGCGAAATACTTTTTTATGAATAAAATTATTAAAATAACAATAAACAATTCATGATATTTGCATGAATGTGCGTACAAATGAAAATACGAAGTACTTCAAATCGTTTTGCACAATGTGCTGTAATTTATTTATCTACCTAATAAATAATTAAATGAATAACTAAAACAGTGATTGCCAAAGAAACCATTTCGAAATAATCATTTCAAACATATTAAATATCGATTATGTTGGTATAACAGTTTCGAAATACGTAATACTAGGAACACGTATAATAGGAATCCTCATACCTTTACAAGGAACAAGTTTCCTAGATCCGAATAAAGAAATAACTGCTAACCATTAACACCACAACTACCATACTAGTAAGAATCACTGGTTTCGATTACCTTGTTTTGTAATCAGTGATGCCACAAAACTATTGAATATACGAAAAAACTTTAAAAACAAATCAATCCACTTGAATTCTATAACGAATGTCTGAAGAAACTGAAAATAATATATTATAAAAATGTTCATACAGTTTACATATCAATCATATTAAATGGTTGCTAGTTGTAGTGTTAAGTACTATCCAAATCCAAAACATTGATAGCTACAGCGATCATTCCACGTCGTAATTTTGAAGAATCTGTAATTCTGTTTTACTTCCTACGGCACTTTCAAACTTTCCACTTCCCGTTATAACTTTTCTACCGCTAATACCAATCAACCATAACTTCTTACCGTCAAGCTGGTAATTCACTAAGCATTTTTAAGTCTCCGTATAGATGTTCACACACATTTTATTATAGTATATTACAAACGACACCTACTAATCGACAACCAAAGATGTCAAATGGTATATAATTACATTTCTATAATGGATATTAAACATTCGTTATCGGATAAGTAAGTTAAAATTTTCACGGAGGTCTATTATATTAAATTATAATAGTTATTCAGACAGCACAGTACAGAATAGGAGGTACTTTTTATAATTGCTGTTATTATTTAATCACTTTTTAGTATTATAATGCTCAGCACTTTGTTAATTAAACGTGCTCACGAATATTCATTTTAATTCATCAAATTGTAGTAATTGTATTAATTTTATTACTTGAGAGGACATTAAATGAGAAAGCTTGAATGAAGTAATTTTAATTTAATATTAGGAAAAAGCTACAGAAAATCAATGAACAATCCTCAATTTCCAATCGTCAGTGCATACCTGCAATATATCAGACTTAGGAAATTTAAAACAATTTATTTCAAACATTTATTTTGAGTATTATTATTTGAAAATACAGATACTACGCACTGATTCTTTTGAAATAATAACAATTTCAAATATCGAATTATTTCGTTATTTTTTATATTTCAAAGATGACGAAAAATAATTTTCAAAATAACATTTAACGAAAACACCAGGTTAAATAATATTTACAAAACCAATTTTATGTCAAGAAATTTGTATAAGAATTTGATTCAGGCAAAATTCTCTTTTCAAATAGCTCATCCGTGAAAGATTTTTGTCTGGATCCATCTAATACTGCTGCAAAAGAGAACAATCATTCCACTTCGTTCGAAAGATGAAAGAGAAGTGTTGCGCTTCAGAAAAATTAGAATCCTAAGTAACCATTTAGCAAGGTTACAATTTGATCAATCAATTCATTATAAAATAAAATAATATTATTTGAAATATATAATGTTTTAATTAATATCATTTTAGATGATCTGTAGTATATTTTTATATTACATTTTTGTAATTCCATACGATCTAATTGTATTATCAATTTTCATCTTAATTGTACACAAAGGATTACGTCCATTTAATAATATCAGGATTATTAATGTATATTACATATACGACACTGGTTTCACAGCAATTAAGCAAGAATTTTATAAATCCGATTTTATTAATGCTCATTACATGCATATGAAACAACGGAAACACAGCGCACAATCGATTCGTTTCAGCGATTCTCAGCATCACTGTTCATTCTCGTTTTTATAGAACTACACTGAAGAGCAGTTACAGGAGGCCATTATCGCGTTTCATGCCTAAAAAACCGTATATATCGTACTTGTACTGTTTATTGCATCGCACAAAGTAGAAAATGTCAAACGAATTTCAAGGGAATTGAAGTACTTCACGAGAACTAAAATAATTCATAAAAATTTTAAAAGAATTAAAATCCTTCAAAAATATTTTCGGGCAATCGAGGAAATTTTGTGAGAATTCCAAGAAGATTAAACGATGAAACTATAGAAGAATTTCAATTGAGTTTCAAAACAATTGAAGTTTCAAAGGAGTCACGTAAAATCTAATAACATAAAATTAATAGCCTCAGGACAATTGAAGGATTTAAAAGGAATCCCGAAATAATTATTTTTAAAATACTCACAAGAAAATTAACGGATTTTAACGAGATTAGATAGGTGCCAATAAAATTTCTCAATAATTTTCCAGTACTGATTTATTTTCATTGAATTAAAGTCTAGAACAAGTCAATTTACGCGAGAAAAAATTCATTGACCCATAATTAAAAGTAATCACGAATAAAACTTCGATTACATAAGAGCTGATCGATCGAGCGCGAATTATCGAATGAATGGTGATAGGAATGCGCGCGGGAAGGAGACAGAAACAAACAGGAAATGAGAGAGAAAATGAAACAGTTATTTTTTCAACGGATAATATGATGTGTTAATGATAGTTGAGTGTAAGACATTTATAATGATGGTTTCTTTTACTTCCGCCGTCTAATAACAAGGACGTGGCAAAACTCAGCCGCCATAACTACAGGGCCAAGCGCCGGGAGTGAATGTCTCTCCTTGCCCTTGTGCACTTTTAACCTTTTACACCATTATAGTATTCTCGCGACTAGTACCCGAAAATCGGGACTGTAACCAGGCACTAATCGTGCAGTGGTATTGATTCAAAGTCGAGATAAGATCCGAGCCAATCTCATCTATTTGTCCTCTGTAAAGAAGGGCAGAAGGAATAAAAGAGCGAGATGCCCGACCTTCAAAATAATCAAAAGAAACAGATGGATGAGGGAATATTAATGCAATGCTGAATTTTTTTATTTTCCACGTTTACTAATTAAAACTTCCGCCAATTGAATTGTAACGTATTTCCTTGTTTAATAAGTTGTTATCTTCTGGTAAATTGTGTCTTAAAGTATGTCATGTCTGGTCTTGTTTTAATTAGAAGAATCTGACAAATACATTTGTAAAAGTTTCATTAGCAATAATACCCTTATAAAAGAGTTTTATAATTGCGTCAGTATTGTTTCACCGATATCTGCCGCCATTGAACAGTGTATCATATTACAACTGTTCGACTGTTGAACTTCCTGACTTGCCGAGAAGACTCGCCCCTCAGTGGTGGAGATCACTACCGGGCACTAATCCTGCAGAACGAAACGAGTACTAATATTTTCTCTGGCATCGATATCTGTGTACGTTGTAGTCTAATCTAACGTAATTGCACAGTGGAAAATTCTATCAGTCTCAATATCCAATGCTACATTTATAATATGCAGATCGCGTCAAACCTTGCCGTACAGAGGTATAGCTTCGCAACTAGTAGCTAAAAGGTTAAGCCTAAGGCCATAGAACTAACGTGACAGGCGAATAGTACATACTCACATACAAAGTAGTACACAAATAGTCACCTTTGCCTGCAATGGCATCATGGGCTGCCCCAGATTTTCGGGTTAAATACCCCACTGTGCGTTGTTGACAATTTTTAAACAAAAACATATCGACATGCATGGCACTTCATTTCAGCACGAGAGGTTAAGAAAAGATCCGACTATCATTCAAAAAATGAATATTAATAGTAATTAATTGCGATAAGAAATCTAGAGAAGGCATAGCATTAATATTTTACTTCTTAAAGGCATTTTAACTATATGATTTCATAGATGGTGGTCCACAAAATTTAACTCCTTGTTTGCCACGAAAGGTGTGATGGGTGACCTTAATAGTATTTCTTATATTGAATTCAAATGTGCAATCCGCTTTTCTCCGTCACCCATAGTTTTTGAGAAATCAGTTTTCAAGGAAACCTCCATTTTTCAACTTTGTATATTCGTTATGTCTTAATTATAAAAATTTGTTAAACTTTTTTGTGGATTGATAAATAGAAGTATATTTTTTCAAATCTAACGTACGAATTTTTCGAAATTTTAATCATTATAGAAATAGCAAGCATTTGATAGACGAAAACCTGTTTTTACCCCCCAAAATGAGCTTCATACGCTCATAAAAAATTAAATAGTTGAGATATCGAAAAAATTGTACGCTACATTTTAAATAATATATTTCTATTCGTAAATCCGCACAAATTTTTGTCTTCGGATATTTCAGTTGTTTACAATCGAGTCCGCCAACAATGGGTGTTTTACGGAAAGGAATTCCGAAGCTATCGAATAACTGCGCTATTTTGTAACATTTTGACTTAAAAGAAATATAAATATAAAGTAGATCACAGTTATACACCTCGAAAAAATCAGAAGTTTTCACTTAATAGTTCTTAGCAAAAAATTCCTAAAGTTTACTTATGTTTAACATTCATAGGTGGTATCCCTCTTTAAGGTGCAAGAATATATAATTCAAATGACATTCATGATGATCATGAACGACTACATTCTGAAACTATATAAAATACAAACTGCACCAATAACTGATCACTGATACTTAATTTCAGTTGTAGCGGTACGTGGCTCGCAGCGTTGGTAGGAAATAGCATTGACCGCTTACAGATATTTAGGTATAGGCAATTAAGCCTACCCTAATTTTACACTTTTTACACGTGCGTAGCTGAATAGGCTACCCTACCATAAACGCTGCCAGCCATGTCCCGTTAAGGCTTCTTCGGCCGCACGGTCAGCGCGGCTCGGAAAAAGATTCCTTATTAAAAATTCTCAATTTTTCTCCTGCCAAAAAAATCGAGGCGACGTTGGAGAAGGGAATTATTACCTCCACCCTCGAAGTTTCCAAGGGGTAACGCCTTTCCGAAGACGAAGATAAATAAAGCGGAAAGGCGCGAGGAAGCACATTACCGTTCTGCCTCCGAACACTCGCCTACGTAAATAAATAACTTGTAAACATATTTGTCGCGAGTATTTAATAACACATTACATCCCGACACAGTAATAGCGGAAATAATTTAAATGTCCTATATAAATAATGCACTCTACAAATATGTATATGTGATCGAAAAATTCCCCGGTTAATAGGTTAAACGATTAATTCTGCATTGCATTCTTCGGTTAGCGTGGATCGTAAATACCAAGTTACTTTTAATAGTTCATTCATAGCTGTAAATTAAAGTGTAGCCGAGTACCCATCCCTTGTGATTGGTTTAGTCTCTTGTCGTGTGTGGTAGGATCGCTTTAAATCAGTTCAAGGATGCACCATATAAATACACGACCAGGAAAAGAATAGAGAAAAAGGTGAACAATGCCGTGGTGACGCGATTGAATGAATAGTCGCATAGAGAAGGTTCCGTAGACGAGACTTTAAAGTGCAAGGTTAACCTAACCTCGTAATAGCAGTAGACACTATTGTCGCGTAATCTAGTCGAGATGCTCAGTGGACAGATTGACTAAGTGTATGATCAGAGGTTTGTTACATCATTCAATTGATATCGTAAAGTTTATAATAAACTAACGTAAACGCAATAATATAATTGTGATTTAATCACATTTCATGTTCCTTTTCATCCCAAGATGATACATCTACAAAATAATGATCTAAAAAGCCTACTACCATCATACGTACAGAAACCCTCAAATATTTTCTCATTTAAAATTTCGCATATAAAATTGTACAGTAATTGCTTTATAATAGTAAGTCCTGTTAACACTAAACGTACCATGCCCGGTCAAACGGCCGGTTATAAAATTTGATTAAAAATTCGGCATTTTCTATCGTTCATTTAACTTTGTATCAGTTCTCCTATTGCGCGATTAACCAGTTTTTCAATTTTTGTCGCTTCTTTGGTTTCCGTTCCGACGAAGAACAATTTATTATCCGACATATTTATCTTTGTTTTATAACCGGTTATTTGACCCATCATGGTCAATAAGAGTAACTGTATAAAGTAGCGGTACATTGTTTTAGTTTCAAATGCGAACGTGAATCACGATGTATGTGTGTAGCGTTGGGTATCCCAAAAATATGAGATCATCAGGAATACGCACAGCGCGGAAATTATGTGGGCTACTCGAAAAAACGAACCTCGAATTTTAATTCGTCATTAAATATTAGGTTTTTCCAAAAGTCTGTTGCCTTATTCACAAATTGGTTTGCAAATACTAAGCGTTTTTTAGGTTACTCGTGAATGGTCGTTTCCGTGAAATTCAACCATAAAGTCCTGCCTCCTTTATTCTCATATGAACTTGTGTTTCTCGTGAAGGGAATGTCTACTCAGATGTTAATTTCTTAGGGGAAACAAACTGATTTTTAAGCATTTCTCTTTGTGTTATACGATCTTGTCGTACTATGGTTTTCCTTGAACATCCTGATTTTGGTAGATTTTCTGCTGTACCATTGTTTTCTAGAAGATTTACTATTTTTCTAACACCTCTCGTAGAAATATTAAAGTCAGATGCGATTTTTCTGAGCGTTTCTCCTTTCATACTTCTATTAAATATTTGCAATCTCTCAGAAGGTGTCAATTCACGACTTTTTGGCATTCTAAAAAAATATTTATTTAAAAATAAAAAATTATCAGCAAGAAACAATATAATGAATGTTATAAAGGAAAAAACATTACGTAAAAATGAAAATTTCAGAAAAATATAGTTGAATACATTTGAAAAAGTCACGTCTTCTTAATACAGAACACTTGTTCTCTGTGTCAAGACCAACGTTAACTGTACGAGTCGTTTCGAGAAATGTAATCGCAACGTGCTGGTGGATAAGGCATAGAAAAAAACCTCATATGTTTCGTTTACAATTAAAAACAGTTCAAAACAACAAGTTTTGAAACGTGTCAACTTACTTCCAGCAGCGAGCGTATGTACACAGGGTGTCCCACGGAACTGTGTCGAGCTATTTCTTTAAAAGGATTCGAGATAGGGAAAAATGTTATGCGACAAAATTAAATGGTATTAAACGCTGCATATACTTATAAAACTTTTATACACTTTGGTGCATCGATGTAGCTACAAGGTACAGTTGAATTTTTGTTTAAAGTAAAACTCCAATTCTTAATACATTAATCGGTGCAGTATTTCATCATCTACGAAATACGTTAATAATGTAACGTTTGAAAATTGTTCGTTTAGGTATTATTTCAATTTTAAGCATGCTGAATTATTTCACTGTACCAACACACTTGCAATTAGCCAGCATTCCAAACATTCGTCCATTCTTTTTTGCAAACTTTTTATCACATTTTGCAATCGTCCTTCTGTAACTTGTGATATTTCGAAGTGTACAATCAATACGGACAGTTGGCAATTTTATAAATTTTGATGAGTAAACAAGTTTGATTTTGTATACTAATTTATGTGCAAGTTAATTTTATGTTCATTTTTTAATTAACATGTAGTATGTATAGATATGTATGGCTACTCACTCCTATAATATCATAATTAACATGAAATGATTGGCGAATTCGTACTTGTTAATAATTTGAAATGAACATTGAATTACAGTTGCGCCATTTTTAATTTTCAGTTTACCTTGACAAATAGAATCACTTTTAGCAGATAATCTCATGCTTCAGAGTTAACAAATTAATTCTTGTTTCATACTACTAAATCATGACACTTCTGGAATGAGATCGTGCAAGAATGCATTTCAGAAGCCGAAAATTTTAGTAGTTACGAAGATTTATAGCCAAATATATTCCAGCCTAAAAGTGACCTAGTATCGCGGTAGGATCCTAGTCTCTGTTCATAAATTTTATGACTCGTTAATCTACTTACTAGACATTGATTTATGTGCAGGAAATTTCATGACAACCATAAATACGTGTGAAGAAACTAAAGACTACAGAATTATAAAACGTCGAAAAAGATGCAAATCATATTAGCTGATTCAGTACAAAATAAAAGTTATAATAAAAGTTTTAAATGACGTAAAATAATATGAATTGGTAATTAAAAAAGATCCTGAACTCTTTGAATAAATAGAAAATGAAGTATGTACTACATGTTCTGATAAAATTTCAAATAATAATAAACCATCATTTTTCTTTGACAATTTCCACAACTTTCATAAAACTGAATCCTTTGAATCGCTAAACTTTGTACACCAGAAAAATTTCGAAAATATTCATTTTACATACACGTTAAATGTCTCTAAAATATTCCAAACGTCTCTAACATTTATTCACGACACACGTACACACGCGCACGCACATTCACTCGCCAATACATCCATGCCTAAAATTGTAAGATTAAAACAATACGAATGTAAATAAACAAGAAAAGAGGTAACTGTATGCCTAAAACCTTGAGTTTCGCAATTACGCTTTCAGCTGAAACTGTCATAAGTCTTCCTGTCTAGCGTGCACGGAAAACATTTTCCCATTTCCGACTATTTAAGATGCAACGCACGTCGGCTTCGTCTAACACCTTTCCTCTGGGAATGCTGTACTTTAGCAGCATTTATGACCCGCGAATCTTTTCCCAAATATGGCCGCCATAATTACACGAGTTGAATTTATGGACCATTCGTGAGGCTCAGTATACAATGCTAAACGAAATTACGTCGCTGTAGCGTAATAGGTTGCATACGTTCACCCTAATTTTCTCGCGTTTACAAATTAATTTTTGTAAACCTGAAGAAGTAATAGTTGTTCATCACAATGTTCATGTTTTCTTAGAATTCTCTTTAGAGTAAATTCTGATAGAATGACGACATTGCGAAAAAATCCTAACAGATTAAGGATTAAAGAATCAAATTTTAATACACTAATTATTAGATAGTTGTACGAAAAATCCTGTTATTTTAAAGATCATTGATAAACAGCTATTCACAAATATATTCATACACTTTCTACTAGTAGATACATATATAGTTTACATATTTAAGTTAGAATATATTCAACTAAGGAATTATATTCAGCTTACTAAAAATACATTACTTAACCTCTCGCGTTGGAAAACGTATGTACAATGGAGGTCTCACATTAGCCAAGCCGACCATTGGTTCAGAAGTGAAGAGGAGCAAGAGTACTCTTCCATTCACGACGTTAGAGCATTGGTGTGAGCCAATAGTGACCATGTTTCTGAAAGCCGAGCTTTATGAATGGAAGAGCCCCCTTGCCCTTCTTCACTTTTGAACCAAAGGTCGGCTTGCCTAACGTAGGACCTCCACTGTACCTTATACATCGAGATGTTTTTGTTATAAAATTGCCAATTACGTCTTATACACATCGATAGTTCTGAAATGTATTACTCTATACAAAGTTATTAATAAACAAAATGAATGTATGTATCTGAATAAAATAAGTAAAAATAAAATTCTTCATGCAAGACTTAGTCGAATCGCTGAATTAATTTCCAGCGCAGGAGGTTAGACTGGTAAAATATGTCGCACGTATTGAACGTTGTTCACAAGAACAGCCCCGTGACGGCACAGGGGCAAGAGGGATTTTGTTTGTTTTGATTGGTTAAGTGTAACATATTGGCCAATAGCAAATTAGTATCGAAAACGTGATGAGAAAAGATGAAAGTTAAGCAATAAGATCCGCATTCCCTTCAGGACTCTTCTCGTGAAATTTCTAAATTTCTAAAATCATTTATTAATTCATACATTAAAGCTAGTCAAAATTGTTAACTATATAAATATGTCAAATTATGACAATCGTAATTCGAATCCGCCTATTGAACAAAAAGTAGACTGTCGTTTACGTGCAACAGCTACTCAATGAACTTACTTGTACAGCTTTCATGTGCGCGGAATTGAGATAAGCCCCAGCAATGCATTCAAGTCCAAGACCTGAACCATCAATTCTACTACAGACTGTAGAATCCGCACACGTCAGCCGTCAAACGGAATCACTTTCCGATACTTCATCGCCTGTACAGGGTGATACCCGGCTGTTGAGACGTAGTTCATCAGTTATTGCTACCAATTATTACTACGTCAATTATTGCTACTTTAAAAGCATTGAATATTCGAAATGATTTTAAAAATAAATAATTGCACTTGAATACTACAATGAATGTCTGAAGAAACGAAAAATAATCTATTGTTACAATTTTTACAAGGATTACACATCAATCACGTTAAATGCTCGGTAGTTCTGGTGTTAACCGAGTCGCTATTAAAAAACTCAATAATTCGGATTCTTAGATTACGCCTGAGAATATGTACACTTCGAACAATTTTTCCCCGCGTCTGCATTTATCTGGGCGGTTGGTCGCACTATTGAATCAATAACCAAGGATATTTTGCACGTGTCTGAATTTTTTGTTTGATCCTAAATTGTACAATTGAATGATAATAAAATCAATTATTGACATATTTGTTGCAAATATACTAGTTTTTAACACTACATCTATTAGCACAGTTTTCGTGATACGATTCTTTGCAGAAATTGCATTGAACCCAATCTTTTGAAGGTAGGTGAATACATTTTTAATTGCAATAAATGCAATATTATTCTCCGGAAGATTCTGTACTTACGTTATTAATTTATCCGTCCTTATTAGTGTTCATCTTTCTTTTAACCGTGTCCTTCTTTGGCCTAGTCTTTAAATTCTTTTGTCGACTTTCATAGACTTTTCATAGACAGAAAAAAATGAGGGAAAACAGAAATCCGATTCGCCCAGCCCAATCTGATCCGAATAGCCTCGTTTCGAAGGATTTCAGAGTGATTACGATAAACGAACAGAATGCAATATAATAATTAAATGTATATTAAATACTGAATTTAGACATCTTAGAGACTAATAATGATAAACACATTTGAATTTCCAAGATTAGCTTACCGTTTTAAATGTGAAATTCCAACTAGGTATTTTAGACTAGCCACGATTCATTACGTTCGCGCGTGATCGCTTCGATTCTAACACGTACTGGTGACAAACAACGGTTTGAAACAATTGAAGATGTATTGTATTAAGTGTAGAGAAGGTGTACGATGTAATGTGGGCGGTCAGCACACTCATTTCTATAACAACGTAACAAATATGGCCAATATTTGTATTTTTATCCTATTCGCCCCGTGGTCCGATTCGACTCGGTCTACCCTACTGTAAGATTGCGAGACCCGTACTGCAACCGCATCTATAGTCCCTAAGAGGTATTAAAGAACAAGCGGCATATCCTTGGAAATAAGCGTGACGCGACGAATCAGGACCGTCAGAAGTCTGGCTCCTTTCGTCTTTGTCTTTTTCTTCTCCGTAACAGCACCGGGGAACACCAGAAGATATCTGCGACATCTCTCCGAATCGTCTACTCTACTTCTAATTACAGAAAATCCGATTTTAATTACACGACCATGGAACTCTGTCCTCGAAACGGAAAAAGACGAGGAACGATAAGACGGGGGGAAACCTCTTTGCGCTGGTCTAATGGACAGAAAACAGAGAAGAAGACTGTCTCCGTGCCTACAAAAAAATTACACTCCACTGATTTTTTTCGTCTTCAAGATCCATTCTTCGTCCTTAAGGGCGCAAATGATTAATTGTCGCATTGCAGAAAAATCATCGTAAGCAGTTACATTGGCAGCATGTTTATTTTCTCATTTCTATAGTTCTGTGATTTTTAGATCATATCAGTGTATGTAGACAGAAATTTTATTGTAATTGCTCATTCTTTAACGTAACAACAACGAAAATGAAGCTGAACTTTCATTCAAATTACAGATTTAAAGATTTTCATCACACAGTTTCATTCAGTTAAAAGGGAACCGAAGATCTTTCATTATGATAATTTCATTAAGCACTTTTTATGCTTATTATTTATCACTGAAAAGATATTATGAAAGAGAGGGGAACACAGGTTAAAAGTATCCGAAAAACAAATAACTTGCTTGTACTTTTATTAGACTTCTTCGTAAATGTAAGAAGTTTCGAAAAGGTCAGAACTTCGGAATTATCTGGAAAATCTCGAATCGTTTTAACTTTTTGTCCTTTACCACTGCTATTACCCTCTTTGAAGACATTCGCGGTCGGCAATATTTTCACTTTTCTCTACTTAAAGGCCAGCTGAAATAAAGAAGTTCTACAGGTGGTTACTTAAACTTCTGTCATTAAACCTGTTGCGGTCTTCTATTTATCTATACATTCGAAATATTATGGAAAAGCCAAAACACGTACTTATATACGTTAATAGTGATTTTCTCCTATTTTCTTAAATTAAAAAGCATTGCCGAAAATACGAATCTAATGCTACTAGAAAATGATATCCTAAGTATTTTTTAACCTAATAATAAGATCCAGAAAACATCTACTTAATTATTTCAAGTACGAATTAAATATTATTTTTCTATTATTAATTGTAATGCTTCCAAGTAGACATAGACATAGAATAAGTCTAGAATTTTCCTCTTTTTCTAATAAAATATGAATAATGAAATATCTCTGTTGAGCGCAATTGACAACAAAACTTCCTCATCTTTATGTTTAGAATAAAGAACGGATCTTCTATTAATCATAAAAAGTAAAAAATAGTGAAACGTAACAATGAAAAGAATTACGTACATGAATGAACTAATTGATTAATTAACCAAGGTGTTGACTGTCACGCGGATCATCGACGATCGACATTAGGCATTTTAATGGCCACATGGACGTCACTCTTGTTCAGCATTCTATTTCTCAGTTATGACGTGGAGGTCACCAATGAATGGCAGTTGACGTTTACAAAACAGCATCGAGATCACCAGTGACTGGTAATCGATTGTTCAATACAAATATTATGACAGTCGTCGATCGTCGATGATCAACATTTCAGTGTCAGTATCGACAATACAGTATTTAACATTAGCCCCTTGACGTACAATTGTCTTTGCGAAGAAATCTGTTCAACTAATTTTACTATCAATACGTCTCGAGTGAAGAATCTTCTGTTCGTTGTGAGTGCAAGTCTATTTCGAAAATAAAAACGTTGTGAATACTAGAATAATTTTTCATGATATAGTTTCATGATAAATGACATTGGCTTTCATTAAATTGCTTCAGAAGTCTTCATCATAAATCTCACTCGTTACTGTACAGCAAGAGGTTAAAAAGTTTTCTAAAAATATATTCTTGTGCGTTCTTCTATGATCTTGAATATTCTATGAAACAGTGACAGTATGTGTGCATTTTGTCACAAGAATATGAGTTGAAATATTTTCTATGATCCGATGGTTACTCACGAGTACAATTGAAATAAGTGTTTCACTTAGCTAGAGTCCACAATTATTCTAAACTATGCAGAACGTTGATATAATCTAATTTAATCATATTACTTGGAATGGCATGATTACATACACTGCTTGTACAAGATGTCTCATCCTATCTGTATATCATAAGCTGATATTGACAAATCTAGTAATAATACCAAGGGATCATTCATAACATGTGAACACAAACGAATGTATTAATTTTTTAGTTGTAATGTGCGGAAAATTTTAGTAGAATTTGTAAATATTTCGTAAAAATGTTATATGTTCTAACAGTTATAATCATTTCGATTGACTGTGTCGGAAATACTTATATTAATATTTGTAGTAATGCTCAACATGTTCACGGCAATGCAGTATTCTTCGTATGAATGTATTAAAAATTCGTCATAATATACGGTATATGCAAAAATTTCGAGCCATTTTAAGGAACAATTGCTGATTACCAGTTTAACGATAAAAAAAAGAAATTCAGCATACATTCCGATTATAATATTTTTTAGTGAAAGTATTTATGTAATATAAACTTATAGCAGATTTTGTGGAGACACCGGGCAAAAACTGTCCATTACTGACATATTGGTAATTATTAATCGAACTGGAATAAAAAAGAATATTCCAAATGTTTTAAATTGCTAAAAAGACTTGTTGATTTTTTCGAAAGAATTTTTTTATGAATTGCAAAAGTCAAATTTTACGCATATCGTAAATGTAAATACCTTCCAGCTCAATCGATAAAAGGACCCCTGCTGAATATATTTGGAAAGTTTCAGGAAAATCGGCGTGTTGATTTTTGATTTACTGTGTCAACTAGATACAGAATATTCTTTTAAGAAAAATACGTTCAATGTTTTACAGGCAATCTTATGACAAGTATATAAAAAAACAGAAGCTAACAGCTAACTATTTCATGGCCATTTAATGTACCTTCCTACTGCTCGTAAAAAACGTTTAAAAGCTTATTGACGTTTCTCCGAGCATTTCTGTCCTCCTTTGTCACTCGTTCGTGTTTTCTCTCAGTATCCATAATTCTTCTCTAGTAGCGTTGGGTACTAAAACCTCAAGCAATTCGTCTAATTACTATTTCCATTGTACTCTGTATCTTCAAAAGAGAAGCAGTCTTCATTAAAACTTATTATTGTTAAAGAATTAACTGCTCGAATGATTTTCTATTGAAATTTACATTGTCATGCTGACTACTTACATATTTTATATTTGACTTAAACATTTTGTCCAATTAGCGTTTCTTCTTCGTACAGTAAGAAATATCCCAATTTCTTTCAAATTCGATCTCCAAAGACAGATAAATTTGTTTTTGATCCTTCTTCGCCAAAAGTCTTTTCTTTTTTCAAAACAGAGAGTCCGTCGGGTAATTTAATTAATACAAATTTTCATATACAATATGTAAATTTAAACGTAATCCTATACCTAAACACATTCTCCGAGAAGCGAGCGTTTTAATATAAATCTCTACGCTATTTCGCTTAGATGCACGTATATGTACTTGTCAATTATTTGAATTCATTTGTATTTCTGAGATATTAATTTTGAGATATCAAAATTTAAATGAAAAATTAATTTTTCAAGATAAAAAGTGAGAAAATGCAACTTTTACGGTCGATGCTTCTGTTTTATCGTTGCAACAGTAACTGGGGAATGTAATATTTCTTCGAAGGTACGGTACAGGCATGTTCCATGCGACATAGTATTCCCGCAATATCGTTTCATTCTAACAAGATTAAAGAATTGAGAAAACCTCTAATAAAACACAGCATTTTCATTAGCGAAAATACAAAAGTCAACACAGTATTACCCTGAAATACATCAACCCACGCTACAAAATGTATGAAAACATCTCGCGTTAAAATAATAGTCTTAAAAAAAGGCAGTCTACAGAAACACATAAAAATGTAAAGAGGATGACAACGATGGGTAATTTCAAGCATAAAAAGCAGTTCGTACTTGTAAGTAATAAAAACGAAAAAATTATCATACATTAACTAATATTAATATGTAACACGTCACTATCATACAAACGTACATCTTGTAGTCACGAAAGCAGGAGTGTGTAAGTATTTCTTTCATTTTTAGAATCTAACTGCATTTCCCGTACAGCTTGTTAATTTCGTGCAATATGAATTTATATAACATGTGAATTTTAATTGAATTACAACAATGATAAGGTTAAAACATATTTTAAAAGATCCCCTGCATGCATACAGTAAAAGCTCTAACAGTATTATACAAGGATATAATTACAATGAAATTTGCTAAATTGAAAAGAGATATGAATGAGAAAAAAAGTATATAAAAATAAACGTACAATTCTCTGGGAAAAATTATAAAATAATGCGGAAACAAAAATGGAAATGGTAGGTGACGTTTATTTCAAATATCAATTTTTTATGCCGTCGCTTCTTGGGAAATCTTTCCTCGCTGGTAAAATTAGAAACTCATTAGAACAAGTTGGTCTAGAATGCGGCGCGCTGCGAGCAGAAATTCCATTCAGCCGTGGAGAAAAATTGACAATTATTTTTAACAGGTTCGCGGTAACAGGCGCACACGTGCGAATAAGATACTGTCCGCAAGTGTACAATGGGTACTGTTCGCAGCTAGGAAATTCCACTGCAGCATTTTTTTACGATGTAAACCGTGACTCGCAGAAGACGATGAATTCATTGATCAATTAAAACCGGTGTTGTGTGATTCTCGGTATTGAGGTCGTCCCGGCGACCCTATTTGTGTACGAATGACACTGGAAAATACATTTTTACTGAATCATGGCACAGAAAATATCCGGAATAGCTTAAACCTATAATTAACTCTCCATTGACGAAGTTGGAACAGCTTTAACCTCGTAAATAAATATGAAGGTGTTTTTCAACACTGAAAACAATATGTTCAGTTATTTTAATAATGTAATAAATTCACAAATGTTATGAATATTAAACTAATATTCGTTGAATCATTATTATTAATAAATATTAATGTTACTCGGTGACAACCGGGCGAGGTGAAAGGATGTAACATGATCCGATTATATTGTAGAACACGATTTTAATGTTTTAATAGCCACCAGGTGGTCCTTATAGCGTTCCTTACCCTAAATACGAATCCGAAAACCAAATTGCTGGGTTACGTCCAGTTTCCGAAGAAAATGGGTTTCTGTACAAACGGTTAATTGATTAATTTTTAAAAACATTTCAGATATCTAATACTTTCAAGATATTAATAATTGAAAGATAATAAAATTTATACCGGCCATCTTGACTAATTCGATAGTTTTAGCGTTAATCATCGTAATAATATTACTTGTATGTGTGTATTCACACATTCAACAGCAAATTATTTAAAACAGAATGATCACGAAAAGCGTTTTCATAACTATTATGAAAATTTATAAAACAATTAGACATTATATGTGTAGGAGAAAGAGAATTTTATTTCAAACAGTATAATTATTTCATGACAACTCACAGTAAAACAATCCGCAAATCAAACAACGCTTGATTGTCTCACTCGCATATTTTCTAGAACATTCTTTCACTACAATGCATTAACTCCACGTATATTTGGAATATTCTAGATTCATAAAAAACGAACATTATTAACATAAGAATCAATATAGAGAAAATTAATTTAGTCTAGAACATTCCAATGCTTTGAACATTCAATTAAAACGCGCTCACACACACAGTCGCGTCATTCATCTATTGCACACACATTCATCACTCATCAATACAGTCAAACCTGTTTTTGTGCGGTCCTTTTCTATGCGATTTCTTTTTCGTGCGATGTATTTTGTGCGATTTTTTTTTTATACGGTATATGAATTCCAACGGTGTACTTGTAGTTTTTCAAGTGACGAAAGCGACTTTGAACCAGTTCATCACAAGAGGATGCGCGTTTTGGACTACGACGAGTAGCAGTGAATTATGTGCATTGTGAAAATTTCTCCAGGTATGAGAAATTAAATTTTTTTTAATGATGACATGTGTAATTCAATTATTTATTTTGTTTGAAAGCACTACCTCACTTTTTCGTAAATTTCTGAATATTTTTTTTGGTGCGGTTTTTTTATGCGGTCCCTATCTACCGCACAAAAACAGGTTTGACTGTACATCCATTCCCACATATATACATATGAAAAATGACCGGGGCCCAGGTCTATACAGCGCGTAGTCACAGCCTTGAATAGCTGTTATTTTAATTAAAAAAACACAACAAGTACGATAGTAGAAGCTTCATTCATCAAAAGTCAAAAATAAGAAAGACTGATTTTTAAGTTATAGGTCTCAAATTCAGTCAGTTCAAGTCTCAAGTCAGAAAAAAATACTAATGATTTTGTATCAGAGTTCTTGCATCACACTATTATCCAGTTACTTGCATTACCAAATATCTTAATTCGACCTCAATCTGTTTATTGCAATTGTTTTTAAGTAATTCAGAAGCTCCGGTCAACGGTGGCCACTATGTGGCAGTAGATGTATTAATGACGTTTTCAATTATATGAAAAAAGCAACCCATGAACTTGAATCGATTCGTATAACCATTAAACTAAAACAATGGCAATGAAACATTAATAATCCGATCAAAAGCTCTTGAGTATATTGATGCTATTAAGACTTCCAAGTCAATCAGGCCATCGAAGTCCTTCGACTCTATTTTAATCCCAAGACATGCCTGAAATGACTCATGATTCCGTAATTTTAACTCGTTCGAATATTTCCAGGATAGCGCCCAATGTCATTAAACATGAACTTCATTTACAAAATGAAAACACGCGTGTATAGAAACCGTTTCCGGATAAAGGCTACGTAGTATGCGATCTATTTCGATGTCCATTGTTCGAGGATAATTTCACGATAATCACTGATTCTATTTGTCACGAACGCACGCATCCGTATACACGCGCGTCGCAATCCATGCGTTTTAAGCTGTAATAATTTCATTTCGGAGAGTGCGCGAAACCTAATAATCCTCGACAACCCAAAGAGCTAAACACTGTTGAGAAATCGATTCTGTACTGATAATAATGTAACCAATCTAGGATGACAGTGGAGGTATGCCTAAATTAATATTCAGTATACCACATTGACCAAGATAATATAATTTCATTTACTCCCGATGACACCAGTTACTGACAAGAGTTCCTGTAGGATGCTTCTATCCTGAGGCAGTAAAGAATTTCATTCCTGGCATGTTGTCCGATATAAAAGACGCTGTTAGAGTTACCACGAACACAAGATATTTCAACAGATGGTGACCCGGAAAACGAAAACTACTACTAACCTGGTTGTACTACCATTTCGATTTCGAAAAGAAAGCACCATACTGGCAATCTTCCAGGATAAGTTCAACAAGTGGGTTGCACTTGTGGTTGCTTGCCACAACCGTTGCCGCAAATCACTGATTCCTCAATCCCTGCGTTTTTTAAGGACAAGGTCAATCCGCGTTTTGGGTATCGCTGTTGGATGAGTACGGCCGATAGTTCGAGTGCCAAGAGTTCATTACACTGCTGCAAGTGTACAATATCAAATATCGAAGAATGAAAGAAGATGGAAACCATCGAAGAAATATGCGGTCGTGCACATCGTATTGACATGAAACACTGACAATCCCATGGAAAAACGTGAAAAATAATTGAATTAATATACGCATAGATTACACAAACGAAAAACTAATATTAGTAGTATGATTTGCACGATAGTGAACAGCCTCCAAAAATCATACATATCATGTACTGGACATAATCATGTATTATGATCATTTCTAATAAATCACTGCCGTAAACTTAATAAAACTTTTGCATTAAAATAACATTCAAGATTACTGAATTTCGGGTAGCATTTCAGCATGGAAGTGAGTGGAAGAGTCCCCTTGCTCTTGTGCACTTTTAAACATTACATTGGCGCAACGCTTGAAAGAGCCAAACTGTAGCAACTTCTTGTCAAAGTACTTAAGTGACAAGATGCCCATAATTGTAACACCAGGTAGGGAAAGAGATTACAGCCCCCAAGTGGCAAGTGTTCATAGTATAAGGCCACAAATAGAGTCGAAACCATCTCCAGTTACAAGAGCTTCACTGTCGACAGAGCCAGAATGCCCGAAGCTGCTTAAGTGATTGAAGCTACTGAAGATCGGTTACCTAAGCTAATGTTGCAAAATCACCGTTGTTATCTCGTGGCCAGTACGATACGAACTCAATCAACATAAAACAGCGATCATTGCGAGAATTAACTATTCTAATGTCTGTGTATAAAACAGAACCTAGAGTCGACACTGGGATCGCAATCGTTAAACAACTTATTGCCACCAATAGAATTGACGGGACTCTCTCATAACCAGTCATAGTCATAATGAAACAACCCTGCTTGGAGAATTTAATGAGATTCTAAAAATCGTAAAACATTTTTGTCATTCGGTAACGGATATCAATGCCAGTTTGTTTTCATCTTCAGTCTGCTAGTGAATGGATTAGTAAAACTGCCTATACCACACCTTATCTTAAACCAGAAGATGTTCATTGTATGGTTAAAGTGACGAATCGAGAAGCTGCGAGAGAAGTGTTGTCTTATGAGCTCTCTAGTGGCGAGTACAAGAGGGGTGCTTCCACTCCAAGAAGCCAGATTATCATTCAGGCAATTAAGGGAGAACGTCTTTGTGTTCTGATCCGTTCAGGCTCGAGTATCAAATAAGATACCTGCAGAATTAGCTTCGTCAGGCTTATAAACATTACGTAGGTGTACATGCTGTTTATGAAAAAAAAATAATAATATTTATAAACACTATACAAAAGATGAAACATGGATAAAATGATAGTAATCTGTTAATAACGCTAAAAAATGTATAATAACTTAGAATGCGGAACATTCCTTGTTAATGAGATTATATTGCCCCTTTATGTACAGTCTGTGCATTCTTTTTCGTTGTTTCTTCAGCTCAAATAGAAACATCTGTAAAATATAAATATCTGTTAAAATATAAACAGAATAATTATGGTTTTATGTAGAAAAACTGGGAATGCCTATAAAAACATTGAAAAAGAAATGTTAAAAAATATAATAGAGGAATTTCAAAAATTTTCTCGATTCATACAATATAATAGTTACAACAAAGGTTTCGATCGGTTTACTTGCAATATATGATAAATGTAATTTATTACGATTAGATTACGCTTTGTATAACTAATAATTGGTTTGTTGCAGCGGGCACAAATTTCGTGGGCAAATTTACACAGAGTGTACGGAGGATCGTCCAGGATGTAAAGGATGAGGGAACATCAAGTAAGTGTACGCTGTATAGTTTTCAATTCATACAATATGTCCACATTTAAAACTGCCAAATAAATGTATTTTATATTGTATCTTATCTTCGATACTATTATTGAAATCACAAACAAATTAATTCATATACAGCTCATAATGCGGAAAACTACAATTCCTGACAGAAGTTTTCGATATTTACGATATTAAAGAAGATACAACGACCAAGTTTCTTTGTCGTTAGATTGTCTTTGATTCTTCTCATGTAAATTAATCCAAACGTGGTGTAAATCGGTCTAGTTATATCGATTTGGGGGAAATGAAGCATTAAGGGAACCTTACACTTTCTCGGTCGAAAATTTTGACAATTTTTGTGGGACTGATAAAGTAACGAAAAAACATTTCTTGAGTCTGTAATTTTTTTGACATACATCTTAAGTTTTATACAATTTTATAAATGATATTTTATAGGGATTTTTTGCAGTCTCATGGAGGTCATTTTAAAAATTTTGATCTGCTGGCGTACACGATTGCGGGTCACTGGAACGTCTAAAGAAAAACCAGAATTATCCTTAGAAAAAGTATGACTATGGCCCCACTATAGACTACGATTATTTTGTTTGAGCAAAAATTTACAAAATGGTGGATCCCCAAAGTTGGTGGTCTCCAAAAGTAGCATTTCCTTCGTAAAAGAAACGTTAAAAATTGAGGAAAAAAATTAACCAACCCCTTTTATTCTAGTCTATGCTGGAGCTATTGTTGTGTAGAAGAACATATTAAAATTTCAGACTGATTGGTTAAATGGTCTTTAAGTTATAATGCACACCGATTACAGAAATTTTGTTTTGAGAAAAACGCGTTTAAAATTTTGACAAACGAATTGTCACATATAAAATCTTCTTACGTTCAATCAGCTATACCTGCTGCATACAAAATTTCTTCCAACTCCTCATACGCCTCGTTCTCAAGAGTTCTTTTTTCTCTCGTTAAATTCATTTAATTAATAATTAATAAATTAATTTAACAAGGCCGGAATGCCGCGTGATAGATTTGGCCTGCTTTACACTTGGTGCTATAATCATCTATAATTTCGAAAGTATTTCGAATTTTCCTCTGAAATTTTCAGAGGATATTATTAAAATATGATACTTTGCAATAGGATACTTTAAAAAGTCGGTTTTTCTGACTCGAGAAAGTATAAGGTCCCCTTAATTTCGTTAATTGCATTAAGTAAGTAAAACTAGTCCGATTTCTATCACGTTTGAACTCATTGTAACTATAACATACTCTTATTTTCTCATCAACAATACTCTTATGTTTATCCGTTTCGCTCTATAATCCTATTCGCCTGGATCTACCCTACATTCTTAGGGGCATAACTGAGAAATAATTTTTTCAAATGTTACTAAACCTTAATTTGTGAGACGTTCGTAAAAATATATTTCGTATATTTTGGTTTGAAATTATTCTTTATCTTTACATGTCTTATATTTCAGTTTGAAAACGTAAAAAAATAAGGGAAGTGACTTACAATTAGTTTCGATATTTCAGATCGTATATTTTAGTAAATAATCGCATATTGTAAATGGACTTTATGTTACACTATGAAATTACATGAATTTAAAGGAAAAGTGATCGGTAGTCAAATGAATTGTATTCAGTTCGGAAACAGTCTTCTACCTTAAAAATTAGAATGCAAAACGTGTTAATGATCTTGTAATGTAAGCATTTAACATCCACTTCAAATGATATTTGTCGATTTACCCGTACATCACCTAATGCTAATATCGCCGCGACAATGCTTCTTACAAAGTGAATTTGGCAAAGCTCCAACGCAGCCGTAGATTGAGCAAGTCTTTGCCGCGAATTGCCTGTTGCACTGAGCGTTCCAATAAACGATGATTTATTGAGCCAGTACCAAACAGATCATCTACTTACTGTCATCCAGAAATGGATTAAATCGGATGCTACAATAATATCGGATTACTGGAAATCATATATTAAATATTTGAATAACGAAGGATATAATGTGTCTATATAATCGTCAACCGCAAAATGTATTTCGTTGATACGAAGAGTAGAACAAACACATAAAATATAGAACATGAATGGTTGCAAACTAGGGCCAATATTCCACGTTTCGAAATTAAAAAGCAATGTTATACCGCATATACACATTTTATTTGTATACAATTGAATATTTTCGTAATTATTGAAGATACGAAAAAATATTTCAAATAAGAGTTGTTCGGCGTGGTAGGGGACATTTAGTAAGCTATTCTGATTTTTCTTTTACATTATTATTTAATGAATATATGTTTCACATGTGAGGCATGTGAGGGATATCAATTTCAAATACTTTTGTGTAAATGCCACTGTAGTATCGAACATGTTTTTGTAAATATCTTGGAAATTAAGATTTAATGGCGACATGTGCCTATGTACATATAAGAAAAAGTTATCGATAATCATGTTTCTAACAATATACTCCAATCTTATTAAAATTTGAGATGTGTTCTTCTCTACATTCTATGTTTCAAGTGATTAATAAACTTCATCATGATACAATATGAACATTTTCACAAGTATTACGATATATTCGCAAAAAAAGATTCATATTTTAATTTCATTTACACGCTTCATTTCATATTTGTTTAGATTTATTCAATTATGTAACAGACAAACTCTCATTTTATACCTATTATTTATTAATATTTGAAATATTGAAATATTTATTACATAAGTTTCTTGAAAATAACATATGTATAATGTTATATATTTGATTTCTATAATTTTTACTTTCTGACCAAAATTCATTTGTAACTATTGTTTGTAATTACTTAAGTTCTGTATATCATTGTTATAGCTATTACCTCTGTTGATTCAGGTGGTCAAACCAAAGAAGAAGTGATCGAGACGAATAAAAGATTAAGAATCGTCAGGATACGCCTGGATGGTAGCTACGAGATCGCAAAGCGTGCTCTGGTTGACCTTATGTGCAAATACACGGACAGCAAGCAAGTGCGCAATGTATTTCAACGTTACAACCTACTAAAAGTCATGATCAAGGTACTTAATCGAACAAATAGAACATAGTTGAATAATATTATTTAAATCATGTTGGTATATGAAGTAGCGTATTCTGCTTGAAAAACATCTTACTCTTTTATTTTTAACATAATACATTATACATTTTGTATTAATCCTATGCTTTAACAAACATTTCATGCACTATAAAAAATAACGGAAATATTGCAATGTAACGAAATTAGTAAAACGCTGTGTATAGTATTCCAGATGTACTAGACCATCCGAAATTCCTCACATAAATTAATCACACAGATCATAATTAAATTGTGATTGTTTCTGATCAAACGTATTCGAAATTCTAAACGTTCATTAATTAATTCTCGTTTCACGAGTATTCGGGATTTATTCGGTAATAAAATTCATCGTTAGTTATCATCTACCAGTAGTTAACATTACATAAAAGATTAATGTTACCCATAAGTATTTCTTCTTTTATGTATCTGCAAATAAATTTTGTAATAATAACTGTTAGCAAGTACATTGCGAAGTATACTCGAAGATGAACTTTTAAGTACATAGGTCTAGAAAAGTTAAAAGGTACCTATATACGTCCTAGTGAAATGAATGTTATAATACTTCATCCTTAACCTAACATAAATCTTTTAAGTGAAGTGACCATACCACATTTACCATTCCTGTAACTTCCACCAAGAATGTAAACTTCTGCTTTCTAAACTTTGAAACAGCCATAACGTTTCTATGCAGTCTTTAGCGTCATAATTCTTTTTCCATAGCAAATACAATACACCACTGTATGTAAAACGTGAACCAGTTTTATAACAATGCATTACCTCTCATTATGTACAAGGATTTAATGTAAAAATATTCTTTTATGCAAACCTAATATGTGTATGTCGTATTAATTTACTATTCATTTATTTGTGGGTACTCAGGTGCAAATTGTGTTTCCATGGGACTGATACGATAAAAGTCTAAATTACTTAGTGTAAGAAAATGCACCAGTACGTATATAAGTATATCCGATTGATACAATAATTTTTAATATAGCGTACTTAAACTGTCGGCATCGTAATAGAACTGTTTTGTGTAACAGTGAGTATGTGATATATAAAAATATTTACTTTGAAGTGTCCTGTTGTAAAGCTATTATACGAGAATGTCACATTGTATTAATATATATTTTGGTTACTTACATTAAAATTACTTTAATATGCACAGAATACAAATTTTACAAATAATATATTGGAAGTTGTGTGAAATTCATTGTAATGGGGTTAAAGGAACGGCTAATATATTTTTGAAAAGTACTCTTAAATCATTAATATCATTAACACCTCACAAAAAAATTATATTCGTAAAAGTAAATACGCATAAGAAGAATAGTTAAATATGTCTTTGTACAAGGTTCAGTATACCATTAAAAACAATTGAAAATATAAATATTTGACAATGTAAAATGAGATCGAGTGTTTTCATCCAAAATTACCTTACCGAGAGTTGCTCAGGAGATGGCATTCTGACAAGAACGAGAAGAGCCTTTCACTGTTTGTTTTGCGTGACACGACAGGATTGGTATTTGTCAACTTCAATTTTTAACTTTTAATGTCTTGGAGGCGAATCATCGTGGGCCAAAGTAGTAAAAGCTTTTTACATTTACATTTGCATGAAAATTGTGTTATATTTACATCATATATATTTCAAAAAGTTCCATATTTCTGAGCACCTATGTCATAAAAACTGAGAAGAATAATGTATCAAGTAACTTTGACGCTAATAAGTTTCAAAGCTACCTCAAGAAAGCAAAAGAAATTTGTGTGGAAAATCTAACGAAAAATTTGTCGTTAAAAACGAGAAGTTAATCAACTAATTTTAATTCTACATTATGTATTATAATCTTCCATTTTTTTTAATGTGAACTATATATTATTAAAAATAGATTCTGTAATTATGATTCCATTCATTTTGAAAAGAAAATCCTTACTTACCAACTCCTGTTAATTTCATTGTGCTATACTAATAAGACTTATATTTTTATTGATGTGCAAGTAATTTTATGTTCACATTGTTACATTCCATTCAACCATTTCAGTCGTTTCGAATTTTAACTGTCGCACTGCCACAAAAAAAGAAATATACAATAAATTAGGCAAAACCATAGTCATCCACAAATTCTGCAAAAGATATACTTACCTACGTGTGAAGGACAGTAAAAAAGAAAAAATACGAACTGCCATAAAAAAACAATGATAACAGTTGCTTGAGTAATCTTCATATAAGATATTGCATTTTGTATTCCACAAGGGGTGAGCTTTAGTAGGAATTTAATTGGTCAAGTCTCATCTGTTTCCATCTTATTTTCTATACCAATCTGCTATTCTATACTAATCTGCTATTACCGAATATGGTGTATTTAAATTATCAAGAAAATGACTTTTTTACAGCGAAAATGCTTATTGAACATTGATTTTTCGAAATGATTTCTTAGAAGTGAACTCGTGTTTCAGTTCGCATTTTATGATATACCTTGATAGCGGTAGGGTTAAACCACTCGCGTAGTAACTTGCTTGTAGAAATTCGAACGTGTTCGAACATCTAGCCGCTTGAGACCTATTCTGCTTGATTGGAGTCGAGCACGTTCGAGTCGCTCAAGCTGTCTCCTATTTGTTTCGGGCCGAGTTTCAAGCCGCTCAAACTTATCATCGAGTTCGGACCTCGAATGTTCAAAGACCCGTCACTAATCTTAGATGGAAATGCTAGGGAATTAGATTCAAGGGAATCGCTTACCTAATGTATCTATTAAGTGATGTGACGCATCTTGAGATTTCGGATGTGTCAGTCGCTATTGAACATGAGAACCTGGATACTAAACGCATACGTATTCACTAAAAAACGTGCAATAATTTAAACAGTTCATGTGGTTTCATTATAAAGATAACTTATCGGTTACTAACGGTATCGCTATTTTAAACTCTTAACACAGTGTCGACCGGCAATTTTACGCAAAAGCTATTTAATGTCACCGGTTATTCCGTAATTAATACTAGGTTTGCGGGTATTCACTGTGCAATTTATTCTATTGTTCCTACAAAAATTTATATTCGTTTATTTATATTTTGAAAATTATAGATTTAAAAATGGATAATTAGAATACATGTTCAAACCCGTCGAAACATTTACTAAATAATGTTTATAAAATTCGATGTGCGTCAAATTGACGCGTTCCGTAAACCTAGCATTAAATACGAAAGTGTAACGATCTAAATAAAACTTCAATATACTTTATTTATCTTATACATAATGAATTAAAATGAAACTTTGAACGTACCTGTTATATAACTTTGAATATTTTATTTTTGCGATATCTTAAATTGTCTCGTGTTTTGAAAACTGAAATGGCTGATGCAAGTGGAGGTACGAGTTAACTCGTGACCGGCCAACAACGTTTGGGCATGAAAACACGAGTTAACTCGTGACCGGTAAGCCATCTGTTGAAAAGATACTGTCCATACAAGTAACCTGGTCTTCAGTTGTGTTAGAACGATTTATTTTTCAATATTCTTTAAGAAGTCAATTTTGTTAGACACGCATTGAATGTTTCAAGACAAACTTGTGCACAAACTTCATTGTTAAATATTATTTAGAAAATTTTGATTTAAATCTCTTTTCGAATCTTGTATGTAAAGAATTTTTGAAATCTTTGTCCTTAACTATCTTTAAAAAAAATATTTTCCATCAAAACTTTTCACTTTCCATTCATCGTTTATCAAATTTTTCTTTCCGTCAACCCTTTGACATAAATTGGGTCACAAGAGCAATCTGTCTAAAAAAAAACAGCACACTCTTTCGGCACAAAAAAAATAGATGAAAGCAACCACCTAGTGTGTAAAGTACTGCCATTTTCCAGGACGTGATTAAGTTAGAGACCCAATATTGGACACTGGTCGACATACCGAAGCAGGAGAAACAGGAAACAGTGCCCGCGTTTGTCCTTCGAGCGTGTTCCATCATGGAGAAAACTCACAAAAGCGGGGAAGGTGTAAAAACCACTGCTCGCTTAGCCGAAGAGGTGGAGAATAAACGTGAACGCATCGAGAGACTTGAAAGTAAGCAGAAAGTAAAGTATAAATTATTTTATCTAGATACCTATAGTAGATACTTCAAAGTGACTTCAAATTACACTGTGGAACACGATTTTTGTTTTTGAATAGCCACCAGGTGGTCCTTATAGCGTTCCTTACCCTAAATACGAATCCGAGAACCAAACTGCTGGGTCACATCCAGTTTCCGAAGAAAATGGTTTTTTTTGTACAAACGGTTAATTGATTAATTTTCAGAAACATTTCAGATATCTATAACCTTCAAAATATTAATAATCGAAAGATAATACAATTTATACCAGCTATTTTCACTGATTCGATAGTTTTAGTGTTAATCACCGTAATAATATTACTCGTATATGTGTATTCAGATATTAAACATCAAATTATTTAAAACGAAACGATCGTGAAAAACTTTCTCATAACTATTATGAAAATTTATAAAACAATTAAACATTATACATACATATAAAAAATGACCGGGGTTCAGGTCTATACAGCGCATAGTCACGGCCCTGCATAGCTGTGGCCGGCGAGCGATGGCCGTGTAGCGCGAAAGTTCCGTGACGCGCTCTTCGCGGACATTTTCTTACCCCCTCACAAAGAAAAACCGATCTCACGCTTCCCACGGGGGGTTCCTCTTCAAAAATGTCTGCAGAATCCAATGGTGCACAGCAAATTCGTGCTAGCCAACCCACTTTTCGTAGAAATGTAATAGAAGTGCATACAAAGTACGCGCATCTACCCTTTTTCAAAATCTGATCATCATTTACAAACATTTAATAATACGCAAAATTCAAAATTTTTATAGTTACGTGTTCAGGCAAGTCTCCTTTATTCTCTGCGATAAATTTTAACTACCTATCGTTTTTAGTTTTCACGTAACACTTGGCTTTCTGAAAAATTCGACCGTTTTTACAAAAACCCATTTTTTTCGAAAACTGTACGTGACCCAGCAATTTGGTTTTCGGATTCGTATTTAGGGTAAGGAACTTTATAAGAATCACCTAGTGGTTATTGTAAGAAACAAAAAAAGTTCAAATTTGTTCCACAATGTTGTTAACATATAAAGTGTTCTAAACCTCAGAGTTCAAATTCTGTCACAGGGAAACGATTACAACACATAAAAAGACTTAAAGCACTTAACGATTGAAACACTTATTTTAAATTATTTGTTATGCCTCTAGTAGTAATTAGATTAATACTATGATGCCAAACAATTAATAACTAATTCCAGTACCATTTGACTCCGTTACCAAAGAACAAGTAGTATTAAACAAAACACTAAAAATTTTCGTGATAGTCAACGTGTTAAAAGAAAGAATAAGTTTTTGTCTAAACAATTATTCGAATAAAAATTGATTTAGTAATACCAAACATATGTGCAACATCATAGATATATACGTACATATTTATTGTAACTACGAAATAGGTATGACAACGGCACAAATCGAGGCAGAAAATACGCAGCTGACTAACGACCTCTACAGACTGCTGAAAAGATATACAGGCCTGAGAAATCTCATCCGAGATTTAAAGGTATTTATGATATTTATCTCTTTATTCACAACAGTCCTCGAGACCCGATAAACCAGTAAACAAGCCGCAAAAGCTTCTCGCGATCAAAAGAATCTGAGAGGACACTTCAGTCTACTTCTCGCGTGTTTATTACAACACGCTTATTCAAAGAGTCTGCTGTCGTTTTCACTTGTACCAACGTTGCAGTAAATTAAATACAAAATGTTACTCGATGCAATGGAAGAACCAGCATATATTGTTCCTATCACAAAATTCAGAAAAACATTTGTCGGTTCTTAGAAAGAAGGTATTATACCGAATTACAGCTCCACCTAAGTGATACTGATGCGAATATCAGATCACATATTAAAATATTAAGGTAACTCACAGAGTTTGTAGTTTGCCGTCGCTCGTGTTTATGTGTTTTGCGTCTAAGTTGATGATGTAACACATCCTGAACCAGCTCTAGCTCAAAACACTCAAACTGTTGTATCTCGAATGATGCTTATTTATAACTGTGAGACTATTCCAATTCTGAATTTTCTTATAATTTCTTAATTTATAAACCTTTATACTGATTAACTTATTATAAAATTAATTATAACCCCATTAAACACAAGTTTTAAAAAGCAACAGGTTTTAGGAAGAATTAAAAGCACTAAGTTCCTAGAAACTATAGAACGACGCGATGCAAATTCAACACCTAACATAATTGTAACATTTCAGTCCACCTTAACACACAATTTGACCCACAAGTGTTTCATAGTAAATAATAATTTTGTGAACTTCTGTAATACAATTACCCAAAGATTACCTAAACCAATAACAGTATGAGTTGATAAGAAAATTTCATAAGGAAGGAAAATCTTACAAAGAAATCGCGAAACTCATAAATAAAAGCAGGCGAATCGTAGCTAATTAAGAAGTTAAAAAATGAACGAAACAGTGCAAATAAAGGTCGTTTAGAACACTCGTGAAAATTGAATTCCAGAGGGGAGAAACTTATTATATGTAAAATAAAAGAAACAACACCGGTATAAATAGTTAACGAAACTATTCGCTTATTTCTCTATCGGTAAAATATTTAACGATAAAAACAGGAACTTTTACATTTCTGTCTTTGACCAGTACTCTACGACTCTCCCGTACAAGCTGAGACTCTACAGAACGTGGTCTTACATATGAACATGAGTGCAATTACATTTACATACATTTAACCAGTTAACTGTGGAATTTAGTTGGAAAAACCTCTCGTTCTGTGCGCAATAAAATCGAAAAATGGAGCGTGTACTCGTTGAACGCAGGACGAATGCACGTAGAGTATATTTTAATGAAAAATCAAAGCGAAACAAAGAATTACATGTTTATGTGAAAAAATAAAGAGTTCATCGCTGAAAGAATTAGTGTCATGTCAAGCTTTACGATAACGTGTATACTCGTCAAACACAGTTAACTGGTTAAATAAGAATTCAATGTCGACTTCGTTACTACTTCTTTGTAATTAATGCACCCCTATGTTTGTCCCGCAGGAGGAGTACAATAGTTCGAAAATGTATCCAATCTTCCCGCGTTATCCAATATTGAAGGATATGATAAAGGACATCATGCACAACCCAGACTACATGGAGGTGTGCCACGAGGTAGATCAAGCATAGCGGCCGGACCCCCTCCACCGTTCGCCACGCATGACCATGTAAAATTTTGCTTTGCAAAAGTGATCATTGTGGCTGTCGGTGAAGGGGGTGAACCAGACAATAGGAGCCTGAACGAGACGTTACCATCACAAACACCGGCGTCTCTTTTCATGGATACTCATATAGATAAACTGATTAACATTTTGACTGCCATGTCGTCCAAAAGCATCTGACGCTGAATTTGATCCAGACCTAAAATTTAATCTTCACGCGAAAACATTAAAAGAGCAAAGCTTGACTAGCGCTGTCGAGATTCGAGACGTTGTTTCTTTTTTATTTTTAATCTTGTTGTACTATTGTATATTAAGCGAACGGCTGGCAGTCAAGCTTCGAAGCGAATCTGCACCAATTTCTACAAAATCGTTTATTCCTTACCCGCGTGTTATGTTTGTACTGGACTCTTTACACCATCATCTCGAACAGTTGAAATTTTATAACGAGACAAACATTTCTGTTTAACTCGCGTTCTGGTGAATTATGCTGTAAAAGTCTATATTTGCATAAACATCTACTTGCCAGTAATATAGTAACTTAACAAAGAGAGTACAGACGGTAACTTAGCATACTATCGTGACATTTATAATTAAGAAACACCCTTCGTCATAATTATTTCTTATTTACAATGAAGGGGAAGCAATAGGATTTTCAGGAAATCCTTCTTATGTTGGAACGAAAATAGTAATATTTAGAGTAAAATGTTAGTTGTGAAGTAGACTGCTGATGAACTGTTATTTGCTGATTCCGTTGACCCCTGAAACAATTGTTAAACTACGTATTCTTAAAAACTCTGTGTTAATAAAACGTATGCACATGCATTGACTATTAATTCGGAATACGCAACATTTTGATTATTATTATCGTAACAAAGGTACTCGTTAACATTAAATCCATAATACGTATCCATTTTATGCACTGCAATTAAATTATACTACTTTGAATAAAATATCAATGACAATAGAGAAAGTACTTATGTTTGGTTGGATTATCAATGATCAAAATAATTTGTAGTACCTTGAATGTCTTAAAATTATGATCCGGCCATTATAAATTGATGCGTAGATATACAATTACCCTCTTCGGCAGCTCGACATCTGAGCCGTTATCCACCACTCCCTGTTTACCAACCGTATTCCCCTCTTGGCTTTCTTCTTTGATGAGTGATGTTGCCGATTAATTGGTGCGCGCATGAATGTAATGAATGTAATTCGAAACTTACACAAAGATCGGTGCTTATAAAACTTTTCTCACTTTTTTGAACAATTATACTAATTAAAACCATAAAAGCGTTCACTTGCCGTCTCCAATAATATCATTTATGACATTCAGGCCTCGTTTTTAATCAGGAAAATAATTGAGAAAAATATAACTTGAGATAAAATTATTCAGCACCTAGAATGATGATGCTGAGCCATTTTCTGCTAACACACGAGTCATCGATTGCGTGCATTGAGTTTAAACACATAAAAAAACATTCATTGTCCCTAATAGCTCATTAGCCCAACAGTCTACGCATCAATTCTTCGGCCAGATCTTAACTGCACACTTTCACTTCATATTCATGTAGCCTGAATAGAGTTCAACGGATACACCAAGTAACAGAGAGCAGTGCCAATATAAAAGTGACCGAACCGATCACATTAGTTTCTGATTTCAATCGGAATAGCCGCTTGCACGTTGAAACACAAAACACAAAGTTGTACCGGCGCGGTTCGCGCAGTGTACAGTTTTTCTTAAGACAGTTAATGTTGTTCATCAAAGGGAAGTAACACCTGAGTATATTTAGATTCGTAATTCTAATGTGTGCTGTTGTGTAAAAGTATGCGTGCGCCTGTGTGAAGATAAATCTTATTAAGAGAATCTGTGCAGTTCTTTCGAGGATAGACCGTCGCAGCAACAATCACGTCTGATGTGATCGAATGGCTAAATTTCATTTTCTTTTTACAAAGACTTTGTTCAATCATAGAATTAGCAGAATACAATTGGCAGTATGTGCTTATATATTTTGTTGGCACTCTCCATTGTGCAATAATGTTTTATTTCACCAATCTGTTCTAAATGCATATAGCAATACACGAAGTCTGATCTAGGTAGTATTTACTAGTATACTGAGATAAGTATACTATTGTGTAGAAAAATGTTAATATCCTGAAAACGCTCGAGTACCATATTGGACTGCAGGTTTAATAATCTTTTCAAATCAATTTCAATTTCGTAACTGCGCGTGTCATCGGCGTTGCAATTTTTATACACAGTAGTATAACATTTTTGACGAATGGATTTTTAGTACGAAAGAAAACTACCTAATACCCCACCACATAATTGAAGTAGTAGAAGTCACATGGTCTTGTTGCGACGGGATACATTTTTCACGTGATTAGATAAAAACGATATTCTGCTTCCTGCTATTCGTCGTCATAAGTATTATGAACTAGCGGAATAATACGCAAACTACATCTTTTATACGACCGAACAATAGTTGTTGCTTCGACTATATTAAGACTATTAGATATGATATCATTAATCGGTTAATCGGTTGATCATCAATGTTCGATATGATATGTATATGTACATATATATATTAAAAAAATATATGTGTGTGTATGTGCGTGTACACTTATATAATGCACAATGCACGTCAGTATTGTTGAACGTAAGTTTTACAGTTGAAAGTGTTTACATACCATCATTCATTCTCTTATACAGTTGTGCCATTACAAAAAGGGCATAACTTTCAGAGGGTACATCTTATATGGGCAGCAGTAGCATTCATTTCTTTTTCTGTTCATAGACACTTTCACATTTCAGCATATATGAAACAATCAGTAAAGAATCTGAAATGAGCTAGAAAACTTATTTAATAAAAGAATTGCGTACCGTCATCATCAATTATATTGATTGCCAGTTAACCTAATTATTTGATGAATACAAGGACACATGTCCAAGGAGGTTACATTGCATTCTCCAAAACTTCTCGAAAATTTTATTGATCTTTCTATACGATATAAGTAATTATATTAATGGAGTCGTATTTAATTTGCAGGTTCAGTATCTGTTAAAACTATGAGTCCTTAATATTTTGGTATGCTTAGATCAGAACATACTACTGAAAACTGTTCGCAAGTTTTCCTAATAACACATCTAATTAAATCTCCAGAATATGAAATAAAATTTGTATGCAGGAAGCAGTGTATTAACAACATCTGCGAGGTTTCAATTCCTATTTAATTGTGTTAAGGCTAGACTCTACACACTAAGCAAACCATCTGCCTAATAAAAGGCAGAGATATTCATCGAAACTTTGTTTCTCTTTCCAAAATAATTAATTAACTCAAAAATACTTTTCTTCCTCATATCTCTACTCTTATACCAGCCCTAACAGTAATAACGTGATTGTCTATCCTTAACGCAAATAAAAACAAATATGGTAAGTCCTTGGTTAAGGCAACGATTTTGTCCCAGATAAGTATCACTGCTATCATGTTCGCTCCTTTCTTTCATTTAGTGTGAGATTCAACGTTATTACTCTAATTCGTTCACTAATTATATTTAACTATATACCATAATTTAACACATTTATGTCAGGAGATATTTCTATCTGTTTAATCATAGATTGTAATAATAACAATGTTCACATAAATGCTGTTTGAGTATTTTAATGTTATAAATTGCCTGTGTACCATCGGTGGTACATGTCTGAGTGAACGCATTTATAACTTTCGTAACTGAGCGAGCATAACATTGGTATTTAAAAAAAGGCACCGATGCCTGTTTAGAAGGAGATAATGTTTACATTAAAACAATACTATGTATTTGTCTGTGGCCTCAAATTCGTTGCGCTAATTCAAGTGCATTACCCATTTTGTATAGCGAAACCATTATAATTGTAGGTAGCGTATGACAGCATTCAGAACTAAGACAGAAGAGTGAAGACGTAATTAAAATACTATAAGTGTTATTTCATGTTTGCATACATACTGCTACTGTAAAGAGCAAGCATACACATTTACTAACACATATCCATGTATACGTACGTACTACTTCAATAATCAATTTAAAGAAATAACATGTTCTTGAACTGTTAGAAAACGAGTAAATTAGGGACGGGCAGCTTGTTACTTTAGTACCGAGAATTTGTAACTTATATTTATTATCTATAATTGCCTACTACCGATCATTTCTTTATTGAAATAATTATTTTTTTATTATCCACGTTAAGTAAAATTCATTTCAATAATGAAAACAATAACTCTTTTTCAAATTTTTTAACTTTTTGTCATCTGCTCTTGATTTGCGATCAGCTTTATTTCGACGTAACGGAAAATATTATTGTTTGCTATGAACCATTAGAATATTTCTATTTTATAATGTGCGTACGTATATGAACAGAACAAAATACATTTTCAGTTGCGGTGTCTTATTATAACGCATTTTCCTTTTTAAAATACAAAAAACCTGGTCGCTTATGCGGAACATCAAATGCGCTATAAGACCATATCGAATAGTTTTACATCAATTAAATTTTACTAAACTAATAAGTATTTATTGAATTTCACACTATGCATTTTATTTATTTTTTTAATAGTTATTAAATGATTTTATTTTATGGTTAACTAAAGCATTATTTGGATAATCTGCATTATCACTATGATAGAGACGGGGAAATTTTCTGAAAAGATTTCAAACATGCATTACATTATTACTAAGTGGCCAAAGTAATTTAAAACTCACAACTTTACTAAAATAAAGTCGAAACTATTCGAACATACCCTACATTTCTACGTTAAACTTAACCACAAGTATTCGATATGGTCTCCGTACAGAACGAACGTGTTATATCATTGCAGTTCATGTTCTTGATAAATTATCATCATTTCGAAGGATAACAAAAGAATTCTAACAACACTATGTTTATATTATGACAAGTATTTCTGCTTGAATACGATACACAGGTGACTGTAGGTGACAGAGGAGTATCGTTCAGTACGTAACAAATAACCATGTTCAAGTGATCTTGAGAATTGAATATTTTCTCGCGGGAATATTTATTTTATTACACGCTATTGTGATATTGGCTTTCGTTTCAAACAAGACACACGACAGCCTTTAAGAGTCTATTTCGCGTTTTACGGTTAAGACATAATAGTAATTATAGACAAACAAAATTATGTACATATACGCCACGTAAGTAATATATAAGAGACAATGGCTGACAGCTCGAAATCAAAATGCAATATATAAAGCGTGACATACATTGAGCCTACATGAGGATCCACTATCAGTCTGTGGATCCCTTTCAATGTGTGACAACGCATAGTAACCCAAACACATCAATCCTTTCTACAAAACATTATTCTTACACAATGAAAACAGAACAAATCGATCCTCGAGTTTCGGTGCCTGGTCCTCTTTTTATTCAAGATTTCAAATGCTATTAACACGTATAACCTTCCCATAAAGTTAAAATAATATGCTTTACTAAAAATGAACTTTTTTTACGAACATAATTGAATGGTTGTCTAAAAGATGAAGACTATGACGAATTTAATAAACAGAGGTGGACGGTTGATGTAATATAGGTCCCGTTTTCCAAGTTGAAAAATGAAAACAATAATTCAATAACTAAAAAATAATTTGTTACTTCTTAAGAATACAAAATTGAAACAAGTCCTTCTCTTTTCTTTGGTAATAATCGATAAAGTTTTGTACGGTATTAGTAAATTATTAGGTTCTGGTATGTTGACTCAAATTCGTAAATTCTCTATAAAGTCATCAATGTTTACGTGTCTTTTATGAATTTCTGGTATTTAGGGTGATAATTAGAAAATAAAATTTTGTAGAAACGTTCTTTACGTCACATTCTCTCCTTTCTTCATAAAAGTCACGTTTTGAACAATTTGTAGCAGAGATCCTTCTTTTAAACACCCATTCAATTTTTGTTGAAAAAGGTACGCCTAATTGCATTTTTTGATTGGAAATATGTGACACGGAATATTCTAAAACAATGAAAAATATTATTGAGAACAAATTGATCCGTTTATTAATAAATTCAACAATAAGCAGTACATACTTGTGTGAAAAAGCGTATAAAATCAAAAATAAGTTATAGGAAGAAAAATAAACACTTGTGTGTATTTTCTTACAAAATAGAAGATATCAATTCTTCGGTTATAGTGAAGTACGTAGACGATCAAATAGATTTTCATAAAATTGACAAATGTAGGAATGCGTATTTTAAACAATTTTTCCCACTCATGAAAATGTCATTTTCATTTTATTCCCGAGGTAATCACGAAATACTTTCATACATAATTCTCAAAAATCCTTCCAGTTTGAATCCAACGAATTCTTATGAAAACTAAAAGTATTCAAAATTATAGAATCATTCAGAATATGCATATTTCCCATGCAAATACAAATTGGAAATTATTTATCGTTTCTCAGATGAAAGATTTGTTTTTTTAATGATAAATATTAATAATTGAAAATTGAAGCTTTTCACGTTTTCCTTCCATTTATTATAATGTTTTGCACTGTAATAGTTTATCATAAATTACTTCCATGTTTGCAAGAAGTTTACTATAAAATAAAGTAAATGACGCAGCATGATAATTTTAAGAAGGGCACTTTATAGTAAACGTTTTCGTACCTTTATTAGTTAGATATATTAAGTATAACATTACAATTTAAAGTAATTCATTCATTAACAAAACGTTATCATGTTTCAGTTTCACTTACGTAATAACAAACTTCCTTTGCAAACGTAAAAAATCCTGTACTATATATGGCATATAATTAAAAACAAACGCGCAAAATATCATAAAATAGAGACAAACATGTTGAATCATTGTTCCCGAGAAAAGTAACACGTATGACTGAACATTGAACAATTTTTATGCGCTAAAAAAAGAGATTTCAATATCTAACACTAGAGCTAATTAATGTATAATCCTTATAAAAATTGTAAGAATAGATTTTTTTGGTTTTTTCATATGTTCAATACAGTTTTAAAGGGAAACTATTTATTTTTGACATCATTTCGAATATTTAACCCTGTAAAGATACCAATAATTGCGAAATAAGCAAATTGAAATCTTCTCGATTTTTATTTCCATGAAAAATATGCGTGTTTTGGATAGTATTGTAAGTATGGACGTCTACATAACATATACCGAAATGAAATTGGATTTATGAAATGTAACATTATGACAATTTTTGTTCATTCTGGACCACACTTCATTCGTGTATAACATGGAGGCTAATTTTAGGGTTGAAGGAAACTATAACTTTATTTAGAATAACATTTATTGTATTAAACTTAATAGTAATTTCTACGTCCGTGTGATAATTTTGTCACATGCATTTTTAAAACGAAAGAAGAAAAAAATTATTTACACTTAAAAAACTTCAGTAGAACACAAGAAACGTGCAGATGAGTACAATCACACCCAGGCACCGTCACTTACAAGCTCGAGCATTTAGCTAAAAGCTATTAGATAATTTCATACACATACTATCAAATACCCATACAAAATGCTGGGTACAGGCATATATAAGAACCGAAAATTAAATGGTGTTGTCGTAAGTAACGTACGATAACCAAATCAAGAAAGTAATTCATACTCTAACAATATATACAATATAATAAGATTATCTTTTTAAAATATTTGAAAATCAACAATTTACAAAAAAAGATGGAAATATTTTCTGACACATTTTCATTCTTATTTGCAAAATATCGTCTTTATAGTTTAAATTTCAGAAGAAGAGACTTGAGGAAAGTTATACTTACATGCATACTTTGCGGTCTTATTGCTCGCTAGACTCCATGATGGGGTTTCGCATATCTTGATGATGAGGTTTATCGATTTGTTGAATCTTGACCAATATCTTCAAACGATTCATCTATACTTTGCTATATACATATTCTTTGTCTTCATCATTCGATGGTTAGTTCTTTACGCAGAACCAACAGTAGGAGATACAATGCTAAATGTTATTATCATCTTGTATAGAGACTATTTTGTCCAATGCACCTGACTCGTCGCAGGTGATTTTTGACGATTTGATTAATTTCAGAAAATATCGCTACTCTAGTTGTCAATGTAAAATGCTTTTCATTTGATCTTTTTTATTGGTTCACTGTGAACCGTTTCTTGGGTAGTATCTTATTACGAAAGTAACAATATAATTCCATTTCATTCAAATCAAACAAATACTTTTTATTTATGACAAAAACTTGCAATAATATTTTAATGATTTACAAAATAAGGTTTCTCTACAATATAATTCATATGAAATATTTATATGCTGTTTTAAAATTGTACGTCTCTCACAATGAATCAGTGTAAAAGGTATTTTTATGGTTTCCACATATAAGGTGGCATTATACGAGATCAGTGTTCTAATTTACTACATCTTATACATAATATATGATATACGCTGTTGGTTCATACCATGTAATTACATAAACATACAAACATAACAATTACAACAAGTGGCTATGACTTTACCGAAGATATATCGAAGCAATATTTTGTTATGCCTCCATTCGCAATTTTATTTATTTAGAATAAATTTCCGTATTTATACGTCGTGTCAATACGAAATACGGAATATTTCTCGCGATCTCTTCTTTAACTTACAAGGAAAGATATCGAACCCAGAAATTCAAAAAATTACGAAACTTTGTGTGCAAATAAAGTAAATCAAGCCTAATGTGTTACAATCTTTTTCGTGCCGGATTTAACTTTGAAAAGGTGAAACTACCCCTTGAAAAAAATGTAAATTTTTCTTTTTCATGGATTATCTTGAGAACGGTAAGAGATAGCGAAATCAATTTTAAGCAGAAAACATTGTTCCTTCACGTTTACAAAATTACAAAATAAAATTTTTCAAAATTTTGAAAGTAACGTAACTTTTTGAAAGATTGCCTCACTTTTATGTGAATTTTATCGTATTAGGTTTATTTAAAGTACTTCGTTTATGGTAGTATTTCATAAACGTTAGTTATGTATTTGTAACAAAGTTAATCAATATTTATTTTACAACGAAATTTGCAAAAGATATTTTATTTATTAATTTCGTATCGCATATAACATTTCAGCTTGAAGAAACATTTGTTGAGAAAGATAAATACAATCTTAATTAAAATAAAAAACAAACGAAAATTAAATAATTAATAATTTTGCCAAAAATACCCTGTATAAAGTTCAAATTGTTAAAACACGAAGAATACTAGAGATAATAAAGATCTCTAAGCGAACTGAAATTTCGTTTGAAAACTGATAAAAATGTTATTTTAAACCTCACAATGTAAGTAATATGATCGTATGAAAAATATAGAGAGTGATACATTTCTTTTTCATGCAGTCATCGATGATAACGTCGCAAGTCTCTTACAAAGTAAACTGTAGTAACGAAATGTCAAATTTATACAGCTAATGCATCTGATAGTACTATGTACACATGCAAAATTGGTAGTAATTTTATTTTCTGCGGGTATTTTTAAAAGAAAATTTCATAAAAACAACTCAAAGATTTTGCTCCTAGAACCAGGTTTTGCTCCCGTGAACAAAATATGTTTGTGGAAGCAATTCGAAGTGAATCATTCGAACAAATAATATAGAATGAAGGAAAAGAATCATTGAATATTTTTCTGTCTGCATCCAGCAAATCTACACTGAAACAATTAAATACCCAGATATACTGACTGTTTAGAATAGGGCTTTCGACGTAGATCTTATCTTGTTGTTAGTTTATAGTATACCATATTTGAAATAAGCATAACACAATGAATTACACTACAACTTAAACAAAGTGCACTTTATTTTCTGTTAACACTTTCTGATTTTATTATTCGGATTATTAGACATGAAAGAATATTTTTTGCTGTCATTTTATTGTGATTAAAATCGAGTGTACCAGTAAATAATCTGCCATTTTCTTAACAAAATAATGGTATAGGTACATTTATATTCGGTACTCTCACATTCCCGTCTTTGTATTTCATGAAAGTGGAACAAGATGTTAGTGGCGTGAAATCCAATGACGGTGAATAATATTAAGAAAATATTTTTAATTTTCATGAAACCAAATATTCAATATGATGAAAAATAATGGATTATGTACAGGTACACATGAAATATTAAAAAATCCAAACTTAATCAAAGATTTACGTGCGAATCAAAAACGTTAATCAATATTTGAAGATCAAAATTGTATGAAAAATAGAATCAACTTCCTATCAAAAATATATCAATTCCCTATTATCAATTTATCAATTTTATTCAGGCTGTTTAATTGCATATATTAAATATTTTAAGAGATTATTTTGCAAGCAGAAGCTAAATAAATATCAAGAGTAATAAAACTGAGTCTTCGGTTTCGCTATAATATTCACTATAACTCCATACCCTATAATATCGCGTCAGATTCGTGGTAAAGATTTCGAATAGAATTTAACAAACATAAATATTATTCAATTCATTTGAATTTAAATAAAAAATTATTCCTCTTTCATCAATAATTATACTTTAGAGCATATGTTTTCTCTTATTTTCAATAAATTATTAGTAACAAAGTAGTTTGATCGATTATGGTTCAGAAAGAAATGATAGGGCAAAGAGTTAAGTTATTAACAATTACTGTTAATACGGTCTTGTATTCTTTCAATTCTGACAGTCCACCAAAACCGTACGTGAATAATTTGATGATTTTTGTTCTACATTTTTCATATGTTACCTCACTCTTCACACTTAGAATCTCATGACTTTCTCCTTATACACTACTATTCGCAAATCGTTATAGGCCAGAGATATTTTTAATTCTCTACAAATTGAAAACAAACTTAAAGCTGCAAGTTTATTATTCTCAATTTTTACATTATTTTGACTTGCAGAATTACCCTTTAAAATATTTATTATATGTCGCCGAACAAACTGTATTTAAATCATTAATGAACTGCGGATATTTATGCGATTATAGTAGCCGAAAAAATATAAAGGTACCTTGTTAACATGTACGTACAGAGAACGAAGTATTAGTGCAATAGATAAATATTTACGTATATACCTAGAAACATATGTATATTACCTTTAACTTTTGACTTTTGATGGAGAGAATTGCTCTAACATATGTGCCATTCTCTATTGAACATCCAGTATATGGTATTAAACTTTCTTAAAATATTCATTTTATTACGTTCTGTAGATAAGGGGTTACTATAAGCGCAGAAACTTCCGTAGTTCAGTTAAGAATACGAAGACCAAAATTAACTAAAAGATTGCTAAAATCTATGTCTATAAATTCCAAATTACGAAGTTCTTTTTTATGAGTCGACTGATCAAATTCTATTTATAGGAAGCTGAGTTCACATAATTCATTCTGAATTAACAGTAATGCACGACGAAGGGGGAGTTTCCTTTTTGGTATATTCTCATGTGTTACGCTGTACAATGCATATGCAATGATGCTCGTTAAATTAGTCTGACATCAGATAGTACGAATCGAAATGACGTTTTGAAATTTTTATGTTAAATTATTAAATATTGATTAATTTTTTCAAAAGCAGGAACCCCGATTTTTTTACAATATTCAAAATTATAACAGTAAAATTACAGCTACAATATGTTTAATATTTTCTTAATGACGTTAACAATTTTTTATAATAAACAACTATTACGACAGATTTAATCGGCAGTTATAAAAAAAGATCCTATCTTTCATTGCTTTAATAGATCATCTGCTGTCAGAATGATTTCACATCTATCTTTATTGCGCAATGTATAGTAAATAGCAAATATAGTAAGTTTATACAGAAACAAACCCATAAAGGATAACCCTTTCTACATACTTCGCATTTTCTCTAATCAAGAACGAATTTTATGTGAACTTTGCACAAAAAAATGATATATACGATCAAAATTGCTATTTTTTATGCAAACACTACATTCCTAGACCAATGATCATCTAATTGTAAGACGAAGCTAAGGTGTATAATCTAAATGAAACGTAAAACGTACACGTAGTGAATAAGTAAAGCTATACTCATATGCAATGTCTTTGAATTGATGAATATAATAAAAAACGTGCTCGCCTTTTTCACGAAATTAGGAGAGTGCCAAATAGATTTTGAGAGTTTTTACATTGTATGCTCGGCACAAGATTACAGCGTACTGCAGAGTCATATGTCTGTGTTTCCATAAGATTTTTATATAGCGTGTTGTACAGATTATGTACTAGGGATATGCTTCTTTAACTGGAACGATATTTATGTTTGAACTTCCGATTATACTGAACAAATTTTTATACGCTCGTATCACAGTAATATTTAAGAAATCTTAGTGAAAAATATTTTTGCTTAAGTTCAATCTTGTTAAACATCTTATACGTAAATGTGATAAATAGACTATAATTTTACTAAAACTGAATGAAAATTCAAATTCTTAGAATATATGAATTTTCTTTCGATTCGTTATAGTTTCAAACTCCTGTACGATAATGTATTTACCTTCGGTACAAAAATTGGATCGTTCCAGTGAAATGGAAATGAACTAGCGTTTAATAATAACCATAATTATGATAAACGTATACAGGTGTCAGATACGAGAGATCTACTAAATGTGTTTAAATGGTGTGTGTATATGCTAAGCGTAATAGTCGTGATAATTGTTGTATTAAACGCGTAATATATGTAAATGGTGCTTTGGTTTCTCGAGGAACATCGTTAAGGATGGTATTTAGAAATACAATATTTCTCTGTGTGTACACATAATGATAACAATAGAGAATATTTCGTAACAGACAGTACAACCTAGCATAAAACGACTGTGTATGAAAAATGGAATTGAAAATGTGGAACAAAATTTTATTCGCGATGATTTTTGCAGAAAACATGTGGGAAATTAATTTATTTTCATTTACAAGTAAAATGTACGTTTTGGTTTCTCTTTACAAACACTGTTCTCGATCCCGATAGTATATTTATAGACGTATCCGCAACAAATTTCACTGTTCTGATACGTAATCAATAACACTTCATAACGAGTAAAACTCTGTGTAACGAATATAAATTTTACAAAATAATTTGTTGTTCTCTGTTAATATAAAAGTCTGAAGTGTTTTGTACAATGTTGCGCATACTCTTAATATTACAGAATGATCACGTGCATTTATTACTGAATTTCTATATTATCTTAAGTAAAACGCATTCTTAATTTTGATCACATCGATGGGACTAAGAGAACTTCCAACACCTATTTCACCATTTATTTACTACTATTACACATTTTTATAATTCAAATAGTCATCAAAAATATTTTAATTATTAAAAAGCCATAGAAGAGCGCCATATCTAAATATTCTAAATCAAAGATTCTACTAACTTGACTTTTATAAAAATGTTTTTCGAAAAAAATACTTCCCCGCATTTTCAGTCGAATTTTTCATACGGGAATATTTTCCTCTGGGTTATAGTGTTTATATCCAACTACCAGATAAAACAGATATACATGCGACGCGAATTTCTTCGCAGACTAATCTACTTAGATGTAGCAACAGAGGCGTAGCATAAACAAATTTATAAAAACAAGTCAGAAGATGTCAATTCGCTCGAAGATACGTTTTTATAAAAATCGGCCGTGTCATTGAACATTTGTACACTCATCGGTGACAGAAATGTAAAATTTCTGCTCGACTAAAATCGACGATATTGTTTGTTGCATGGAGATCAATTAAGAAATCAAAGGACCATTAACCGCTGATTCTCTAACAATAAGTGTACAATGATAACGTTGATCGGTCGCCATTAAGAAATTGATGAGCCGTCGCGAAAACTCATGTCCCGAATCCAATCGGTTCTCGTTAAGAGCGCGCCCGTAACTCCACCAATGAAAAGTTGACCAATCTGTGTCCAAAGCCACGAATCGTACGCTTCTTGGCACATGTCTAAACAAGTTTCTTCTATAAGCCAGCTTTAGAATGATAAGCTTTGGGTATGTATTGATAAGTTAAATAGATGTAAATTTCTACGGAAAATATATACATATATATTTTGACAGAAGCTTCTTAAGGAAGTTTCGCGATATATCAGGTGTATCGATAAATACTCTATCATTTTTACTTAAATAAATTGGTAGTGTGGTTTAAATTTAGAACACCCGCGCTTTTATATATTCAAGATGACGTACGGTATCGGAGAAGAGAAATATTTAATTTAACAAAATATGTTAGATTGTTTATTGGTACACTTAATAAATATACTACGATATCTTCGTGATATTTTCTGAATATGGTACATACATTGAACCGTTTTGGACACATATGACCCCATTATGGAACACATTTTACTAGATGTTCCAAAATTGGACGAATGAACAATGGCAATGAAACTGAAGGTAGATTTCAGTAACTTCATAATGGATTTTCTCTTTTTTTTTATTTCATGGTATCTGAAATATGTTCTCTAGTAGTTATTAAGCCATTGCCGTTTAGCTGAGTATCATTGGCTTTAGACTGCGGATTTCATGCATTTGCTCATAGCGAAACACTTCTTTGCATAACCATAGCATTATATAACTTCTAATCAGAAACATTTAACCGCAGTTTCCATTTTCTTTGCAGTTTAATTGTTAATCAGCCGTACCTTTGTCTTGTATTAAAATTTTTATAAACTACAACAAGTTATAAAAAGCTAAGTTTGCATAGATATCCGCTGTCCATCCATGTACTTCGGTGCTGTCCATAAATGGAGCTCTATGAATTCCATTTTTGTTATGAGATAACAATTTTACCTGCATCTAGAATATCGAAAATGGCAGAAAATTAAGTGGAATGTAATCAAATTAAATGAATTAGACATCAACACACGCCATATACATTGCACTTCAAATGAATTGAATTTTTTTAGAGACGCAATCATCAATTATAGGTTAAATTCTTCTTATAAACGTTTGCTCAAAAACTGCGACAAAAATGTCAACGGAAAAGAAGGAAGACTACATAGTGTAATATCATTTTTTAAAACATATTTTTTACAATTCAAAACAATTTTTCGAAATCGAATAATTAATAAGAATAATTCCAGGTATACAATTATAAATAATTGTACACTTATATATTAATTATATATTAATTTATAAAATAATTATATTTTGTGTTTATACCAACATTGAATGATTGAAAAAATTCCACAAACTTTATGTTTATCATTCAAATATATGAGAAATTCAAGTTACATATTATTTATTTTGTATTTTTCACTACTATTCAAATATACGAATATTTCATGCTTGTTAACAATATAGAAAAAAAACACAGATTTATAATAGAACGCGTGCAGACCATTAATATACATATTGTAATTATGTCTTCTGGACCCAATCACCGATACTGTGAAATAGGAGAATCAACTAATGATTTATAAATATTCCAGGCATTGGAAACTACAGAAACAAGATATTAATTGAGCTAAGCAATGAAACAAAAAGATCTCTTAAAACAGTTCTGCTGCCAGCCGTATGAATTTGGTCCATTGAATAAATTGCTCATTCAATATTTGTTATTATTCAGTTGCGTTTCAGTTTAGAACAAATGAATTATTACGTTCGTCAGGTGTCAGTAGCATAAGATATGCCTAAGCAGTTGAGTTTCTAAGTATAATTACCACCACTTTTTCGGAGTTACCCGGTTAAAACGGTTTTTAATGATCTGCACTTCTATATGTAAAACTACAGCATAAACAGATTCGAAAAGTTTTTAAGAGTCATCTCTATAAGACTAGTAACTATAATGTTGTTGGAATTAAAAAGTATAATACTGCCACAAGGTTCACACAAAAACCATCGGAAGCTTGTATGGAACAATATTTGCATAAACTTAACACGCTAAAAATGAAGAATAGAAATTACCAGTATTTGAATAATAGGTTACAAATGGAATCAGCATATAAAATTTCATATTGTTAGTTATAATATTTCATTAATTTAATAAATATTCATTTTTCAAACAAGTAGTATTTCATTTTGTCTTAATATATAGGTAATATAAATATTCAACTTTAAGATAAATCTCAGTAAACAATAAATGGGTATTTTAGTTTTTGTTGAAATATTAAATTTTTTTATTTTAACGTCACATACGAAAGAAACTTTAAACATAGTAAAAAATATATGATTAAGGAACATAGAAATGAAAAAATAAAATAAATGAAGATAAAAATAGTAAATACCAACAAAATAGTGCAAATGACTGCGTTTCCTCTCATTCAATTAAATATCAAGAAGTGATCACCCAAGTAGGAAGGTGGATCTCTTATCATTCCTCGAATCACAAATACCTTGTAACGGATAAATACCTATACTTATTTATAATATATATTTATTAATAACAGGATAAAGCAATGGACAAGTTTATCGAATGAAATTGTCCTGGTTAACCCTAATCAGAAAATTGAAGCTTCCAATGGAAGTAATCGTACATCCGCGTTGAACTATTGGTAATAGTGATTGGCACTATATAGGATTTAACAATTCGATTATGGTAGAAACTTATTACTTTGTACCTAATAAGACGTTTAAGTGATTCGCTTCAAGCATTACGAAAAGTTGAAAGTTACCTTGTGAAAACTAATTTCACTATGCGAAAAGTAAGTTGATCGTGATAAAATGAAACGAAGTGAGATGAAAATTAAGTCTATATGTAAAAATTACGATTTCAGTTTTGTTCTCAAATGATTTATAGTTAAAACTTTCTCACAATTTTTGACAATTTTATTTACGTGTAAATTAAATCAGTACATTTTCAGTTCAAATGAGCGAATATGTATTCAATACTTTGCACTTGGGAATTATTCATACGTTATATGCTTCAAGTGTTTTCATTTGCATACACACTTGTGCCAATTATGTCATTAACTAATGTCACTGTGTATTGCATATACCACGATTGTCTTATTTACAAGTACTAATTAATATCTGGATGAACATCGGATTACAACTTTGAGGCAAACACGTGTTTTTTGCATGGTACGTCACTGGTCATTCTTCTACTGACATAACTGATGATTTCAATAATCAATTTCGTCATATATAATCATTCTAAAAATTGACCCTGTCTATAAATGAACATCCTGTGAAATATGGAATATTGATTTCAAACATTAAATATTTTATCTTCGAATGATCTTTTGGAATTAGATACTCATTAAAAACAGTTACACATAATAGAATGCAACCAGTTATGCGTAAACACACGAACACGTTTATATTTATGGAAACTTGATAACTGCAATCCTGTACCCTTGCATTCCGTAAACACTGTTTTCATTATTCACATGTACAAATTGTGTGCATTTGTCTTGTCAAACCATGTTGGACACCCGTAATATGGTATATCGCCAATACGACAAGAAGGCACAGAAAACAGAAGACAGAAAGTCCCATTCGATAAATGGTCTGCACTGTATCTTAGATCTGTGACAATCTTAAAAAAAGCTACAGCGAGCGATACTTGGATAGCAGCGATGTACCGATACTCAGAATTTAGATCGTAGATAATTTTGATCGTATAGTATTTGTAATATGCGTGTAGTCATCTATGATTGTGAAGTAGTAATTAGTCTATAGCAAAACGATAAAGATCGATCCCCTAATTCTTCCGTGTTCAGTTGATATTTCCAATGTTTTAATAACCGCTTGATCAGGGGAACAGAATTTTAATAATCTAATTGAAGATCCATTCTTTGTTACATTTCACATGACGCAATTAAGATAAATTTTGAGAGAAACGTTTCTAAAATACACACTAGTCGAGAGAAAATGAAACGACGTTTCTTCTAATTTGCTTGAAATCTACAGGACTTTCGCAGAACAGTTCGTCGTATCAAGATTCCCAGATCCTTAAGCCAGGAATACTCAGTCCCTTATTTTGATAATATATTAATTTCAATTGGTTTGTCGTTATTACTTACAAATTAACATAAAAATAACAGTGTCATCGAAACACAATACTGTGCGTTATTAAGTATTCATCATACTTTCATTTTTTGCTATATTTACAAATAATGCGATACTACGTGTAAAACATGTGGTAGTAGTTCTTAGCGGTTAATTTAACCTCTTAATCAAGAAACATAAGTTAATTAATCATTTCCATTCAACTTCACCTACGTATTGTTACCTTTTTCCCTCCTCGTTTATGCAATAAATATTTCTGATATTTTCTTGTATCGTAACATGTATGTCGGTATTAAACGCGTTCTACTTAGATTTATTGCGGTAAGAATTTTTCGATGCTAATTTTATCCGCCTTACATTACGCTTTCGTGACTGTTTATATTAGAAAATTCACTCGAGTAATACGTTAAGATGCAAATTGAAGACAAGCAGAAAGAAAAGCTTAGCAATTATAGTAGTTAAGAAACAGCTGGCTGGACTTTCTTTACTGTAATGTGATACATAGTTTGATTATTGATTTGTTAATTTGTAAAAAAAGAATTATTGTGCGATTATTAATCAATCGGGTAAGAATGGGTGCGATAAAATTTTAGAAAGGAAGGTAGATAAGAACAGCAGGCATGTTCAAGTATAATACGACCATACTCGGTTTCGAGGTTCACGAGGCACATGAAAAGATAAATCTCTAGATGAGCGATTTGTAACCAGTATAACTGACATTTGCAGAAGACAGCTCTGATTTAGTAAAAAAAAAACTGATGCAACAAGAGCATTGCATGGCGAAACAAAACACGGGTGGTTTTAGGGAATACTGAACAGTGAAAGAACCGTAGCCGAGTGAAAAGATAACGATAGTACGTGGATAAAAGAAAAAGAGCTCTTTGATAAGAATGAAGCGGTACGGGGAAAGAAATAGAACGACATAAGAGAAGAAGGTTTATTAGATAGTGTGAGAGAGATAGAAAAATATGTAAATAAACCATCTATTTTAATTTGCCAAATAATACTTGCAACTGCATCTCACTTCAAAAATGACTACGCCACGAGACTCTTGACTCTTGAATGCCATGACTTACTCTGGACGCACGCTCGACAGCCCACTCGCCGAAACTGGTTGAACATGCCTGATGTTATAGACGGTATGGATCTATTATTAACGTCTCTGCAAGTTGAATCATTTGTTTGCAGTTTCGTTGTAACAGTTAGCAAAAATGTATGTATGTTAGTAAACAAGAAGAACGTGTGTTTGTAATTGCGTTCCTAAACTAAACTGGCCATTACAGTATAATATATACATATATATTATATATTATATATTATATATTATATATTATATATTATATATTATATATCAAGAGTAACGCGTTTGTGTACGAACTGGTGTTCAAGTAGTAAACAATTAGCAACTATAGATCATGCTAGGTTAGTAAAACGTAAATGTGTGTTAGATGTTATAGCGTTGTAACACGTAGTATTTACACTTTCCTGTTTATGGTAGCGTTCTATGTTCTCTGGTGGAAATTAGCGAGTAGTTAGATGTAATGTCAGGCAGTGTTCCCTCCCAATAGCCTCGCAATTCGGAAGAAAGATGGTTGATTCATTGGCCGAGGGCTCGATTTTGTCGTATCAATCAATTCTGTAGCATGATGACAATAGCAGTACAATTTTAATCGGTTCAATAGTGCGTATTTATAGGGAGAGAATACTATAGGTATATAGTTTGAAATTGTAGACTATACTCTATTAATTTAAATGAAACTGTACGCTATGATGTATATTGAATGTAGAACTTCAATTTTATCTAATATATCTGTGTTATCGCTAAAAACACTTTCCATGACTATTGGTTGTTAAGCTTTGTTAATAAAATTGTTTGAAATTTTAAACGGTTTTCAATTATAATGTAATACATAATAATTTCATTAAATTAGATATTTTTCAGCAACAACTGTTTGATCCGTCAACCATCTGAAATAAAGGTAAGAACTTGAATTAACCACCAAACCGCCATAATAAAATTTTCGTTTCTTGAGGTGGATTCGATTCTACCTCTTCATAATTGCAACTTTCCAATCTCGATGAGTGTTGCGAATATCCAATGTTCACCGTACTCAGCATTTCGAACTCGAGTCAGGTCAGTAAAGATCGAACGAACTTGAGACGAATACCCGAAACATTCGAGAATTTGAGCGGTTCGAGTATTTTGAACCGTCACATGTATATAGCTCGATCATCATTGGTCATCCCGTGAAATTTCAAAATTTTGAAAATTAATTAAATAAAGGGCATTCTTAGGACTACTGCCGTTAGTTGTACATCATTGTGTAAAGCTATTAAACGCATTAATTATAATTAATAAATGTTTTCAAATATTATTTTGTTGAAATACATTGCCATATAGAAATTATTAATGTGACGCGAATCCCATTGTACGATCAATTTTTTATTTAGATCAATCTTCTTTATTTTATTTTACCTGACACGTCCGAGCTACTTGGATGTAGTTGAGCTACTCGGTCTAGTCGAACTACTCGATCTAGTCAAGCCGCTCAAGTGTTCGAATGCTTGCATAAGTAGATAAGTAAGCAAAACACTCGATTCGAGCTCGCCCGATCTTTACGACCAGAGTCGAGTTCTCGAGTTCCTAATATATTTGAAAATTCGAACTTCGCCAATTTAAATGACCATAAAATATGTTGTCAATTCAAATCAAATACAAGAAATCTTTGAAACTGAGAACAACAGAAATAAAATGGGTAGATTTCTTAAAACAGTGAATCTGTGAGAAGAAATCTAACAATTAGACGAGCATGTCGCTAATAACCGAGAAGTCAATGCGACATTGAACAACGAAAGGTAAAAAAACAGGAATTGATATTATTCAGGCTAGATTTTTCAAAACGGAGATGCCGAGGGAGGCGCGGAGCTCCTCCATCGTCCATATTATCACTTCGTAATTACTGTCGGATTCGACGGATTTTTGCAATTAACCTCAACTTTTCGGATTATTTCTTAAAATGCGTTAAACAATCCAGCAAGAAAAATGTAGTTTGCATTCTCAAATAATATTTTTCCAACTTTTTAAGCTATTGCTCGCAATTTTTACAATTTGTCATTCTGTACAGAGAGATAACTCTTTTTGGGGGACCCTATTTCTTATTTTGTCCATAATTGTTCGAATTTCTTAAAAAATTCGAAATAACTTTGTGTGACAATCCGAGTTTACGTGTAGCTTCTCGTACCTCAACTTCCTGTTTCCAATACGCTAAGGTAAAACATCGTTTTCTTCCTCAATAAGATAGGTATAATGTGGCGTTATAATTATGACTAACACTATTTGTACCGAAAGTGTTGAAAAATAGATATTAATAGATTTCATTCATTTAAATTATCTCTTGGTAGGAATAGGTATTCTACAAAAGGACGGTAAAAATAATGTTAATGAAGAATAATTCAAATAAGTTTTTGTTCAACGCTTGTAACTCTCAATGAATTAACAAAATAATGTATATGCATTAGAGAATTCCGTATGCGATTTCTTAACACGTATTTTTTATGTTACATAGTTCTGTAGCTGACTGTTTTATCCAGATGGACCACGTTAATGCACTTTTATGGGATATTGATATTTTGAAATATATATATATATATATATATATATATATATTTATATATATAATTAAATCGTGTTTACGCGCGATACTACGCAAAAATATTTAATTGTACTTAAGTACATTTTTTCTTAATTTATTTGTCATTTAAAACTAATTGATTTTTTTAATGTACTTCTTATATATTGAGACTTATTCAGAAAATTGTTTAATTTTTATAAATAAAAAATTTGTTTTTGTTTACCCTTTAATATGTTGTATCATTGCATGTTATTTGAATATGTATTTATTGATTTCAAGTTCATTTGTACTATACAAACTTGTCTTGAAATAAAATATTATTAACTTTAGATATTCAAAAAATGTTCTAGTACTTTTTACTAAGTAACATTCGTTTACATTTTTTCCCCCTTAACACGCGACATCACTGTTGACACGGAAGTTGGTAACAATCAAGATGGCCGCTACCAAGTCGAGTATATCGAATGATAATCCGACAAAGAAAGAGGACGAATTCAATGAATTTTACTCGGAAGTATGTAATCATTTCGTTCGTCTGTGTATTGTTCAATATTTCTTCATATAAAAATTCACTTTTGACAGTAATTTATGGTTACATAACCTTATTTCAAGGTTTACCAAACGTCAACTTAAATGCATTAAAAAGGAAACAATAAAAGTACAATTAGAAAGGTGTACATAGTTTATTCTTACTTACTGCATTGCGCTTTGCATTGTGTGAAATGTTACAAATAAGATTGTTTCACTAGTGAAAGATAGTGTTATAAATAAATCTAACCTATACGAATTTACGCGCGTTCCAAACAATTAGTTGTTTCTCACAAATTTTAAAGAATTTTGTTTTTTACGTAGGTGAAAGAAATCGAAAAGAGGGACTCTGTGTTAACACCTAAACAACAAATTGACAGACTACTTCGACCTGGATCGTCATATTTTAATTTAAATCCTTTTGAAGTGTTGCAAATTGATCCATCCACGTCCATAGATGAAATCAAGAAGAAATATCGGCGTGTAAACTACCAATGCTTCTATTTGTATAACACAAATATTTAGTTAAAGATTCAGTAATACAATATCACTTGTACTTTTTAGATGTCAATTCTTGTGCATCCAGACAAAAATCAAGATGATGCAGAACGAGCACAACAAGCATTTGAAAGTGTGTAATAAGTTTTATTTCAAATAACAGTAGATCCTTAACATAGTTTAATCTACTATCCTTTTTTTAAAAATATCTTTTTTGATCAGATAAACATTATAAATGTGAAAGATTTGAAAAGATCATTTCTAAAATTCAACAAAAGAAATACATCTTTCTCATTAATCAAATAAATGAGACGAAACATTATTTTAAAAGAAATGTCTTACAATGAATACAATTTCTTTATAAATAGAAGCACCTTTGAAGTCTTGAGAGGACCTTTATTCTTTAAAATAGATTTATATTTTTTACATTAGATATATAACCCATTTTGAAAAAAGTTAAATGATTTAGGGTAGGTAATTTTTCAAATTTTATGTAAAATTATTTGAGGTTTTGTGATATTTACTTCATAATTGACAGTTACTGTGTGATTCTAATATTAACAGGTCAAAAATCTTTCTTGACACAACTAGCAAGATTTTTTTTAACTTTTCAATGCTTTCTAAAAACAAAAAATATTAACAATTGCTTATAAATATATAATCTATATTGTTCAATAGTAAATCTCTTCTATTAAATTAAGAAAATGTAAATCTCTTTGAAATTGTTTAGCAAAGTAAATTTTATCCCAAACATTTTTCATGTTAATGTAAAAATATGATAAAATTTATTTCATTATACAGATTTAAATTTATAAGAAGCAACTGTTAGTAACATACAAAAAAGAAAATTTATTTTAGAATATCACAAATTTAAGCACACAAGTCTTATCATTACTTTTAAAAAGTATTACTTTGAATCTTATAAAGCACAGAGTATTGAACACTGAGAGCTTAATATGTTAATGTTAATTTACATGTTATAGTTGTTAATAAGGCATGGAAGACATTGGAAAATGAAGAGACTAGAGCAAAATGTATGGATGTCATTGAAGAAGCCAAAGCCCGTACAGATCACATGGTAGAAATAATAAATTGGTGTTGTTATTTACATTTATAAAAAGCATACATAATAATCAAAACTTAATTAGATTTCAGAAAAGAAAAAGAAACTGAAAAAGGAAGGAAAAGCAGATGGTGTAACAATGCTTGATGAAGAAACAGAAGAAGGTTACAGACACGCTGTATGGGTTATGACGATGAAACTCTTTGCTGATATGGAGCGAAGAAGGTTTATGACAATACACACAATGCAAGTTATCTAAGAAAGTAATTCATAATAAATAATATTTGTTTTCTATCCACAGGAGAGAATTAGCTACCAGGGATGCAGAACAGCGTAAAAGGAAACGAGAGGAAGAATTATCTGCAGAGGCACAAGCTGCATTAGAACGTGAGTGGCAAAAAAATTTTGAGGAATCACGACAATCTAGAGTCGACAGTTGGAAAGCCTTTCAATCCGGTTCTAGTGCTACAAAACAGAAAAAAGCTAAGAAATTAAAAGCATTCAGGCCACCAAAAACGAAAGCTGAATCACGATAATTGTACAGTTATTGTTCTTGGCACTTGGCATAAATTATTTCATTCGATGTTTCATATTTCTTGCAAATTCTCATCATGTGACATGAAATAACGGAATTCATCGAATCCAATTGTAATTGTTCATTAAATTTATTTGTTAATTAAAAAATTGTGATTTGAAGCTAGTTGAAAATATGTTGAATCAGATGATGAACTGAAGAGTGTGTTATAAATAGAGTGACATGTGAATTGAGCAAGAGTGCATGCAAATAAGTATTGTATGTATCTTTCAGGAGGAATGTGTATGTTTGTGGAACAAAATATCTGTAAGTATGTATGCGGGTACTTGGTTGTGATAAACTTACATGGCCTGAATAAGTTAAATTATAATGCACAATTTCTATGTGACTAATTATTTTAAAATTATGAAAAATATTCCAATGAATAAGTATAAAATATGAAACAGTTAAGAATCTTAGTATGCATTGCTATATTCATTTGTACATCTTATAATGTATATATGTACTTTATAATTGAATACGTTACAATCAAATATTTTCAAAACTAAATAAAATACAGAAATCGTATTTATTTATTTACTGAATTTATGTTTGGAACATTGACGTTTATAACATATGTTTCTGTGGATGCAGTAACTGTAAATGCTTGAAATGAATCAAGACTGGCCAATTATTGTTTATTTAAATTTTATTGATTATTGTTTATTTAAATTTTATTGGAAGATCACAACATGTACAGTATTCCTTGATAGTAACTTCAAAGGCCATGTAGTCATAACATCCAGTGTCCAATAGGTAATCATGTAAAAAAACAAAATGTTGCATCTCAACGTACACTTGGTCCAATTGTAATTTGTAAGATTACTATAAGGAGGTTAATGTTCTAAAAATGTAAGTTTTCTTTTCAAATAGTGTTTATTAACACTTGAAAGTCAATGTCGAACAAGTGCCGATCAAACGTACGAGATCAATTGTGGGAGAACAATTTTTTTATTAAAAAGATTGAACAGAATGAATAACAGAAAAAAGTGAAATCAATCGATAGATTTTCTTTTTCATTTCGCAATTACGACCGTTTTACAAGTTAGTATGGGTTAACCTGCGATGCCATAAGCTACGCCACTACCGATCTGTACTTCAACATGATAGTAATAATCAACTTGCCATTAGGTATTACGGGAGAATACATTAAATAGACACATTAATAAATCGCAACATTTATTTGTGGCAAATACACAATCACAAATGAAACTTTCACTCGTATATTGTTATTTGTCTATATACAAGAATTTTTTTTAATTGTACATCATACATCAAACTGTTTTATATTTTTTGGTAATAGAATCAGAATTTAACTTTGTATTTGTATACTAAAGCATTAATAGTGAATGCTACATTGTATTGTTTCTCATTGAGTTTAACCATTCATCATCACTTATGTATCCATTTTGTATATTATGACATCTGTGGGATAATAACATGTAAATATAAATACATATCAAACATCTATTATGGGATAATTATGCTCAAACATTTTAAGAAACGTGTAAGCATTTATATGAAACAAGTTCAAAATTTAATTATTCACATAAATGTTATGTTTTCTACTTTCAAAAAAATGTACAATATTCCATATTATTTATTGTAGACTATCATATTTCATGCTTGATGAATCTATTCTTATTATATGTTGTATTCATAATTTAAAATTCATGATTATCATGCTTCCAATTATCATACTTTTATTTTTTTTTACAATAACTTTAAACAAACGTTAGATAAAAGTGTTTACTTTTTAGAATTTTATATATTTAATAATTTATTTAAAATTACCTAAAAGAAGAGAAAAACTACGGCAACAAAGTATGTAAGTAAATGTATAAGTAAGTAACATTGGAATTACATTTTTATTGACAACACCAATTTATTTAATATCCAACTTTTTAAAAAGAATTAATGAATTAAGAGATGTCGAGTCATTTTATATACCTAAAGAGTGAAGGGCATAGCTAAATAATGTATTGAGTTGTTTGCAAAGTATTTTTAGTAATAAATTTTTTAGACTAATAAAAGTATGATAAAATAATAAATGGAATTTCGACAATTTTTACAGAATTATACGAATTATTTTTTGGTAAACATAAAAAAATTTTAATAATTTTGAAACTGAAATAAAATGTTCTGCATTGGGATTATGCAAAGTATATTGTCCGTATTGTAGCATACATGACTAAATAAAAAGATACTGAACACACTATTTGTTATTTATTTACAAATAAATACACCTATTTACAAATTTGTGCATTACAAAAATATATTCACCTGCGCACATAAGCGTGTGCATTAATTAACACGTAAACAGAGTGAGGTAGAGATAGTTACAACAATATGTTTCTCTTTTAACCAACAAGAATATTTAAAATACATATTTACGCGCTAAAAACAATAATACGTATTATTTTTAACACAGTGTACGAACATTTTCTTTGTATAATAATGCGAAATACATTTATAATGAGAACACGTTTCAATGCTTTAACACATCAATATTTCTTACAATTATTTAACAATAACAGTACATTTATGATTCATATAAAACATCACTTTATACTGATCATTATCTGAACTTTTATGGCATATATTACCTATTAAAAAACTAAGAGGTATGTAGCAAACATTTCATAAAATATTATGTTGGTTTAAAATTATGTAAGAAAAAAAATTAATTTCCCTTTTACATATAATAACATGAATGAAATCAACTGAATTTCCCCTATTTGATGATTAAATTAAATAATACAGTTGAAATTACAAAAATGAAAATAACACTATTTAAAATATAAAATTAATTTTTCGAGTCAATAATATTGATTTCAATTCATTATAATTTTGTTTTTGACTGGCTCCTTTTTTTCTTGTTCTTACTATTTTTAGTACTATGGTCTGAACCAGTGTTAATTACGCTTAATTTAGAAGATTGTCCAGAACTTATATGTCTTCCTTGAATTTCAAAACATTTGGTATTATTATGAATTGTTTGTGCAGAAACAGGCGGAGTGGACCGAGAAATAGGACTTAGAGGTTTCTTGTTACGTTGCAATACAACTGATGATGATGTTAAAGATCTAAGATATTAGAAAAAGAAAAAAGTATGAGAAAAATTTATAAAATAATAATACTAATATGTTTACTTACCTATTTTTACTACTGGGAAGTCGTGAAGTGTCTAATGGAGCAAGCTTTATATTTTTTGACCAGACAGCAGGTGAAACAGTAGCATGCCAAGCTGATTGATAACTTGAATATTTTGTTGGAGTTAAACTATTTCCTGTATTTTTTATAGTATTTTTAGTAGTAAGGAACTGTTATAAATTTTTCATATCTTATATGTTTTGCTTAAAAAACATATAATATACCTTGAAACGTGGAAACATTCAAAGGTTGTTCCATAAATTTAATAGGGGTAGTCTTTATTGTAGAAAAACTCTCTCTGGTTGATAGAATATATGGCACAGGGCTGACTACAATCTTTTCATTAAAAACAGTTCCAAGTTTATTTCTGCTGGTATGGGGCCTCAAAAATTTATCTTCTGCGGAAAATGTATTATCCTGACCATTCTTAGTTCCGTTATTATATTTAAGATTATCATATTTCCTATAAATACAACTGTCAATAAAATTTATGTAAGAAATTATATAATTAATCTAAAAATACTAATCCTGGTAAAAATAGTATTACATTAAATGATGCAATTGTCTAACTACTTTTATCGACTTTTCTTTTGTTCAAAATAATAAATGTGTTTTAATAATTTATCATAATATTTACACAATTTCTTTTAAATATTACATTTCAATAAATAATACATTTTATATTTAGTAAAAAAAACAAAAACATTTAATATTGTTAATATTCTCTTTAAATACCACCATCTCTGTTATTATATTTCTTTAATATGCAGAAAATACTACATTCCACTTGCAATATGTACATAAATAACTTCTTCAATAATCACATTAATAAGTTTGATTGAACACTTTTTACTAGGATTAATATACGTAAACATACTTTTGATTCTCTTGTAAATTAGCATGAATGGTTTCTTTTTTTAGTGGTATAATATGATCTTCTATCAATTTATCTCTGCCACTTGAAAATGTGTTATCCAGAGGAATGGTTTCTTCAAACCAAGTCATTTTGGTACTTCTTGCAGAACTTTTGTTACTATGAATAGGTGCCATCCTTACTTGAGAAACTTTATCAAAATCTTTTTCAATTTCATTTTCTTTACTTGGCAATAATTCAGAAACTACGTAGTCAAAAAGCATATTGAGTATCTTATCTTGCAACGTACTTTGCAATTTATGTTTGGATGAAGTTTTCTTTTCCTATGTAGGATAAATTACATACGGTCACATATAACATTATCTAATAATATTATTTAACAAAGTTAATATACATGATGAATTCAAAAGATACATTTTACCTTTATAGACTGACTTAATTCTGGGAGTATTTCATCATTAAATGAATCAAGATTAGTCTTTGACTGATTACTATTTCTGCCAAGGTTTTCATATTTGGTTTTAGCTGGTAAAAATGGATTTTTTCCAACTATTCTCAAGTGCGGTATCTGCTTTCTCCATTGTGTACACTCTTCTAAAAGAGCTGTCTGAATTACTTGATTACCATCTTCATAAAGCGTATTTTCAATAGCATCCCATTGTTGCACAACTTTAGCAGTTGCAGTGTCTTCTAATTCCGTCAAAGAAGATGTACAAATTGTTCCGTTGCTACTTTCATCCCATGTAGATACCTGATTGTTAACATCTTTCCATGTTTTTTTCTTTTGTAAACTTGGCAGTTGAAAATGTTCGCTACTTTCATTATCGTTATTTTTGTACTCCCTTATAGATGAAAATTTGTCTGATGCTTTTGTATTTTGAATTAACAAGTTGCACCTGTATTAATACGTAAACTTTATTTAAATTGTAGTTGCAATAAGTCTCTTATTTAGGAAAAGCTATTTATATTTTTATAATAGAATGATATTACCTAATTTTCAAAAGAAACATAATGAGACTGCAGATATTAATGTAAATACAAATTTCAATTAACTAATTTAATTTAAATGTTCTACCAGGTTCTAAATAAAAAAATAAAACAGAAGCTTCATTACTAATAGCAACAAAGATTCATAAATTAATTTAAGCAAAATTAAAAGTTACAGCTATATAATATAAACCTTAAAATTGTATGGAAATGTAAAGAAAACAAATAGGTATCTAAACAATATCTTATTACAACACCTACGTATTTCGTTTAGCTGTCTTTTTATGCATTTCATGCTTCTTGAAACGTATTTCTGATGAATCGGTAACCGTTTATTTAGAGTCCCTCACGGCTACCTTATTAAACGAAACCTTGAACAAAGTGCACATTAATTTTATTGATTATCTTATTAGCGGCACATCTTTAACCGGAACTTTTCATTTGAATCAGTATAGTATTATCATCTTGTAATTGTTTAGTTGATTTCTTTTGATAATTGAAAAAAGTGATACTTTGTTATCAGAAAATCTTAATAAATCGATGCTTGTAAATAATTCGAAAATTTGTATTTTATTTATAAAAATTTACCTTGTCACAGAGTATTTAAACCGAGGTGAAAGTGGCTTATTTTAACAATCTTAATTTCCAGTGCACATGCGCATCGATGCATCGCTCCTATGAATATAGTATACGGAAGATCGTGACATCGAAAATAAAATTAGGAATTGAATTTAACTATACAATAAATAAAAAATATTTATGGCTAAAGTTCAAAGAATTTCTTGAGAATAGTGAAAACTATTTTATTTTTACCTTTATCGACTGACACTTATCGCAATTCATCTTTTTCGAAGGTCTGTTGGATTGAACCATAAGTCATATTCGATTTATTAGATATTTAAATTTATGCCATCAAATGTGGGTGTGTATACATATATATATATATAAATACTATCATGTTTAATATATATTTAATATTTTGATAAAATAGAAATCCTCGTTGCGATTTCTACATCTGTAGGCTATCTGTGAGTATCGACAGCGTTCATGAAGGACATTGTGCCTAAGCAGTATCATTTACGCAGTTCGATCACCTGCACTTTCAACACACTCAAGATGCTGAAGTTAGTTGTGAACCTCTCCTTTTTCGTCTAATTTGCCAGTGTTTTTCACTCTTGCTTGGAGTTTAACCAGTAGACTGAATATATGTCTGTTCTCAGACACTGTAACAGATAACTCAAACTGAATACTGAACGCTGCTTAAGAATTGTTCTTCAAATAAATGCCGGTATCGTTGGTCAATTTCTATCTTTCATTTCATTTTGGACGCTAATTTAGGCTGAACTTTACTTTGGAGCATCATTTTTTAAAAACTTTTTTTGTATATATCGATGGCACTCGATGGATAAAGACTAAATTTTAAATTTCATGTTTAGGAATTCATTAGTTTACAAGTTATGCATATATAAAGTTAATGAATGTGTAATGTGACTTATTGTATAAAATGAAAATTTGAATGAAAATCGGAACAAAATGAGGCTACAAAATAAAATATTCGATTTTTTTATAATGATTATGCAACATTCAATTCACACAAAATTATCGCCATTTTTATTATAATGTAATTTCCTCCTCATCCAAAATTTACGCGATTTTTATTACATTATGTTTCGAAAACATTGTTTTCTTCTCGAGTGAATGAACAGATATGAAATATATGTTCACGAAATTTGATTTGTTTTCGATCGTTTATTGTGATTGATCGTGATCTGATCCTATCGTTGACTGCGGTATGAATCAAGTCTTATTCGTTAATACTGTTATGTGCTACTAATCAAAACTATGTCCGCTCTCGGGCTGCACAAAATCCTTTTTATTTTTATTGTTTTCGATAAACGAAGATGAAACGAGATCGAACCTAAGTAATATTTGATCAAACCAAGAACAAACCAAGAGCGAATCGCGATCTAACCGGTATGTATCAAGTCTGAACAAAGCACATAACAAAAGATCTCTCTTTCTCATATGCCGTCCTAGAAATCACCTCATGAGTAACGAAGGATAGAGTACCTGTGTTGCTATGTAATTGAAAATCATAAACATGTTTATTAGCGGGCATGTAACGTTTCTAGCATATTTATAGTCCAAACTGAATTGTTCGATATATTTTTCCATCTGTTACTTCTGTCCGATGTTTGCTGTGCTGTGACTGACTGTTGGCACTGGAAGTTGCTAGAAATCGGTATTAAAGACACCTTCCACTTTCATCAAGTACTATCTGACCTGTATACAGTTTTAAGATGTATACAGACTGTACATACAGTGAGTCATACGTAACTTTGTTTTTTTTATATTTAGACAACTTTGTTCCTTTTGATACTACTACATAATAAATATAAATACATTTATAATATAGATTCATGATATTTTTTCCCCCATATCCTTCCTGAACTTTTTCACGAGACGAAACGTATTCGTATATGTGATGTACGATTTTGGCTGTGACTCACTGTACAATGTATTTTTCTGTCTACGGTTCTGAAATACCGACACTGTAGAAAATGCCTGTAGCGTTCGTGTTACCACAGTAACGTGCGCGTTTTACTTTGCCGGTCTACTCGAAGCGCAGGATTTTGTTAGAAGGTAACACGGATTCAAATTCTCTCGTAACGCGGATATATATATATAAAGAATTTAGTAACAAAAGAGTGTTTCAGTTTGTAACAAAAGTTGCTGTTTCTAGGTGTTGTTGCAAAGTAACCATGAAAGAAAAGGGGTCGCTACTAGTTTTCTCATTTCCGCTTCCGTTCGGTAGTTTTCAGAGGCTAAAATGAATGTGCTTCCTCCCGCGGTTGAAATTGTTATTTATTATTAATTTATTAAGTACTGAGCTATTTGTTTATGAATAAATATTATGGATACATCGAAATGGAAGTGTGGGTACGTATTATCGTTCGAGCTGTTCGCAACTTATGTCTACCAGTTATAAGCTAAATTATGCTATTCTTTACGTGAAGGTATACATTGAGAGGAAAAATAAATGTGTGTGAAATAGTTATTATATAGAGATGTTGTGCTCGTATAGGAATTTGGTGATTAAGGTCAGTTCCTTTATGTGTGGTAGTTATCAATCTAGGAAACGTAAACTCATAACTGGGGAGACTTGATTCTTCTACAAGAGAGGACACTGGATATGGTAGGATATGGTTTATGTTCCGTTTGGTTGACAGCACAAATTTTGTAGAGAAATTCAGTTAGACTATAATGATTGGAAGGAGCTAGAGCGATTTACAAAGCTAATAGTCGTAGTAATTGAAGATTATGAAACCAGGGCTTGGTTGTCTTCTTGAAGTATTTTTGGAAGTAGTTTGTTCCAGTTGGATTTGTATGATTGGTATTAGCTTTTTCCATCCAATTGGCAAAGCTCGAGTTCCACAGCATTCTGTTGTGGAGCTTGTGTATTGCGAGCATTGCTTCTTTGTCCAGCTTGTTGACTGCTTCATTGGTACCTAGTTCTTTGTGTGATGGCACCCATAGAAATTTGATTCTAGAGTGAGTACTGTTGCTGTCTCTTAGGTCCTCTGCAAGTTTGCATTTTATGTCTAGAACATATCTGTTTTATATTGCTTGGATGGTTAGTTAAAGTGGAGATAACACTAAGAGCTTCAGAGCAGATGAGAATTAGGTTACACTGAAGGTTCATTGTCATACATAGTGTTCAGCATATGGCAATGCATTCTGCAAAAAAAACTGAGAGGTGTATGAAGGCTAACACATTCAGCTTTAAAGAGCAGTGCAAATTTTGGAATCATTAGTGTAAATGATAATGTGATTTCGATATAAGGAATTGATTGTGGTATTGAAATCTGTGTTAATATCTGTACTATTGGCCAGTTGAATACCTGTGTGGAGGTTGCAGTCAGCAGAGGTGAAAAGACAGGAAAACTAGTTTGGATTTATGTTAAATATATAGTCCTTGGCTATTGAGTGTCTAATTGGTCAGAGTTCAAGGAGTGCATCCACGTCTCTTATTGAACTCTCGGTCAGAATTGGCAAGTGTTGCTATATGCCCCGATGTATTGGCGGACTCTATCTGAATCTGTGGAAATCTAAGGGTTAGGCATGTATGGGCCGTCTAATGTGTCCTATAACTGACTGTTCGGGCAGAGTTGGAGAAATTGAGGCAGGCTTGGGCGAGTGCTTATAGTACTGTAATATTCGGACCAGTAAAGCCAGAAAATAATTAAATGGTTGTGTTTTCCCCACTCCGTCTTATCCCTTCTACTACCTCATTCTTCATCTGTGGGCATCCACCAACAACCTTTGCATCCACCGCAGAACCAATTGGTAATGACAGAGAGAGGGTAAACTGTTGAGCCAGCAAAAAATGAATCTAAACAAGTTTCCAAAGATTTCTAATAGTTAAATACTTTTCCACTTTTATTTAAATGTTACATTTTTTATCAAATGTACTATCAAAATGCAAAAATATATTCGCAAAATATATAAAAAATGAATACATGAGACAATAATTAATTTACTGGGATATTAATAAGACAGGTGATTTGTAAGAGAAAGTGCAATAGAACTTGTAACTAGCATAAACGGACAATTCTTTATTATTATGTTTGTAATAAATGCATTTATAAAACGTGACAAATGGAGGCGAAAGCAAATAGTTGCCGACTCAGTTAGTACTATCTGGAGTTCTTTAAGAACAAGCAAAGTCAAATCAAATCTAATGGGGCGCATCCCTTCGTGTGCACTTAAACTAAACAGGAGGGCTTATAAACATTGAGTTCTTAAGCCTAATCGGTTAACGGTAAACGATAAAGGCGGTTGGATGTACTCGGCACAATCCGAGATCGAGTACGGTCGGTGAAAAATCGCATATGGCTGGCGGCGGTCTGGGTTTGATGTATTTTCTGGCAGTCCGCGGTCGCTGACGGCTGGTCAGTCCGGAGAGCGGCATAGAAGACAAGATTGTGATACGATGCGACGGTGTACACCTTTTCAACCCTCAGTCGGGATGATCGTACTTATCCCGTATGCGGCGATTCAAGTGTTCTACTCTAAGCAATAAACCAAGTGGGCGGCTGGATCACCGGTGACGGCTTTAAGTTGCCGCTCATACCAGCTGAACTTATGGCCGCTCGTCGCAGCTGAACTTATGGCCGCTCGTCGCAGCTGAACTTATGGTGTTGCTATCGGCTGGCTGGCGGAAGAGGATATCGCTCACCAGATTCTGCTCCTCGCGCCCGTATACGATCTTGAAGTTATACTGTTGGAGCTCAAGACCCCACCGGGCAATTCGGTCAGACAAATTTTCTATGTGCTGTAGCCATTTTAAATGCGGCAGCAATGTCGGCGAAACGAGGCACAAAACGATAATATCAGCCTGGCTGGTGATACAACCGCTAATTCTTTGTATGGCGGTGACGACTGGAGATCCCCATGCTTGATTCCCAACCACGAGTATGTTTTGCGAACGGGACGGCATAACTAGACCTATTATTCTCTTTTGCGGCCGACTATACTAGCGCGGAAGTGGAATTCTTTGCTAATGAGGATTTCCGTGATGGTACTGTCCTGGTGGCTGATGACACAACTATTTTCTCGGCACTAGGCGATTACATTTCCGCGTACATAAATTTCCGGATTGTCCCGGTATCTACTAAGATTCGGTCCTCTCGTCTATATACCTCCACATTCCGGAACGATGGATTTTCTTCTTCCGTGGAGGCGTCAGTGGTCAGATACAGTGCCTCCTTCGATGACTTCTGCGTCATTTCTCGCCTGCTTGGGACATTCGCAATACCGCGTTAGTCTTCCTTCGGTACCACAAAATGAACAGAAGAGTCGAGGGGTATGTCGGCGATCTTTCTTTTGGTGTCTTCGCTGACCACATCTCCAATAGAGGGAAGTCCGCAGATTTTCTTTCGAGTTCCTACCATGAAAGTCTACCTCGAAGAGGCTCCATGAGCGTAGGATTGAGATGAGGCCCAACCAGCTGAGGCTACGGTAGACTGTTGGTAACGCCGAGCTTCTTTCCAAAGCTCTACTAACTATCCAGGCTAGTTCCAGAACAGATGGGGCGCAGCTCTAGCATTATTGTTGGCCTCACGGGGTGGATGGTTGTCCGTTGTGCAGCCAGGCGTAACAACCTCACGGAAGTTATGTGTCAATAGGGGAAATGACAACAACAGTTGCCATGAAACTGTTGCAGAGCACACTCTGTAAGCCCGCTAAAAACCGAATGCGGCTCCGCCTCCCCGTGGTGCTCGCTGATAACGTTTCTGGACGGTAATATTCCGTCTTGCCAGGTATTATCGGACAGAACGTGTAAATGAGTCGCGTCCCGTAAGGGGCAGTCTATCCTTTTGATGATCCCAAAGGGGTGAAGGAAGAGTTTTTCCAGGCCAGGTGAAGCGCCCCTTCGTGTGCACTTAGACTAAACAGGAGGGCTTATAAACATTGGGTCCTTAAGCCTAAACGCGCTCGGCGCAATCCAAGTGTTTGTGCGCCATAGTGTCGAAAATTATTTTAGCTACAATTAAACGACGCGTGGAACTTCGTTGGATGAAGTCCTGTCGTATGTGTATTAAGTGGACTGTATCTTAGGTGACTATCACACTATGTGGTGAAAGCTGACTGGCCCACTATCTATCTCCTCGTCATCCTCAGCATACGACAGCTCGTATCGTGTCGAGTATGCTGAGTCTTCTTGTCTGTCCAATCAATGCATGTTTGCCATTTCTTAAAACCTAGCTAACGCCCTTTAAGCAGCCCCTTTCCGAGCGGGGTGAGGGCAAAGTACGAGTATGGGGGCATTTTCGAAGTTTCGATGGGTTGCGAAAATTTCCTTCAGGTCGGCTCTTGCCTGGAAGTGTCGTCGTGTACATATTTTAGCCGACCCTTCGGAAAAGCCGAGTTTATGATCTGTTCGGTTATGAAATGAAATTGACGGATGAAATGAAAATCTAACGCCATAGTATGGAATTTCAAAAAACCAAGATAAACTTTACTACCGTGACGGACAACTGCCGGTTGTAGAAACTAAGACTCTAAAACATTGACGAAGAATAAACACTAAAATAAACTGTCTATCCCGTTCATGTTATAAACTAAATTACGAGAATTTCTACTTACGGTGTTCGGTACAGGACGGAACACCAAGACTGGTACGCTCGGGAGGTAGGGCTTTACTCGGCGCACGGATTGAAAACAGTTATGATATCCGTTTCGATTTTTGCAACAGTTATGAAGAACCGAAATAAATCATAATTGATATTCAATATATTGGTTCTGAGCTATATTGGTTTCGGTTTCGGTTCTTCAGAACCGATATTATATCGGTTTATTAAGACGTTTATTAATCGTGTAAGTCTCAAGCGGCGCGATCGCGCTTCTCCGTTACATTGCCTAAAAATGTCAGTCTACCGGTTCGTAGAATCAGATGAAGCTTTATTTGGTTTCCTCCTAATTATTCATTCTTATTTTTGTTATTACACGTTTAGAACTGGAGAAATGTAACGATTATGCTATTTAAAATTTGATTTTGTAAAAATAGGAAAGCGTCATTCAGTTTCTGAATTGAAACGAAAGAAGCGCGATCACGCCGCTTGGTATTTTTCGAGTGGGCTTCACGAAAACCGGTGGGACTCAAATAGTTAAGACAATTGTATCCAGAAGTTGCTGCTGATAAGCTGCTGAAATATTTCACCTATTCTTCGATCGGCAAAACAGAAATGACCCAGCTTGAAGTATTAAACAAATTAAAAGAATTAGAGTTCTGTGTTAATTGATATAAATTTTTAGCAAACAGTATAGACGCCATGTTATAGTTCTATAATCAACTCTGTAGTAATCGTCATAATTTAGGCTATGATATCAATAGCATAGTTTATAGGGTTAATGACTGAAATTGCACGATAAATTAGGAAATACCAACAGCGCACTAAGAGGATCCATAGCTCATAGATTTCCTGCAGCTCATGAAAAAACTGAAATAGAGTAAATATTAGTACAAGTTGGTCGCACAGGTCAATTTTGCTCTAGTTACTCAATTATGTAGTTTCAATAAATATCGATGGTGTCCTCGTTACAAGAATAAATTTTTTGTTATTGTTAAATATTATTGAATGTTCTCCATGTCAATATTGTTGAAAAATCATAGCAAGTAGAAAAGTTAAAATATTTTGTTTCCGAGAAAGGTCTTGATATTACTGGTCTTGCCGATAAGCACCTTAAGTTCTTTTATGATTTCGGTTTAATAAGGGAAATATCCAACATTTTCGCTTTGGAAGAAAAACTAAAAAAATTCAACTTAAGCGTGCTAAACAGATGAGGAGAAAGATTTATATCTAATTTACCGGATTCTATCAAGAGTAGATGAACCATAACAGTTGAAAAATGTTAACTTCTTTAGGAATTAAACTTGTCGGGTCAACTGTAGTAAAATTACTGGCAAAGCATTATCAGTCTGATGAGAATTGACATTCTTTAACGGATAAATTACCCTATGTATATACGAAGAAATAGAATCCTTGATTAAAAGTAAAGTATATAAGATTTACATCCCGTTTTTGGTGTCTTTGGATCTTGTAATTTCTGTATTTTAGTTTTCTTCGTCAGTTCCGTTCTGACAATCGAGCAGTTAAGACGTGTTTACGAATATACTGTGATCCGAACAAGAGGACAAACCATTCAGAGTGGTAATCATAAATTTACACCCAACGACAGAGCCGAAGGAAATTGCCGAAGAAATAAAAGCATTGGGACATGAAACCTCAAAATTACCGTACAATGTTAAACATAAAGACACGAAACAATCTCTACCAATCTTCTTTGCAGACCTAAGATTTGCTTCTCTATTTTCTTCTAATTTAGAATTTGAATTTTCCGTAATAAAAATGTAGAGAACAGTAGAGAAAATAACACCCGATTAACCTTGTAATATTCGTTAAAATTCAATAGCAAGTAGTTGCCTATCGATACGGATTCATGATTTCACCCGATAAACCTGCTTTTCCGTATTCATACATTGACTGAATTGTAGTTTTAGTTATAGCTGTTCTTGTATTTATGAGTGCCATTTTCTCTGTTTCACCAAGCCCGTCTTTATTAATTTCCATGTCTAGTATGGCTAGAAAAGAGTCCTTCATCTTTTTCAGTCTTATTACATCGACCCTGGTAGGTCGACTTCGATCAAAATCTATTCCGTTTAATATTTTTAGATTGTCTTCTTGATATCTGTCCATATCTCCACCTATACCGTGCCACACATTTGCCCACTTTGGAACATTTTGTGTATGACCCAGAAAATTAGCGAGTTTCTTACGCAAAGTCTCAAATTGTTCTATCTCGGGATTAATCTCTCCAAGTCTGACTGGATGAGATGCATGAATTTCTGGTCCTCTATTACTATGCTGATCTTGATGTCTACTTTTTCCAGGTTTTACTACTTCACATCTAGTTACTTTTGTTTCATTGGAAATCTTTTGTATAAATCCACCAAGGCGAAGATAACGATAAAAGCGGGCTTGAAAATGGTTAGAGATATTACGGACCCTATACCGATACTGATTGTAGTCGCCTTCATTATCAAAGGATGATGATTCAAAATCATGTGCTAGCTCTGTTTTCTTTCTTTCAGTTGCACCACCAAATGCACCAAGAGATATAGGAAGTTGATGCCAGCCTTGCTGAATATGATACCGTATTCCTTTATCATGTTGAATACAATTAGCTACCCGATCTCTGAACCTTTCTTGTGTCATCACATTTCTGATCTGAGGTATAGCTTCTGCTAAAGCTTCATATAAACAATTATTTTTTGAATTGCCAACACTATTACTTTCCGATGCACCACTTCCATAAAGCTGAAAATGATTATTTTGAAGCGCGAGTTTAATAATTCTCCCTTCCGCTTCATCTGATGCAGAGGAAAATTTTTGTCTTATACCATTATCTCCTTCAACAATAATTGTTAATGGCTCCTTTAGTATCTTATGTAGTACTTGAGTACACGCATCAACACATGTCATGTTCATTGGAACGTTTTCTCGGACTATATCTGCGAGTAAGTCAGGATTATTAGTTTTAATCATCAGCTGTCTCAAATTTTTATGATATTTTTTTGTAATATCATCTTCTACTGTAAGTCTATTGCCATGGCGCTGTCTACTTTGTAACTCTTCCTGATATTCTTGTTTCAGTTCTTTAAAACGTTCAAGGTATCCACTTTCTTTGTAAGACTGGTATGCTTCTTGCATCTTTTTTCCAACATATTGAACCAGATCATTAGCTATTTTTTTAAGGATAGGAGTTACAACATACTGTGATACAACTCGTCCAGCTTTTTCACGAAGCAGTGACTTCCATTGATAAATCATTTGTTTTTTGAACTCCTCATAACCTTCTTGCTCTTGATTTAGTGAGCCCTGTTCTGCATGTTGTCCTTGCATATTATCTAATTTTTCTCTTATTTTCTTGTCTAAGTTATCTAACAAGTTACCAGTAATTGTTCTTATATTAGCAATATGAATACCGCGTTCTGACCATATTATTCCCTGACTGATAATATGAGTAGACAATGTTAACATACTACTTATTTCGCTTCCTTTTCCAACAGCTTCTGCAATTCCTTGACTTACGCCGCTAGCTATCTTGTTAGCTATAGGCAAGAACTTTTCTGCACAATTTTGTTCAGCAAGAACATTATTGGTTAAATCATTCACCATTTTCCTTGCACCTTCTTCTCCTAATGTCTTATAAGCTCTTTCCAAGCTTATAGAAATGTTATGTTTTTCCACCTCTTGCTCAATGTTTGATAAAATGTCAGAGGCTATGTTTTCACACAATACTTGAAAGTTATTTCCAACAATTGTATGAACTCCTGCATTAATTAATCCATCTACTATATCTTTTCCTGCTTTTAGCGCAATACGCTTTGCAACTTCCTTCAATACTACTTTCCAACCAACAGTTTCAATCAGCCGATTTCCAGACATTTCTGCTATTTTCATACCATATTCAAAGTTAGGCCCCGCTAGTTTATGACCGTAACGTGATAACTTAGTGCCTTTTGAAAGGTAAGCTCCTACACCAACAGTAGTGGCTGTAATCATTAAACTTTCAAGCTTATGCCGTCTATAATCTTCCCAGCTAAAATAACCTGATTTTAAAGCACCTGCAGCAAAGATGAGATCATTTACACCCTCATTAATAAACGCATTACCAACATGAGTCATAGCACCCACTGCATACAACTCTATTGCAGCACCTATAGCTATTTGGATTATCCCAATAGCAATTACTCCCGCAGTGTTGAAAAGCATTTCTTTTGTCCATTTCTCCTCTTCTAATTGTAAAAGTTGATCTAATCCGTTAAGAAAAAATACGCGCATTTCTTCTATATTTGCAGCTTTACTTTTATCATAAAATTCGGTGAGAGATTTTAGTTTACTAGCAGGAACTTTTAAAGCTTTTAATAAACTTCTTGATCTTTTCAAAGTGCTGACAATATTATTAATTGTATCTTTTTTCGTTAGATGTAATCGGTTATCTAAGACTTTTTTCACTGTTTTATCAATACTTTGCGACTTGATCAGTACATTTTCATGGCTTCCATCGGGAGAAAAGTTCAGAGATATTTGTCTTTTGTCGGGTCTATTAATACGATAAAGAATATCTCCCATTAAAGATTCGGCAAGATTTTCAATATTTTCCTTGTTAATAATCCCAATTCCTTCGTATTGTACAGATTGTATTGGATTGCATTGGACAAGCCACTCTTTCTGAATCAAACAATTGAAAAGCTTTTCTGTATACTCTTCTGGAATAAGCTTATCTTGAGAAAGCATAAGTTTAAAGTTATGTTTAGTCATTGTTTGACTATAAATATTCTTCAATTTTTCTTCTAAGTTTTCATTTTCAGTTGTCACCGTAGTAGGCCTGATAATCTTCTGTTCCAGTAACTCCAGAACTAACTTTTGATGTGGTTTGATCGTTAATTGCAAACGGATAGGAAATTCTTTTTCTTCTAGCTGTTTCACAATTTTTTGAAGGAATATTCTGTAGGTAAAGCATACAGACAATAATCCTCTTACAGCATTCTCATAAACTGGACAGGAAATAAGCTGAACTTGCCTTATTTGATCAAATTTGATCTTTAATCTGTAAGCACTATTTTCTGAGTTATCCTTTTTCATAAGAACTTTTTGTTCAACAAGCTCTACTAAAATTTTCTCAGCTTCACTTTTAGTAATATTTGCTTGATTAATGAAGTCTTCTATAGTAATAGAGTCATAACAAGAGAAAACCGCAGATTCGATTTTACTCGGATTTATATTCGCCTTCTTGTTAAATGAAAATACCCTTTTCTCTTTTAGTATTTTATATTTGTCCTCGCCTACAATCTTTATGAAGTCATCTTTTTTAAAGATATTGTCACTATTTTTTTGTTGCGAAATCCATTCTACATTTAAAAGAATTTGTTTATTGTTGTGTTCTAGAGATTGCTTCTTCAACTCTTTTTTATCTACTTTTTCGATTAGAAAGTCCATTAGTAGAAGATCAATTTCTTTCAATCTTTCATTGTCCACTACAACATATTTAACTTCTTTACTTAAGACTCCTTCTTGAATGAGTAATTTCCAAAATTCTTCTCTACTAGGTAATGGTACCGCTTTCTTTAACGCTTTTCGAAACTCTTTTTCATTAATTTCCTGATGTCCAGAAAGAAAATTTTTCAATGTTTCAACCGATACTCCGTAACCAGAACTAATTGTTTTTAGCTTTTCTTCGGAAATGTTCTTTCTTACTTTAGGCTTTTTTAGTATTCCATTTTCAAGAAGATCTTTATATAGATTCCCAGCCAACTCATCGTTAATATCATAATTAACAAAAGATTGTGGAGTAATAATGTGGCCAAAAATATCATCTATAGATCGTGAAAACGTATAGTAAAGGTTAGCTACGTTCTTTTTTTGTTCTTCGTAAGCATCGATTTGAATAATACTGTCAGTATTATTTTTCTTAATTTTACCGATAATACCCGCAGCATTCATAGCAAATTTACTATGTACATCAAAAAGCCTTGCAGCTTTTCGCAATTCTTCCTTGAATTCTTTTAAGGTTTGCTTATTTTCTCCTTCCATAGGCCTTTGTTCCCAATCAATTTTTTTTGCGAGTGCAAACGCTTTATAATAATGCGCCGCTTCAGAAAAATATGGTTCATTTTTAATCACTTTATAATATAGCTCAATGGCATTTTCAAGAGCATTTGTATGCTTCTCATTTTGAGAGAGATACTTTCCAAGTTTAACCATTTGAACTGGATTCCCTTCAACGAAAGATAACCACTTTTCGCTATTCCGAATATCTGAATTTTTAAATTGCGAGATAAATTTATTCAGCAGGCTCTTAAAATTCCTTTTGCTTTGCTCGTCTGTCAAATTCTTTATACATTTACCATTTTCGTCTAACCAGAAAGCCCATTTATCTAAACAGCTGTGCAATAGAATTTCTTTAACTTCAGTAGGTACAGTTTTATCATCAAGATCATTTTTCAATTGTTCGTATTGCTCTTTGAATGCTTTAAAACAGTCTTCCTCGATAGTAATTTGAGTTTCATAGTAGGCTGTAATATCTGATATACGACGTAATTCTTCCGCATCGCGCTCTTTCTTTAAATCTAATACCCTTGAATTACTATATTCTTGTCCTTTTAAATCCATAATGATTAATTGACCGGAACCGTTATCTCCACTTCTGGCTGCTCGTCCGAACGCTTGCTGTTCTATTCGAATGTTGTTAGGTAAATAAGTTAAGCAAACATGCAACCCTCCTGCTGTCCTCAATCCGTCTGTAATTTTTATGTCAGTACCACGACCGGCTAAGTTCGTTGCAATAATAATCTGTCCCTGTTCCAGCCTTTTGTCACCCTGAATAATATCGAGTTCCTCGTAATCACGTATATAGGTATGGACATGTTTTTCATTTTTTCTCCCAAAAGCTTCGTGTAAAACTTCTACATCATTCACTGTTTCACAGATAATTAAAACAGACCGTTCCTCTTTTTCAACGAGTTTTCTCATCTCGTTACATATTTGATTTATCCATTCCTTTTTGCTAGTACAAAGAATAGGTTTGCCCTCTTGGAATTGCTTAGGTTTAGCTGTAGGAATAGTCACAAAGTCTACATTATGTATTTTTCGCAATAAATCCCTTTCTCTCTTTGATCCTAAAGTGCCTGTTAATCCATATAAGTTACTGTACAATTTAAAAAAAGAAATATTAGAGGTAAAAACAGCTTTTAAGCTTTGCAAAGATAATTTACATCCATGTTTGAGTTGTAAAAATTGGTGCAATGCTTCATCCCATTGAGAATTCGTTTGATCCGTTCCTGTATCTCTATCAAGAATTGTAATATTAGGATTACGATCTGGGCTAGTTCCAGTTCTATCTACATCCACTACATAATCCTGTCCTGCATTCATAAAGAACGCTGTTATGGCATTATTAATCCAGGATTCCAAGTGCTTTTCAACAAAAGATCTGAGATAGTTAGGAACACGTATAAATCTTTCTCTTTCAATACACTCGTTTAAAAGGTGGCTGAGTCGATTTTTATAACTAGAGAATTCAGGTAAAAGAATTTCATTGAGCTTCTCATCGTCGATATTTTCTTTTAATAATTTACCCTGACTGTCCAATATCTTAGCTGTAAACAAACGTTCCCATATAATACTTTTATGCTGCTCACTTAATTTAGATCCAAGTTTTCCAATATCTTCTTTTGTCACCGATCCATACAAATCGTTTAGCACTGCTTCTTTAATTGCTTTAACGTCAAAAGCATAGGAAATTTCTTTGTAGTCTGTAGCTGGTCTATTAATCCACTGCCAAATATAAATGTAAACGGATTCTAGCTTATCCAAGCCTGCAAGATCGTGAGATAAGTACAACATATTATTACCCTTATCGAGCAACATGCTGTCCACTTCATCAACGATTACATTTACAAAATTATGATTTCCTAAAATATTTTTCCCATAAAATCTATCCAATAGATAATCACGTTGAAAATTAGATAGATCACCATATATGATCTGGTTGGTTGAGTACACTTCCTTTCTTGTTTCAATATCTTCACTACAGTTATGCGATACATTAATACCGAACATGTTATAGATATCTTTATTGACCTCAGCATCGCGTTTCGCAAGTACAGGAGAGCTAGTTATAATATCTACTTTCTCTCCATGGAGTGCTTTCATAAGCGATGCTGCTACTACAATTAAAGATTTTCCCTCTCCAGTAGACACTTGTGCTAAGGTATTATGGTCATTTGTCAGTAATGTTAATACAGTTAATCTTTGTGTATCGCGTAGCTTAAATCCTCTTTTTAACTCTATCGCTCTATCTATTATAGCAAGCATTTCCTTTTCAATATCCTGCTTTCCTTTATTGACACTATTACTTCGAAATTCTTTCGCCCAATGTTCAATATTAATTTCTGTAAAATTGCTTACCGATTTTCCACCGACCACATAGTTTTCATCACAAATACTTTTGATCGAATTCGCAATCTTTAATAAATCATCAACAATTCCCTTTGAGGTATTACCGTTACCTTTAATTAGCGTGACTAGTTGCGTTATATCTCGTTCTCTCTTGTCACCAATAAATTTCTGCTGCATTTTTTGTGTCCATTTACTAATGGTACAATTGGGCAAAGTCTCTAATTCTTCCTCGCTCAAGTTCCATTTTTCATCATAAAAGTTAAATATAATGTTAGTAAGCACATCAGGAGATAATTTTTGTTCTTTTTCGTTTAGTGCTCCGAGTAATTTCTCTACTAAATCCGTGCCAAATGTATTCTCTATAGATAAAAGATAATAAGAAGCCGTTGGTAACTTTTCACTTTTCTGCCAATTTGTTAGTGGTAACAGCTTATATAACCAATATTTTTCTTTGAGTACATAAGGCCACTCGGATAATTCTAGGCCTTCTAGATTAACTGTTTCCTTCGGAATGTTACTCAATAGATATAAAGTGTCTTCAATACATTGAATAGAAATAGAGCCACCTTGTTCTAATTTTACACCAAATAACAGTAAAACATCTTTATTAACTATTTTCGATAAGTAATCTCGCCATTTAGATTTTTCTTCTAACTGTTTTTTGAAGTGATTTTCGATCTGCAGTAATATCAACTCGTCTATCCAATTTCGTTGAGAATGTGCAGCAACAATCCAAGAAAAAGTATTCTGTTCTTTCCTGCCTTCAATACTAAAAATTAAAATTGAATTTATTATATAGCATAATTCTTGATAAGACACATGTTTTCCGTCACTAGAAAAACGCTTCAATATATTATGCAAAATTCCTTGCTGACCAATATATTGAAATGTAATTTTTTCTAGCCGTGTCTTTAACTGTTGTTGCTTACCGTCCCAGTTAAAGTTTTCTATGATCTTTTTTATATCTTCTTCTTCAAAATATTGCTTATTTTCTGAAATTACGCCATCAGCTAAAAAGGCTTTATTCTTTAAATAATCGTCAAACTTTTGTTTTTGTTTAAGTGACTCAATTTCTATAAGAATCTTTGCGTAAAGATTATCTTTCTTTTTACGTTCTTTTTCCAGTCTTAAATAATTTTTATTGATATTTAATTGTATTAATTCGTCAGCTTTATATAACACATGAATAGTTTTTTTAGACAGGGAATTGTGATTTTCTTGCAGGGATAATCCGTTATCTTGATCCTCAGTATATAATCTAATATTAATATTAAAAACGTACGCCAATAATTCCCTGTAGCTTTTTGATAGTGATCCTTTTTCTTGAATGTATTTATAGTACTCTTTTAGAACATCTTGATCACAGGATATATTTAAACTCTGTTTCTCTTCATTTAAATATTCTTTATACTCGTCATAGTACTTTTTAACACATAAATGTGCTTCCTCCGATTTTCCTACTTCGAAGATAAACGTTTCTAACGAGCGTGTCAGGATTTCACGGGTTTCATTGGTGTTCTGTAACTCTTCTTCGCAAAATTTAGAGATCTTCTCACGTTGCTTTTTACTATTTTCGTAAAGATATTGATTTAGAGTTTCTAAAATAGGATGGAAAATGTTGTTATCTTTTTCTTTTTCTTCGACAAGATATCTTACCGCCGTTTCGGTTGTTAATTCTACATTATCTGTGACTTCTTGATAAGGTGATAACTGCTTTGCAATTTCCTGCAACGTAGCAAGTCTATACTTATCGATCAAAAGCTGTTCTATATCTTTTAATTTATTTTCTATACCACTCCGTGGGCCTTGTTCTTCAAGGGACTTCTGTTTTACTGTTTCAAAATTGGAAAATAAATCATTAAGTTCAGAGCGGATCAGTTCTATGCCCCTTAATTGTAGCCAATTGTCCAATAATTGTGGTTCACCTTTCAACTTATCAATCAAATTATCAATATTAGTAGTATCTTTATAGTCGGCACTCGGTATAGCATCATTACAGGGCTCATTTTTATCTTGGTGAACAAAACTAATATGGCGTTTAATTTCTAATTCCATGGTCTGGTCCTTTTGTTGTTCTTGATTTTCAATATTTGTTTGTAAAGCACGTTGTTTAATATTTTCTAAATCCAATCGCAAATCCTGTAATGTACTTTTTTCTATAGAACTCAAATTATGAGAATAACTAGCCAACACACTGCCTTGCAAAATGTTTCTTTTCCTTACAGCTTGTGCATGGTTCTCCCGGTCAATATTTTGTCTAGTGTTCTTCTTTCTTTCATATTCTTGTTGCTTTTGTTGCTCAATATTAGGAACTACGATTCCAGCATATTTGTTTTTATATGGACACCATACTCGATCACTTGGGTTGTTGTCCTGATCATAATATTCTACTATATATTGTCCTTCATAACGAAACTTAGGTTTCTTCCAGCACTGGTAATCCAAATAGCCCATATCCCAACCATTTCTCCCATGCCTACCGTATAGACCTCCTCGTCCATTTTCTCCTTTTTCGCCTTGTTTGGTACATTTCATAATACCAAATTTCTGATCGCTATTTTTTAAATTTCTCACTATTATATCGCCAGCATATCCTCCATGACCACCCAATCCATATTCTCCACCATGTCCTCCAGGTTGCCCTAATGACCCTTTATAGAGAAAAAAAGCTTGACGAACTGTACGTCTCCAAATATCTCCATACTCAAAAGAAAAGGTGATCTCACATCCTCTTCTTGTAACTGTTTCTATAAAAAAATTCTGTTCAAAAGACCTTAATAATGGAAGATTACCACTGTCACCTACAATTTTACATGTCGTTGCATTAGAACTTTCTATATCTTCAATGTCTATAATAATTCCTTCAATTGTTGCAGTATTAGCCCCTGTGTACCACACAGTTTTTACTCTTAATAAATCATTTGTAATGTTGTTTAGAATCTTTTTTATTGTACCTCCTCTCCATATACTTCCTGAACCAAAATCAGCGATAGGAGGAAATTTTTCCTTAAATTCTTCCTTCGTAATACTTTCTCCGTCCTTGCCATCCTTTCCATTTCCACCATCTTGACCTTTACTGCCCTTTCCACCATTTGAAATAATGGTAAAATTTTCCGGATTTTCTATTTTTTCTACCAGAATCAAGACATTGCCTCCACTTTCTCCAGGATAACCATCTTTTCCTTGCTTACCGTGACTATCCTTCCCAGTACCTGCATTACTAGAATAACTATGATTGTTATCTTCTCCAGATACATTCCAAGTTACTTTATCATGGACTTTTATCGCTTTTGTTAGAACAGCTATATTTCTTCCGTGCCAAACTTCACTTTTAAGGTTTGAATCAATATGTATGACATCAGCACCAACAAACCGTACTTCTTCTACATTGGAATTTTTTGAAAGATTATTTTCTAGCCGCCATAAAATTTCACTGACAACAACATTCTTTCCTCTTACTTCGATAACTAATCGATCATCTGTTTTTCTTTCTTGTATTCGAACTGGCTTCAGATAAGCACCTATCACTTCCTTAAATTTATCTATTAAAAATAGGTCATTTTCCTGCTGTAGACATTTTGCTACTTCTTGCAAAGCTGCTAGATTTGCACCATAGGTGCTTACATCAAGATCAACAATTTTTTTGAGAAATTCATGAAACGATAATTTACCACAACAAAAATCTTCTAATTCGAGTTCAGCAATAATTGACTGAAGATTTGTAGAGATACTTAAAAAATCAAGAAAAGTTTCCAGAAATAGTAATTCTTTTTCAGCATAATCAGTGTAGGCAGCCGTTTGTTCCAAATACTCTTTCTTAAATCGACTTATGAGAATTTTTTCATTCTTCTTACTTACCAATGGATAATGTTCTATTAAAAGCTTATAATACTCTAGTTGTTTAAAGAAATTAGGAATATTGCTTAAGCTTTCGATACTATCTAATGAGCTAAAAATTTCTTGACTAAAAATGCAGCTTTTACTATCAGTCGATCTTTTTAAGAAATCTATTATTTCCTGTATCCAAAATTCTGAACAATATTTCATATACTTTCGTTCAATATAAGCATCGTCGACAAAGCTAAGAGGTTTATGAAATTTTTCTTCTATATAACCTTTTACTCGAACTAAATTATTTTTGTACTCTTTAATTTCTCCAATAATAATGGCTTTTATGCGCTGTTTTTCATTGCTATACTCTTTTACTTCTGGGTTCATACATTTTTTAACGAGGTTCGCGGCAGTTCTCTCATACCGCACACTCAATGAAGATTGGCCAGCTAATTGATATGCCTGACCTAAATAATTAGCTTGTTCTGCAGTAATGAAAGTATTTTTATATTTTGGTACGGTAATTGCTTCTTCTAACGCATTAACAACCCTTAACAGCTGAATATTTTGAATCTGCTGTTCTAAATGTTTCCGATTCTCATCAGACAATTGTTGCAAAGAAACCTGATTTATATTACCTAAAACAATACATAACTTTGTATACTTTTCTATATTAGAATTGCTATATTTTGTTAGCAGATTGTTCTGCTGCTTGTATATTTCACTTATTTCTGCTAAATATTTTTCAGTGTCATTCTTTAATTTTTTTATCTTATTCGAATAATCTTCTTCAGAAACTTCAGCAAGTTTTTCTAAACACTTTTCTAAATACTCCCTTACGCTTTCCAAGTCAACTTTATGTTTCTTAAACAATTCATCATTATAATAGCATGCAAGGTTATAATAGTGATAAGCTAAACGCTCACAATATTGTGAATGAGACCAAGAATTAACATTTTTTCTTATGTCTGCTCTTAGCTCCTTATACTGTTTATTTAATTTTTTTGCTATGCTTGCTAGCCAATGCTCATTTCCTATCCAACTTCCTAAAGAGTTTAAGTATTCAATAGCTTGCTCAAGATCACGTAAGGAACTTGTGCTTTTTCTACTGCTGCTTGCTTGAATGTTACACATATTGTACTTATTTCGTTACCTACTTACTGTTTGCTCTACAGATGGCTGCTCTATATTAGAGCCACATTCTTTTGTAGACAAAGAAATAAATTGAAGAAGACAATAATTTCTAACTTACCAGCTGACTATTAGAATTTCTTGTATGCACAACATCCCCTATAAAGGATTACCAATATTATTAATTTAATATGTGCTATTCTTTGAAAAGACACAAGAGAAAAAATGTTTATATGTTGGTAATTATTTTCCTTATGGTCTTCCAGAATAGAATTAGGAAATGTTCTTTTATTTACTAAACAATTCATAATTATCATAGCATGCAAGGTTATAATAGTAATAAATTAAACACTCACAATATTGTGAATAAAACCAGGAATTAGCATTTTCTCTTGTATCTTTCCTTAGCTCTTAATACTGATTATTTAATCGTTTGTGTGCGGATGAGCGCGACCACGCTTTTCTTGTGTTGTTCCAAAAATGTGGAGGAGAGGCATCGTGCCGCTGCTTGTTAGTATCATTTTTGCATTCATTGATAGTAGTTGCGTTCGTATCAATTGTGATCTTCAATAATATAAAAATTAAATATTATTTTTCTTTTTTTTTTTGAGATAACTGTTTTAAATTACCAAAAGCACAGTGTCAAATCTTGACTTATTTGAAGTATTTAGTCATGACTCCGAAAGTGACATTATCATCCTTTGCAAGAGATCATGAATCATTAGTGATAGCAGTCATGATGAATTTACTGAAAATGCCCCCGGTGCCTTGGGAATGACTCGAATAATTTTCCTGAGGTATCCGGTCCAAAACATATCCTTGCTTCTGATGCGAAACCAATTGAATATTTCAATATATCTTTTTCGGTTTCGTTGTTCACTACAGTGGTCATAGAAACGAATCGCTATGTCGATCAGTTTTTGAATTTCAGAAAAGACTTGAAGCGACGATTATCTCTAGTAAAAAATTAGGATTCAATTTACTTCGACCATTACTGATGCTATAGAGAAGGTATGGTCGGCAATGAAAAATATTCAAGGAACGCAGCCTACAAGTAAAAAGTTTCTGTTGGACAAGTTGTCCGAGTGAAACTTGCGGCAGTGTGTCGAATGCAGTAAAAAATGGTAATGGAAAATACTATTGTAATGAATGAGAATAAAAAATATATTTATTGGTAGAAACAACTTTTTATACAATGTACACCTAATTAGCATAAACTATTACTGTTTTTATTATTGTTCCAAATAACAAAACTACGCATTTCATTCCGCATTTTTAGCATATACCCAAGAAAATTTTTCAGCACTCAAACGATTAATTCTTTTGCCATGCTTGCTAGCCAATGCTCATTTCCTACCAAATTTTCTAAAGAATTTAAGTATTCAATAATTTGCTCAACATCACGTAAAGATCCTGTGTGTTTTCTACTGCTACTTGCTTGAATATTAAACCTATTTTAGTTATTTTGCTGTCTACTTATTGCTTGTTCTACAGATGGCTGGTCTATATTAGTTAGTTCCTTTTTTTGTAAAAAAAGATTCAAGAAAATCCATCGTTGTTTTATGATTACTTTCTGATTCTATAATTCTCTCATCATTGCTTAAACCTTTATTTTTTACCATTATTTCTCTGGATTTACTCAAGCTTTCATAATTTGCAGTACTTTCTTCTGGAAATTCAGCATTTATCAAATGTTTTTTGCAGAGTATCAGCTCATAACTACCCGTATTATCCTTACGCGCAGTCCTACCCTTAATCTGCGTTTCTTCTTTTATATCAAGGGAAAAGAATGTCTGTATAACATGTATTCCACCATTCTTTTCCACAACCATACTGGACTTAAAATCAACTCCACGACCCATACCCCTCGTTGCTAGTGTTACTGTTTTCGTAATTCCTGCTTCATCAATATACTTCTCTTTAATTGGCTTCCTCGTGTTTTCTGTTAATATGTGCAAGCGATCAAATTTACTGAAAAATTTCTCTTTAAATTTGTCTATTTCAACATCTCTATCGAAAAATATTAACACTGATTGCCCTGAGCCAATCTTAGAGTTTGCACGACTATAAATTTTATTGAGCCATTCTTCCTCTGAGTCTTGACACATAAAGTCGTTGTTTTTATCAAATTGTAAATTAGAATGACCAAAAAAAGATGGCATTATAGAATTTTTATTAATGCTATAAGATTCTTTTATCGCTTTCCTTTCATGGGCATTCAGCATACTTAAAGTACCAGTCACTCCTAAGATAAGAGGGTATTGCTCAGGCAATTTTGCATAAGACACGTTTCCACAGTATATATTGAAATAACCATAATTTTCACGATTAAAGTCTTTTTTCTTTAATCTAAAATAATTAAACGTGTTGTAGTAATCACTGTAACTGTGAATAGAATAAATTCCATTATTCTTTCTATAGCTTATGAATCCATCATCATTAATTTTAAATTTATTAATATACCAATCTTTATCATTTCCTTTTGCAACTTGTATTGCATTGTCAATCATTGTGTCAAGATGTTCTCTGTAAAAAGATTGATTATTATATTCTTTTTTAATGATCACCTTATCTTCTGCTTTCAAAAGATAGTATCTTCCAGGTTTAAATCTGAATTTATTAAATTCTTTAAAATCTTGATCTCTTTTTCCTATCTTTTCAGTAATAAAGTCTTCTATCTTATTTAAAATAGTACTTTTTTCATAACTTTTGTCGGCCATTTCCCATATTTTTTCCTGAATACTAGCTAATGCTGGAATACGTATCGTGGTACATGCACCATATGTATTTCCGTAGAATTGATCAGAAAAGAAAACATCTACTTCATCTATTAGCAAAATAGTATTACTGATATCTTTTTTCTTTATCTGCCCACTTTGTTCGACATTGTGATTTAAAATACGACCTTCAACTAGTTCTCGCAACCCTCGCTTCTTGCCATTTACTTCAGGTCGCAATATTTCATTGGCCATTTCTTCAAATGTGCCATACGTTATTTTATTGTGAATACAAAACTGTTCAAAAAAGTCATCAAAATCTTGTTGATCTCGAGTTGTTAAGTACTCGTTGTAACAAACAATCCGTACCTTATGACCCATCAATGCCAACAATGAAGATAGCAACCCTAATACAAGTGATTTTCCTTGTCCTGTTAAGACTTGTGCGAGGTGCTTATCAACACCTTTAGAGTCCTCATCAACGCTCAATAATCGCAGAATACACAATATTTGAATACAATGTGGCTTTAAGCTTTTTCCCGTACTTACAATATCCTCTGATGCTTGTATGGACCACACAGCAGCTAGCCCAGCTAGAAGATCAGGTAAAGTCTCTCTCTTGAATTCTAGATCCCAATTATGGATTTTAATTGTTTCAGATTGCTTCTTTACTTGTTCAGTAATAAATTTGATCTTATCTAGATAATATTTGCCGAGGGTCTGTTCTATGTAAAAAGTAAACTTCTTTAAGTATCTGTTATAGCAATTTTCTAATATTTCTTCCGTCTTTATTGTGCTATTGTTGTTTTCTTTTCTATATAGCTTTAAAGCTTCTTCTATATCAATCTCATCTTGTTTTCTTAAATACCAAAAAGATTCTCCTATGATGTTAATTCGTTTTTTAAAATCCCTATAAGAGTTACTATTCTCTATTACACAAATAAACGGCTTGGTGCTTTCTTCTTTAAATGTATCGAAGGATAAGTAATCAGGTTGCTCAGTTAGATAAAGAAAAGACTTCTTAATTGCTGAAAGTAATTCACTTGCTGCATTTAAATTATCGTCAACCGTCCATTTGTTTTGCCCGAGTAAATTACTTACACCATTTAATAGATCTTGAATGATTTCAATAAGGTAATGATTAGGGATACTGTTGTGTTTTTTTATGAAATTTTCTGGATCTAAAACTTTGTATGACTTTTTCTGTGTATTGACTAACTCTACTCCAGTAAAGTAATTATTTTCTTTAACAAACCAAATGAATTCTACAGCATTTAAATCTTCTAGGAATTCATTAAAAACTCTGGAACAGTTAATTAAACTTTGCGATTTTGATTTTTTATCAAGTACAGTACTTGTAATATTAAGTAATTTTTTACGTATTTCTTCCATGTCTTGTTTGAACTTCCCATAAGGAAATTTATTAGAAAATTTGTCTAAAATAAATTCTGTCTTCTTCCAATATTCATTATACACATCTACCAAGTCTCTAAAATCATCAAATTGTTTATCTAAAAATACCCTCTTGAAAGATTCTATTTGTTTTGTTAAAATAGTTTGTGATACACCCTTTGAAAGATAAGGACTTGTTTGTGCTACAAATCTTACAACATTGTGTGTTGCTACTCGAAATGACTCATAATGAGCATCTTTTGCCTCTTGAATGAAACTCATATAACATTCTAGCAAAGGCTTAAATAATTCAAGACACTTTTGTGATTTTTTAGGAAATAGCTGAGCAATGGCATTGTCAAGAACATATATCCATATTAAACGCTCCTCAGGTTTATCTAAAGACTTATTACTGCTAGCAGGCCAGCTCGTGATATGCTGCCACGATGTTTTATCATTAGAACCTTGTAACAATTTGAATTCATACTTAAATTTTTTTTCGTCAGAATAATAACCAGGCTCAAAATGCCTCATCAGTTTAAAAATAAAATAATATTGTTGCTCAAGGGAGCGATATAGAGGGGACGGTAATGGCCAATTTATAGATTTTATCAAGCTCCATTTTCCTTGTTTATTTTTTTTAAGCAAATCATTAACAGAAATATCTGTTTTACCACTAATCTCTAAAATTATCTCCTGAAAGCTCTTACAAAGATAGAAATAATTTGGATGAGTGAGAGGGGCAAAATTTTTCAGAGAGGAACTTACTTGTGAACATCTTGTAAATAAAGCATCCCACGCATCACCTACAAGGTTCAGAAAAGGTTGTTCTCTCATCATATCAAGGAGATCTATAAACAACTGCATATCTTTACTACTGATATAAAATATCAAGCCATCATGCAAATCAGATAAATAATCTACCATAACAGATGGAGCCATTACAAAAATAGACCCATAATATTGGTCCTGCAAGGTATTTCTGTGATTATTTACAGTTTCTTTACAGATTTTCCGTAATTCTGCTAGTAAATCCATTGTATACAATTGATCAACTTTTAAAAAATTTTTCTTTCTTACATCCAGAGCTATTTCTCTATCAAGCAATCGTCGATTTCTACTGTTTGTCTCGTGTGAAATATTCTTATTATTAGCTATTCTCTCTAATATCAATGTATTATTAGAAAACTTTTTCCATTCTTCTAATTTTCTAAAAAGTTGGAAAAAATCTTCTGCATACTCAATATTATCTACAGTTTTACTGCTTCTATTTTGTAAAAATTGTTTAAATTGCTCATAAGCAGTATTTCTATCACTTAACAATTTGTCTTTTATAATTTCAGTTACCATAAGTTTTTTTAAAATACTTCTTTTCACATCTACAGTAAAACGTTTAGCAAAACTCAGTCCTTCAAGGTCATTAAAGCACACTCTTGCAATAAAATCCTCTTCATCGAAGGTGAATAAATAACCTACGCTTTGCTTCCTGGCATAAACTGTCCTATTACCATCTGGATGAGTAAATTGAAATGAAAATACTTCTATTAACTGATTGTTTTGCCATTTTCCCTCTAGATATTCCCCATTCTTACCCAATAAACTTTTTATTCCCTTCCATTCATTAAAGCTACTTTGATTAGCTCTTGCAGATTGACTGCATTTCCAAGTATGCTGCTTAAAATGTGACACAGTAGGAACAGACTCTAAGTCAGAATCACTTTCATAAGATACAGGTCTCTTAATCTTTGAGGAACTAGGTTTGATCTTTTTACTGACAAAATCTATACTTAAGTTATCACTAGCATCATAGTACACCTCATCAGAGGATTGAATTGAAGAAGACAAAGATTTCCGACTTACCTGCGGATTATTAGACTTCCCTGCGTACATGACACCTCCTATACAGAATTACTAATATTATTAATTTAATATATGTAGTATCGAGAATATTTATTGTAGGATGAATGGTTTGTCGTGCGTGCGTAAGGGCGACCAGGTCATATTGCGACGGGCCGGCGCCGGGATGTTTGGGAAATAGGGTGACTGCGTTTAGACAATTTCGAGTGGCTGAAAGAATGCGAGGAAGAGTGTCTGGAACTGAGCGACTGAACCGTGAGAAAAGTGTGTACGTGACTGCGTGAGTTTTGACCATGGACGAAAGATGCGAGTGAGAAGGGTGCAAGGGTGAGAAAGACAGAGCGAATGGGGGTGTGTGATAAAAGCGAGTGGAAATGCGTGCATGGACACATTTTGGTGAGCGACAGCGGAGTAGAACATTTTTGGTGCGTGAGTCGTGTGTTGTATTTTACGTGTTGTCCGTATTGTTTCCTTTATCTTATTAAATATATTATTGTTTTCCTAATTCTCTTTTTACTAAAGATCCACATTTTCAAATATCATCTAATAGTAAACCTACCACCGATATACTATAAAATTGGGGGCTCAGCCGGGATCGTGAGATCAAGAAATTGTGGAATCACAGTAATTAAGAAAATAGGAAAAGTGTTGATTCGTGTTGATTTGTGTTGACCTGTGTTGAAAATTGCGTTGAAAATGAGTGAAGAAGGAAACAATACCATTGTTGAAGTAGTTAACGGACAGAAGACCAGCGAAAAGTTGGAGAAGATATACTCCATGAGGCTCACCGAATTGAAGGAAGAACTGGGAAGGCGTAAGCTGAAAAGAACGGGCAACAAAAAAGAGTTGCAAGACAGGTTGAGGGCAGCCTTCATGTTAGAGTTTGAGCATGGAGAAGATGAGGCGGAAGAGGAATCAGAAAGCGAGGTGGAAGAAGAGCGAGATGTTCGAGGTCGTATGAGACTCCACAGCAGTTCACATCTGTTAACTTTTCGAGATGTCGAAGAGTCGATGAGTACGTTCAGTGGTGATGATGGGGTAAACGTTCGTTGCTGGGTGGAAGAGTTCGAAGATATGGCTGATGTGTGCGAATGGACGGATGTGCAGAAGGTGGTATACGCAAAGCGGCTTCTGCGTGGTTCAGCCAAGTTGTTTGTGAACTACGAGAAGTGCGGCAAAAGTTGGATTGCGTTGAGGAAGGCATTGAAGTCCGAATTTACAGAAAGTGTCGATGCATACAAAATCCATAAAGAATTGTCCCGTCGCAGCAAGAAACCGAGTGAAACATACCATGAGTACATTTACCAGATGTTTGACATCGCGAAACGAGCGGATATGTCGGCTGTGGCAGTCATCAAGTATATAGTTGATGGAATCCACGACGAGGAGGTGAACAAAATGATTCTGTATGGAGCCAGAAGCATCAAGGAGCTAAAGGAGAAATGCACGCTGTACGAGACGATGAAGGAGAATACAAAGACGAAGAGGAAGCCAGCGGAGACACGGTCCAGTCGTGCGGTCGTCCAGGAGGTTGTGCGTCGCTGTTTCCTGTGCGGAGATCGGAACCATCTGAGTTCGAATTGTCCAACCAAGAGCAAAGGTACCAAGTGTTTTAAATGTCAAGAGTATGGACTTATCGCAGGCTCAAATACTTGAGCACGAAGAGTCAATACAACATATTATTGATAATCATGAAGTTAACAACGCGAAGAGTGCGTTGGCCGAATTTTTATCTCCTGTGAACGATTCTAATGTCGCGATTACGGAACCTTCGAAGAATTTATCAAACAACGCCGGTCAAACAGCCGAGGACAATAGTAGTAAGGAATTAGGGACTATCTCGTTCGATTTTTGTGATGCCGCGGTTACTAGGGGGAATTGCACAGATTTATCGAGTGAAGTTTCTTTCTTGATACCGAGCACGCCTGTCAAAACTGAAGAGAGCTTAGAAACTAGTGGGTTAATACAGATTAAAAACGAGAAAATTGTTAGCGATGTTAAAGCAATTTCAAAAGTAGATAGCTTAAAGGTAACCATCACCCCTTTAGTTGAGAAAGAAGTTGAAGACGTTAAACCCAATGATTATGTGAACGCTTTGAATTGTAATTCTCTGTCATCGTGTATATTGGTGGGTAAAAACGAAAATAATAGAAACGGTAGGCTACGGAAAGCGAAGCGAAAGGATCGTGGTATTAAAAAGATATTTGAACAGTCAGAGTCTGAGGGAAACATAAGCCTTGCGGTATCTAAGTCGATGCCGACTCAGGTAATTAAGCGGGCCCACGAGAACGGGCATTTTGCGTCGGAAAAAACCGAGACCAGATTAAAAAGGGATTATCGGTTCCGAAACTTGCGGGAAAAGGTGGACAAAGTGCTACAAAACTGCGTTGATTGTATTTTGGCGAAGTGTAAACAATGGAAGCAAAAAGGCTTTTTGAATTGTATAGAGAAGGGATGTGTATTTTCCATGTTGACCATCTGGGACCGTTGCCGTCCACTGCGAAGAATTACCGACACATTTTTGCTGTTGTTGACGCGTTTTCGAAATTCATATGGTTATATGCGACGAAGACTACAAATTCAATGGAAATAATTAGTCGTTTAAAGAAGCAGGCTGCAATTTTCGGAAATCCTAGGAGGATAGTTTCGGACAGGGGCACAGGATTCACGTCTAGCGCGTTCGAAGACTATTGTAAAGAGGAGGGAATTATGCATGTATTAACGACCACAGGAGTTCCGCGAGCGAATGGCCAGATAGAGAGAATGAATAGGACGCTTATCCCATTATTGAGTAAATTAGCAGCACCAAGAGCAGAACAGTGGTACAAGTACCTAGATGACGCTCAAAAATATTTAAATGCCACACCCAGTAGAAGCACGAAAACCACACCTTTTCATTTGTTGTTCGGGACGCACATACGGATGCGCGAAGATCCGCAAATCCAGGAAATGATCGAAAATGAGTGGACCACCATGTTTCAGGAACAGCGTAACGATATAAGGGCTCAGGCTAAAGAAAAAATTGCGGAGGTACAGCAACAAAATAAGAAAGCATATAACCGAAGACGAAAAAAGGCAAAGTTATATAAAGAAGGAGACTTAGTAGCCATTAAGAGAACGCAGGTAGCTCCAGGGCTGAAACTTTATGGGAAGTTTCTCGGGCCATACTGCGTGACTAAGGTCCTGCGGAACCATCGGTACGCGGTACACAAGGTCGGAGAACACGAGGGTCCCCAGATGACGTCCACTGCAGCGGATTACATGAAGCCGTGGGTTGATGGTGATAGTGAAGTGTCATCCGAAAGCGAAGGAGAAAGTGACAATGAAACATCTGAGGACAGATGTTCGGTCAGGAATGGCCGAGTGTAGTATCGAGAATATTTATTGTAGGATGAATGGTTTGTCGTGCGTGCGTAAGGGCGACCAGGTCATATTGCGACGGGCCGGCGCCGGGATGTTTGGGAAATAGGGTGACTGCGTTTAGACAATTTCGAGTGGCTGAAAGAATGCGAGGAAGAGTGTCTGGAACTGAGCGACTGAACCGTGAGAAAAGTGTGTACGTGACTGCGTGAGTTTTGACCATGGACGAAAGATGCGAGTGAGAAGGGTGCAAGGGTGAGAAAGACAGAGCGAATGGGGGTGTGTGATAAAAGCGAGTGGAAATGCGTGCATGGACACATTTTGGTGAGCGACAGCGGAGTAGAACATTTTTGGTGCGTGAGTCGTGTGTTGTATTTTACGTGTTGTCCGTATTGTTTCCTTTATCTTATTAAATATATTATTGTTTTCCTAATTCTCTTTTTACTAAAGATCCACATTTTCAAATATCATCTAATAGTAAACCTACCACCGATATACTATATATATGTTATTCTTTAAAAAGATATAAGAGATAAAATTTTTATATGTCGGTAAATAAAGTCTTCAAGAGTAAAATTAGGAAACGTTCTTTTATTTACTATTTGACTTTATAAAATAAGCACTTTCGTTTGAATTTAACTAATTTTACTTGTTTCACCCACTACTTATGTAGTCTACCGAATGTCTCGTCTGAACTTTTGTTTATAATAATTTTGCTACATCGTAAGATCAGCTACTACTGTAGCCGTATTTGTATACGAACTATTGGCTTTGTTGTAACAATTTCTCGTTTTTATTTGTATAACCCTATGTTTACGCAATATATTCTCACAAATACACATACTATTTTTCATTTTTGAAGAAAGTACACAACTAAAAATTCTGTGACACTACAGAAACATATATTTTCCTGAAAGTTTGATTTCAAAAGTTCATCGTATTTCTAAAGAAAAACTCTAGTTTATGTTATTTAAAAGCGAAACTAAACGTTCCTACTGTCGTTTTTCTTTTCCGAATGTCTTTGTTTGATTTCCTAAGCATAGACTATAATCTTTTGATTATTATCTAGAAAACCTTCTTCTCAATAGCATACGTGTATTTTAACTACAGTACAGAGTATTGAAACTATTAAGTAAATATGACTGTATTGACAGCTATAAAATTAATAAAGAGGTACAACATGACTAATATAGTTCACACAAATAAAGATGATAGTTTCAGTCTGGGACGTCTGCAGAAAGCTGTTGATTAACCGCTTGAGTGCGAACCGGCACAATCGCGCTTCTCCGTTATCAAATTGAATTTATTTACTTATTTTTCTTCTAATTATTTATTTTCATTTCACCATTGCACCATTTAGAATTGTTTTATGTAAAAATAGAAAAGCGTAATTCAATTTCTGAATTGAAATAGAAGAAGCGCGATCGCGCCACTTAGCACTTTTCGATCGGGTTTTTACAAAAATCCGTAGGACTCGAACGGTTAATATCTTTTTTCATGGATCAGGCCCAGAAATTAACAGACCAACTTGCGACTTTTATGAAAAGAAAGAAAGCTATTGCCCGTCACTAGAGTTACTGGGTATATCCAAAGGAAACATAGATATGAGCATATCTAGTGTTAATTTAATAGTGAAGATTGAAAAGACACGTCATAACGATAAGGATAGGATAAGCGATTTCATCACCGGGAAAGATAGTATGGCTCTATAGGTGTATTCATTTCCCAGTAAATATAGAGTAAGATATGATATTTGCTAATTTTTCAGACGGGTTATATTATACTTAAGTCGGAAAAGCACATCAAGAAAATTGATGTGAAGTAACTTGTTAGTAGTAGTAGGCTTTTAATCTTAAAACTTACAGTTCTAAGTTAGTATAGACGAAATACCATAAAGTTACACTATTTCTACTGCTAAATTTTTACCTTAGTGTATTTACTATACAGAATGCAGGTGTGTGCCTAAAAAACCTATGCTATAAAAACCTATAAAACCTATGCTGGAGACGGCGACCAGAACCGATGTTTTCGAGACAACGCACGGATTTTTCCCGTAGCCACTGGAGGAACAACGGAATCGGGTTGCCCATAGGAACCGACAGATTCTTCAAAAAACGACGGCATTTTTGTTGAAACTCTCGTACGGGATACTACTTCGATTAGCGCTCGAAAAAGAGTGTCCTCGCAGCGAAATATATTCTAACGTTTAAAATTTAACGCTACTATATGTTTTCCCTTTCCCCACATATACATATAACCTCTGTTCATCCATACTTTCGGAAAAAATTGCAAAAAATTACTGCTGTTACGAACAATAAGTACGATATATACAATAATCTCTGCTTATACGTGCACCTCCAAAATAACGTATGCATCAGCATAAGGCAGCCGTTTATATGTTCATTCTATAAATACATAGCGGCGAACGAAAAAACACAGATATAACGTTTGAACTGTTTGAAACACAAACTACGGTGTTAACACCAGTTTCTACGAAATTGACGTGCCTAGTTTTTTAGAGGGACTTCACCTCTCCTCTATATTAAGCTTTTTCTGTATAATTGCAAATAACCGCCGCACTATGGCGCAAGGGGGAAAAAATGCTCAGACCGATTTTTCTGGAGAAAGTTTTCTTTGATAGTTTACTCATACGAAGCATTATATGTATATCAATTTTCAGCCCTTTATACTTTCACCAGAAGGCCAGTTATAGGATATGAAGGAACGTGATTGAACATTGGATTTTTATCCCAAAAGAAATATCCAAATCAGGCTTACACAGCAGAGCTTATTTCGAACTATGCAAAATGTAACGGTACGATACCATGTGTGAATTGAAGGTCTTAAGTAACGTAACTTGGAGACCGCGCGTAAAATAAATGGCCTTCAAAACGCTGCGCGCTCCTTTATAAAAACATGTCTCCTCTTTGGGAGGGATTTTAACGGCTATCCCCGAATCAGTATTAAAATATTTTTAAGTAACAACTCTCGCAGCGAGTTAGCGGCGTATAGAGTGGACGGCCGTGCGCAAGAAATAAGAACTACATTCTCTGCCAATTTTGTTAAATCCAAAATTTAAGGAAAGCATGTTTCAAAATATAGAAAATCGTGAACATGTAAAATTAGTACTTGTAAAATTAAGATTTTGCAATCAGTAAACGTTAAAAATTATGATACAACACAACAAGCAGTAGGAAACTTGTCGAAAATTAAAAAACATAAAAGTTCATAGCACATAAAGTTTCTATTATCAGTTGATCTTTTCTACTTCTGTTTAACAATGGAGTTCTAATCGTACTCCTGAAGACGCGATAAAGGAATACTTTGAAGACTTATTCCTTCCACTTTCTGATAATATATTTCAGTTTTGGAACGATAATTCGAAGTAACTGAATTTAATCCTTTCATGTGTTAATAAACGAATGAAATTAATGAATGTACATGTATATGCAGTTAGTACAAATTTACCTACCTATATAATAAAAATGTAAGTCGTACTACGCAATATATATTCGTGTGCACAAGATCACGCTCTTTCCTCTGAACAACGTAACAGAGTACGAAGAACTAATCATCATTTTGCAGTGGTGGAGGATTTGTAATTCTTATCCGTACCCCACTTCTTACACTCTTACGTTATAGCTTCGCTGACTCTTTTTTTGAACTGAACATTTGAACCAAACAGTTTATATACAAGCGTAATTCTTGTAAAAATTTTTTATCTTTATATCTCGAAATTATATATATATATATATATAGGGGAGACTTAATAATTATATGTAAACGTGTATATATATATACATGTTCTATCGTATGCTGGAATTAGATTTTCTCCTAGACGCTTAATATTTTTAAGATAAGTTGAATTTTATACCTGTAATTTATATAGTAAATGTATTTATAAAAATATTTGCGTTTGTGAATTAATGAAAACTGCATTATCATGAAGTTCTATTGAATAGATACTACTTCCATTGTCTAAATGTACGCGTCTTATAAATTTATTGTTGATAAATCATATGAGACAGTCATAGCAAAAATGAAGTATAAAGCTAATCAGATTCCTGCTACAAGCCTAAAATCCTGTATTGTACAAAAATCCCCATAAGGTGCAACGTCTGTACGCATCTTAAGTCTGTGGCTGAACTTGAATACTTTCTTCAATTTATTGTTAGATGGCGGAAGTTCCAATTTCTTATAATACGCACCATATGATATGATTTGTGAAATCAGTGTAAATGCGAAAGATAGTGTATGTGAAAACTGTCGAAAAGTTACGAATAAAAAGCAACAGATAGGTGTTTAATATATTCATCACTTAAAGACTTTGAAGACTTATTCCTTCCACTTTCTGATAATATATTTCAGTTTTGGAACGATAATTCGAAGTAACTGAATTTAATCCTTTCATGTGTTAATAAACGAATGAAATTAATGAATGTACATGTATATGCAGTTAGTACAAATTTTCCTACCTATATAATAAAAATGTAAGTCGTACTACGCAATATATATTCGTGTGCACAAGATCACGCTCTTTCCTCTGAACAACGTAACAGAGTACGAAGAACTAATCATCATTTTGCAGTGGTGGAGGATTTGTAATTCTTATCCGTACCCCACTTCTTACACTCTTACGTTATAGCTTCGCTGACTCTTTTTTTGAACTGAACATTTGAACCAAACAGTTTATATACAAGCGTAATTCTTGTAAAAATTTTTTATCTTTATATCTCGAAATTATATATATATATATATAGGGGAGACTTAATAATTATATGTAAACGTGTATATATATATACATGTTCTATCGTATGCTGGAATTAGATTTTCTCCTAGACGCTTAATATTTTTAAGATAAGTTGAATTTTATACCTGTAATTTATATAGTAAATGTATTTATAAAAATATTTGCGTTTGTGAATTAATGAAAACTGCATTATCATGAAGTTCTATTGAATAGATACTACTTCCATTGTCTAAATGTACGCGTCTTATAAATTTATTGTTGATAAATCATATGAGACAGTCATAGCAAAAATGAAGTATAAAGCTAATCAGATTCCTGCTACAAGCCTAAAATCCTGTATTGTACAAAAATCCCCATAAGGTGCAACGTCTGTACGCATCTTAAGTCTGTGGCTGAACTTGAATACTTTCTTCAATTTATTGTTAGATGGCGGAAGTTCCAATTTCTTATAATACGCACCATATGATATGATTTGTGAAATCAGTGTAAATGCGAAAGATAGTGTATGTGAAAACTGTCGAAAAGTTACGAATAAAAAGCAACAGATAGGTGTTTAATATATTCATCACTTAAAGACGAGTTTAATAAATGGGAATATACGCATACATCATAAAACTCCAGTTAACATGAATATCAGTTATAAAAGAAACTAATACATTTGTCTAATACCAGGTAAATCATGTCGCATCAATCATTATTTTTGGAAAATGTTACAGATCATGCTTATATTATGTATTCTGATTTTTAATCTGCTGGTAACAATACAAATAATATTTCCAATGAGACTCTATTGAAGGCAGCGCAGAACGTTAACAATAACACATATAAAGAAACTAATAAATGTATTATACATTGGATAATCAAAAGTTTAATTTAATATTTCTAATGAGACATTGTCCAAGGCAAATCTGCAATTTAATGACATAGAAGAAGATAATAGTGAAATTATTGTGCATAAAATAAATAATACATATGCAGTTGCACAGAATCAACATAATAATATAATTAACAAACTATTATTGAATGAAAGAGTATCACTTTCCAGAAAGACTGCAAATGCTACAAAATAACTCAGTGGTATATGTGGTTTCAAAACTCTTAGTAGTAGTATTACCAATGCAGCTTTGACTAAGGCAATTAAGAAGTTTAATGACATAGAGATTGATAATAATAAAATTATTGTCCCTACAGCAGTGAATAATACGTATGCAACTATACAGAATCAACATATTAATGTAATAAACATGTTACCATTAAATGAAAGAGTTATATTTTCAAAGAAAACAGCAGAAAGTATAACGGAATTCAATGATAGATGTGGCTTCAAAACTGCCAAAGGTGCTTCAATTAATATCTCCAATGAAGCTTTATTCAAGGCGAATCAGCAATTCAATGATATAGAAGTAGATAATGATAAAATTATTGCGTGTACAGCAAATAATGCATATGAATCTATGAAAAATAAGAATATTAATATAATGAACAAACAGTTATTAAATGAAAAAGACATATTCTCTGATGAAAGAGCAGTGTCTACAAAGAATCTCACGGGTTCATGTGGCTTCAAAACTGCCAAAGGTGGTTCAATTAATATCTCCACTGAAGCTCTGTTCAAGGCGAATCAGCAATTCAATGACATAGAAGTAAATAATGATAAAATTATTGCGTGTACAGCAAATAATCCATATGAATCTACAGAAAATCAGGACAGTACTGTAATGAACAAACAGTTATTAAATGAAAAAAACATATTCTCCGATGAAAGAACAGTGGCTACAAAGAAATTTGCTGGTTCATGTGGCTTCAAAACTGCCAAAGGTGGTTCAATTAATATCTCCAATGAAGCTTTATTCAAGGCAAATCAGCAATTCAATGATATAGAAGTAGATAATGATAAAATTATTGCGTGTACAGCAAATAATCCATATGAATCTATGAAAAATAAGAATAGTAATATAATGAACAAACAATTATTAAACGAAAAAGACATATTCTCCGATGAAGGAGCAGTGTCTGCAAAGAATCTCTCTGGTTCATGTGGCTTCAAAACTGCCAAAGGTGCTTCAATTAATATCTCCAATGAAGCTTTATTCAAGGCGAATCAGCAATTCAATGATATAGAAGTAGATAATGATAAAATTATTGCGTGTACAGCAAATAATCCATATGAATCTATGAAAAATAAGAATATTAATATAATGAACAAACAATTATTAAATGAAAAAGACATATTCTCTGATGAAGGAGCAGTGTCTGCAAAGAATATCACTGGTTCATGTGGCTTCAAAACTGCCAAAGGTGCTTCAATTAATATCTCCACTGAAGCTCTGTTCAAAGCGAATCAGCAATTCAATGATATAGAAGTAAATAATGATAAAATTATTGTGTGTACAGCAAATAATCCATATGAATCTATGAAAAATAAGAATAGTAATATAATGAACAAACAATTATTAAATGAAAAAGACATATTCTCTGATGAAGGAGCAGTGTCTGCAAAGAATCTCACTGGTTCATGTGGCTTCAAAACTGCCAAAGGTGCTTCAATTAATATCTCCAATGAAGCTTTATTCAAGGCGAATCAGCAATTCAATGATATAGAAGTAGATAATGATAAAATTATTGCGTGTACAGCAAATAATCCATATGAATCTATGAAAAATAAGAATAGTAATATAATGAACAAACAATTATTAAACGAAAAAGACATATTCTCTGATAAAGGAGCAGTGTCTGCAAAGAATATCACTGGTTCATGTGGCTTCAAAACTGCCAAAGGTGGTTCAATTAATATCTCCAATGAAGCTTTATTCAAGGCGAATCAGCAATTCAATGATGTGGAAGAAAATGATAGTGAACTTATTATGCATACTACAAATGCTATGCAATTTGAAGATAGTACAAGAAAAAAGAATACTGAATATAATATACATAGAATAAATAGTAAATTTCAAGCTGTGGGTGATAAGTATCTTATAACTACAAATCATTCTTCAAAAGATTCAAATATGTTATTAAATTTATGTTCTGTGAACAATAATACAGTTCATGCATTGGAAATGGGTAAAGTAGAAAATAAACAAGTACTTACTAATGATGAAGAAGACACAATTATGTTTAATATGTCTGAAATGCCCAAATTTCAAACTGCAAATGGTCAAAATATAAATATTAGGAAAGAAGATTTACTAGAAGCAAGAGCAATATTTTATGATAGAACTATAGAAAATTGTAACAATGATCCATTGTTAAATAAATCATTGCCGAAACGCAAGATTAAAGATTTGGATGACACATCTATTGGCAAGGAAATAATATCTAATCAATTTAAGAAGTTACGGTTTAGTAACCAGTTTCAGGTGCAGAAGACTGTTTGCAAGCATTCAGAAAACAGTGATAGAAAGAATCGAGAGTCACCTTCCTTTAAGCTTATGCTTTCAGGCAGTGCCACTAATGAATTGAGGAGCAACATTTATAACACTGAGAAAAATAAAGAGGATAATACTATAGACAATAATCTTTCAGTTACGCATGAAATTGTAGAAAGTGCAGTTGCACTTTTAGCAGATGAAAACAGTTCAGATACCTTTAATCAATGGGTCTCTCCTGCACAAAATAAGGAAAACGATGGTGTTACAAATATACAATTGAGTCCTGTAATAGGAGGACAATTTGTTCTTAAAAAAAGAAAAAATGTAGGCACTCGAAGAAAACATACATATACTGCAGACAGAAAGGAGAATAAATTCATTTGTACATATAACACGAACCAGTTAAGAGATAAACATTTAAATTCAGATTTATGTGTAAAAAAAGAAACATCATTATTAGTAAAAAATCAAGAATCAATGAATAATATAGAAAGACATGATACCTCTGTTGTCAATGAATTTGGTGACACACAATTAATATTAGATTTCATAAATGAATCTGCTAGTATATTAGAAAAACGCTTGCAAACTGCTGTAGAACAAGTAGGTATAAAATTTATGTTTCAAGAATTCGAATAATATTTTATACTTTTTGACATTTGATATCATATTTACAGGAAACACAAGTTAAATTGAAAGAAAAAACCAAGCCACGCTCAACAATTGGTACATTATATTTTCACAGGACTAATTGTAATAATCGAATATCTTGGAGAGAAATTAGCAAAGAGGATGTACCTATTCCATGTACATGCAAGGAGGTAATAATTGAACTGGTTATAATTACTCGTAAATTAAATGGATAATTGCAATTTGTAATTGTTTTTTATTAGCTTATTGAACGAAAATTACCACCTGAGATTTTGGACTTAACAGCTGAAAATGCTGTAACATATAAATTTCGATGTTCAGATTTTTATGGGTAAGAAAATTTAATCATAGGTCGCTCTTATTTTAATGGCAAAGAAAACACAATAAAATAGTCGTTTTCATATAAACAACATAGTAATTATGTGAAATAAAAAATGTTTAGGTATTAAGTAAAGTTTTTATTTAGAATATTAAAAGTGACCAAATACTATGTATAAGTATTTAATATTTGGTAAAGAGATATTTATTTCTTTTATTATGTTCATATTAACAAGTTTTAATTGGAGATTTTCTACTATAGAAGTAGAATTAAAAATTGTTCCTGAAAAAATTTGTACTGTATTTAGGCAGACCACTGTACAAAATAATATCGAAGGTATACAATTGGCAGATGGAGCATGTTTGATTCTTGATGAAAACGGTTATGTAGGAATATCAGAGATTAAAAGATCTTTTCTAGCAAGTCCAGGGGTGGATCCTAACTTATTGCCTACTGGATGGGTAGAAAATCATTATAGATGGATTGTTTGGAAATTAGGGTCAATGGATAGAGTAAGGTTTACTTCTATCCTTTTACCAAGGTATAGATTTTGATTATGCTGATAAATTGGAACTAATAATAAAATATATTAAGTTTATAATAATATATAAGGATTTATTTTAGAGCATTGACTCCAGCTAGAGTGATGATGGAATTAAAGTATCGTTACGATCGAGAAATTGATAGATCTCAGAGATCAGCATTACGAAAAATTTTAGAGAAAGATGACATCGCATCTAAAAGAATGGTTTTGTGCGTATCATCTATTATTGAGGTAATTTCGTCTGTAATATATACAGAACGGTATAGTATTTTAAATAAAATTTTGTATATTTTCTTCTATAGTTTGATAATTCGGCTGCTGTTAGCACAAATTCAAATCATTTAAAGCCACTGTCAAAGAAGTTAATATTAACAGATGGATGGTATAGTATTCAAGCCACTATTGATCAAGCAATGAAAAACAATATTATACAAGGTAAAGTGAAAGAAGGGACAAAACTGATTACTTATGGATCTGAATTGCTACATTGTGATCAAGGATGTTCACCTTTAGAAGTAAATACAATTTTTCATAAATAATTTCGTTATGAAAGATATTTATTTTTACAATGCAAGTAATTAATTTATAGGTTCCAGATAATGTTTGTTTAAAAATTCACACAAATTCAACAAGAAGAGCAAGATGGGATACAAAATTAGGATATGTAGGACCTTCAGGACCAATGTGTATAAAATTAAAAAGTATTTGTCCATATGGAGGTTTAGTTGGAAAAATTAAAGTTCTCATTGCGAGAGTATATCCAATATTATATCATGAAAAAACATCTTCTGGAGAATCTAGTAAGATATAGAATCCTAATATTTTGATCATTAATGGCATATGTAATTATTTATTTAATTCCAAATTTTAGTTTTCCGTAATGCTAGATGCGAGGAAAAAGCTAATATTGTTTATGAAAGAGAATGTCGATTGTTGATAGAATCGTTCTATGCAAAAGCAGAGAAACATTTTTATATGGAAAAAAGACAAAGCAATTCAGATCCAGACAGTATTGATTTGGCAGCAATGGAGTGGACCAAAGACCGTGAGAAATTATTTGAAGAGGTATAGATTCAAATTAAAAATTATATTTAATATGAAATCACTCATTATTATGTAATGTATAAAAGCAACATATGCGTTAGTTACATAAGTTCTGCACACCATTTTATTCCTTCAGTTTATCAATAAATTGCTTTTGATTTAAATACATCTATTAATGCTGTGTTATATTCTCAGTAATTTCAACAATTTAAAAGACTACATTGTAAACTATCTTTTACTAACAAAGTCGAAAGTTTCTATAAAAGATGCATAATACAATGTCTATATTAGTAGTAATAGTTTGTTACGAATAACTATAGAAAATACAAATTTTATACATGAAGATATTTATAAATTCAAATGAGAAACTGAATTTATAACAATATGAATGGGTGGACAGTATTTAAGTAGTAATTAAATATATATGAATCATTATATGCTAATTCGATTACTTTTTATAGATGGTATTATGGATTTTGTTAAAAATGAAATATGATATAATGCACATGATATTTGAAGGAACTTAAGTCATTACCTTACTGGTTTTGAATTTGTTTCTAAAATACAGGCCCGTGAATTTTGAAATTTTTACTTATTTTCATGAAAACAAAAAATAAATTAATAAAGATACAATGTATTTATTTTAATATAAATATTTTAGTCATATAAAAACAATTATTTCATTGAACATTTTTACTTCCAATACGTATTTAAGTGAATACTTTTCGTCAGAAATATCATGTCCCACCTTATTATAGGAATTTCTCTCAAAACAAGAAAAGGAGCAGCTGATGAATAAATGTCGTATGGAGGAAGAAAATTTCAGGCAAAAATTAGAATATAGATTACAAAAAAGCTTGCCTCCTCCAAGACAGATTACACCTGTTTTAAAAATTCGAGTAGTTGAGGAAGAAACAACTGCTATTCTTTCTATCTGGTCGCCAAGTGAAGAGATTACTGATATTTTAAAGGAAGGAAATTGCATATCTGTTTGTAATGTTACACCCTCTGTTAAAAGGTTTTATTTTATATTTTTATTTTACTTATTTTTTTATTTTCTTTCATTACGATTTAATAATTATATGTTATTTTTATTTTAACAGAGGCATTGATTTGCAACTAACTGCCAACCGGAATGCAGTATTTAACCAAATTAATACATCTAATAAACTTTATCCTCAAAGAATGTATACACCACTATATGATATAAATAAGCTCAACTATGATCCAGCTTATGGAGAATTTGATACAGTTGGAATTGTTGTTTACATTGGAAATGAGCCATATGTAAGTATATATTCCTTATTTGTTACTAAATTGTATATAAGTTAATATTGTGGCTTGATGTTACAAAATCATACCTTTTATTAAAAATAATAAATTTATGGATGAAAACTTAAATGAATACTTGTACTCTATCAATTTCTTTTCACATTTACAGGGTATGAAAAATTTTCAAGCTGCATATTTGGCACATCCGAATGCAAATTTTGAGTCTTCTTATTTATCAGTATTGTTTTGGAATGGTATTTCCTCTTATGGATGTGCAGAAATCTTAACTATAGGATCTCCCGTTGCGTGTAGCAATTTAGAATGGCGGCGAGCTGCATTATGGAATTTACCTATGGCGTATTGTACAGAACGAAGCAGCTTTACACAAAATCCTAAACAAAATCATCTTCAACGTCCATTTGAAGCACTGAAATGTTTAATCATGGTATTCAAAAAAATATATTTATTTTTATTTTTCCTAGTGATAACTCCATAAATGTGTAGACATATTTATTATGTCAAATTTAGGATTATTTATTTATCACGCATAAGAAATGTTATTATTTGAACGAACGCTATTAGGTGAATTAAGTTATTTCTGTTCTTTTTATATGAAACGTAAGTCTTTCTTTGTTTAATTAATATTTTCTACTATTCCTTTCTAACTTTTTGCACGTAGTTTTAGCTATTCATTCTTAGATCTTTTTGTTATTCTTTTTTGCAATTATTTCACTTTCATATGTACAATTGGAAAATACAATCTTTTTTATTAATAAATGATTTACTTCACTTTATTTCTAGCTTTATTACTTTTAACTACTACTATTTTATATTAATTTGAGACTGATTTTAAAAGAGTCACTGATTGGTTATAGCCTGCATTTACTATACACTTTTATAGTATTATAGTTTGTATGCTACTATATAAATATAATTTTTCATGGTATCAAATGTATGATTTCTAGGATACCAGTTCATATGTATCCAAGTGTGCAGCAGAAATTTCAGAAGAAGTACGTAAGAAGTCAATAACCAGATCTTCGGACCAATTGACGCCAGATAAAAATCATTTGGATAAAATTTCATCAAATAAAGATTGTAATTACACATTTCAAGAGACTTCGGAAAGTAGTTTAGTGAATAATACATCAGTAAAGTCTATTGCTATACAAAAGCGACTTGAGAGATTACAGTGTTATGGTGAAGCATCGAGTTTGTCTCCTATTGTGCTCAATAGTTCTAAACGAGTATCAGTAGACTTTCAATCACCTGTTCGAACATCAACTGTGAAACAAACAAAAGCGCACATGTCATTACGTACAAAATTTTTTGACAATTCTAGATGATAATTTGAAGGATTATTTGTAATTTAATATTTAAAGAAATCTATCAGTTTATAATACGACTGTGAATGTTCAGATTAATTTACATTTTTTATAGACTGATTAATGGAATAGAAGCCAGGGGGTAATTGTTTCTTCTATCAAAGAATTGTTAAATTATACAAAAAATAAAAGCGTTATTTGTGCTACAAATATATAAACATTTGAAGTTAATTTATAACAATTTTATGTAATATATTATTTTAAGAAATTTGTATAAAACTAGGTTGAAGGACTTACATATTTAGTTATACTATACTATTTAATTCTAGTTTTGAGCATTTAGTTTTATAGAATGTATTGAAAAAGAATAACAATCAATTATACTTAATTATATTTTTATATTTAAATAATGTAAATTAATTTGTATTTATAATGAAAGTAAGCTATACCAATGTACATATTTTTAAAGTCGATTTTTCCGAAACAAATAGATGTTTAAAAAGTAACCCTTAATACGTTGTCTACTACGGGGGTTATTGACAACTAATACTTCCTAATTGTTTGAAAACAATTACAACGTCTAAAATGATTGAAGTCAAAGAGAAATGTTTAATAACATAAGTAACTAGTTAATAGCGTAACTTAAGGTAATAATTATTAATTGTTTACATTTATCTTTGCTACGATAAAATAAGTGATATATAAAACGTTCAAGACGCTAGTGGTAGTCAACGTATTAAGATATTATTAAAATAAGTATTATAAATTCTATTGAATTATGTAAACTTTAATTTCATTTAGTACATTTAGTGTTATACTTGTTTGTTTTTTGTACCTAAAAGTATTATAATATGAAATAAATATACATATGTACAATTAATTAAATTTTATAATTATTAGAAGACAATAAATTATTAGTTTTCAATATATTTATTTTGGATATAATAAAATTTAATTAGAAAATGAAAAGTATGTAAAAATCTTTATTAAATATGAACATGCAAGTAATGTTGGCATGTACAAAAGTTATATCTTCTTATTATGTTTTATAATTCGAATATTGATAGTATGACACTTTGAATTCGGTACGTTGTTATTTCTATAATTGAAGGACTGAGTTTGAGAACTTAGTCTTTTCATTTCGATCTGTAATTTAAAATAATAATCAATTTGAATTAAAATGTAAAATTATATTTAAAAAATTGAATAAAATTTTAATAAAAAACACAAAAAACGTTGAGATAATGTATAACAATGCAGTTAATTTTATATAAAATTAAACTAAATAATTGCAATAAATATTCATTTTTCTTAAATAAATATTAATTACAATTAACAGTTACATTTCTCTCACATGTGTCTACTTATCATTAGCTAAATAAAGCAAAAGAATTATATTAATTATTAATATAATTAAATAACTTAATAACAAGTAAACAAACCGTTGCACGTGATTTATTGGAACTGGCGGACAGTATTTTAGTTTTTGACTGTTTAGATTTCGAAATTTCTTTCCAATTAGTGAATGTAATTGAACTACATTGTTTTAAATGCTCTTTATGATCATTATTTTTATAATTATTTATTAATGTAGATTTTAACATTTCATTTGATGATTTTCTTTTTCTCATCGTTAAATAATTGTAAATAGAAGAGGTTTTCTGTGATGAAAAACTTGATGTACTTGTCTTCACCTTTCTACCAAGGAAAATTGTTTGAGCTTCTTTTTTATGTTTGGTATTATAGACAATCTGATTTTTCGTCGTATACAAACGCGTTACTACAAAATAATTATAATCAATTATTAAGCATCTTATAAATAAAAAATAAATTATAATTCTTATTTTAATATGTTGTAGAAAAACCGCAGAAATTACAATATTCATTTTTTGGTTTCTCTACAATATTTCCTTTGTGAGATGTTGTATCATTATATTTTTTAACGGTTTGGCGAGTAGATTGTGTTTCAGTATTATTCAAGAGCCTTAACTTCAAACAAAGATTACCTTCACTATTTACATACTGAGATGCTACTGCATGTTTTGAAGAAACCTATGGTGTGAAATAAAATTAATAGATATTATAATTATGACCAAGAAGTAATACAAATTAAGTAAAAACTATTCATATATTTTTGAAAAATAATTTGAAGTTGCTCTTCTTAAAGTGATTATTTACCATTTATTCTATTTATGTATTAATTTTTTGTAACAACAATTGGTAAATATTTAGATGTTTGTTCTCTTCACCGATTTCAACAACCTTGAAATATGTTGTCAAACACATCATTTTGAACAGATTTATCCTACATATATATATTATACATACACGCAAAATATATGTGGCATATTATTGTTTTTCTTCACTTATTAGAGTTATTTCGTATAATATATCGAAATTAGTTTCATTTAGATAATCAAAACCGGTATTATATATATTCTGCTCTTCCGTTCCTCCACATTATCGCATTATAATTGTCAATAATCCTATCAAATTGTAAGGAAGTTTCCAGTTATGAAATGATTAAGGGATTAAGGGCTTAGGGGATTGAAAATACTATTGAAAATAAAGCTGTTTTAGTTCTACTAAAACCAATCTCTGTTATCTAAATGAAACTCGTATGTACCTGTGTATTATAAAAGCCATCAATAATTAACACTTTGAACGCCGCACGATTTTATAGAGCAAAATACACAAAATGGAAAAAATACAATATTAAATCATTTGACCGAATTGGATTATAATCCAATTATAATTGTTATCATAGCACCTTCATCAAACTGAATGTCACCGCAATGGGGAGCATTATTTATAATATAGAAATGTTTGCGAATAATCGTCGTCTAATTGAGTGAATTATAGTAATTCGATTTGCTTGGGGGTCACCGGTGACCCCCATGGCATTCAACGTGTTAAGTGAAGGTGAACAAGAAGGATTTGAAGGTAATGTGAAATTTTAATGCTTTAAAACTTGTGAACCGTGATGCGAAACATTAAAAACTTTTGAACCAATAATCCCTGTCAACAAATTTTAAATGTTATGTACGCATAATAATTATCTTAACAATATATATCAAAGTCAAGGTTATAGAAGAGCTTGTCCTTTTTCTAATTAATTATGATAGCATCCCTTTTCCGGACATATTTTTTGCGAATATCCTCTTAAGAACTAAATGTGACAGTATATATAAAAAAGAAAAAGCTGTTCGGAATGGCTTCCCTAACAACATATTTCAAGGTCATTGAAATCGATGAGCAGGACAGACATCTAAACAAGTTAAACAATTTGTTGTAGAAAAAAATTACAAATTGTCTAGTTATGGCGTATCGTGTTAAACTACAGAAAAGATGATAAATGTAATTCAAATGTGTCAGATTTTTAGAAAATATTTATATTTAAATTAATATCGAACAAAAACGGAAACTATGATTATTTTATTTAAAAGTCCAGTGTGTTTTTTACTTTCTTATTAATCGGTTATATGTATTACGTGTACGTTTTCGTTTCTGTTCCTGTCTGTCTAATGTATTAAAAAAAGAGTGTTGACTTTGTATGAAGATCCAAAATCTATTGATTACATATACAAAACAAAATTTAATGTAATACAAATACCAAGTTTTGGAACAATCCCTGTTTTTTTTGGTCTTTCTTTGATAAATGTTGTAATATATCTTTTGTGTACGCAGTTATTTTATTTGTAATATTAAACAAATCACTGTACTCTCTTTTAAGCTGTTCAACTAAATAGCTTTTTGTTTCTGAAATAGATGTTTCATGACCATTCTGACTTAAAAGCTTGCATGATATACCCACATCTTTTACTAAGACCGTATCTGAACATTGTGTACAGTGCTTACTACTCCTATAAGAAATGTTTATACAATTGATTATTATAATGACATGAAGATTAAGTTAAAAAACAAGAATTAGATAATATATCATAAAATGTAAATTTATATTTATTTATAATTAAAATATAGACGTTTATGCGAATTTGCATTTTTACAGGCTAATTGAAGAAACCAAAAAGTTAATACAAAATTTAACACGTTGACGCCGGAAATTTTGAGAAAATTTGCATGGCAATTTGTACCAAATACCAAGTCAATTTAATGATCTATATATTTGATGGTACACACTGTTTGACACCACATTCAAGTGTGATCCACCGATGGTACATCCCGGCGTCAACGTTATGTTAACTGTTATTTTATTAAATTAAAAAGAAAGTAAAGTCTCTTTCAAAGTTTATACAAAGTTTTATGTTATTGTGGTTTATTCAACGTAGTTTACCTATAATATCGTAACTTTATATATTAGTACACTAGGTATTGTAAAATAATGATAGAAGTTACCTATAATAAGGAAACTGACAAGTATCAGTTACTATATCACTGCTGATTTCATCACATATATCATTTTGCATCAGTAGTCCTCCTTCACAGTCATTTTCATTTGTATCATTTTTATTGTTATAATCAAATGAGCATATTAAGCTTCTACGAACAATATTGTCCCTTCCTGACATTTCATAATTAAAGTTCTTTGAGTGGTTACCAGTGATACAATATTCCTTCATTTGTGGTATGATGTTAACCAATGCATCTCCTGCTTCCGGAGAAGCAATAAGGGTACCCATCTCAAAATTATGATTGTTGATTGTTAAATTATGAAGTCAATCGGTAAAATAATTTACTAACACATCTTGTCTAATAACATTTCAATTTCTTTAATATATAATTGGTAATAATGTAGTATGATGTTACCAATTATTAAAAATAAAGTCTATTCATACGGCAATAGAAACATAGATGATCTATTGTATAAATTACTGAAATCCTAAATCTTCTCTGTCCCATCACAGAAAAACACAGACACGTTTTTATTTCTTGCTTATACTTCTGCCAAGTTTTGGAAATGTCCATGACATAACGAAACCTCAAAATTACCGATCAATTTAAAGTGTTTATCGTCTGAATAAGGTTTCACTTAGGTTGTTAAAAATATAAAACAAAGCACAATTAATGTTTTGTAGACTATTTAAGAACAGTAGAATTGCTATGTTCACGTTGAATAAAATTATATTTTCATCACTAAGAATTTTCAATTAAAACACTTTTAATTAGAAAATAAGATTAATACAACAATGAAAGAGATTGCACTTGCAAATAATTGTAACTTTAGAAATACTAAAAATATTTTCATATGATATACGACAATAATTAATATTTTAATCTTATATAGGTGATATAATTTATGATATGTAAAATTAAAAATTAAAATTTCTCTTTTTAATAGATGAAATATGTTCCCTTTCTTATTAAGAAAATTTTTTAAATAATTATAAGATATTTAAGCATAGGTGTAAGGGCACTTGATATGGAACACCATATTTTAAAAGTTTGCAAAAACGATTGCATTTTTTCAATGAAATCTGCACCAAAAAACGAAGAAATTAATAAAGATTCGTTTACTAATCGATAATAATACAAAAATTTAAATACCTCGAAACTATAATTGCAAATATAAATAAATTTGACGATAGCGAATTGTAAGATTCGAGCACTAAATTTGAGCACTTAAGAAATTTTTAAAAAGAATTCAATTTTACAACAAAAAATAAATATTTATCGAATTACGATGGTTAAATAAACAAATCTCCCACTTGTTTTAATTAATTTTATGACAATGACACATCCGGAGTGCAAATATCAACAGTGTAATACCTAGCTGTAATTGAAACAGTGTAAATGAATAATAACGCGGATAAATAGGCGTAAATAAATAAGTGAATTTTCTACAATGACTCGCTAGAAGAATCTTTGGTAATTATTTACGTCAGTGAGTTCTCACCGATTTAAATGACCTTGAAATACGTTGTCAAGGTCATCATTCTGAGTAATTTCCGGTTAGCCTTATTTTTCTGAGATCTATGCAAAAATATTATTATTTACAAAAACAGTAACCCTTATATGGCCTTGTGACCTTCACATATATTGTTAAATTACGTTATTGTAACATATATTGTTCTGTACACTAGCACTTTGGACTTCTTGGCACTGATTATCGGTTTAAATTTATGAAGCATTAATGTTTTACGTCGCAAACAAAATTTTCGTCTTTATTTTCATCTATTAAAGTTGATTCTTATAATATGTGTACATGAACTTCATTTAGGTAATACAGATCGGGACTGGCTCCGCCTCTCTCCTTCCATGTATAAATAAAGTTCAATATTACATTTTTTCATACAAAAATTAACTTAAATATAAAGCCCAGTTAAAAAATACTTATATTATCGCTGCATAATATATAGAAATTACATATTTTAATTTAAATAATAGACACGCGCGCGCGCGTGTGTGTGTGTGTGTGTGTGTGTGGATCGGGGATAATATATGGGGATATAGAAAATTTTAATGAATAACTGCGTTTATTAATAATAAAACAAATAATGTTTAAAGGAACACACAACTAAAACAACAGACAACTTACTCCTACGAAGGTCAACGTACCACTCTCTCTGGGCACGGACTTTCTTTCACACTAAAAAATCATTCTCTCCCCCATAATCATTTTTCTTACTCGCATCCTCAATAAACTCTCAAACGCACCCCTCCAAAGCCGAACTGGAAATCTTAAGTCTGCGACGTTATGCAGGCCACTTTCCCTCACTCGTTAGGCTTTTCTCTTTTATTGCCCTTCGCTTACACTCATTCTCGCATTCACGTTTCTTAAAAATATCCTAAATTATGCTAAAATCCTAAATAGTATAATATTAGTAAGGCTAGTCTTCCTAGAGAGGAAGAAGGTGCAGAGTAAGAGGTAATCTTCTGCTTATCCACATTGTTACTTCATAATTGCAGAAATTCTTCGAATCTGATATAATTATTAACAATTATAAAATCAAAGCTTGGACGGGGAAGAGTGGAGTTTGCAGCCCCACCCTGGAAAAACTGGAGCCACTAATACCAATCTCCATTATCTAAATGAAGCTCACGCACACGTATTGTAAGAAACAACTTTAGTAAATGAAAGTGAAGACGAAAATTTTGATCGCGGTGCGAAACTTTGACGCGTCATAGCTTTTAAACCAACATTTATCGTCAAATAGTTTAAAGTATTAGGTGTTCAGAACAATGACCTTAACAATATATGTAAAGGTCAAGATCATACGAGGCTCACTGTTTTTATAAATAAGTAAATTAACGTATACTAATAATAAAGAAGTGGAGTGGTAGGATATTTATATCCAACATATGCGAATTTCTCATCTTTGTTTGTAAAATACAGAAAATGATCCAAAATTTTCTCGAAACATTTTGTGGACAAATGAATGTACATATTCACATACATACAATTAAATTCAAGATTTCTGGTGTGAGTTGTATGTTTTTCAAGAAGATAATTCAACATTCAGTAAACATTGTATCTGGTTTCAATCTAAAATAAAAATAAATGGCGTACTAACAATTTTTAAATATAAATCATTGGATTATACTAGTTTGATGTCTAGAGCGATCACTTTTTGCGCGAACGCATACATATATACAATAGGTATATTTCTCAGAATCTGAAGGCAAGTTAACCAATGGCGTTTTCTCACATTCTATAGAACTGTCAGTGAATCAGTGGCGTAATCTCACGTGAAGCGCGAATGACTTTTAAAATTACTATGTTCCTCCGAAGACAATATTTCTTTATCAAAACGTTTGACCAAATAATTATTCCTAACTTTTAAACATATGTATTCAACGCGTTTGTATAAATATATGCTCGAGCTCATTTATTTATCTTTACTTTTTATTATCATTCTATGTCAAATTTTCCTTAATTATAATGTAAAAGTATAGTATTAGTATATTTTACACAACATTTAATATATCTTGATCAGGTTTTACTAATTCTAGTTTACAGTAATATAATATACAACAACAACAACAATATTAATATAATGATAATGATAATAATAATAATATAAAAGACATTTGCTAATAATTAATCGTAAACTGGAGCAGGACACTTATAAAGATATTTATAGCAAAGAAACAAATAAATTTCCGCCAATGTTTATTATCTGGTTTCATCGCATTAACTTGTGTAAAGGTAGACCACGTTCTTCTGTTCACGTTCTACGCCATTGAGACACGTTCTTTCACTGCGATCGGCATGGCTGCCGCGTTGGTCGCAACTCAGGTACAGTCGTTGCTTGGTCCGCGAGCGACATCGTTGCGGAATCGAACACCGTTTTTCGATTAACACTCCTTGATCTTCGCGTTTCTTTGAAAAAAAAGTGATCGATAAAAAACGATAGTCGGCTCTCCAGATTAGTGAGGATTAACCGAAGAAACTCTGTTGAAAGTCGAACGAAAGACGATCACGACGAATGGATTACGAATATTTACAGAAATAAATTTGAAAAATATCCTATACATTAATCTATGGAAGTGAGAGTCATATAACAAGTGGATATATTTTTTAATGATACCGGTGGTGCACGAATAAAATAAAACTTAAATCAGTTCACGTTATAAAACTAATTTATAAAGGATAAACCGTCATTATCATAATATGTTACATCTGTAATATGTTATATAATATGTTACACCTTTAATATATCATATGAGATATTCATTTCTGTGTTCTGCGGACATTTGACTATTGAATTATTTGTTAACGTATTTAACAAAATGTATGCTTATTATATCCTATAATACTATTCTCCACTGCCTAATACATTCCCTGTATTTTATACATACATTTTACAGTGTATGTAATATCGTTACATGGAAAATATAAATATGGGTAAGAAAGACTCGATACCAGCTGGTCAGAAATTAAGCTTTCATAAGTTCTCCATATCATCGTGCTTCGAACGTAAATACGTAAAATACAGTTGATTTTCGAAATTTACGACGGCTACGACTCCCTGGTTTTCATTAATCCCTGATCGACAGCGATTTATGGATTTTGCTGGAGTTAGCACGAACGAACACTCCGATACTTTTATCGGGAACATATCGGATCGAGCAACTTTGTTTCAAGATATTACAAATAGTTCCTAATCCGTTTTCCCTTAATAAACATACATTACCGATGGTCCGGTGCAAGATTACAATTTCGCCGAAACTGTAGATAATTAATTTGAAAAGTAAAATGTATCGCATTCGGGACTGGTTTACCGTGATTTCGCATAAGTGATTCGGCGTGGGACATGACAATCCTGAGGAATCGTCACGTAGTGAGTAGCGACTACTAGAAGACCAGTGTGACTGATGTGTGCAAGGAATGATCGATTCGTGAGAGTAAGGCAGATGGTAGCGACGGAATTGACTGTCAAGGTGTTTGAGGATCGTGGCTCGATTTGGGAAAATCGAAGAGGATCAACGTTTAACGTATTGTTGGTCGATGTAGCGCAATGTTCATCAAATCGGCCATAATTGTCACGGCGCTGTGTCTATGGACTACAGTCGGTAAGATATATTGTTCTCTGTGCGAAGCAATATTTATATAATTTATAAATCGGATGAGATACATGGATCAGACTAGAATGGTTTATTAACGCGTATCTTATCGACAAATATAACAAAAATCAGTTTCTAATACCTATGTATAACAATATGCACGAAAGGTATAAAATATATATTTATCAATGTTAAATAATGACGCTTTAAAATATAAAAATTACGGAATACGTAGTTGTGGTTTTAGACTGCTATTCGTTAAAGTAAATTACAAATTCTTCATCATTCATACATTTGATAGTTTTACGTTTATTGTAAAGAACATTAACGTGATCTCCTTTAAACTCCGAAAACAAAATTACAAATTTTAATGTTTTCCATTTGTTGCAACGAACGTTTCTCATTCAAACATTGAACAATTATTCGAATATGTATTTTGATAATTCTATTGAAACTGATATTTTTTTAATTTATACAGAAACAATTAAGCTCCTTTCTTTGCATCTACCCTATCAGTCAATACAGATGGTAGAAATCTAAAATTAAGTATATCTTTACTATGGGTTAGTACAATAAATTGTCTATAGAAAGTTAGTATAGTTTAACGGCACTTTTGATTCTCTCATTTAGTTGTACCCCTTCATAATTCTTCTTTAAATAGTTTCATCGTGGATCGAACATTAACAATATGTTTAATATTGTATTGTTATTGTGTTATTCTGTAAATAACAAGTAATGTATAATGAATGAATAGATTCGATTTTTTTAATTGATTCTTCGTTAAAGAATAATGCGATTCAAATTGTAAATACTTCAATTTTATCTATAAATCGTAAAGGTTATATTAAAAGGTTTAAATTCATACAGGCATATACTGTGTAATGTGTCTTTATATAATATGTAACAAACATTTTAGTAATGTTTAGTAAGTTTAATGAATTTTATAAGTATTTATATACTGATATATTCATAATATAATATTTATCTAGTCAACAATTTGTCGTTATTGTACGATTTTTGTTGATAGCTAAATGTGATATATATATATATATATAATATATTACTCTGTCAGTTATATATATACAGCTGACAGAGTATTACTAAAATTTGTTATATATTTTTAATAGGTATATAAAAAAAGACTTTTACGATTTTAAACGATAGTTACGATACTCGTCTAGACGTACCGTTTATTCATGTTTCCTTATTTTTCTTTTAAATTCTTGTAACTACTTTTCCTCTTATCATCTTATTTTTTCTCGAGTAGTTCATAATAAATACGTATTATTAAGAATTTATTATGGAAAGGATCCTTGAGAAAAAAATTCGAAATATATTTCGATTCAGAAGCGTTTAGTCGTATTTGCGTTTACTGTAGCCGTGCTCTTGTAACCTATACTTTCTAATATATCCCGGAGAAAGCGTCGAGGAAACTTCTTCCGATGCATGGGTTTGGTAGTCGCGAAACCGGACTGTATATGATTCCAAATTATGAAATGAAGAGACAAAGAATACTATATGTGTTTTATTCCATTAAGTGCTTTCTTGCGTACCATTTTTAACATTTTTGTTCTTTCACATTAATTCCATTTGTGGATTCTACTTACTATTATTTTTACATGTTATGTTAAAATTATATTTATAATGATATAATATTTTCTTTCGTCTTTAATTAACGAATAATTAAAAGTTTTTAAACCGCAATTACTAGACGGATCAAAATGACTATAATTTCAGGTCTGTTGTGTTATATTTACTAATATTATAAGGTCATTAAAAATCATTCGGTAAATTAATTTATTTATATACTACGACAATGAAAATCACATAGAATTTGTAATAGCGGAGTCTTATCATTTTTAAAGGATATAGATTAATTTTACTGAATTCTGATCTGTAAAGCTACCTATTTTCTATAATTTTGTGTTGATTTCTAAAAAGGGAACTTGCTGCTGTTAAATCGGCGTTTACAAATGGCTGCATCATGTGTTACATCCACGTTAAATATTCCTCTTATATTGCATTAACGATTTGTTTCTCTTCGATATCGACGCCATAGAGGAATCGCCTGTCAAAGTTACCATTAACACTTTGACGATTATGCGCTCCGTGCAATTTTTCATCGCTGTCGCCGTTTTCTTTAAATTGTTTTACAATCTGTTCACAGGAAATTTGCCTATACTGCACCACGTAAAGTACGTTTATGTATCTGATATTGTAGTCCGACATTAAACACGTTATTAAACGTTCAATCTTTCGGTAGAAAAAAATAAAGCTTTTACAGACATCTGTTATACGAACATTGAAGGGTGCCGAAAAAAGTCAATAGAACAAAATAAATCTTGTGGGGAAAAGTACTTGGGTACTTAAGTTTTATATATACACTTAGCCCTCGATTTACACGGCATTCGAATTACAGGACTTCGGTTTAACACGGTTGAAGAAACGCTGAAAAACTTCCATTTATACGGCACTTGCATGTCTCTTTGGCATGGTCAGGTCAAACAAATGCAAAAAGTATATTAATTCTTTTTTTGCAATATTACAACCACCGAATGAATATTAACAGAACAGACTATTCTAAAAAAATCTTTAGTAAGAAGAAAGCTAAAAACAAAATACAGGTAGAAAGGAAAAGAATTGAAAGAAGATGTATTTATATGGTATGCAAAAGAAATCCTCATAAGGCAGAAAGAGTGATATTGGTAGTTTCTTGTAATATATTTTACGCTAAGTGAACTCGAATTGTACGATTTCAATCTAAACGGCATTTTCGAGGAACCAATCTACCGTGAAAATCGAGGGTTAGGTATATATATATATATATATATACAAGGTGAGGCACTTAAAACCGGCCACCTGAATAACTTGGCAGCTATTGGTGTAGGAAAAAATGCATCAGGCCAAAATCATTTGGTATCAAGGGGTTGATCATCCAACGTTACTAGTTTTTTGATAGGTGGAGGCGTCAAGGAGATATGAAGGTCATCTCTGTTTTTTTAAATGGAACGGTATATTTTTTTACTTACATTCTGATGGAATATTTCAAGACGAACACAATGACCTATTGGACAGGTCGTTCGTGGTCTGGGTTAAGCCAATTAGGATGGAAAATAATTTAATAATTTATTTTATTATAATTTATTTAATAATTTAATCATAATAAGCCTGATTGAATGTTTATTTCCATTCAACGACCCATAACAAGAGATTATGAGATAAAGGTGAAGTAATATCAACAACCAGAGGCTCAAGGAAGTGTTCGACCATTTCCTCAAATAAAATTATTTTTTTTTCTATCATCATTTTTTCCTATCACCAGTAGCAGCCAAGTTATGCAGGTGGCTGGTTTTAAGTGCCTCACTCTGTGTATATTCAGTTGCGTTTCTGTTTACAACTGCATGAATTATTCTGCTTATGAACGAAATCTGTCCAAGCGTAAAGAGTTGCATCGAATTACTGCGGGTAGACGTGAATAAAATATTCAGGTAATCTTAATTTATTTATTTATCTAATTATACAGTTTCTAACCTTTCCGCCGAAGTTGTTTAGAACAATCTCTTATGTTCAGTACATCTATGCCTATCGGTGTTTCAAAATCGTCATCCCTGTGAAATAAATAAATCTGTGTATGAAAATAATAAGAAAGATATTAACAAGAAAAGAAATTATTTTACTGATAATGTTACATATATCTATACACGTATTTATACATATGAAGGATGAATAAAAGGAAATTCGACATTTAATGATAAGAACAAAACATAGTGTTGTCTCTTTTAATAGTTCTTCATAACTTTTGCGAACCTATAATTATTTATCCATTAATTAACCTCTAGATAGTTAATTAATAAACAGATTTAGACAAAACTTTTCATTTCATTTAGGGATAAATAATACATTTATTATTATTGTTTCTAGTTTCCATTTAGTTTTTAATGTTTGAAATGACTCTACTTCTGTGCACATTCTTATCTGTTCCATCATACACGTATTAGATGGTCAATGATAAGAAAAAATGCAGTTCCCATTTTACCTTTCATAATATTTCATTTAGCATATCTCGTTTAAAAGTTAGAATGCAATATTTTCTATTTTTTCTAAACAGTTTCACCAGTAGCTGTTTCAACGCGTTGATTTTTCGCTTAAATACATTACACTCACTTTTGGAACACAATAAAAATCTCATTTTCTTTTCCATCCATGTGTATTAAACTATTCTCGTTTTCGGTATGCATCTGTGTGTTGACAACTTATATTCGTCATTATATTGTTTTATCCTGGACATTTTTGAATACTCTTCGTTTATATTATTCATTTTTCTTAATATTAATATTTTGGTTAATACAAAAATATAATAAAAAATTAATGATTAACTATTGTCAATTTTGTTTACTTTTTTTCTTCAATTAATTTACATTAACTATAAATTAGTAATTATAATAAGAGAATATGTGAATCTTCTATCTGGTCGGTTGTGGTAAGCTTGATGATACATATAAAATTTAATTCGAATGTAATACAATACACAGTTCGGATTTTCAAATGTAAACGGTACAATAATCAGAAAGATCTTCCAAAGAAACATAAACATACGAAAATAACGAATTTTTAGGAAATGAAAAGAATATTACTGAATAAGAGAGTGCTCTCGTTTAATATTGCTGAGCAGTGATAAAGAAGGAAACATGCAATGTATATTCGATGAACTATTGAGTGTTTTCATAGATATATCGTTCTTTTAAAAAGTAAATGGTATAGTTTTGTGAATTTTTAATACCTAACCGTATTTTGTACACTAAATCATTGTTTCGAATAATTTTATTGAAACCTAATTACGCATAGTGCCTTGTTATACGCGGATACCTGTATTCGAAACGCGTATACGACTATAATCTTTCTCGCTACAATCCCTTATTTTATTAACACTGAAAGTACCGAACAGTTAAATTAAGTTTTTGAAATTTCTTTATAGAAACTCGAAGAGTGCATCTGTTGGGACATTAATTGGTTTACTGGTATTGGTAATAATGTCTCAGTGAAACAGTTTTTATCTTCTTAATAATTACAGAAAGAAGTCATCAGGAATGTGTCATTTTGACCTGTCTGGTAGTTTTAGAGTTAAAGTAGTGAACATTGAAATTGATGTCACATATCATATTTCAACCAATTAAATTCCTGACAGTTAATATAACTCCATACCAGCCACTTTCGGTAGCTACTCTTATACAAATGTTCCGCTAGACAGTCCTGGTGATTGCGGGTTGGAGTACACCGTAATCAAAGAGTTAAATATGGCAAGTGTACCGTTATATCTGTAGCATTTTGGCATTGGAACTGTTTTTATTAAATAACGCTAAGAAACTATTCAAATATTTAGATATTTTGAAACAAAATGTAATTACAAATGTTATAAAAATGAGATTATTAGATTCGTGGAAATTTCCTCTTCTTTTGCGTTTCTTCTTTTTTAGAAAACATTCTTCATTAGTTACATTTCCCTTTGTAGTTGCCAGATTTGAATGTAATAGAGATATAATATTAAATCGAGTTAATGAATATATGAAATATCATTTTCACTAACTCGTTTATATTTGTGCCAAGGCATTCAGTTGTCATAGTTGAAGTTACAATAAAATTGAAAAAATATTAAATACATCTACATAACCCCATGAATCAATAAAAAAATCGTTCTTAATTACTTTTGTACGTGTATAACATAGTTTTTACTCATCTCCCAACAACTGTGTAATTATTTTGATGTGTGATTCCTAAATTCCTCCGAAATTCTCTTAGGAGGAATACAAGAAACAGTTATAAAATTCGGAGAACACTGCTTACTTTCTTCGTCTGCTTTTTTTTCCTTTCACACTCTCTGGTACTTTAAGTTCAGTATATTATTGTTAACCTTTTAGTAGTTTCAATGAACAGTGTTTAACCAGTTAACTGTGGAATTTAGTTGGAAAAACCTCTCGTTCTGCGCGCAATAAAATCGAAAAATGGAGGGTGTACTCGTTGAACGCAGGACGAATGCACGTTGAGTATATTTTAATGAAAGATCAAAGCGAAACAAAGAGGAATTACATATTTATGAGGAAAAATAAAGAATTCATCTCTGAAAGAGTTAGTATCATGTCAAGCTATACGATGACGTGTATACTCGTCAAACACAGTTAACTGGTTAAAATTGAAAGTGGGGTGCTGTGGGAAGGAAAGGTAAACAGAAAAGAAGGGAATAGAGAGGTTGTTTTTAGCATGCCAATCGGCGATACATATTCATGAAATAATTACCTGCTAGAAAGGTATCTTATGAGTCCTCTGGTGAAGAGTAGCAGCAGGTGTTACCACTCGTATAATGACTTATTATTTATCACATTTCTCTGAATATTGATGGTGGATCATAATTATATATAAGTTATCCACAAGGAGTTAATTGTAAATTAATCGATGAGGTACGATGTAAAAAAATAACCAGTCCGACAGAGGCAACTTCTCTCAATTTATTCAAGGTGATCAGGCTATGTTATCCGCTCTGTATGACGATACATAGCGCAGCTTCTGTCGAATAATTCTCGCTGAACCTTGCTCAATGCTAGAAAGTACATGATCACTGGTCAACGAAAGTTAGATCCTTTCCAGGGATATCGAATTCGAGGTAGTATCTTGAGAGGCCAGTCGTGACGTCAACGAAGAGCGTGTCGACGACCGGAACTCGATATGTAGAGGGCTACAAGGATTCGAAAAGGGGCCGCCAGTTTTTCTCCTTCTTGTTTTTAATGATCACGGGGAACCAAACCGAAGAACTTTCACTTCGGTGAGGTCATCGTCGGTCCTTAAATATTCTTCGGACTGACGCTTCACTTTCATACACGATGGCACATACACACACACAGGGCGCGCTTACACGCAGATAATTTGTTTACGAAATATTCGAAGCATATTTAACGCTTTAAGAATCATTCAGACTGTCGGAGTTTCATCTGGTTTCCATATTCAAATGGAAATTCAAATGCTTGAATTTTTCTTCCCCAGATAGTTCCACAACAAGGATATACAATATTATTTTATTAAAATAATCATTCAAATAAGAATGTGTATTGTATGATTTATTTGGTTTGCTCTCTCGTCTAGTAGAAAATCCCATTAATATTAAAATTCTGTTTTTATCGGAACGGCGTGTATATTATGAATTCAATAGAAACAAGTACTTTCGTTAAAGAATCATTTTGAATAAAAAAAATTAACCCTCGTTATTTTTGTGTTTGTAGCATTAGTCTTCAATAGCACAAAGTAATTTCTACATTTCAATTTACAGTTTAATGTATTTTTTAAACAAATTAATTTCTTTGGAAACTGTACGTATCAATGCGCTATCAAACTTCAGTGTTTCGAAAGTAAACGTTTCTCCTATATACATATTTATACTGTAGCGTTAGTTTTCCAATGTAATCTGTTCTTTTAAGTTGCGCGAAATGAAATTAGAAGAAAATAGACGACGAAATATGAATTAGAAGAAATGAAGTTTTGAAATTGTGAAATTCTGTTTTCGATAGGTAAGTAGCAATGAAATCTCACTAGCAATGATTCTTCGCATAGCTATAAGTTTTTCGTTAGAGTTATCACAAATAACTGAGATTTTATTTTACCGAGGTGCATTTTTCATGTATATCTCTCTTCTACGAGAAAAATTATGGCGCAAGATACCGCGACCACATGAAAAAGTTGTTCTTAGAAAACATTCCTCAGTCTTTTACAACCGTACATTCTTCAAGCATTCTTTTTATTTAGAAAGTAAATACCTGTTCACTCTATGCTATCTTTGCAATGTATAATATATAAATGGTTAAAACGGTTTAATTCTTCCGGATATAATAACGTTGCGAAAGATGTGACAACCTCAGCTTCGAAAAGCTCAAATTATTCAACCCCCACCTTCGATGTTTCAAAACTAATTGAATCATTTAACTTATTAACGTTGTATATGCTGCACCATTAATGAATGGGTTCTTTTATATAATTTAATATATCATTTCTTTTCTTAGACATCTTTATTGCTATTATTAGAAGAGTTATTCATTTTGCGATTTTAAAAACTGATGAGTCTGATTTACAGTCTGATACGTTAAACTATGCCATGGTCACTATATACTACTAAGAAAGTCAGTAATATATTAATTTCTTCTTTATAAAATATTGAACGTGCAATAGTGGATGTCTGGGAAGTAGGAGTGAAGCTGTAATATTCATTATTAACTTGTACAGAAATGAATGGCAAGTCAGGGCTACCATGCAGGTGCAACACCCTGAATGGCATTACTATCCGTACAATAATAAATTGGCAAGAAAGATCAGCGATAAATAGGAGAATTGAACAGGAATAAAGGTTTTTTGGACGGCGTCTGCTTACAAGCAAACGCAGTCCGAACAAGACGGAGAAAGTGGGACGATGAAAGTGCGACCAAACGACTAACTGATACTGTCTGTCCGCCTGTCTGTGTGTGCACGATCGTTCGCCATTGAATCATGGTCTTTTTCGCTGACGTCGGAAACGCAAGATCCACTTGTTGCTTACAGTTTGCGAGTCATGTGTTGCACACGAATCGATTCGTTCCACTTAACTAATTGCAAAGAAGGAAAATCCCTTGAGTTAAGATTCAATGATTATTTAAGAATCTGATAATAATTCTTAGTTCTTTGTAGGTATTCGTATATTATCACATTGAGTGATTAGGATTTTCCTATTTATGTTTGCCTTTGGCTACTGTTAGAGGTATTGTAAGTTTCTTGTTTTCCAGAAACATACACAATGTATGTTTTGAGCTATAAGACTATTTATAAATAGGTATATTTATACGACTAACAATGAATATCATCTTTAATAAACTATTTATTTAATTGACGCATATATAAATTACGTACGTGTAAAATGTGCCAAATTCGTATGTTTTACCTTTACCTGTCTTTGGTATATCCTAAGTACGTGCTTATTAAACAATAAGATGAAAAAAGTAAGTAATAAAGTGAATAATATTAAATCCATAAAACACCGAACGTACCCAGCCATCTTTGAGAGACCGTTACCTTTTTGACTGTTTGGACATCTGCACTATCCTCTTTTAACCTAGTTTGTTAGTTTATTTTCCCAGAGGGCATAGCCGAATTAGGAGGGGTAAAGGTGCCCCTAAACCAAATTGACCTTCGCATATATCATTCGATAGATCTCACGAAGAAATTCCTTTTTACCAAGTTTGAAGCCACTATCCCTACTATTAGTTGGGATATTGTTTGATAAAGAATTATGAAACAAATCATAGTTACTTTAAGGACGGATGTGCGTTTCTTAGAGTTTTTTTTAGAATTTTAGACTGCAAAACCGATTTTTTAAAAATCCACGAAAATGATAAGTGCTGATTCTTTATTTAAATTATTACTATACCAATCTTATATTTCTATAGAATTACTGTATTATTATGACTGTTAATACTCTACTTTTTCATATTCTTTGGATTGGGGAAACGCAGTTCAAACAGATAAAAACCAATATTTTTCTACATTATCGGTCGAATTATGCAAACTACCATATTCATATTTCTATAAATATTGTAATTTGTTATAGTTATTAACTTATAACTTTTTCAGGATTTTTGGAAGGATGTTTTATATTTAAAAATGTTATAAACCAATATTTCAATGCTTTCCGTAGAAAGGCAGCATCGTCGTATCGCAGCAGTTACTAAATAGCTATTACACGCAGTTTGAAACACCTGTTCGTGTAATATATGAATTGGAAAAGATCGTTACATCTCACTCCGTTGCGTTCTGTTCCGTCTGCTTTCTTCGTCACGCGGCTCGGCCAATACCATCAACTGTTGTTCTATGGCTATTGACGCGAGTATCCTGAGTGGAAGAGTCCCCTTTGCTTTGCCCTTGTGACTTTTAGCTTGGCGGATTCACTAACGACGTGAGTGCCGCATTACGGTTAAATATCAAATACCAAAAGTCAGTTGTAAACGTTCAGATAGATTAGAAATCATTAAGGAGTTAGCGACAAGACGTCACTCTGGCATCAACTTTAACACATTGTTGACCGGTCACGAGTTAACTCGTATTCGCACTAGCATTGGCCATTTCAATTTTTGAAGTGCAGGGCAGGGTAGAATATTGCAAAAGCAAAATGTTAAAATTTATTTAAAAGATATGCCCGAAGTTTCATTTCAATTCATTACGTACAGTAAAGATATATTGAAGCTTATTCAGATTGTTTCACTTTCGTATTTAATTATGGAGTAATAACCGGTGACATAGCATAGCTTCTGCGTAAAACTGCCGGTCAACAATGTGTTAACATCAATCTTAGCTCTTATTCTCAGTTTATCGTTGCTCGTAGCGCAGTGCCCGGGACCTCGGCCACTTTGCCAACTTCTATAGTGTTTTTACAGTCCTTCTCACAGGGACGGCGATCCTTCAAATTAACTAGAAAACGTAGCCGGCACAACATCGTGCAACCAACACCCTAGTTCGACGGACTTTAAAAAATTCGAAATGAATATTAACAGTCTGGACAATGCTTTGGCAGAAATGTATTCCAATAAATAATAATTAAATAATTAAATTAATAGTTTGCATTTTATCAAAGTGTCAGGCAGAAGTTAACGGGTTTTCGAAGCACATTATTTGATATGTATTGATCTTTTCTATGTAGACGTGTAGAAGAGTTTGAACTTGGTCTTTTAAACGCAATCGCGTACGTTTTAATATACTAACTGACGCAGATCGTTATTAACATATTGCGTACCAGCTAATTTTCAGAAAACTGAATTGTGCGGATGGCCATTTTCATTGAGGTCAACTTACATCGTTATGTATAGAAAAATTCAGATATCATATTGTTATATAATATATTTTAAATAGACAATCAATTCGAATTAAATTTTATATTTTTTTCAATGCTGTGGTAATTAGCGAAGTTGCATAGCTAAGTGTCACTATATAAAAACGAGATTTCTCGTTAACGGTACGCAATGTGTTAACTCGCCTGACACAAATCGATTTCACACACGACTGCTGTACAAAATGCGGCATGTAATATTAATCTTGATCGTGTTTATACGTCACACAATAGTAAGTTTAATATTCGTGACTGTAACAATAATGTTATTTTGTTTAAAATTTCCATATTATTGTTTCCACTTGTTAACGACAAATTGAAAATTGTACATGATGTTATAATTGTTCAGAAATACTTGTTACAATGTAACATCTTCCGTGCTACATTGCTCTCGGTCGTCAGTTAGCATTCCGGGGTGAACAACTGCCGTATGGAAGAAGTTAATTAGCGGTTTCTGGCGTAGAAAGTACTCGTAAGCTTATGCCAGGCGAAATAGCTTCTTCAGAAGCTAATTCTGATAATCAGTTAGTAATTTTGGTTTTTCTAGTGACTTGCTGCGTTCGGATTTTAGCTTGTGTAATGCGAACAGGATTGTTTTTCATGCGTGTTTGATGTGCTTTGTGACTGATTTGTAGATTCATAATGTTCAGTGTGTCTGTAAGGCTTTCGTATTTATCATTGCACACTACTATAATGATAATAAAGCAGTTGTCTTTCTAGTTTCACACTACTAAAGCAAATTTTAAAAACAGTATTTCAAAATAGCGGATTGGATTGGTCTAATATGTATATATATACATAGACATATAGATATATATACATACATGTGGTATAAAAAGAAAAACTACATTAAAAGACGTGAAAATTGAAGTGTAAATTGTAAATTACAATTAATTAACCAGAGCGCATTTCTAGATACCTAATTTATAATTCTTGTTAATATCGTGAAATAGAGACTTGAACGACAGTATCAATGCATTAACGAAATTTTCAATTTGTATTTGTGTGATAATATGTATCCTAAATGGACCCATATTTTTGAGATATTTTATATATAGTTCATCTATTGCTATTTATTTAGAGGATGTTTCTGTTTTCGTTTATATAATATGAAAGTCACGCATTTTCAAATTAAGAATTTGATAGTTCATCAAACACACAACTTAATAAACATGTTATTTAATTATTATTATTACACATTGAGCATTGATTTTTATTGTTTCACTGACATATCATACATTAATACCTATCGGATTTCTATTCCTTACATTTATTTTTTCTTCATCCAGAAATTTTGGTGTTTTAACTAAGAGACAAGAATTCATTGTTAAGCCGAATCTTTTCATAATTAAGTGATTAATGAATTTTTATTTTTACCGATAAATAAAATACTTACTAGTGGGTGATTTGTAATATCAAATTACTTACAATATCCAATATTAACTTGTATTCATGTTGATGCTACACGAGAAATCTAACACAACATCTTGAGTGGTGTGATGTACCAACTCTTCCCTATCAGTGGTAATCGTCAGCGTGCATTGCTGATTAATTTCATTGCGCGACAGCGCTCGAGTAAATGAATGATGACTACAGACTGTAGCGGAGCTTCTTTCATCGCGGACGATGCGTTACAATACAGCTGCTTCTTGATTTCCAGCACGTTATAGCGGTATTGAAGTCACTGCACCGTGAGAATACAGTTACGTGGTATTCCCTCGAGAATAATGGCGGCCATTAGTAACGCGGAGGGGACAAGCAAGAGCGAGAAAACACAATGCTATTAGAACTTTCAATAACTATTTTTTCTCCTTCCACAAAAGAAAGGCGTAGAGCTCGGCGTCGAACGTTTTCTGTACAATCTCTGTACACTTCTTCGTGAATCTTTCAACTTCTGAAGTCTACAAATCCGTATGCAAATTCTACCCCGGGCGAAGAGTGTATAGGAAATGTTTTTATTGGTAATAAACGAACCAGAATGAAATGTTTCCGCTTAATGCAAACGTAAACATTTTTAGTTGATTATGTAAATCAAATGGTCTTGAAATATGTTATGTATATATAAATATACATATATAATGATTATAACAGAAATTTAATCGTTAATAACGATTAGCGAGTAAGTTCGTTTCAGGTTTAACCGCCGTTTGGATACTTCATTAAAGATTAGCTGCAGACGTTTTTTCGTACCGTCTAATTATATAATATTAGCATTGTACATAAGTCTTGATGTTCGTGACTTGAGATTTTTGGGGGACTTCAATTGAATCCATGTAAAAACTAACATTTTATAACTAACACAGTTTATACCTACAAATTGGTGACTAATTCTAATAAGCAATTAAATCACTCACCGATTTTTCAACCGTTAATTTTATTAATTGTAAATATAAATCAATCGATTTGATAAAAAATGTTTAAGAATTTAAGTTTAAAAACTATGTTCTTTCTGTGTTCTGTCAAATACATGCTAACCGTTGAATTCACCGGCGCACAAAACAACTGGCAATAACGGGAGTATAAGTACAACAAAACAATTTGTTATTCTAGATAACAATCAGCTGTTCGAAATTATTGTTTTAACAGTTTTTATTATGTTTTTGTAACTTAAAATTGTAACTTAAAAATCACCGAAAAACCCCCTTTTCAATTGAGTATACCCCTCAATGCACGGCCTCGCAATGCGGTTCTGACATGATGTTTATATGTAGAATATTTATGCAATAGCTGTGTTTTGAATAGGAAAGAATTGGAGAGGATACATTTGTGTCTTCGAGATGAGTATTTACTAATTTATTTTGAAAACACTTGCTGAATATTACATAGTAGACCCAGAGAAAAACGATAGCGACAGTATTCAAAGGATTACAAGAACCAAACACGTGGGACACGTAATTAACATTTCTTTCCATTTTGCAAGTAGTTCTTACATGTATGTATTACTGATCAACAGCTATTAAATTTCATACTATTTACTAACGAAGTTTAGTTCACTAAAAACGGAGTACATAAAAAATTAGGTAGAAATAATTATATTGCTACGTAAATTGGTGAATAAATTTTGATTTTTGTTAAAAAGTATACAAATACAATATTCTATGGAACATGTAGCATAACGACTAACTCAAAAGATAGAAGAATTTAATAAAAATTATTAGGTAAAGTTCTGTCTGATTTTCTGAAATTAACCGCAATATCTAAACTCTGTCAATAAATTATTAACATGCATAAGGAATAATTGTTGATCACTTAATCACACTAGTCTCTCTTAATAAAAGATTAATCAATGAATTGTGCACTAACCTTTAGAAAGAAAACTTAATCAATTATTCGAAGCTATTCCACATGAAATCATGCATCGTATTTCGTGTATACGTGACGATGCTGCTCATTTTTTTACTCTACCTTTGTGTCTAATTAACGGGTCGCCTCAATTACAGAAGTTAATGATTAACAGACTGATGCTACAATATACGCGGTATTGTACTTTTACTTATTCGGTCGACTGTCGCGTATATCGCCGCAAAAATACTTTTGGACTATTACGGATTAAATTTGATGAATTTTTATTTACGGAGATACTTACAATTTTTTACTTATGACACAGAAGTAGATAACGAGTTACATATGTACTTATATTTTGCAGCGTGTATGCCATTCGAACTTAAAATTGTAATAAATGTTTTCTATATACTGATAAAGTCTAATGTTCGCAATATGGAAACTACGTAAAAATATCTAGCCTTTATTGAAGTCGATTTTAAAAGACCAATTTTTTAAAGAATGGCACACATTGGATTTAAATATGCAATTTTCCACTTAACTTTTCAACTTTTTTTTGTCAATAAAACGAAAACCAATGTATAAACAAGAAAATCGCTTTTTTTATTTAATCAAAGACATATAACTCTTTAAAAAAAAGATTCGAATTGAAAGTATTGCTCACATTTTTGGCTTTGTATGGCAATAATGAAGTTCTGCGAAGCGTGAGTGTGGCTGGATGCGCCCGAATTTATTCGAACGCGTCGTCAGTTTCACCCGAGCCACCCAACCAAAGCAGAATCTGATTGGAATTCAAAGATATTTTATCCATCTAGAACCGCCTAAATTGAAGTGAAAATAATTCTGTACACGTAAAAATGTTGCCCGGTTTTATCCGAAACTGGTACTCTAATTCTTAAACGTTCACGCGATCTAACATTCCGAAACTAAATATGATATAATTATTATCATTTATAAAAGAAATAAAAATGCTGGGAATTATACTGTATTTCGTTTTATTTCAAGCGGTAAAACCTCAGAATTAATTTTATATTCATCTCGTTTAACAAAAATGAAAAATAAATGAGTTTTTTATTCGGTTAATGTTCTATTATTAATACCTACATATATTTATCCTTATTATTACAGCTTTCAGACTTCTTTCTCTATTCCATGTTGTCCGACGTCTTACGTCGGCAAATTCGAAAGTTCGGCTTGAGCTGTGTCCTTAATTGGGATAGAATTGTAATTATATAATTAGGATAAAAAACAACAATAATCAAATGTAGATGTTAACTTAATTGAGAGCGAATGTGAAATTCCATTTGAAATGTCGATGCAAATTTATCAGAACCAGAAACACTTCGGGCAGGACAACATAGAGCGTAGTTAGTCATTTGGATCTATTATTTAAAAAGTGTTTCAAATACAATAGTTTCTATTTTGACGAATTGTCAATGTAGATACGTTAATATTCTTTTGTAGAGAACGATCTGCTGCAACGATTGATACAAACAAAATGTTATGATTATAGTTGAAAAAATAATAATGAGCTTCATCTTTTACATACGTCTACTTAGAGGCAAACTATTAAGTATACTGTTACGTCCGACTTACTCGCCTCAAATCTTGCTAATTTTTATGATGGTCATCATGAAACATTTGACGTCATGTGTGACGCAACGACAACCGTAAAGACCAAACAAATAGTTATGAATCACGATGATGACAAAACGAACTTAGACTTTTGACAATTTCAAACAATGACAAAACACAACTTCCCTCCACCAAAAAATGCAACTGACCACTCCTAAAAAAAACCTAAGTTTACATAAAACATGACGCTACGAGAACCGACTAGAACGCTACGAAACTTTTCGGAAGACACAACTCCACAAACGCGCAACTTTCACAAACGCCGCGAAACCGAATTTCGCACGAAAGTCCTAAAAGATCTGTGTGGTTACAATAAAGTGTTTCTTCTACACTAACATCTCGCCGTGTGTTGTTCTCCGATCGAGACAAGAGCCTAACTGTTTTCACGGATACCCTTCCGTGTGTTATGACAATGTAACATATACCAAATTTCTTCTCTTAAAACAGAAAAAAATTTATTTGAGATATTTTGTAAATAATGAATAATTCTAAAAGTAATTGCATTCATGGATAAAAATGGGATACCCTGTATAATTTTGGGTAAATTTGGGATCGTATAAAATCGAGCAGGTGAAGTTACAGGTGTACTTACAGTTAGGTAAGGAGTGGGGAGCACAGATCATGCCGGACCGTTGTAGAACACTAGCACAGGCGTGCGACCGAGTATTGAGTTGTTTGACATTTAAATATGGTAGAACGTTCAATAACGCGATTCAAAGACTACTGAAAGATAACTATAAAAGTGAGATTCTTCATAACAAAGTCATACAAGCAGTATGGAAGTCGAATCTTTAATTATCGATGGTTAATACCTCAAAAACGAAGTTTTTCAACTGACGCGGTAAAGGATTTTCGGTAACTATTTACAATGCGATTTCTCACTTATTTCGATGACCTTGAAATACGTTATCAAGGTCATCATTCTGAACAACTTTCGCTTGAATATGTTCTGGAATGGGGAGTTTTCATACTTATTTTCAAACAGAGTAACCCTTGTATGACCTTGATCTTGACATATCGATCTTGACATATCATAGGTCATTGTCCTGTACACTCACGACTTTAAACATTTTGGCGTATTGGTTCCAAAGTTACCGATATTAAAGATTTGCATTACGCTAGACATTTTCGTCTTCATATTCATTTATTGAAGTTGTGTTCCTCATAACACGTATACACGAACTTCATTTCGACAATAGAGATTGGTATTATTGAGACTAGTTCTTCCGGGATAGTAATAATAATAATATTTTCAAGTACACTAATTGTAGAACTTCGATAATGATACTTCGATGCGCGAATAGTGCTATAAACACAGGTAAGTGTTAAGGTTTCTAAAATTAACGTGGTGAACAACTAATCGAGTATAATATTTCTTTTATGTATGTTACGTCACCTATTAACAATTGAATTTTAAAAGGAACGATCCAATTTGATCGGGTGCAACTGTACCTAAAACCGAATTCTCTAAAGAGATCGATACCCGATTTTATTCTTTAAAATCTACCCAAGTTTAAGTGAAATCAGTTGGAGTTCGAACACTTATCTAAATCCACCCGGTTTCACCTGATTTTAGTCGAAACAGGTACCCTGATTTCTAAATACCCACTCGATTAAACGTTTTCATTCACTGTAATTGAAGTCATCAGTAATATAAAATAAGATCAGTCGTCGATGATATGAAAATTATATAAGAAACAATTATAGGTAAGAACAAACGACTCACTGGAATGAGAACGTACGAAATAGCATTATAGGCTATTATCTATAAATTCACGTCACTACATACAACATTTCAGATAAAATTCGGTATTTTGATATTTTGCTTTATTACATTGTTATTTGAGGATGGAACGCGCTCAACACACTCGTGCGTTACAATATCATGCTAACTATACATACTTAAAATATTTTAAAATAACAAACATGGCCACATATTATTTTCAATGAAAACATAAAATTATTTGTATATCGTTAATAATGTTGAAGGACTGAAGGGCGGGGTGAGGGGAGGTAATTTTGAAACAGTTTTAGAATTAAAAAACGCACAACTTTTGAAAGGCAACAATACTTGTGCAAACAGTCATAAACAAGTATTTATTTCTAAACGAACGATTTAAAAAACCATGGATAGAGGTATTGTAATACAATTAGATGTTGCATACGATAACATATACCAATTGTAGAAAATGACATATTATAAAAAGTTAAATGACAAGTGTACAGATATTATTTTATATTGACCTCGATGTAAGATTAAACAAAAACAGTTCCTTCAAAATAATTCATAACTGTTTGTATTTTTATAAGAGCCTAATTATCACTAACGAAAACCCAAAATTCTTGGTTTCGAACTGAAGCACGATAGGTTACACTCTACTTGATGATATGAACTGGAAATCCAAGAAGGAACGGATATCAAGGCCGATCTCTCAGGCCTCCCGTAGCTCTCTCTCATTATCCTTCGGTAAAACCGAACTTAATTAGGCTCCGGGCGGAAAGCCGTATCGTTATGTTCAAATACGAATCGGATCCGAAAAATATACTAAGTCCTGCCTTTTGAAATCGACCACCCGGAATATTCCTGTTCCTACTAATAATATGAAAGAAATCATAGGAAACTGTTATTTCTCCCAAACTAGCAAATATCCCGAAAGTTGAAACTTTCTTTAATTCTTCGCCTGAAAATATCTGGGCTAGATTCAAAGATCTAATTGCAAAGATTTCAAATATTAACAAATATAAATTGTCATGCAATATTTTTGCACTCAAATTGAATACTTTCTTGTTAATTAGCACATTACTTATCGACTGTGAATTAAACGGTGCACACATATACAAAGAGCAATCCGTTTAAGCTTGAATATTTTTGTATATCGGGATTTTTTAATATGGCTTGGCAATGAATGAAATGAAACAAAAAGCTTAAGACATCGTTTATATTTGTAAGTCATTAATGGTTATCGACACTAGGTTTACGAAACGTGTCAATTTCATGCATATTGAATTTTACAAATATTAATTGGTAAATATTTATATCGATTTTAATTGATGGAATTATACAAATACGTATCCTAATTTGAACCTCTAATTTCCAAGATGCAAATGAACGGACTTTAAATTTTCTATGAATGATAGATTAAACTGTCTTATAAATGTCCGAATTATCCTAATGTTAATGACAGTTTTTATAAGAATTTACAATTAATGTTAGAAACATTGAACATTTAAGATTTAAACAGCTTATTTATGAACAACCAGTCGTTAAACACTGGCGATGTAGAGTTTATTAATCGGATGCCGCTAAGTAATGCGTTAATTGGTATGCATTAAAGTAAACATACAGTGAGCATGAAATCCTTTTGTATTTTCGAATTCGAGGATTATTTAATCACTCGACTTTTATCGAATTTTCTATCATTTATTACAATAAAGATTTCCCATCCGTTTTCGATTCCTCCTAAAAAAACATTGGTGTTAATATGTCTTTTTGAGAAAATTAACCTATTATTTACATAATATTATGGAGGGATGCAACTAATATCTAAAAATTTCAATAAGAAATTACATATGTATATGATACACTCAGCGACAAAAAGATAGCACACCATATAAATAAGATGTTTTTAACTGTTAAAACTATATTGAACTACTTTTGATGTTTATATTGTTTAATAAAAATAACAAATTATTTTAATGTATTTAAACAGATTAATTACAAAAAGAAAATATTTAAAATATTTATTTTACAATATGTACTGGAAAGTGAAAAATTAGTGCGTTAAAGAGATAGCACATTCCTCTTAAATTACGTGACATTTAAAAGAAAATATTATTTCAATATCTTGTAGCTTCTCATTTTGCTTGTATAACTGACAATAAGCGTCTTGGAACAGATTTAACTTTTTAACCAATTTTTTGCTTAATAATGTCCAGTTTCGTTCGACAGTTTTTTAAATCTTTAACGGTTAGAAATTGTCTTTCCTTAGCATATACTATTCTTGCTAACTATGCCCAACAATTTTCGATGATGTTCAAGACTGGTGACAGCCAGCCACTCTAAAATTTGAATATTTTGTAGTCTAAAGTTTTCTTGTACATACTTTGCTTTCTTAATACTAGCATTGTTCTGTTGAAAAATAAAAATTTGCCTTGCAATTTTTACTGCATGTTTCTTTAATTGTTCGTCTATTAAATTAATATAATTCGAGCTTTTCATTTTTCCATTTCTAAGCTTAATTGTATCGTTGCCGTAAAAGTCGATTCTAGCGCACATCATTATTCATCCACGACTTGCTGTCGACGATTTAAAATCTGTTTCTTTACGTCAACCATGAAAATAATACTGATATTTATCTGGTCCATCCAACGTAAATCTTTTTTCGTTACTGAAAATGACTCTTCGCCATTTCTTTTCCCAGTGAATATGTTTTTCTGCAAATTATAATCAACCTTCTTCGTGCAACTTTGTCAGTGATGGTTTACGCATAAGTTTCCAGCGTTTTATGTATTTACAATTATTTACAATACGCTGTACATTACATTGATGCAATTCTTAAAATTGCACGTCGTGACGATCAATGGTTGCTTTCGGACGACCTATACTCTACGCTTTTCTATAATTTACCATATGTCTTAAAGCATTACAAATAACCATACGACAACGATTTAATATTTTCGTAATTTTACTAATAAACAAATTCTGAATTCTTGCTATTTCACAATCACTCATATTTCACCACGACTCATTGTATGAGTCATTTAGTTTCGGCACATCTTTGTTACTAGCCCAGCCGCAGAATGAAGAAATTATACGGCCAACGGCAAAGACTCGCCAAAACTGAGCCGCCATACCAATCGGGCCGAGCGCTGCGAATTAACGTCTCCCGTTGCCCTGTGTCCCTTTAGCAGTGGGCCGGTGGCCGTAACGTGAGAGGCGGATACTACTTGCTGATGTAAACTGTTTTACGACTCTGTACCAACTGAAATAGGATAACTTTGAAGATGTGCTATCATTTTCACGCAGCGATCACTACTGATGTTTACGTTCTCAGATTTCTTGTAAGCCCATGGACACAACAGAGGTGTTTACCCTGAACATCTGCATTATATTGCTGACTGAAAAACTATTTTTTTTTTGGGCAAGACTGGCCTGTAGATTGTGCCTGGGTTTTTTTTAAAAGATACCTACAGCATAGTGCTCTCTATCCTTTTAATTTGAGAATTACTGGTTTACCAATAGGAGGGTTCTGTTTAGCAGAGCTACTTTGATATTTGGAATGTAAGAAAAGTTTCAAAAAACTTATAAAACTCACCTGTAAGTTAATTGCAACATTAGCATAATATTGCTGACTGAAAAGCGATACATAGTACAAGAACTTTTATTACTCAATTATGTTCGCGAACACTGGCAAAATTATACAATGTGCTATCTTTTTGTCGCGGAGTGTATCTATAAGAAATACTATAGTTTGCCAAGGAGACACCATGGAATAGTATTTACAATACGTATATTTTTCTGTTAATCCGTACAAAATCGTATTGAAGCGAAGGTTCGTTCGTACGAGTGGGATTATAAGAATGCGCTCCTGTCACAGCAGACCTACGATTAACCTCAATGCTGTCTACATACTGTAGAATTTATTTATTAAAAATCCCATGTGTTGCCGCGGTAGGGAATAAAAAAAGAAAAGATACACTTACTTGGTAACAGTAACAAAAATCTAAAGAACCTTTATTTCAATATAACTCGCTGACTCGCTAAAAAGAAAACACGCCGCTCGCTCACACGCTCAGGGTTACTCGTCAACTGTCCCGCGTTTTCCCTATCCTCCGTCCTCGTGTTGTCTTTCCCTTTTCTTCCATCCCTTTTTACACTCAGTCACTCACTCACTCACTCATTCGTTACCCTTAGCCACGCAAAATTCCTAGGCAGTAAACCCAGGTCATCCGAAAACGTCCACTCTGTCCCAAACGCTCTTCATTCACGCTCCACGGTTTTCCAAACCGTTTGCAGGCATACGTCCTCATCCGTTCAGCGATTTACAACATCCACTCTGACTCATTCTAACTTTCACTCATCTGGAAAAACCCTACAATACCTACTGCTGTATACTCTTCCTAACTCGTGGCAGTGTACCTAAAACGCTTCGAACTCCTGTGAATTGGATTCTTCGCCGTCAATAAATATACATGCCCAAGTTAAAAAATGAGATTCGGTGTCCCATGACCCTGTTACTCAAAAGCTACCACTCACGGTTTCATGCGGTCAACAGCTACGACCGTCTGTTCCTTCTTCTCAATGCCTTACATACCAAAACCGTGAAAGTCTTATATAACATTTTTGATAGTTGAGGTTTTTTTTATAAAATTGGCACAATTATCTTCTTTGACGTGTTCTGTTGGTAGTTTTGAACCCAATAAAAACGTTTAGGTATTTTGTTCCTTATCCGTTACTATAAGCTCGTTAAAAATGGGACTTAGAATACTCATATATTATATTGAATCAAATATACTTAAAAAAAAAAGAAATGTAATAATATCAAATAAAAAGATGATCGAAAGATCACTTCATTTGCATTTTCTTGTTAGAAAATGTCCGAAAGCAACCAGAATTGCGAAACTTTAAATTCGAACTTCTTAAAAGAAATTCTCCTTTTGATGAACGTATGTGCGTACTTTTTTGTACAATATAGTAAAAACAATATGGATATTTAATTCATTCGAATATCGTTATCACCTTTTAACCCTGGTATACAGTTTACCGGAACAATTGGCGAATGGTTTTTGTAAAACTTTTAAAATATATTTTTGAATTTAATTTTAATATTAACTGAACGTAACCTACGAATATGAAAATAATTACTTTCAATTACGCTGACTAAGGTATGTAATAATTCAATGTATACTCGGAAAACACCTTTATGATATTTTCGCGCGAACTTGCAGAAAATCTGTCTAATTGCCAATTACTTTCTAATTACAGGAAGTCAGTTTAGTGACAACACACCTCCTGTAATGTCGATTGACCGAAATTTGGTGCTTCGGGACACTGAGCCCGTGGGAAGCGTCGTGACAAGGGCACGCGCCGAGGATAATGAACAGGATCAATTAACCTACGGTCTGGAATCCATTGGCCACAACTATAACGGAGACGACAGTCCTCAGCCACCTCTCCCCTTTTCCATTGACAATAGCACCGGCATTATCTACGTCAACGAAACGCTTAAAGGCAGAGTAAGTGTAATTTTTAATCCTGTGTAAAATTAACTTAGTAATTAGAGAATTCTCGGGACAGGAGCTCGCTTTTTCATAATCATTAGAAGCTTGCGGTTAACCCTTCTATCATTTTCTGTTTATTTTATTCTGCTAAACCTAGGAGTAAGAATACATGTTCAGTTATACGATATGAAATGTTATCCATTGCGTGCGTGACATAAACTATATGAACTTCCCGCATGCTACGTATATTTGTCCTATTAGAACAAATATTTTGTAGAGAACATGTGTAGCAACTTCTAGCAATACCCATTTCTCATCAGAATCATAATGTGATGACCAAAGTATAATTATTATAATACAATGATCTATTTATCATTTTTATATTGTGCAAGTTATTTGCAGGAAATACTAATCTTTTACACTTGAAAACAGAGAAAATATAAACATCGTGCGATTAAGAATTGAAGAAATAAAAATAAATTTGAAATGTCTTGTTTTTTCTTGAAACGACTGTTTTTAGAATTTTATAAGATATGCAGCGAAAATACTGTACAACTGTACACTTGAATATATTTGTGTAAGAACTGTAAAGAAATCGAAACGGATACAGATAAGGCGTTTCGCTTGATAAGCACTTATAGTTACGATTTAAGTATATTAATCTATGTGTTTAAAAATAAAACACTAGGTATATGAATACCATATACAAAACATATGTAACAAATGACACATATATAAGTATTATATATTTATAAGTATTATAGATACTTTTCTTTTACATTTCTTTATGATTTGCTTGGAAAAGAAAGAAATAGATTTTTTAAACATTTTAAATATGTTCGGATACACTAATGGAATGTACTTTAAAAACATTACCAGTAAATCTACGAAATATGTAGAAATTATTTTTGATATTAGGAAAATATAATTTGTTTATAACAACAACTTAAATCAAATGGAATTAAATTAAAGTGGACAATATGGTCCCCGATTACCAAACGATAAACTAAAATACAACTAAAATAATCAATCACTAAGTTTCAACTTCTCTATAACTCCATGATATCACTTCTCTATACAACTTAACATTTTTCATGTTTTACAACTTTACCCTGACTTCCCTTACAACTTTCTTATCAGTCACTCTCTTAACAGCATACCCTTTTTAAGAAAAATCCCTAACAGGTTCACGGATCCTGCAACCCAGAAAACTTTCTTGTCGGATTTCCACTACCTCTTTTAATATTTCATAGATCACGTCTTCCTCGCAACTTTCTCTTTTACAGCAAAATATGGTTTTAGGTTGCAAATACATATTTGTTCTACAACCATAGTAGACAAAACAAAAAATTATTCTTGTGCCAAATGACTAGTGTTTGACGATTCCAGCCCATTGCGCGCCGGTTAAAAGTAGGCTACATTCCTCTACATTAAAAATTCGAGTTCCCTTAATGGTATTTAGTACTAAATGTTAATCACTTTCTGTAAATTCATACGTGTAATGTATAAAGTAAAATAGAAGATACATGATTTCTCAATTTTTTGTTTGTCTCTTCAAGAACATATCTTATCGTTAGTATTAGTTATTAGATAATGCGATAATATGTACATACCTACATGCTATTGAGTTCTATAATGTCTTAGTGAAGTTGCAGAAAAGCAACATCCTTCCCGATTTCAATGATTTTTGAATATGTTTTAGAAGTCAACATTCTACACAACTTTTACCTTTTCATATGGATGGCGATCGGGCCAACTAGAAATTATTGAGATGTTATTAAAAACTTTCGATACAGTACACTTGCATCGAATTCTGTGTATACAGATGTGACTAATACAACGGTCGTTGCTGTAGCAGATATCGTCGGTGAACCGTTGAATGAATAGCGATATCGACCTTACTATATATAGGGTGCTCCAAGAAATATCGGTTATGTAGCTTCAATCGCTAAAGGCCAAGGATACAAACTGGAATTACGAAATGAAAACGTTACACCTGGAAAAACTAGCCCCATTGATACGTACCAATCTACGTTATCTAAATAAAACTTATTTCTATACAATATACGAAACTGATTTTAGATGGATGACCCTACATACACTGAAATTGCACTTCACAGTCGACGGCAACGGCTCTTATAACGGAGACCATTTTAACAGTCATGTCCATATATATTTTATATTTTTTACATAGAATTTAAACTAAAAACTAAGCCCGACCGCCACTTATATGAATGAGTAAGAGTTGTTCAAAGTATTGATTTCTACAAGCTACTAAAAAATAATTGAAATCGGGGAAGAAGCAGCTTTTCTATAATTTAACCTGCGTTGTGACTTTAATTAGAAATTCATAACCGAAAAGGGTATTCAGGACACAATTGAATAATATATTTTTTTTGTAAGTGCACCGATACATTTTCAAAAAGGCAGTCTTGTTTTAACCTTTTAGCTATTGTGCGCCACTATAGTGGCTTTCATGTATATCATCCTTTTGAACGGTACGCCACTATAGCGGCAGAATTCTTTCTTTGTCATCGATAGCTGTACACATTGTAGTCTAATCTAATTGCACAGTGGAAAATTCTGTCGGGCTAGTAGTGTCATCAACAAATAAAGTAACAACAATAGTAGAAGTAACAATAAGTAGAAGCGTATAGGTTTTATAAAGTTAAACGGAGAATTCAATTTTATTAACTTCTAAATGAGTTCATTGTACCAAACTGCACTATAAGCTTATTCGAAATCTAATAAAACCATGATTGACACTCTATTGGTGTTTATACTGTCTATATGATGTGCTGTTACATATCATGTCAGTTGTTTTTTAGTGTTTGGCAATCTTTCCTAGACTCTCTCAATCCGCCATTATTGCCACCATGAAATCATGAAAAGTGTAATATTAACATAGAATTGCACGCTGCGACATCAAACGTAGCAAAGAAAAACGCGCTATTTTTCAATAATGTACAGATTAATGCTCACATGCGTTGGACTTCTACGTATAAGGTTACAGTTACATCGGATGCTTATTTGGATGATCGTGTACTAGCTGATCGTGTACAGACGAAACAGTCAAACACTGTTACAAACAATATAAGCAGTTACACGGTACGCGTATTGGTTGTCTGATGTTTTATAACTTTGTTAATTATTAAATAATTTTCCAAATCAGGTTGACTTTTTGTGCGATTCATCACATAAATGGTTTGCAGCGATGAAAATAATTAGAGTCTACGATTTGCAAATCTCAAGGTTTTAGACTGAAAATCTTCTTTGAAGTTTACAAATTGTAAGTTAAGAATTACTATATTAGCTAACACCTGCATTTTAATATTCTAATCTTTTCGTTATTAATAAAATGTATAATAAATTACCGTTTCAAAACTAATACAGTCAAATCAATCTTATAAAATGTACATCACAGAAATGCGAGTTGATCGTCTATATATGTTTCCAATGTAACCATTATGTGAGTGATAGTATTTGCCTTTCTCGGTAAAGGTTTTGGTAATTATTTATTTTGGGGTATATTTCCAATGTTAATGTATTTTGTAATTGTTTTCTGTACATATAACTGCTGCTCGGCCGTAGATTGAGAAATATATATAAAAGTATTTGCAACACTGCATGCGGTTTCTGATAAAGTAACGTCGGTGTAACTGCTTCGTAATTATGGATGAGGTATCTGGCGACACAACTGCACTGTTCGTAAACAACTACAGAGGAGATATTCTCCAAATGTGTTTCTCCGTGTTTACACTTGTTGAGTAATAAAAAAAAACCAATATTATATTCGATATCACCTGTCAATAAAATGATACTTCTTAGAAAACAACAAAAGTAGTTAAAGACTAGACCAAAGAAGGACATTATTAAAAGAATGGTGAAGACTAATAAGGAAGAACGATAAATAATATGAATATAGAAGCTCCAGAGAATAATACTGCATTTATTGCAATGAAAATGGGTTTATTCACCCACCTTCAGGAGATTGGATTCAATGCAATCATTGCAAAGAGTGGCGTTACGAAAACTGTGCCAACAGAAGCGACGTAAAAAGATAATATATTTGCGATAAATGTGTCAACAGTTGATTCTATTGTTTAAGGTCACGTTTTCGATATTTCAGGGTGTTTATTATTTTTTAATATTTGTTCTATATTCATATAAAGCTGAAAGGAGCGTAATTTAATGACCTTGACAACTATATCGTCTTGCTTATACAGTTTTGAGTAATATTCGATAATATGCCCTAACGTTATCGCGGTATTACTAATTCATGGATCTATACTGATACGTATCTCTCTTGTTGCTAATAACGCGTATTGTAAAGTGAACGTACGTTTTCGTACATATCTATGAATCAGTGATACCACGATAATATTATATTAGGACATATTAGTGTAAACTTCTCGAAACTGTATAATAGAAAGAGTGTGTTTTCTTTCTTGTGTTTTCTAATTTCCTAAGTCTATGCGATAAATAATATAGGGTTCCATTTAATAAACTAACGGTGACATTCAAAAAAGTGATCTCGAAAAAGTGATCTTGAAAAAACATTCTTTGGCGTTATAAAAATTACTCTCTTGAATGATACAACTTTATCTTCAAAAATTTTGTTTACTCATAAATAATTAAGGTATTTGAGTGTTCCTATTTAGGTGAGCCACCTTGTATGTCTATCTTTATACAATATATACTTATATTTATATATACAGCTCTAGCGGACAAGTTACGTTGGAACAAAGCGCACGGATTATGGCAGTTTCTTTTAGGGCGATGAAGAACGTAACATGAACCGCATATGGTTGATGCTCAGGAATTGAACAACGTTTCTTGCTTCTTCGTTCCAGGGAGGCCAGAACCTGTTCCTCTACGTGACCGTCTCCGATGGTCAGCTTACGACAAAGACTGAGGTCTACGTCACCATTAAAAACACTTCGGGTCCCAATGGAGGACACACCAGGTAGGTTAACTGTCAGGGACAACATCGGTGAACCGATTAAGATAAGAGACGCGATCATCTGAATTTACTGTTTTCTATAACTCTACAGACTATAATTTTCATAATGCAGCTAAAAGCAAACATTAATGCTTAATGTGACCTACTATACAATTAAAATAAACATGTGTAAATATTATAACGGAATTGGTTATCGAAAATTTTATGTAAACAAATAAAAGGAAGGAAATAGCTGCAATATTGTATGTTAAATGGTCGTCTACAGGTAACATAGCAACACTGAATGTTCAATCAATTTTTTAAAATTATGCAATAGATTTAACGATCAAAGAAGTTACGAAGTTCCAAAAGAATCTTATTTTAAAGCTCTTAAGTAAGGCTATTATATAGCATATTAAACTTAAAACCTCTTTATAACTGCGGATGAATTAAAGATATCGAAAGCTTTGTAATTATTTAAATCGAGCTCCATCGTGAAATGGCATAAGTTCTTTCGATGATAACGAAAGCACTGTATTCAAAGTTATCGCATCCCCTATTCGTTATCCCCTTTAGTGTAGCGCTTCTTTAATACTGAATATCATGTTATGGCGCAGAGTGAAAATTTGTATCAGTTTTGGATTCAATTTGTATTAAATCTGAATTAAATTTGAATTACAATTTGTTAAGCCTTGGGTTCAAGTCATACGCTGTTGAATGATTACTTATACAATATTAGAAAGTCTGATCTGAATTTATGTTTCTGGCATGAGGAAGTATGGAATGATCATAACATGTATTCTGCGTTCGATATTGATCAGGTAGAGAAATCGAAACGTTTGGAATTTATGGAATGTTCGATCCGTTTTACTATTACGTACTGAAAAAATTTTCAATTATGTTAGTCTTCGTTAATGGGGTCCTGTTAAGTACGTTATCCTGTTGATTACGTTGATTACATCTTTTTAGTAATCGATGAAGTCTGTAACTTATTGAGAAATCAACGAAAAATTATATGAAAGATGTAACTTTAGTCAGCAGAGCCATCCGTTTAGGGGTATGTCAGAGGAGATAGTTGGAAGGAACCGAGTATATAGGTACATAATACATGCAACGGTATTAGGCACATCTGAATACCCACGGTTGTCCCACGTAAAGATGGAGTAGGTACACAAAGTTGCCGGGTTGTAAGAAAGAGCCGGTTTAACCCACAAGACACACCTATAGAAATTGCAGGCGCTCAGAAGCGATGAATCCTATATTAAGTGGTCGTGTCTCTGAAGGCGGAAACATTGTGGAAATGAATAGGTTCTCGGTAATCGTTGTTTTCATGTCGTTTAATGAGCGGAGCGTACTAGATTATTAATCACAGAGGCATTGTACGGATAAACAATCGACTGGAGTAAGAAGTAACGTATTTTCTAATTATATTTTCTCTATGTTATCCTCGTTTGTTTATAACCTTATGATTTAATATTTCACTTTTTTATTCTGTCCCCCTTCTTGTTATTTTGGCCAGTAGTTATCATGTCATATTACAAAATTTCTTCAAAAGCAATAATAACTAGCTGGAAGAACTGCACTTTTCTATGTTCGTTACAGGTTGGACAATATCAGGCTAATTGAGCTCAGATCTATAACATTGGTATATGTTTACAGTTAAATCTATGAATCTTGCGCGAACAGTGAGATTCGCGGTTCAACGTTTTCATCGTTCAGTTTTCGATTGAAGAGGAATTTACATGATTTTTATAACATCTTTTCTTTCCTAAACAAGTACAGTGTAGAAATGATAAGATTGTTAAGTAAAGGGATGCGGATATAAAATATTTCATAGCTCCACTAACGTTTAAAGTCTAATAGTCCTACACTGTCCGACATGTATTTCTGATATTAATTGAAACGAGCGTATCTACAAATCGACGAAGAGCTACGAAGGACTACGAAAGCGTTAAAGATGGAGACTGTACCGCTAAGAAACCTGTCATCTCTGAACTGTACAGTCCTGGCTATCATGTGACCGGATTTATAAAAAATTAGGGCACTGTCTGGAAGGTGTGGTAGAATGTCAGTAGAGGATCGTCCAGCGTAAAACGACCGATAGATTGTGCGCTGCATTGCAAGGGATATTGATTTACAGTCCCAAAAGATAGTTCGCTAAAGTCTGGATGGTAAAAATGAAATGTGCGCTTACCTTCTCCTCTGGCTGAACTTTCGAGCCTATGCAGCACTCCCAGCCCAACACCTACAGTCGGGGACAGAATTATGTGGATAGATGTTGGTCAAACGTATCAATGCAATTTAAACAATTTCGTGTTGGTGGAACATTGGAACAAAATAAGATAGAACAAATTAATGTTTGAATCCTTCAAAAATTGTTTCATTTCTTCTGCAGTATATTTCGAATCGCTATCCTGTTATAAAAATTATTTCTCGATTCCAATTTTTAAAATGGTCTGCTCCAAATCTTCATTTAATATATCAACGTATTTGTCTAGATTCATTATATCATCGATTTTAATTGATGTATCAATCTCGTACTATGAAAAGCAGCCCACACAATCAATGCTTCCCCGCAAACTTCCGCAGTTGGTGTAATAAATTGCTATCTGTATATTTCATTTCGTGTTCTTCGTACTTGATGCTTCCTTTTTAACTGCCGCTGTTCTAACTTGCTATCGTTGCTCCATACTATATTCTTCCAAAACGAAGGAAACTCAGATTGGCCTCCACAAGCCCTTTCCCTTGGTCCTTCACGTAACGGCTCGAAGCTTGGTCTTCCTAGAGTTAATGGTTATCCTACCCAGTACCGAATTTCTTTAACATTTTAATCGTTACGTTACCTATATGTAGGCTATATTTGAATTGGGTTTCAACTAGACTATTTTGTCTTGTGGATAGGCTAAGTCCGCTTCTTTACTAGCTCGTGAAATTCATTTAGAATTTATAGTACTGCCAGGAATTTGCATAGGTGAAGTTCTTGCTTGATAATAAAATGCGATGAATTCAATGCGGTGCTGTGCAAGCTGGAACTGTTCAAAGGGTAGGGGATTAATTAATTTAACACTTAAACTATTTTAGTTACGTAGTTAATTAAGCTCACGGCCAGACTATAATGATGATTATTCTGAATAAGTAAAATACGAAATGTAACGTAGGTGCAAAAGTATCGTAGAATTACTTGAAAGTATAATAAATACATGTATATATTTATGCCTGAGTAAAGCGTCATTGACGAAACGAACTGCCCTTGAACACTAATTCGCTACAGTATTGTTTGGACTTCAATTAGAACACGAAAAATGTTACCTATAAATCTTACTGTATAAGAAAATGCTTTATTCAAAACATAACGATATTTATTGATAGGTCAAGCAAACTTTTGGTTGATTCAATAGAGTAATACATAAAGATCTATAGTCATCAGTTTTGCTTCAGTTCTGTGATAAATATCATTGTGATGTTACTCACCGAACTATATTATGATTTTACATCATTATAGGAGCCCTTTTCTGGGTCAACATGGCCCTACAGGCCGAATAAGACCGCCTCTGCTAGGTCTGCCGAGTCTGCCGAGCTATCCGAGACCAGGGATACCTCACCAACCATCACCACCAGTTTCTGTACCAGTCACTATACCAAAAACAACCAAGTTACAGCCGGAAGAGGTGAAGCAGAGTGAGGGGAAGATAGATGGCAGCGCTCTCGGTTCAAGCGTACGATCTATAGAGGAGAATGAGGTCGAGGGGCCACCCTCGAACATAACACCTGCTGAGGCACCACCTTCCCAGGATATTTCGATGACTTTGGTGCCGGTCACGGCAGTTTGTGTGCTTGTGGTGGGCCTCGGGATGGGAGTATGGTCCCTGCGGAATAAATTTTGCGGCACTAAGAAGTCGAAAGAAGACACGGTGCGTAACCTTGTCAATTGCACCCGTTCACGAGCAGTGGATCGAAACATGAGAAAGCGTGCCGAATGGCAAAGAGATTGATGTTCCAGTTTCATTCTGAATATTATTATAACTATTAAAGAAATGTATTTGTTTGTAGCTTTGTTTGTACCTTTAAGTATGTGCTTTGGACTTATAAAACTCACAATCGACTAATCTAAAACTGTTCTTTTGACATTGACGTTACGTATTTCTAATTCCGCGTTATCCTTTGATCAGTAGTTTTTAAGTTAAAAATTCCCCGTTGACCTAACGTTTCTCGAGGAGCTAAATCTTATTAACGACGACAACCTTCAAATTATTTTCTTCCATTTCTTTCGGAAATTATGAAGCTATTATAAAAGTTTATTCTATACGAATAAAGATATGGAATTTGACAAATAAAATATTGTATCCAGATAAAAACAAAGGAAACTGCTCTCGCTATTTAACACGTTTCATAATCTCCACCGAACAAGAGATACAATAGGAAATGAATAAAATGAAATATTGAGAAATTTTGTCGGTATAATTGAACGATATATTTGATAAATATCTGTACCTCGGTGAATGTTAACACATTTTTACGTTAATTGATTTCAATTAAGTTTCGAATTACTATTATTTAATCTTTTCTTTTTAATTATTTCCATTATTTTTTTATAGAAAGAACAAGCTTCGGTCAGTGTCTCGAATATATCAGACGATCCATCTCTCGTTCTAAAAAGGTGGCGTGGTCCGAAAGCTCATAACAATCGATATGAACCCTGGGAAAAAGACAGTCAAGGCGGTATACAAAACAAACATGAAGATAAATGGGAATTTCCGCGACATCGATTGAAGGTCAGCGGCAATGTTAAATGGCAATGCAGGGTGTTTATGAAAAACATGAAATATCCTTGTAAATTTGACTCTATTTTTATTGTACGATACATATAATTATTCCTTTAAATTTTTAAATATTTAAAAACGATAAAAAATGAACAATTTTCTGTTAAATTTTCTCTATAAATCTCTTGACGATTGTATACTATATTTTTAAAACATATAAGTGAAAAATAGAAAAGTATTTCTAATTACAACAGCAATATCGAAACACTGCGGTCACGTCCATGTAAAAATTACTCCCACTCTTAGTCATGAGCGGTGAAACTATTATGCATAGCATATAGTGTGATTAACCTATAGATCTTAAGATAATATAATAATACCTATGGTAATTGTTGGAAGGATAGAGAATAAATAGTTATCTGCTGAAATTATTACAGGTTTTCAATATCCTTGGAGAAGGCTGTTTCGGTCAAGTTTGGAAATGCGAGGCTCTGGACATCGATGGAACATCCGGCACCACGATAGTTGCTGTGAAAACTTTAAAAGAGAACGCGATGGAAAGAGAACGATTAGACCTGGCGCAGGAATTAAGAGTCATGAAAAATTTGGATCCCCATCCTAACGTGGTCAGATTGCTAGGTTGTTGTACAGAACGCGAACCAATGTTCGTTATTTTAGAGTACGTAAGCGGTGGAAAACTGCAAAGTTTCCTGAGGGCATCTAGGGAAGAAAGAAACCATGGAGGACCTGGATTAACATCCAGAGATTTAACTGGTTTCGTTTATCAGGTATATCACTCATGTTTTAACGGTAAAAATTCATCTGCTTCTATATCGAATCTAACTCACGGTTATGATACAAGTTCGATCAACTTCAACTAAGGGCTAATCAAACTTCATTTTTAAAGATTTATTTCCAGTTGCAATTTAAGTGTAACCTAAAACTACTTTAAGTGTAATTTAAGTTTAACTCGCATTTAGTATGTTCAATCTATATTAATCTTGACTCAGATTCGCTTAAGTTTAATTCGAATTTTTCAATTACTGTTTCTCTAAACAATCTATACAAGTGTAATAAATAGGCCGAGGCGAATCGGGACAGTTTAGATTTAATAATTCATTTATTCAGAAAAACTAATAGTTAAAACTTAGAATGAAAAATTTGTTGTTTGACCCAAAATTGTACAACTGAATGATAACGAAATTACTTATTGACACATTTATCGTAAATGTACTACCTTTTACACTACATCTATTAGGTTTCGTGACACGATTCTTCCTGAGGATTGCATTGAATCCAATCTTTTGATGATAGGTGGATAAATTTTTCAGTACAGTAAATGCAATATTATTCTCTGGAAGATCCTGTATTTATGTTATTACTTCGTCTGTCCTTGTTAGTCTTCATCCTCCTTTTAATAGTGATCTTGTTTGGCCCAGTCTTTAACTTCTTTTGTTGTTTTTCAAGAAGTATCATTTTATTGACAGATACTATCAAATGTAGAATTGTTTTTTTTTAATTATTCTACAAGTGAATCGTCATTTTAGGTTTATACAAAGTATGTGATAAATTCCCGAAGCTTGACGTATGATCAGTTCTTTGGAATTAACTCTTATTATGGGGACTTTTATTGTTTCTGAATTCTGCGATCTCTGATTCGTTTTTTAAATGTAATATTTTAAATTTTTATTAGCTAAACATGCTTGAAGGTTAATAGTTCCGATTAACACTACCATTTCCGAAACTATCAAAAAAAAAAAAAATCTTTTAGGATTTTACTTTAAAATTATTTTCTGAGTTTACTTTCCTATAAGGATTACAAAATTAATTTAGAGGTATTAGATTGTATTACATTTTTATTAGATTATGTTAAACTATTTATTATGTTGTATTAAGTAATTTAATCGACTTTATTAAATTACGGTAAAAACGGTAAAAACTATGCTAATTTTTTTGTTTTTAGGATTCTTAAAAGGCATATTTTATATGTACATTTTGTAATGATCGATTTTTAACCATAGCAACCCGTCTTTTACAGATTGCCAAAGGTATGGAATATTTGGCGTCCAAAGGAATTATACACAGAGATTTAGCTGCGAGGAACATTTTGATTGATGAAAATCGAGCATGCAAAGTCGCGGATTTCGGATTTGCTCGGGATGTGGCTGCCAATCAAATCTATGAAAGGAAGTCCGAGGGCAGACTGCCCATTAGATGGATGGCGCCAGAAAGCTTATACGATAACATATTTTCCGTGAAATCGGATATATGGAGTTTCGGTGTATTGATTTGGGAAATCGTGACCTTAGGCTCCACGCCTTACCCTGGCTTAGCAGCTGCGGAGGTATATTTACTTTCTTTCGTTAATCAATTAAGAAATAATATTAAATTAATTCAAATTTTAGGATGATAAATGACATAATTGTAAGAAATAATAGAATTCATACATATAATAAAATTATTAACAGTGTTAGTGTAACTTTGTTAAAACTAAGTTTATAAATATATATAATACGTATCTATTTCATTAAAAAAGTATCAAATTTCGTGTAACTTTCTGTTATGAATTCAAACTTGGAAATAAGCATTGTTTCAAAATAAGCAAAAACCACTCAATATAAACAAAGTATTTGTGGACAATACTACGAATTAAAGAACAGTGCAACTTCGGTCTGCAAAATTTCGATCCGATGATATTTCTTTGCAAAATGGGCCGCATAGTAAATCCGAAACATATTCATTAAAAACACGTTGGTAGAAGTCTATCGAATCAATTGGAGCATATTTTGATTGAATAACTTTCTTTTAGAACATCTAATAAGTTTTCCTTTCTTCAAAAAGATCTGATATTTTATATGCACCGAGCTAATAGATTAAATGTCTGTTGCAGGTGATGAGGAGAATTAAAGAAGGTTATAGGCTAGATAGGCCAGAACATTGTAAGAGAGAACTGTATAACATAATGTATTACTGTTGGGACAAAGATCCAGCTTGCAGGCCATCCTTTGGGGAATTAGTTGGTTTGACGGAAGGTCTTCTACTCGACGAAACTGATTATATCGAATTGGACAGGTTCCCCGATCACTCGTATTACAATGTACTTAACCTTAGTGGTGAAAAATTGTAAATGAAATAGTTGAATCATGATTGTCATTTCTACTGTAAAAAGAACAAAGTAAGCGAAGTTTTCAAAGAGTCGATTAATAATTTTTTTCACGTTAGTAATTCCTTTTGCATCCGATTATTAAGCCAAATCCACTACAGTTCACATGCATAAAAAGAAAACAATCCGAACGAAAGCTCTTATTCATTAAAGTATTTACATTTTCGTAAAGAAGATCATATTAGAAATATTAATATAATTTGGTGTTACGGACATCAAAAATTGAAGAAATGCATCAACCAAAATTGCAAAATGTGTATTGCCAGAGTATATACAACAGGTTAATGAAGAATTGGCATTTGGAAGAAATACGGACATAATTGGTCAGAGTGAAAGGGATCTCTACATCTATATAATGTCCTATTTGTCAATACAGTGCAGCTTTCACGTTTGTAGCAGCGAAAATAGATGTGAAAGTGCACAGGGGCAAGGGGAATCGGCCATATGCTCCACCTTAGCTCACGATTCGACCAATAACAAGGACGAATAGACGATTCGTAAAAAATGTAGAAATTTTGCCTTCTCACCTATTTAAATGATCTCAAAATGTGTTGTTAAAAACATTGTTCTAAACAACTTCCCTTTATTCAGATAACCAATTCATTCAACCAAGTCATTCATTACTAGGGCTTAATTTCAGAAATATACGCAAAGATATATTTAACATTAAATATCGCATTTTATACGCCGCAGTTCTATTAGATTTAGATTAGTGCATTTAATTTAGCTGTCATGAGGCGAACAGGAACCTGATATTAATAAATATAGTAATTATAACTTGTTCTTATTTTTATTTATTACCAAATTGAAATGCAAATCAAATCTAATCTCAATTTAATTTAAAATTAACTCTGCCCCTAAAAAATGCATAATATTAATATGTATATGATACATGTATGTATGATAATTAATATTGTATTTCGGAAACTAAGGTCGAGCAGTGGTAGCATGTACGAATAAAAGTTGTTTCGAATGTGATCTTATCAACATATTTCAAGGTTCTCAAAATCCGTGAGGAATCTCTAATTTATACAATTACCGAGTCCTTTTAGCCTAAGGCGTCTCGAGTGCCAACTCTCCATCAACACATAATACTAAATATAGTTTATGCGGTTTTTCCAAATAACAAAATATATCAATTTTAGCAAAGAACTGAAATAGCCAAACAACTGAACGGCCCAAAATAGCCAATTACAAATTTATTGTTTTATATTAACTCAAACGATAAAGTTGTTTCTGTTGGAAATGAATAAGTAAGTTTCGAAAATATATACCCTTACAATTGTAGGAAATAACGAACCAATCATTTCAGCCCTTCAGTAGATTCTACTGTAAACATTAGTTTTACAATTACGGATATATTTACGTTGTAATGCAGCGATTGCAGTTCTTACCTGATCACATACTTATTAGTTAATTCCTTGTTGGTATGTACATATAAAGAATAATTTATATTATAATTCGACTCAATTGTAAGTTTAATGTCGCGTTATGATTAAATTTATCGGACTTGTATACAAGGTAAACAAAAAAAAAACTACCATAGAACCAGCGTCGTGAACTAGTCACAGTTCCAATCAATTTTTTATGTCACAAACGCGTTGAATCTTATACAAGAACAAATGTTAATGTACACTAAGTATTTGAAAAACAAGTCAAGTGAAAAGCGATAAGTGAATTTTAATATATTGTTAATTACGTATTAAAGTGAGGCTTAAAAAATTCATAAATATTACAATGTGTTGCAAGATAAATTCCAAATACTTAGTATGCATATTTGAACGATAGTAGTATTACACATATTTGCAGATATGCAGTCATATATATAATAATATTACACATATGTGTGCTAGATACTGATCAAACGGAATAGAATTTATAATGAAAGATTCTCCTTTATAATGAAAGATGACTGTACTGCAGATCCTTATGCAAATTTAGAATTAATTTAAATATATGTCTCTCGATGAAGGCTGCATTGCATAAGATATGCTGAAACCATAATAAAAAAAAACTTCCACAGTTTTTATCTCAAAGTATTTATTTTACTATGAATACAGAAAATTTAATTTTTCTACATAATTAATTTATTTGAGAAGGATGTAAGTTCGGTAAACATGCTTACTGTCATCGCAGAAAATTCTTGCCAATATATTGTCATTAATTGTCTGATTAAGATAATATTAAAATTAGTAAACTTTTACTCCGTATGTGGCAACAAAACAGTAGCCAGATATAAGTACATTTTGTATAAATAATATGCGATGAATAGAAAAATTGTTCACATATTTCATTTAAAATAATTTGTCTTCAATCGACAAACAACAAACAATAAGTTTTTAATTTATTGTTTGATGTGTTATGTCTATATTATAAATTCGCTAAGAACAAACTTCGCATAACATAACGATAATTATTGTAAATATGCTGACTGTAAAATAACTTTATGCACTACTGTAAATTGTACATATATTTCATGCTCTATAATAAGTTATTGTATAATTCTTTGTTATAAAAATAAATCACATTTTATTACTTATTGCGTCTTACTACAACATAATTATAAGTAAACTGATTTATTGATTTATTAACAGTTTCTGATAACAAATAATAGTTTATTATACAGTCTTAATTAACTTTTTCTCGGCGTTTCCCCGTTCAGAATAAACATTTGTCTTGAAAATCATATCTTATAATTAGTAGTGCGAATAATTGGGGCATTCATGGTGGATTAAAACGAAAAAGTCAAAATAATTCTCAATCAATATGCTTATCGTTATCGCCCAAACCAGAATAATATTTTTATGTTCAATTCATCATAGTTTTTTTTCTTTTATTATAAAATGATTGAAGAAAAAAGAAATTCTGGAATTTACTTGCTTAGTGTATTTTGACTAAGTTCATTTTCCCCCACTTTGGAAACGTATACCCGTGGCTTTGTCCAAACCTCTGCTCATGGACAATTGAGCTTACCCCCGAAAAGTCTTGTTGGATAGGCCTGGTTTAGGAATATGGCCTAAGGCGATTTTCCTCGACTGTGGGAGTTTTATCTACCTACGATTGTCGCTTTCGCGAATGGACGTTTAGAAACAGCACTGCCGCGTCTTCAAATTTCAATGCATTGAATATATTCAGTAACATCATTAGTAACTCTAGGAATTCATTTAAATCATCTTCACGCTTGCTCCTCCATCCCTTCGCATTTTATACGCTGTTAATAATTCCATCGCAGATGTTGGATTCCAAGTTAATCAGATGATCTATGATAATTACGAAATCCACTTTGTATCGGACTTAATATGTGTTAAATTTAAGATACCAGCATAATCTAGTGTTGATAATTTTTTATATTTTGCACAAGATGCATGTTAGTGCTATAGACTGATAGCTGTCAGGCTTGTTTTCATTCTTATTACATATGTTTCAGAATAGGGATTATTACTACGTTTCTCCATTTGTCAGGGAAAACATTATCCTTTTAAATAAATTAAAAAGTTTTAAAAGCACACTTTTATCCGATTCAAGTAATTATTGAAAAAATTGTAAGTTTCAGTGTTCTATGTTAATTGCTCAAAAAAAATTAAAATATTTTTATTCTAATAAATTAAATCAATAATAAATATATTTTTTTGGATTCCTTTTTTGGATTCCTAGGGTTAAATTTAATTGTTACAAATAAATTATATACGTAATCAACATTAAATAAGTTATTAGTGAATTATTATACATGTATGAGAGTTATTAATAAAATATTACAATATCGCATAATTATAATAAAAATTATTTTAAACATCTTCAAAGCAGCTACGGGAATGGTTTTCTTTTAAAGACTTCCTGTCAGTTGTTTTATTGTAATGAACACTGCACAATTTTAGCATTAATAAGTATTATATGAAATATACATTAAATACTGATATTAATATTATCAAGTTGTTGAGATGTACTAATATGGAATTCATTGAAGAGTAAATAGGAATGCTTTTAATTTATTTTTACGTTTTGTATATAATAAAATTAATACTTTACATTCATAAAGTGTTTTTGAAAAATGAGTAAATTCATAATTTATTTTACTTGTTTAGTGAAACAAGTGGAACTGAAGCTGTTGAGTTCCCTATAAATGTTACATAATAAATATAAATTATTTGATACTTTATATCAAATATTATTATTAAATATATACTACCACATTGTAAATTGATATTAAAATTGAATATGCATTCTAGTTATCGTACGAATATTTATACATATGCAAGGCCAGATATTTATCAAGTGGTAGTATAACAATTAATAAACAATTTAAGATGGAATCTTTTTCATATTAATGGGAGAGTCATCATCCTTGTAGTTCTTTAATTCATCTAAAAGTTTCATTAACAAAGGATTTCCTCCTAAACGTTGCACCTCAGCTTTTGCTTTCCTATCCAATTCTTGAAGTACAGTTCTTGTATAAGTAAAAGATCCAAATTTGTCTAGTAAGTTGACGCAATATTGTTTCACTTCAACATCCTTAGACCGCTGTCGTAGGATGTCTTGATGACCGTTTATTAAGGAATAACGTTTTATTTTATCAAGTATATACTTTGGAGTATTATGCGAACCTAAGGAAAGGATACTCATCAGCTGCCTATCTTCTGGATGACTGTTAATGGCATGTATGATGGGAAAACTGAATTTTCCTTCAGACAGGTCCTCACAGAAACTCTTATTTTCAGCATACTGTAAAATTAAAATAGTATATTAAAAGATTGATGTGCGCATGGTATTATACTTACTTCTCGACTAAGTAAATTGCAATAATCATCACGAATTTGAAAATAAAGTCCTAAAATTCCTGCTAAAGGGGTAAAATCTTCTTTGCAATCTGAAAACAACTGCATTAAGCGGACAGCTAAATTGAAAAGTCCACCAGTTTCTGCAATATATTCATCGGCTGTAAAGTCTGGTCTATTTGCAAGACATTTAATATCGTTTCACAATAATATTTCAGACTTACTTCGAATAGTCATTTGTTTATAAGCAGTTTCAGAAGGACAAATATAATTATCTCTCCAATAAATTTCCATACCTTGACCTCTATGAAGTTCCAGTAATTGTTCTAAATATACTTGTGTACCCTAATAATAAGAGAAATAATAATAAATATAAGCATGCACAAACTTTCCACAGGACAAGAAATTTCATTCTTGTTTTTTTTTACCTCTGGATGATTTAAAGCTACAACTCTATCTAGGGCAATGACAATTGCATAATTTGCAGCATTTATTGTACTAGCTATTCCATAAATATGATGAGCTACAGGTATACCTCTTCTCAAGACAGAATTGTCTTGAATATCATCGAGTCTGTAAAAGACATGTATCCATTAATTAAATAGTAATTAGCTATAAATAAATAAAATTATTTGAACGCACAAAAGGCTAGAGGTATGAAGTATCTGAATTATTTCTCCAATGGCTTGTAGTTTGTCGTCAGGTATTTTTAACCAGTTGTTGAAAGCATGTGCTAACTTTGATCTGACTTGTTTACCAGGCACTTGTAAAATGTAAGTAAACGGTTCCAATAATATCTACAAAGTAGATAATTCCATTAAATAAACATTATTTTATTTCAATTAATAAACAATAAGAACAGATTTCTATGTAATAGTACTATATATATATTTTACATTGTCTTTTATATTTGTATCTCGTTTACATATCTACTATTAAATGTTTAATTTGTTGTAAAAAAAAATAAATTAAACTAGATTCGTAAATTATATTTCTCTATGTCTAAAATGATTAACATTAAGAGAACCAAATGTTTACTATTGCACATTTTGGTATTATACAAACGGAACATTAATATTGAATATATAATATTAGCGATCGAATAATATATTTATGTTAGAGGTAAAACATTTTACCAATATAAAACAGAAACGATTAATATATATTAATAATTACTAAATTATTTATGTTCATTTCATAATTCACAATTAATATTGTACAAAATAATTTTATCAAATAACCTAAGCTCTGTCCACATGAAGATAAAATAAAGTGAATTGAAGAGAATTTCTAAAAAAAGGTTGTAAGCACCAAACATCAGATTTTGTAGGAAGAGGAATACCATCATGTAACATTAGGTTGAATGTTATGTTATAATTATGTTATTTTGCAATATTATTAGCATTATGGATGACTGCTGCTATTGACGGTTACTTACAAAAGGAAAATTTTACTTAAATTGTATACTACAGGATAATAGTAAAAAAATATTTTTCAGTTTTGAGACTTACAGTGTTTTCTACAAGAACTCTTCAATTGTAATTAAAAGTTGTTTTAAAAGTATAACCCACAAAATAGAATGTAATCTGGAAACATTTGGTGTGTATTTTTCACTGTTTCCTTGTAATATAATTTTATTGTTAAATTGTTATTTATATACACTCCTATTTGAAAAGTCAGTAAAAAAGAAGCAACTCTAGTCTACTTTGTATGTTTAATCGTGTTGTCATTTTGACAGATCCCTTAGTAGCAGTTTATAACTATTATTCACCGGTAAAACTAACCTCATCTTCCTCCTTATCACCGGTACTTGAGTATGGAACAATTTTGTTTTGCTCCATCGTGTGCTATAACCCGAACGATACTACCGAGCGTACAACCACGATGCCTTATAAAATACGACCAATGATTGTAAAAACTTTGATCGACTTATAGTATCACTTGTGTACGTATGATATTTGTCGTCTGCTGTACTGTCACGTTGTGCTGAGTTGCGCGCTTAAAAAACATTTAACCATATGTTATTTACGACACACATCAAACAGTAGAGCCAAACCAATCACCGCGCGCTTTACGAAAATCATTATTCACCACAATTTTGTTAAATGTTTATTCACTCGTGAATTATTCTTGAACAGTATACATTTTTCCATTGATCGTTTATATAATCGTTTATTTTAACTTAAAACAAAGCTGATATTTTACATCACTTGACAATAACTATTCTTCAATTGAAAATATAGCTCTGAATTTATTGTATTTAACGATGTATGCAATTAATATTGTATTCATTAACAGTTTGCGCTTAAATATTAGAGATTGCAATGAACACTTTAGAATCCTTGATTGAGACTTTCCAAACAAATAGTTAATACAAATGTTAATAAATATATTAACATACGATTGCACAAAATATTATGAATTTTACTAAAAAATAATAAATATTTTTAATGAAAAATATTGTCCAGTGTGAAAGGTTAAAAACGTTTTTCTTTGAAACGAAGTTTTCACAATCGGTACCAGAAATATCTCAAAGACTACTCGATTGATTTGAATAAAATTTTGCAGTAATATTCTTAAAACATTTATTCAATAAGCAACGAAAGCAATTTTTTATTTGTAAATTTAGATTGCACAAATTAACATCGTGTATGAACGGTACAGCATAAACACAATTATAATTTATGGCATAAATCAGAAACTCGCGTAAAAAGGCTGTCGTGTAAATGGAGGATCACATGTGTATTATACGCATGCTGCATTGTGCAATAAGTATCGCTTACTCTCCATGTAACATTAGTGCCAATAGCAGTAATGGTAAAATTATATAAAAATTTATAATAGCTTAACATTATAATGTTTTTTCTGTCAAAAAACTGTTACACTGATTTTTTATTTATTTTTACTGTAATACATGAACGAAAATGTACCAATAGAAATTTTTATACGCGTAATAAAAAATCATGACACTAAGGGTTAAACCGGGGTTGATAAAAGATGGATACTTCGGAAAGTAAAAGAAAACTTAATTAAACGCTTAAACTGCCGTTCTTGATATTGAAAAATCTATAAATGTTGAACATGTTAAGAAGTTTTGAAAGAAAATTTTTATAGTCTTTTAACCTGATAAAGACTATGGGAAAGTTAGAAAGTAGAGATTGAAAACTGTTAAAGGATATATTATTATGAAGGACTATAATTCTTCGAAATACATTGCTTTATAGATAAAAATTAACATATTTGGCTTAAATGGTAAAATTTTAATTTAAATTTGCCAAAAGTCAAATTCAGATTGGAAAGTGCTTACAAAATTTACATCCAGTAATTAAAACATACGTTACAGAATATCGTAGCTGCGACTTTAGGTTCTTAAATTTTAAAATATTATTCTCCGTTACCTATACTACAAACTCACGAAGTTTTGTTAATCAGGGAGTTTATTTAGTTGATTTACCATTTTAAAATAGAAACACGAAGTTGCTAACAATTTTCAGTAGCGATTAATATTCAAGGCCACGCTTGGGTATGCTGAATGTCGACAATTTTCAAATATAAATTAGTTAAAAATTTGCATTGCGTCGAGTAAGAACATTTAACGTGTACAAATGTTGAAAAATTATACAAGTCTTTATCTAAATCAGAGCTGGCCAACCATTGCATGACATACGTTAATTTTGTTCACAGACAAGTTCAGATGCGCCATACAACTGAAGCACCTCTTCGACCTTCTTATGTTTACGGTTGTGATAGGAAAATAAGGATAGAAGTAGGATCTACTTCGCTTAGAGGAGGAAAAGGAATAACTCAATCTCGCAATTAAATTAATTAATTTACGTGAATTCAAAAGGCACACATTTATTGAAGCACTTAAAAAGAATAAATCGGCTCAGATATGTAATGCGCTACTTGTAATCATTCAATGTGCCACGTTTGACGCATGCGCCACGGTTTGGCCACCTTTGATCTAAATGCATAGTGGAAGTCATAGATGTCGAAGAAGATTCTAAACATTATTAACAATGTGTAATGTTGTATTTGTACATATTGTGAAAAGAAATATGTATACTTTTCTTGTATGAAACATGTAGTTATGATATATGAAATATATATCTTGATTTTTAAATATGTATGATTTATGTCATGTTTATATTAATATTTATATATTTGTAGAAGGTAAATGTTACATATCACTCAATGTCAGAGTTTCCATGCTAGCACAATCCTAACACGATAAGTTAAAGATATTACGCGTGTGCTATCTTTGTGTCTGTCTCTTGCACTTTCTCATGCTAATGCCACCACGCGACACAAAGGCTACATAGTGAAAGATCCCTCTTACCTCTGCGCTGTTCTGCTAGCCATTAACCTTTTGCACTCCTATGTCGAATATGACTAGACAGTAGATTTATTCGAAAGTGTGACATTTTTTAATTGTATTATGTTGTTATACTATCTTTAATGGTATTGGTAAAAAGAATTGTATACGTTGTTTACTATTAACTAATCGTCTTTCGAAATACACTTTAAGTGAAACACTCAAAGTAATACAGAATTATGGAAAAATAAATGTGAAAGGAACTCGGAGTGCAAAATGTTAAGTCATCTCTCTAATATATGAAACTCATTGATATAAATTAATATAAATTCTAAATAACAATATTAAATTAAAATATTGTTGAATTAAATAAATAAATAATCTGTAATGAAACATTTTCCTGAAGCAAACTGTCGGAGAGACCGAAATGTCACCTACTGAAGTGTACTTTGAATATAACGTTACAAATTCAGCAATCATAAAGTGTTAAGTTTCGACATAAAAAAAATAACAATTACCTCCTTAATAGTCTGATTTTGTTCTAAGAAGTTTCTTTTTAAGTAAAAATAACAAAGGTATTTTGGAGTTCTCATTTAAGGGAGACACCCTGTATATTTTTTATTAGACCGCTTGTTAATATGTTTGAATATAAAGACACCAACCTCTAATTGTAGGACGTATACTTAATTTTATTTGGTTTTTAACACTAAACATACCGGCACTTTATATATTATAGAAGTATAAAGAAAGAATTAAAGAAAAAAGGACTCATTCTATTAAATGTTATCGATAATATCAAGTGGAAATTGGGAGTGCTGCAGTTCCACAGTTCCTATACGCGAACCACCACTGTCCCTATGCATACAATAGCCAATCTCTTTTACTATTTGAATTATATACAAAAATATGTATCGTATTATATGTTTTTCTTCATTCATAGATATTATGTTCATATGTTTACATCGAAATTAGTTTCATTTAGATAATAGAGATTGGTGTTAGTGTGGCTAGTTTTTCGAGGTGAGAGTGCAAAAAGAGCGACAAAGTCCCTCCCGCACCTACATTATTATTTCGCAATTACTAATAGTCCTATTAGGTTCGAAGGATTTTTATATATACAAGGTAATCATTCATAGCTAAGCTTAAACTAGCGATTTTAGAGTTTTTGGCAGATTACATCAATGCTACAATAATTTCGATTCATAATTGGTCCAATCGATAGGAATAAACATCCATATTGTCAATAATTCTGCATCACTAGTTACCGCTGTATTACGTACTGTTAAGTGTTGGGAACCTGGCACTCGTGATGTTATAGAGGCAGGAACGGCCGCTCCGAGAAATCCAAATGTAAGTCTGGAAATGGCAAGGCGTGAGCAAGGCGCGCACCTACAAATCTGACCAATCAGACGAGAGTGTCAAGTCCCAGCACTTGTTGGCACATTGTGCAGTATTCCGGAGCGAGTGCGAATTTGTGAATGATATCCCGGTGTGAGTGGTAAGTTTGCTACGTTGTTTAATATGCATAAATAAGTTTCAGTTACATAATGCGGGTCGGTGTGGGTGAAGCTAGTTTTTCGAGAATGGACGTGCAGGTGGAGAAGCAGAGCCCCATAAATTGGAAAAAATAATGTACAAAAATCTCGGACTATTTTAGTTTTCTAAATTCCTATTTTGTAGAATTATAGAATACCAAACTACCGCAATTGACCTTCAAAAGATTGACGACGTGTACGGCTATAAATACTTTTGTAGTGTTACATGCGTGTTTATGAATATATTAAAAGGTTTTGTTAGTTCGTACTGTTTTTTCGCTTATGCAATGTTTTTCACGTTCCTTTTTCCTTTTTCCACGTCTCTGGCAATTGGTGGATTACCCGTCTAACGGAAAACATCAGTCTCAGAGGAAATAGTATTTATTATACCAAAAGCTATTTATTTGTCGTGTCATCTTCAGATATCACCGAATCCGATGAAATCTGCGCCTTCTGAAGCGTGCCGTATAGATTGGAATAAATGAAAATCACTTAAAGTAAGATCAGAAGAGTAGGCTGGGTGTGACATGTCTTTCCGCTCCAATACTCCATCATTTTCTTTGTTATCCTTGCCACGTGTGATGTTGCATTAGCCTGCAGCAATATCACTTTTTGCATCAATCTTATGTTCAGTCGATAGAATAATCCTCGATAAATTGTTGTGTTTAATATTTAATTTGTTCGCAACAGTTCATAATGCAAATTATCTTCTATATCTCAACATACGCAGAGCATTACCTTTTTTCCGTGAATATTTCTCTTTGGTGGAATGTAGACAGCTATTTGGGATCCACTCATAACTATCTCCATTGACAGTTATGGTAATAAATCCATTTTTATGTAGACGTTTTCATATGGTCGACTTTCTGACACCGAGCGCTTTGAAAATTTTCATTAATGATTTCTTCCAGCTCATCCTCATCAAATGGTTCAAGTTGCCAAGGCCGATTTTTGGGTCTTACTTTGCAGTTCTCATATTTAAACCATTGCATCCATTTTCTACAGATTCTCTGGGATGGAAAAACTTTCACATTTTCTTGTAACACTTGATACACCCCAGATGCACTTTCCTCCATTGTTTACGCTCGTCGTGGATTGCGTAAAAATCTGTCGGGCTATATTGGCGTTTACACAAGAGTATGTTCACTGACTTTTCATACTACTAGTTCGAACCTTTTTTCAAAAAGATAAAAACGAGTTTTCAAAGGGGAAATAGTGTCATTACAATGGTCCTCTGGCGACTACATCTTTCTAACGACGATGTCGTCTTACCAATAAGTGCCTTGCTTGACGCATAATTGCTAAGTGCTTGATACTTCTATACAATAACGGTGCCTTTTGGCAATATTAGGGCTTGCGCCACATTTTGTTGCCATTGATTGTGGGAGTTGTAAGTTTGGAAAAGTGAGAGCTAATTGGCTAGGCAAGAAGGAAGAAACGCTATTAAATTATTTCACGCAAAATCTGTGTGACTATAGTAAAAATTCAAGGAATAAACGATATTTTATAAAATGTTTAAGACTCGAGTGTTGTTAAGTGTTTTAAAGAATAGACAGGGGGATGGAAGATGTGATTGCTCATAATTACTTGGATTTAGAAGGAACAAACAGTCACCAAATGAGATACAGATTGTCAAATGTTTAATATTCATACAATTACAACGGTAACAATAATTCACACTGTCTCATATTTCGTATATTAACGTTGGTTTTATTTAAATAATAAAACTTACTCTTTGTTTAAACCTACGATTCGCTGTTCAACCACCACAATTCATTAACGCTTGTAGCTTCATTGTTATAACATTACCATTTCCATTTCATTCATTCGTAATTACGAAGTATAAAAGAATTCTATTATAATAGTATTATAATTTATGGAAGATGTTATAAACAATATAGCCATTTTGACTGTTCAATAAAACCGAGCATGTGATTTCATTACGAATGTGTAAAAATAAGTGAAAGCAGAGAATTAAATTTTTTTTATAAGAAACTTAGTTTTCTAGAAAATATTCATACATATACTATACTGTCATTTCACTATCTGTGGGCTATATATAGACATAGTTGTACTAATATAAATGGTATTAATGTCATGGTAGGTACCGATAGGTAATACACTTATCAACGATTTTGTTACTTCGTTACATGTTTGAAGAAATTGTTAAAAAAAATGTGCACGCGGGAGGCATTTTAATTACGTTGACCTTAAAAGAAAATATACAAGTTTTTCATTGAATTGTCAGAACATGCGGCATTAGACTATAATTCATACCACATTACCGAAGCTGAAAGATAGCAACTTATCGTTCGGCCTTCAAAAGATTGTAGATCTTAACTTACGCGCACTGCTGAATTAGAATGAATAAAACTTAAAAACGAATCTGTCTTCTGATAATGTGTGGTGACTACTTTGGGTTTTCTAACTACTATCCTTAATAATAGTATAGATGGAGAACTGCTGGCTCAATTTTGCTCTTCTGGCATTTCGCTGAGCAATCTCTTTCATACTGGCTAAGCTCAAGTGCAAATATTGGGTTCCTGCGTAAATTCTGTCCGCCTTCTCGTTCATATTAACAATATGTCCCCCTTATCACTTCTACGAACCTTTAATATAAACAGTGGTATAAGAACTTGAGATGTTCTCATTAATTTTATTATAACCCTTAAGATATGAGATATTCTCGTTAATTTTTGAACCTGGAATTTACAACTAAAGTATTTTAAGCCATCTTTACGATAACGCACACGTGGCTGTAGCAACGCAAACAAAAATATCGTAATTACAGCTGAAACTTATTCCACACCTACTATATTTCTCAGATCTGGCACCAAACAGATTTTCATCTCTTCCGAGCCTTTCAAAACAACTAAAATGGAAAAAATTGTTTAAATTTCGAAGAAGTAAAAAGTGCAATACAATTATTTCTTAACGAAAGATCTAGAGATTTTTATAAAAAAGAATTAATTCAATTACTGCAGGGATGAGGGACTGTTATAAATAGCGATGGAAAATATATAGTTTTAGGTAAACACAAAATGTTTTCAAAAATCAAATTTGTAGACGATACATTGAAATGGACAGAACTTACGCAGCAACTTAATATATTTCTGACATTTCATATCATACTTTTAGTATGTGGGATATATTTGATGTAACTTAGATTCACTTTAGGATAGGTTCGTGAGAGGAACAGGCATACAAATTTATCTTTTCTAAGAAATTATTAACGATAAAAATAGTCGTATCGATCATAGTTAAGAAATAAATCATAGGACAATGAATTAACAAATCTTCATCAACTCAAATATATAAAATCACGGTCGTACAGCTCGGAATAAGCCTCTTATAAACGAGGAGAATAGAAGAAAGAGACTAGATTTCGCAAGAGAATATATATACAAAGATTTTGATTTTTGGAAAGAAACTATATTTACGGACGAAAGTAAATTTAACATATTTCATTCAGATGGAAAAATTACGGTGTGGCGTCGACCAAATGAGGAGTTTAAAATACAAAATTTAAACAGTACCGTGAAACATGGAGGGCAATCAGTAATGGTCTGGGGCTGCATGTCCGCCGCCGGAGTGGGTAACTTAGCATTTATCGAAGGTAACATGAATAAATATGATTACATAAATATTTTGAAAAACAATTTGAGGGACAGTGCCGAAAAATTAGGGATCTTGAATTCGTTTAAGTTTTACAGCGACAATGATCCCAAACACACATCGCATGTAGCCAAAATGTGGGTACTGTATAATTGCCCTAAAGTACTAAACGCACCTCCACAATCACCTGATTTGAACGTGATAGAGCACGTCTGGAATGAATTAGAGATTAGAATCCGGAAACATACTATTAAAAATAAAAATGATTTAAAAAGGGTATTAATGGAGGAATGGAGAAAAATTGAACCCAGTTTTACTGAAAAATTGGTAAAATCTATGCCAAATAGATTGCGTGCGGTAGAATGTAGTCGTGGGCACCCAACAAAATATTAATTTTTAATTTAAACAAATTGTTGGTCACTTTTTTACAAATGTACGATTTTAGCTGTGAGACGTTTTCCAGGCTGAATTATAGTAACTTTGTTTTTTTTATATTTAGACAACTTTGTTCCTTTTGATACTACTACATAATAAATATAGATACATTTACAATATAGATTCATGATATTTTTTCCCCCATATCCTTCCTGAACTTTTTCACGAGACGAAACGTATTCGTATATGTGATGTACGATTTTGGCTGTGACTCACTGTACGTATACCTACCAAAGTATGCAACAAAGAACACCACTTTTTAAGATTCCTTCAACAATGTAAAAGTGAAGTAAGAATATTATTAATAAACGTAATATTACTACTTATCATAGAGTTGATATCATTTATTAGTATAAAAATAAATCTGTGAGCTAATTAAATAAAAGTATATTGTGACGAATCTTTCAACTTATTTTCTTGAAAACTAAACTTCTTGTGAAAAATTTTGTCGTTTATCTTCAATTTAGTAACATATGTAGAACCAGACCATGTTTTGTAGCATTAATTATCTTGCTATCATTCTGTACAACTAAATTCCTACAGAGAGTAGGTCATCCATGCCAACCCCTTCTTCTCAAGACTTGATGGGCTTTACCTCTAGATGATTTTAAGGCGATGACCCGATAAGTCTGTCAAGCGCAGTCAGCCCCGTCTCGACCCTGATAACTTTAGCGTTCACACGATAGCTATTTAGACCTCTGCTTAGATCACACTCAAACAGTTGATTGCGAACAGTTTCTGAACAGCTCGCCAAACGTATTCGCCAGTCAGGGGTTGAAAACAATTATGATATCGGTTCTAGTCATAGAGAACAGAGATTGAAGAGGTTCCGAAAACAACTGTTTAAAATTGTTATACATCGGTTCGGACTGAAATAGTTATAGAGAACCGAAATGGAGTCAACTGTTATTCGAAGTATATTGGTTTTGAACCGATACAGTTATATAGAACTGCCATAATGTCGGTTCCGATTCTTCGGAATCTAACCAAAACCTAATCCAAACCGATATAGTTCAGCACCAACATATTTAATAACAGTTACAACTTTGTTTCGGTTTACCATAATTGTTTCAGTCGGAACCGATATACAGGATAAATCTCCTAACGTGACGATTACATACATGTAAAATAACTTGTAAGTTATTCGAAAAATGTTTAAAATTAAAGTTCCTCGATATCTAGGGGGACAAGAGTGCTCTAATCTGTTTTTTTTTTATTATCTTATTTGTTCAGCGAGATTTTAGGACCACCTTCAGTTTTTTAAATGGAATGACTAAATATTTTTTCTCAAATTCGTATCAAACATTAAATTTTGCGTAAAAAAGTATTACGCAAAGTGGAACTTAAAATGAATAATTAGTTCCATTTCCATTCATTTAAAGTTCCATTTTGTGTAATACTTTTTTACGCAAAATTTGATGATTGATCCAAATTTGAGAAAAAATATGTCATTCCATTTAAAAAACTGAAGGTGATCCTAAAATCTCGCTAAACAAATGAGATAATAAAAAAACAGATTAGAGCACTCTTGTCCCCCTAGATATCGAGGAACTTTAACTTTAAACATTTTTCCGTACAACGAACGATTTACAAGTTATTTTAAGTCGCCATGTTAGGAGACTCACCCTGTATAACAATCTTAAACAGTTATTTTCGGAACCTTTTCACTCCTTGTCGCTAGTAGTGTGGACAGTTTTCTGAACAGCGAACACTGAACAATGTAAGTACGCTCGGAAGGCGGTACATCAAAGGATCAGTAATCCAGAAACCATGCCGGACCTGTTCACGAGGTTTAGTGTGGATGCAATACTATTTCTCTCGACGAGCAGTTCCTGAGCAGTTTTCAAAAAGCCTACGAATATACCGCGAACAGTTCTCCTCAGTCTGGACACGGCCTTGGACTTTGTCGCTACGTGTTGTACTGCAACTACTTAGTAAATTTACATTTCTTAATCTGTAATCAGTTTTCCTTTACGCATAACCATACGTAAGTTTACCGTTGTACAGATATTTTAATAATGTATAATTTTAGCATTGCAGAATTGTTGACACACGCAAGAAATTGAAGTAATATTTGATCAGTTCAAGATATTATTAACACACTTACATCCGATGATCTTTAGCTTAAAATATATTATGTAACAAATAAAAATATTATACGCGATTAAAGGAAAGAAATATTGTTTACGACTATACCAAGTAAAAATGGAGGTACTTGGATTACATATAATAAAAAATACGAAAATAAAGCGCCCATTAAATGTAGGGTCACACATTGTAATACAGATGGATAACATAACTGTTACTTAACTTTGTACAGAGGTTTTATTTATTTGTAATTAAACATATCTGCCATGTCCCTACAGCATATTGTACCGTATTTGATATATTATGATATTATTACGCTTTTGTTGTCGAAAATTTTACAAATTCAATCGCCCGTACGAAGAATAATCGTCTCACAAGATGTAGTATGTAACTAAAGAATATGTAACTCGAAAACAGCGGTCTCTCACTATCTTTACTCAAGGAGCTATATGAGACTGTACATGTGAGCAGTTCTATGTAGTGTCCAACACAAACAGGTAAAAGTACATATGAAGAGGGTAATTTTTCGTGAGGGGAGTGTCACTATAGTGTCTGCGGGCATCAATTTAAACACCTTTGCTGTGCACTATTAATAATTAAAGAATATTCGTTAGTTTTGTTTTTGCCTTACATATGAGCCGTCTTTTTTGAAAGTGGTGTAAGTCTATGTTTAGAAGAAAATGAGTTAGTAGTAGTTTTAGTGAAATATAGATATTCTCTTTTTATATTTATAATCGCACAATCAATGATGTACGATATTTTTATAAATTAATCAAAAGAGGTTTAACTGTAAAATGTTATCGCAAAAATGTTTTGTTTTTAATGGAATAAATTCATTTGTACCTAAAAAATCGTATATTTCCTGTAACAATTTTATTAATTATTATTGCATAATGAAATTTAACAATTGTATGGTTTTATAAACATTATCCTAATTGATCAACGTTTGTCAATATTTTTTAATTATTAATAGTGTACATTGGTAGAAGAATGGTAGAACCAAACAGTGACTTTATTTCAAAATATTCCACATATTTTTGGCATCAACTCATTGACGAGTATAAAATTATAACTATTTAATTTACAGTATCTACTTTTACATATCCAAAATGAGCCAAAATTGATTGAATGTATAAAATATTGAACAATACCTTAAATAAGACGCAGCGTGAGAGGGAAAGCGAGCGGAGCAGAAGACGTGCTCCAAAATAATTTTTATGTATATATCGAGACGAAATATTATTAAAACATTTTAAGAATAGTCTTAAATGAATATTGATTACTATAATTTAGTTAAGAATTGAAAAAAAATGTAAAAGAATGGTGAAACCTATTGAAAAAAAGGTGAGAAAGGTTTGCAACAGTTTTACAATCAGATAACCTAACCATCATTGTAGGAGTTGTTGATATTGTGATAGATATATGATATATTTGTTTTGAATTACACTTAGTCCTCGATTTACAGGGCACTTTAATTGCACAATTTCGGTTTCACATGGTCGAAGAACGGCGGAAGAATTTCCATTTACACGGCACTTGTATTTCACGTGAACGCGGTCAGGTCAGACAAATGCAAAAATTACATTAATTTTATTTGCAATATTACAACCAAATGAGTATTAAAAGAACCGACTCTTCTCAAAAAAATCTTTAGTGAGTTAGTTTTGATTAGATATAGTATCGTGCAGTGCTGTTAGTCTTCTATTTGTCTTTTGTAGAAAAGGACAACGCGAATGAAAGAGCGAGACGCTCGACCTTCGGAACGATCAAAACAAACAGACGAATGAGCAGACATTAATGCAATGTTAAACTTTTCTATGTTTCATATTTATTAATTAAAATTTTTACCAATTGAATTGCAAGGTTTTTCTGATTAAAACGAGACCAAACACAATATATCTTTGATCATATTTATTTATTTAATAAATTACAATAATCAGTTTTCTTCTAGTAAATTGTAACTAAAAGTATGTTCTGTTTTGTTTTGTTGTAATCAGAAGAATCTCACAAGTGCGTTAGTAAAAGTTTTATTTGGAAAAATACTCTTACAAAGAAGTTTTATAATTGTGTTACGTATGGAGTTTTCGTGCGTTACCTTTTCCTTCTTCTGGAAGCACACACACGTATCGTGTGATCGGATTTCTAGTTTCTTTCGAACATAGTCTAACAGTACGTATAATTACTGCTGATACCACCCCTTGCATTTCTCAGTGCGTCAAAACCGAAACAACGCGACTTAGATTCCGCGACACAACACACATCAACAATTGTACTACATAATTTTCCTTCAGAATATATTTAAATGGTTTCCTCTAGTTTTGAATTCAACTTTCTTTAGCGATCACATCCTTTGAAATTGCAGTGTTAGTACATTTTCACAACGTACACTTTAGTCGCTCGACGTGTACCTCATTAATTTTTAAAAGAATTACAAGGCAAAATCACTCCTACTTCCAATCGTAGTATCTAGTGGTGAAAGAGACATTGGTCTATCTACGATTTCTCTACTCCAATCGAAGCACTCAGTGGTAAAAAAGACACTGGCCCATCTTTGATTTACCTGGTGCCAACGATCCTCGGTCAGGCAATTATATTGCCAACCCTCAGCTCGTAACAATTGCATTAATATTGTTTCACCGATATCTACCGTAAATAAATTGCTTATCATATTACAAATGCTCGACCGCTGAACTTCTCAGCTTGCTGGGAGGACTCACCTCTCAATAGTGGGAGTGACTACCGGGCATTAATACTGCAGATCAGACTGGGTACTAATCGCGAGAATACTGTAGAAAGACAAAGAATTGAAAGAAGATGTATTTAAGTACATGGTATATAAAAGAAATCCTCATGAGATAAAAAGAGTGATACTGGTAGTTTCTTGTAATATATTTTATACTAAGTGGAATCAGAAATGCATAAGATCAAAGAAGAATTTTAAACTCCATCTTAGAACGTACTGTTCTCCTACCTGTTCGGTGGTTACAACACGTTCATCAGTATACATTAAAAAAGCTTTTGATTTATAAATCATAATCTTAAACGTAAAGGTGCAAGAAAATTCAAAATGTGAATTGTGGACTCGAACTGCACGCTTCGATTTACACGGCAGTTCCCGGGAGCCAATGTACCGTGTAAATCGAGAGTTTAGGTTTAATTATAATAACTTGATTATTTTCATTAACACATTATTTTTTCAAATGCAAGTATATTCGAAATCTCATAATAGGCACACTGTTTAAAAAAAATGGTACTGATTATGTTTCTTCTTGAAATACGTCGAAAAACTAGGTTTCTATTTTTTTAGCTATGTCTCAGCAGGCAAAAAAAAAATTGAAAAAATTGGCAATGACTGTCAGTCATATTAACATACCCGCATACTATAAAAATTAAAAAGTTGTTGTTCGAAAGCTTCAATACAAAATCTACATTTTCCTACAGTTTTAGGGATTTTTCATGTTTCATGCTAAGGTTTTGGAACCGAAAAATCTAAAAAAATTCTCGACCATATTTGCTATAGCAAAAATGTCCCAGCATTTTTTTTCAGAATTTCTAGGCACTATTAAATGGAGAAAACAGGACAAAAACTGATAATTCAAATTTACCCTGTAACTACCCTTCTGACTGAGATAAAGGGCTGAAAATTGGTGTACAATGTTTTCTACGGGTAAGCTATCGAACGTAGCTTTTACGAGTAAAATCGGTCTAAGGGCACTTTTGGCCCCCTTATTCTGCTGTACCTTTTACATATCAAATAGTTTATAGAAAAATATTTAACACGTACTTTTTTCCGTAATGATCCATATTTAAGGGATGAAAATAACCCTCAAAGTTGCAAATGAAAATCATGTTTTCCTCAATATCTCGAAAATCATTCATCTTGTTCGAACAAAACTTAAATGCCTATTAACAACAGATTTAATTATTCAAGCGGTTTTTCCGAATATTAAATTGGAAAAAAGATATATCAAAAATCATTAATTCTTTTCGTGTTTTTCTTGTAAACTGATGTATAATATTTATAAAAATTAATTAATGTAAATTTCTAAGTAACCCCAAACATGCGAGTGCTTCGTAATTTTTTATATTATTCCTTGAATTCAGAATTCTTATACAATAGTCTACGTAAAATTTTTGAACATTAAAAACTTTAACGATTTGCATAATACCGACATACAGACCAATTCATACCGATCTACATTATGCAAGTGAAACTCATTTCTATATGTGCGAAAGAAAATACGAAATTACCGCGATGTTCATATAATATACATAGAATCCCATTTAGTGACAGCGAAAGTTTTCAACGATTACCTCAGAAGCTATCAGAGAGCGCTCTTTTTCTCACAGGAAAGAGATATTTAAAATGTCCATTTCTATAACATTTGTTAATTTTATGAAAATCGGTTTTACAGTATTACCTAATATTTCATCAGTATTTTTTTCAAAGTAAATTATCATTACATATACTATGTACTTTAGGGATCTTACGTTAGTTAAGCCGGTTTGTGGCTCAAAAGTGAATAGGGGCAAGAGGAGACATCCACTCGCAGCGCTCGGCTTGATCGTTATTGGGACTCGGTTTCGACACGTTCTTGTTATTAGACGAGCCACGAGCTGAGGTGGAGCGTACTCTTCATTTTTAAGCCACAGGCTTAAAATACAGCGATAAGAAACGCGTTGTGACAAAAGCGACGACTATCCGTCGTCAAAAGGGTTTGTTAATCAGTCGCGACGAAGTATTGTCCTCCAACGACGTTTGGTAACTTATTCCTTGAACTGAACAGGCATGTGCGGCAGGGGGGCATGTCCACTCGCGATGAATGTTGACGCCTCAGTTATTGACTAATTCGCGTAAACTCACATCGCAAATGAAACAGAATACGACAAAGTGAGACACAAATAAGGGTTGACACATCGTGGGTCGAGGCCCGAGACTTCAAAGCGATGCGGCACACATCAAATATAAGCACGCAATGAAAGAAATATCAATTTCATTAATTTCATTCTTATTTTCTCAAACATAGTGCCGGTGGATGGCACTCAAACGTAGTGCCAAACACGATGCAAATCGGAGTAGACTTACTGACTCAATGTAATTACCAAAATTGAAGGTTCATTTCCTTATAATCACCTATTAATCACAATAGTGTCAACAATTCACTTGCATTACGTTCGAGAAAGTAACAATGAAATTAATGAAATTGATATTTCCTTTATTGCACGTTTATATTTGACGCGTGTGGCATCACTTTGAAGTCCTGCGTCTGGACTCTCGATGCTCAACTCTTGTTTGTATTTCACTTTGTCATATTCTGTTTCATTTGTGATTTTCGTTTACGCGAATCAGCCAATAATAAACGCGGCCGAAACCGAGGCGTCAACGTTCTCATCGCGAGTGGACGTGTCCTCTTGCCGCACTTGTCCCTTTAGTTCCTGGGACAAGTTACCAAACGTCCTTGGAGAACAGTACTTATATTGTAAAATTCAATTGCTTAAGATATGAGATGACTATTCGGGTGTGTGGCCGGTGTCGTCCTGCTACAGTATGTTTTAGGAAAGTATTACTGCAGACCTCCTGATCTCGAATAGCTGGAAATGTGTGAAGGAAGAATGTTTGGAACCGGGTGACTTAGACCATGAGAATGAAATGATTAGTGGAGCGTATATGTTATTGCGTAAGTTTTAGCTATGGATGAAAGGAATAAGATGCAAGTGAAAAGGATACGCGTGAAAAGAATAAAAAAGTGATTGTGAATGCATGATAAAAGTGCATGAAAATTCGAGCCCAAGGCAGTCGGGAGAACAGTGTCGATAGTTTAAAGTAAACAAGTCTGAAGCGTGAATCTGCAGCGAGCATTAGCGGATGCACACACATTTTTTGTCTTCTTAATACTTTTATCTTGTTAATTAATTTTTGATAAACCTTAAAAGTACCGCCCAATCCCACATGTATTTTATTGATTCTTCACTCCAATCACATATTGTTCATATTGTTCAATTTACTGTACCTATTAACAATTAAATTATCTCAAAACATTTCATAATTAGGATATTTGCATATAAACGCAAGATATTTTCATTGTAAGAAATGCGAATTAATTAGAAAGTTACAGCACTGTACGGAACGACAAAAATTACACGTAGGTCAATATTCTATCTCACTAACGACCGTACAAGCGGTTGTAGTTATATATAGTGTCCAGTATTAATCTATAAATTAAATTATTTCTGGAACTATTCATTATTTAAAAAATGTTTTAAATATAATTTTGTTCTGTTTTGATGGGTTTTCGATGTAGATAGGTTAATACTTTTTTTTAGAGAATGACCTGGTCCATCAATTAATGCAAAGGAAATTACATGATTATACTTGAAAAAATAACACATAGTTACCTTTCATATCTCCTACGCGTATTGTTCTAATAATGAGCTCTGAGCCTCGAGTCTTCAGAGCTTCAGCAAAAGCCGAAGTCTTCAATATTAGCTTGAGTCTTTAAGCTTGAATACTCGAACCTAATATAGAAACAGACGGTTCAAGTCTTTCGGGCGTAAAAACTCGAGCGTTGATGGCTTTCAAGGTTCAGCTCAAGCTTTCAAAGCTTCAAGATTGAGTCTTGATCAAAGACTCGAGATTTATTGAATTCCAAGTCTTCAAGACTGAGCCTTTTGTTAAGTCTTGAAGCTTCGAAGACTCGAGCGTTTTACAGCACTATTTACACACGTTCACCCAAAAACATACCAACATGTACTGAATTAACGCTCTCTCGAAAGAAAGAAATTGAATTTGAGACATTTTTTAAATAACGAGTAATTCCGGAAGTAATTGTACTTACAGACGAACAATATATGACACTCTATATATTAGAATGAATCGATCTCCGGCAGAAGTCTCGGATTGACCTCGTTATTGGTGTGTGCAATGCACAATAAAGAACCAGTCTCATAAAAAAGAGTCATGAATTTTGTTTCAACCACGTCACGATTGACATTGTGGATAGACCGACAGCCTTCATCTTGGTAACTCTCGCGAGACACTGAAATTAGCGTCTCTCCTTTCCCGCATCAAGGACTAAGTCAACGTTGCTATCTGACACGTCCTTTGTTCGGGTTCACTATCCTCATCTGACTCGCTCGCCCAAGAGGGCCGACGATCGTGTCACATTTCCCCATCGTTGTTGTCCATTCTCCCTGCCGGTCCTGTCATGCCATCATCCATGACTTCAGTCACCTTGTAAAACGATGGTCGTTATTAAAAATTGTTGCTGTTATCGGTGCGTGTCTCGCAGGAATTAAATTGGTTAGAAGATTAAAATTATGTATGTACTATTTCATACTATGTAAGATTTGTTTGACATATTCGTTCGTATCACTGATATTTTACAAGATAATTCAGTGTTCTTAATGCGGTCCTCGTGCATTGTTTCTTTTTTTAAACAAAATCTATTATTTCGGAAACTACTGAGCTTCCGACCCATGTTAACTGTGGTTTTTTTTCTCAGTTTAATAAATTGTATACGCCCTATATATTGTGCACTACAATTTAGAAACATCCTGTAAGTACAGATTATGAACTGTGCGTATTCTACACTATGCGTTTTCAACTACGTGAGTTGTTTTCGTGTAACCATTTCATTAATGGACTACATTTTATGAAAAGATTTGAAGCAATTGATATTATGAATTAAATTGTAGAGAAAAAATTCAATTTGGAGGCCAAATTACCATCTCTTCCTCTAATATAATTTAAACAAGTGCAGAAAATTAAAAATGCTCCTTGGATTATATTATCTGATTAGATATTATTGTCTTTGAATTATATATCTGATCGTAACATTGGAGTTGACTATATTTAATACGCAAATTATCGTTAACAACGTTCACTTACCAGAACTTCTTCAAAACGATCGTAATGTTCGGACCTGGTGTTCAAAAGACTTTCAGCTACCGAATCCGCATTATTCATTTGGCATGTCAAAGCCCGATCCTCCAAAGCGCTGGAGACAATGTGCAATAGAGACAGTGCTGCCAACAATCCGGCTGTGAACAAAAGAAGCAAAGCGGGAATAGTCGGAGGAAAAATAGCACGTAGTTTTACTTCAAATTTATTTCATAAGATTTGTAGTGCATTAATTAAATTGCTAAAGTTGAAAAATACAAAGACGATTTACAAGTACCAGCAACGTAGGATAGCCATAGATTATGTGGTTTCCACGCTAGAGCACAGGACAACGGTAGATAAAACAATGCTCTTCGCCAGCCGTTCGTTATCGCTAGTACACCAGACCAGCAACAGAAACAAAGTGACTCGTCGTTTCTGAAACATCAATGTGTACTTGTTTTTCTTCCTACTTTCTCCTGTCACTAAAAATGACTATGACACTGAACACTTAAAGTTTTCACAGCCATACTTCACTATCCGTGTAACGAAAACTGATTATATTTATTTGTACTGGGAATTTCATAACACGTGGTGGCCGTTTCTGGTCTACGTAAGGGACACAAAAGCAATGAAAAAGTTTATATAAACATATCTCTTATTTCATCCAACTCTTGTGTCACAGTTATCGCGTGTCATGACTTTCTGGATAGACAATTGTTTTTTAAATATCAATGTATAAAATCAATGTCTGAACTAGCGTGGCTAATTGTAACCGCCTGGTGTGAATGTGTAAATAGAACGAACAAATGTGTGAGACACGAATGCGTTGAGAATAAGTCTTTGAATTTGGGGAAACGAAGGACAGTCAATTTGTAGAAACGAGTGTAATCGAATGATTTACTGGAGATTTGATTATCAACTCCTTAACTGTCGAATTAAATTAAAGAAATCCTTCTTGCAGTGCTTAAGTTTTTTACTTCATGACACGAACTAGAATATAGAAGTAAAGGAAAACAGCGAAACCATTGAATAAATCACAAATCGTTGGGTGTTGATTGTTTTCGTTATGTACTGTTATTAATAAACACTTTTAATTAAAAACAATTTAGGTATTTAAATGTTAGACCAGACCGCACGTGTTGAGCTAGCCCGTGAGAGTCACGAAATCGATAGTTAAGGAGTTAAAAGTTACTTTGAAAAAAGAGTTATTTCAATTATTCCTACATTTTCTTATTAAATTATGCAGAGGATATGTTTCATTTATATTTTATACAAAACTTTTTGTTTATTAATGTTACATATTAAATAAAAATTCGAACTAATCTGTTTACTGCATACATATTATTTTATTTTTAATTACATGAAGATAATTTTATAAACAGAACTCTTGTGACTGTGAGGTACGTAATTTTAATGCTTCAAGAATATATTGTAGTAAGTACTATTTCATGTGTAACAAAAATTGGCATTAAATATTAATAATATAAATAAAAAATAATATACAAATGAGCATCGAGTACAATAGGAGTAGGTATATTCAAATTATAATGTGCACGAAAGGTTAAAGCGAATGGAAATTTCAGGATCAGAGAATCAGTTTTAACTACAATCAGGTAAATTTATGCGGGTAGATAAGGCTTTTCAAATTTTTAACTCATTCCACTTGGGGCGAGCGATTTGAGTAACGATATTGAAACGTTGAGATACAGATCATGTTTGACCAAATTAAATAAGTTAAGATAGGACATAAAATCAGAAGAGTTTTGCTTATTGATGTTTAACAAATAAATACAAATTTGCTGTTGTCGCCGTTCAAAGAAAGTAGCTGAGAATTTCTTATTTTCACTTGACCAGTCGATGTTCGAAAACCCAAAAATAATGTACGTAAAATTTTAGTTAGAAATTGTTTTCTTACTCTATACCACCAGCAACAGAAACGTGAGTATTCCTTACATTTAACAACACTCCCATCCTTACATTCACTGACAAAAATTAATAAACAACATATTTCAGCAAGACTGATATGAGCACGTTTTCTGCTATTACTCGTGTAAGAAATTATTCAAATAATATTCAAAAAATGTATTCTGTTTACTACACGAAACCAGATAGTATAGTATGTAATATGTTATAAAATACATTGGAAATCTGGCTAGGAATCGAGAGAATCGAGAGTAATCTAGCCAGTCTAATCCAGGAATCCTAATAAATATTCAGAATAAGCGTAAGGCTGCTCTCACACTACGATTCCTGAATCGCGATTCGCGTCGCCCAATACGTATCGTGCAGCATGGGATGCTACTACTAAACACGCTTGAAAACTATAGAATTCCTTTTCAACCAGACCACCTGCGATAGAACTTTCAGTAGTAGTAGTAGGTTTTCGGAAAGTCACGGATTCTTTTCTAGGAGTGTGTGGGTTTATGATGGATAAAACAGTCTTAAGAGCTCGACTGATCTCGAGGTCGACATGGCCCGAGGCTCGACAATCTTTTCAGTTCGAGTGCCCTGTACCCTATGCCCGAAAAGATGTTCCACCCTCGAATTGTGTCGAGCTCGAGATCGGTCGAGCTTTTGGGACTGTTATTACTACTACTGCAGGTCCTACCGTAGTTGGTCAGGTTAAAAAGATACTCTATAGTTTTCGAGCGTATTTAGCGGTAGCAGCCTTACATCAATCCTGGATCAGTTATTTACTACAGATCAGTTTAAAATTATTCGTTTTATATTATCGGACGTGGAAGTACAATGCAAATAGTTAAATGTCAATGAAATAAAATTCTCAATATGGTATCTGACCGTTAATGTTGTATAAATTCTTTTTCTTCGAATCATCACAGATCCAGAGTGACCTTTACATTTACTCTTATTGCACTTTGTACATAGAGAAGAAACTAATCAACCATTATAACCCATTATTTCTGGAAACCAAATAACGACGATACGGCCGTTACCCTTACTTTTGTAAAAATTTTAAAAATTACTTGTTTTCATAATACGTATTAAATATACAATTAAATTGTTTTTTTTCAGTTTGTTTCAATTTTTCTACAATAAGTGGCGTTGTTACTTTACTTACATTTTATGCGAAAATTTAAAACAATTTGAATATAAAATAAAATATTATTGTATGAACACCTAATTGTTACTGTATGAATTATAGATTATACCAAAAATTATGTGAGTACTATAATACTATATTTGAAGTAACATATTATATACCACGTAACATATTAGAAAAGTAAATTCAAGAAACATTCAAATAAACTTTTGGAATATTTAATGCAAATTCTATAAACTAGAAGACATTCGGTGTAGAATCAGAATGAAGTGAAAACAGTATTGAGTGTCCTGCATACACAGGAAATATTTACAAGTTGTAAATTTGATTGTTAGCTCACCGAAAATAGTTATAAGATAACATAGAATAGATAATTAAAAGAAAAGCTTTGTAGTATTTTAGTTGATGAAAATGGCCCAGTCTAAACCATACAAAATATTCACACTGTCTGAAAATTCTCTTATCGTATTTAGTCGACGTTTTTTACAAGGCATTGATTTCCTGCTTTGTTCTTTCTATTGTTGAGGTTGAAAGCTTTCTAGGTCGTGGGTCGTTTTCAATTGACGTTCGATCACTTTTAAATCTATTTTACCATTCGTACAGTTTTGAACGATTCAAATCAGTATCTTCAAAAGCTGTCTGAATCCTTTGCAAAGTTTCCGTGCCAGTTTTTACAAGTTTATAATACAATCCAGTACACGTTCTTTATTCTCTAAAATTAGTTATTGCTGAAAATCGAAGATGCAAACCACGGGTTTGCAAAATAGTGATAACTCAATTAAAGAGAGAACGTGTCTGATACAATTTGTGAAGTTTGTTGAATAAGCAATAGAGAATTCCGTCCCCCTTCCTCGTGCACGTACGTGTCAGGGCTTCGTAAAAAGGGAACATCGAATGATTGAAACTGATTGAAAGCAGATAAATCTTGATATGTGACTCTTACAAAGAGTATTAATTCTAATATATAAATACGGAGATGTTTTTTTTTAGAAATTAGTATTGAATTTTTCTTGCCATAATATTAAATTTTAATTTTCCATCATAATATTTCCACATTTAAAATTTAATGACTGTATATCAAATATAAATAAGACATAGAGCATGCATAATTACAGTGGGCCAAGAAAGTATAAATAGTCCTAATTAAATAGTTCTAAAGCCTCAGTTGCGAGGTGGTTACGTGGTTTTACCATAAGCACAGTTAGTGTGAAATATTAATCAAGACGATTCTAGGATGCACCATCAGTACTCAGCAGCAATTTTTCTTATTCAAGTCATGGTCTTTTTACGAAAATGGACACTCTTATAAATAGAATACAAAAATAGTTGAAAATTCTTTAGTATAAATATTTTATTTTAACAGTACATTCTGAATTTTTAACAGTTTCTATTACCTAAATGAAGCTTTCCTTTTAATAATTATTTAATGAATGACTAATTCGGATTGAGGTCCTCACTTCTTGTCAATAAATTTTATCGGTGTTTGTGTTATTGCTTTCAAGCAACTAGACGACAATATTCTACTCGAAGCTCTCAAGACTCGATAATTAATAACATAACCACATAACGTCATAGTTTGTCGTAATAATATGTTTTCTAATAAAAAGCTCATAAACTAATTTTTTATACTCTATTTTTGAAGACCCTCATTTTTCGGAAAATAGACTCTCATTTTCGGATTCAGCGACACAAAATACCGAAAATGATTAATTTACAAAAAAATTTGGTTGCTTGGACACTGCTTACATACAATACACCCCAGTTCTGTTTTTAGAGAAGATTCAACATTTAAGGCGTAAATTTAAACAATGTTTCCTCTGAGAAAAATGTCGTTTTCATTTAGTTTTTGAGATAATCGCTAAACACTGTCAGTATCGTTACATCGAATTGTACAAGTATTAATTTTATATTCGAAAATATCAATAATTAGATAACTTCCCTCATAAATATTGATTTTATTATCCTTTTATCAAATGTATTCTAGCACACGATTCTTTCATTCACGTAATTTGCAAGAAGCATTATGTAAATTCTATTTCTTTCAAATACTACTAAAGAAAATAGTTATACGATAATTACAAGAACAACGTAAGATCGTTATGTGAGAAATTAGAATAGCAATAATAAAAAAAGAAGGTAAGTAATACTTTTGCTTCTTTTTATATTATTCATGTACCTAAATATGAAGAATTTTTATGAAAACTGCTTTTAACATTGAACTTTTATTTTTACAAATCTGTAATATGTAAATTTTAATACTTTTCAATTTATTTATAAAAAGTTTTTTTTTAACGAAATCTAGCCTTAGCTGAATTTTTCCTTAAAAACAATCTTGGATCACGATTATTTTGCGAATTTGTCCTTCAGTTTAAGAAGAAAGCTATGCAGAAATATTTCCATATTCCACGATGGCTTCTTTCCAATTTTTTTCGCTTAATTCATGGTGATTTCGGAATTGTGGCCAGGACATGCAGATAAAGGATAAAGTTGGACAATATTTGGTTTTCGTTCGATTGTGAATACGTACATTCATTTATATTTACACATTCCACTTATTCTTCAAAATTACTTTAGTACTTAATTTTACAGCGGATTGTTCTTCACGCGAAGGTGATTCTATAATTGTTCAGAAGGATAATCTCATTAAGGTAACAAGAGCTAAAAAATATTTGATCTATTATTATATTTCGCCCCTGTTATTGCACCCACACTGTTGGATAAGTTCAGTGGGTGTTTGAAACAGTTCGACCGAGTCGAGTAGACATGACGTAGGTATGTAGTTTTGGACAAAATCAGACGAACAAAGTCACTCATTTGCAACTCTGTAGCGCGACGTACATAATCACATCCGTTGTACAGCTCCGGTATCTGTAAATGTCGTGCTGTCGCCGTTCGCATTTGTTTTCGAGCGTACAAGTTACGAATTTAGCGAATATCTCCGTATTAAATTATCGCGACACCTTTTGTACTCCCCACTAGGAGGCTCATGAGGATTTCTATATACGTCCTTCTCAACTAATTATGAGACATATCTAAAACATGATTTGCTACAGATACTACGTTACTAATTAATCCACTAATAGTCTCAGAACAAACTGCTTTCCTCCTCACTCAGCTTCCTTTTCATGATTTTGTATATATAAATCACCATAAAATTTCGTTTCTCAACTCTTTCATTACATAAGTCGACTATGATCACCCGATGTCAAATACTTACCGTGATTATAGATATAATCATGCATCGTTAAAAATGTGATTAAGTTTATGAGAATTTCGCATTATTTGAGAAACATGATTAAGTTGACTCTTAAAATTTCCTTTATACGACACGTACGTTTATAATTCGTCATATTAATTTGACATAATCGAGGAAGAAAGGGTTTAACGTGAATTTACGTAACGTAACAGAAACGTTAGACTCGATTCGCTGCAATGTACGAACTCGTGACACAATTTTCTCGTATATACGTACCAGCGACCAACACCGTCGCAGCAAAAGGGTTAAAACTTGCAACGTGCCAACACTGGATTGCGATATGATGATAAACAGCAGGTACGCCGACAGAGTGCAAGTGCTACTGTACTCCAGGGACAAGATCAAGTTTGACATGTATTTGTGTTTACCTTTCTCATTGTTTTTGTATCCATTCTTCACCGATGAAGTATGCCCCTCATGTTATGGAACACCCTGTATATTAAAGGATCTGCGAACACGTTTTATTGAAACAAATATGCATCGATACCTGACACAGATTTGCACGAACAGCGTGACGGCCCACGTGATCTCTAGGAAGAAGATCAAACCGGCCGCTGCTCTGAAATAAAACAGAAGATTGTAAAGCATAGAACCAGGTGGGGCGGTGTATATTTCCCACGTGGCAGTAGGAAGGGCTGAAGAAAAAGAGTTAGGCACCGTCCTTTTCCGGGGAACTGACCATTGGTTTATGATCGATGCTGATTGACTTGAAGTCACGCATATTATACGGAAGTAGGAAGTTCGTCGACTACTTACAAGCTTAAATCCACTCGCGATGCCCAATCGAGTAGCTATAGCAACAGTAACACTTCTGTTTTGACAAATCATCGTTATGGGTTGATTAATCTCATAACAAAGAACATGAACGAAACAAAATTCGACAAAATGAGATGCATTGATTAGTGTAAAATGCCGTATGCATTTGGTATTTGTAACAATTTTACCAATATCCTGCAAATACAGAGGCCCTACTATACTAAGTATTAGAAGTCTTCGTGAAGGGTATTAAGCGGAAAAAACGGGCAATTTATTTTGTTTCTTTGCTTTTTTTACTTGTAGGTAGTCGGCCAATTTTTCATCTTCCTCTAAATGACGTTTCATATTATATAGTCTGACACAGTACGGTTCCGTTCAGCAAGACATTTTTATAAGGTATAAGAGTGAAACGGAACTATAGAGATTTTGTTTTCTATCGTTACGTTTCACTTCATCGCATTCGGTTACGCTTCCGTCCTTTCTTATTATCGTGCGCCAATAATGACCATGCGTTAAAAGCCAAGGCTACCCCAGCATCACGAATAGAAGAGTCCCCTTGCCCCTGTGCACTTTTAAACCTAAGGTCGCCTCGATTAATGCGAGAGGCGTTATCGTTTACGGTCGCCGGATAGTTATTATAGCAATACCAGAAATTTCGCTTAACAAAAATCGGCAAAAACTTTTCAGTGTACTTGATATAAATCGGCTAATTGTAAGATCTTAAAATACGTGATATCGACCACGGTAAATAGACAGACTAATTATGAAACACATGTGCGTGACATCAGATAATATTGTGTTGCATGACTAACCTACCGATACCTTAGATATTGTATCGCCCCGCGACAAACACGACAAATCATCCTGCGAAAAACATCCTGACTCATAGATTCCAAATTCCTAACCAGCTAGCTTCCCGTACCCGATTACTCATCTTGCCCCTTTTGCACTCTACCCTTATGCCGACCATTTCCAGTAGTATATATATTACCATTTTTAACCAGTGAGTCAGTTCTCTGTAGTTCGTACTTGCGTGCGGAACTTACCGCTTACGAATAAAAACCTTCGAGCCTCTCTAACAAGTTGCGTTTAAATTCCTCAATCCGGAATCCAACACAAATTTGGTGTCAGAAGTGGGATTGTTCTGACGGCCTTTCACTCAGTTGCATTTGGACAGTCACTGTCTCACTGACGAAAGGGTGCTGATTTTCATCGGTTACATCGGAACAACAAGAAAAGAAGAGACTCGTCCCGAAGCTCAACATACACAACTGGTCGTATCTTCTGGATTCCTTGTGGCCCAGCACCATTGTGAGTTGCAGTCTCTCTTCGGAAGGAAGAAACCGTACCGTCGCATCGTAAGTACTGAACTCCAGATATTCTCAACGTATTATTTTTCAATTTCCGACTTATAATCCCATCCTCTTATACAAAAATGTCCCTAAATAATGACGTTAACACAAATATCACTTCCTCAGTAGCAATATCTTTGGATCATTTAATAAGGCTGTTGCCAAAAGAATTCGATGGCGACAGAACAAAGCTACGTTCGTTTATTAAACAAGTCGACGCCGTGTTTGAATTAGCTAGCCCTTCGCAAAAGCCAGTCCTTTTATTATTTGTAAAAAATAAGATCGAGGGTAAAGCCCGAGATCAGATTGACATACACTGTAATCTCACTACGTGGGAAGAAATTTCTGAACTATTGTTAAATCTATACCAAGATAAGAAATCTCTAGAACAACTTATGGAGGAGTTGAACTCAATTCAACAAAGCCGTAACGAGAACGTTTCCCAATTTTACCAAAAGTTAGAGGAACTTCAATCGAGAATTTTAGGAACTATTCATTCAACAGACTGTGAGGTTAACACATTAGCAGGACGAGTAGCGATGGTAAATGAAATGACTCTCAATCGTTTCGTGTATCATTCTCACCCACAAATATCTCAAATGTTGAGATACCGCGACTTCCCCAATATTAATAGTGCTTTTACGGCAGCTTTGGCAGAAGAGAAAGCGTTACGCATGAGATACGATAACTTTCAACGTTGTAGAATTTGTAATAAATCAAATCACAATACTAACGACTGCTATTTAGGGAGACAAAAACCACACCCTAGTAAAACGATCAACTTCACTCAATCGAACCGGAACAACGCGTCCAGTAGTATGAAACAGTGTAGGTATTGCAAAAATTTCGGCCACAGTATAGAAGAATGTAGAAAGCGGGAATATAACAATTCAAGACAAAATAATGGATCTCCTCGCCAGTCAAATCCTAACAATTTTCAAACAAACCGACAATATCCAAATTCTAATAACTTGGATCTTCATCGACCAAATCCTAATAATTCCTACACATATCGAAACCAACCAAATTCTAGCAATTTTCGTACTTACCAACAGAATCCAAATTCTCTTAATAATCACTCGCGAGATGTTAGGTATCAACAACAAAACCCACTCACTTCCAATATAGATATACCGAATACGACCGAGTTACATAATACCGTGTCAGGAAACTCTCAAACTGGAAATTTTCGTCAGGCATATTATCCACCGAAACCCCCGAATTTGGTGGAAGAAGCGACGACAGAATTCAATCTCATGAGTACACGATAAATTCTTCGAGTTCGTTCCTACCTAATAACGACCAATTAGCCATACTCTTCGAATCAGACAATTCTAACAGCCCCGATAAACTCCTAAAATTTCTTGTTGACACGGGTGCTGCCATTTCTCTAATCAAAGCACACAGTATATCTAGATATGATGTTAATAACGATAATTCTACTATATTAAACGGGATCGCGCCAAACGTTTCTATTCAAACTCTGGGAGAAACCGAACTTTCTTTAAACATTAAGGGCAGGAAAATTAGTGGAAAATTCCAAGTAATTGATTCCCCCAATAACATCCCTTTCGATGGCTTGGTAGGTCACGACTTCCTAAAAACTCACAAAGCAGCAATTGATTACTTAAAAATGACCATGTCGCTAAGAAATATACCACTTCCTATACCCTTATGTCAAAACACTCTTCAGAAATCCATTGATATAATTAGAATTAATGCTCGAACCGAAACGGTAATTCCAATAAGGATATTAAACCCCCAGCAACTACAAACGGGGACGATAACTGCGCGCAAATTAAATAACGACGACTCTCTCCTGATACCTCATTCGATTGTTCGGGTACGCGATGATGGTACTGCCTTGACAACAATAATTAACACTTCTTGTAAATCACAAGTGATCGATATGCCTAAATTTTTTATCGAGCCAATTCCCAGTCATTCCTTTATTTATAGTTTAGCCGCAAATCAAGAATCAAATTTCACTGAAACCAGATTACGAGCATTAAATGAGAATTTACGACTGGATCACCTAAATGCGGAAGAGGCCCAATCCATCAAGGAAATCTGCACTAAATTTCATGACATATTCCATTTACCGACGGACCTATTAAGTCGAGCGACAGTAGACCCTCACACGATTCCCACAACCAATGAAATACCTATACATGCAAAACTTTACCGGTACCCTCAAATCCATAAGAACGAGGTAGACAAGCAGATTGAGAAAATGTTAGATCATGGCATCATTAAACCATCTACCAGTCCTTGGTCCAGCCCACTCTGGGTTGTCCCCAAAAAACCAGATTCAGCCGGAGGAAAAAGGTGGCGAATAGTAATAGATTATCGAAAGCTCAATGAAAAAACGATAGGCGACGCCTACCCACTACCAAACATCGAGGACATTCTTGATCAACTAGGACACGCACAGTATTTTAGCATTCTAGATCTATCAAATGGATTTCATCAGATTCCAATAGATCCTAGAGATAGTCAAAAAACAGCGTTTTCAACGCCAAATGGGCATTATGAGTTTACTCGAATGCCCTTTGGTCTTAAGAATGCCCCGGCCCACTTTCAAAGGGTCATGAACAACGTTCTAACGGGTTTAAATAGTACACAATGCTTCGTATATATAGATGATTTTGTCATCTATGGATCTAACTTAGATGATCATAATCGCAAGTTGAAAAACGTATTTCTTAGACTTCGAGAAAATAACTTAAAATTACAACCAAGTAAATGCGATTTTTTAAAAAAGTCATGCGAATATTTAGGTCACTTAATTTCCGACAAGGGTGTACAGCCGAACCCAAAGAAAGTAGACAGCCTGCAAAAGATCTCAAAACTGCGCAACCAAAAAGAAGTTAAAATGTTCTTGGGTATGATAGGGTACTATAGAAAATTTATTTCAAATTTCGCTACGTTAGCAAAACCCCTAACTCAGTTACTCAAAAAGGACGTGCCATTTGTCTGGAGTGAAGAACAGGAAAAATCGGTCGAAACTTTAAAAGAAAAACTAATCAGTAAACCGATCTTGCAATACCCCGATTTTTCAAAACAATTCATCCTTGCCACAGATGCATCCAACGTCGGTATAGGCGCGGTACTTTCTCAAATTAACAACGGTCAAGATCTTCCAATCGCTTATTATTCACGAACTTTAAATAATTCGGAACGTAATTATTCGACTACAGAAAAGGAACTACTAGCAATTGTCAACTCCGTAGAACACTTTCGACCTTATTTATTCGGCAGAGAATTCATCATCTATACCGATCATCGTCCACTCCAGTGGCTTTTCAATTGTAAAAATCCATCGTCAAAATTAGTCAGATGGCGGCTTAGATTAGAAGAATACCAGTATACGATAAAACACAAACCAGGCACCTCCAACTCAAACGCAGACGCTCTATCTCGACTCGTCACTCAAAATTCGATAAATATAAGTACACAACAAGTTCCATCCTACAACGACTTTATCAAATATCATTACACGAATCAAAATCCTATATCTTATGAATTCGAAGGAGGAACCCTAGCATCACTTACTGATCCTATAGCAGTATTTTGGTCCCAAGATCTTCATGAGAACAATCAATACTTAAACTACGTACAGTCGAAATTTAGCATAGAAAATCTCAAACCAGAACTAAATGGATTGTCTAAAGTTCAAAATAAAAAGCAAACTTTCTATTTTCTATATCCTCTGAACTCACCTTTTGATAGACTAGAGTATAAAAATATATTTGAGTGCCTCTTGAAATTGAAATCGTTAATAAAAACTCAGAAATTCATTCTCATTCCTCCCAATCATAAGAAATATAGTAATATCAAATTAGATCAACTATGTGAAATGCTAAAATTCATATTTCCTAACAATGAAATCCGATTGTTCCCATCTGAAAGAATTAATCCGCGAACACCAGAGGAAATACAAAAGATCCTAAAAGAAAATCATGATAGTAAACTAGCGGGACACTACGGCTTCAATAAAACTTATGCAAGAATTAAGGAGCAATATTTTTGGCCATCTATAAAATCAGACATAAGGAAGTATATTCAGTCGTGTCACTCATGTCAAATGAACAAAACAAATTTTAAGCCTATTAAGCAACCTATGGAAATAACTACAACAGCTGAAAAGCCTTTTGAGAAATTAGCCATAGATATTGTAGGGCCATTACCACTCACCGAGAACGGGAATAGATTCATCCTTACTGCACAAGACGATCTGACAAAATTTTGTTTTGCCAAAGCCATTCCAAATCATGAGTCTTTAACTATCACATGGAAGACATTGTTCTAAAACAAACTGGTTTGATACAGTTACACAGTGGTTGTAAGGGGTATACCATGATATATTCGTTGGAACCCACAAGCTATGTAAATAAAAACATCAGTCATTACGTTCCTCGAATCAACTTAACTGAAGACGACTGCTGTATTCTAGCAACAGATTATTTACACCATAAAGCGGCAGCACCCTTGAAACCTATAAAACTTACAAATATCGATTTAAACGAATTAAAGTTCAACAGCAAAAAACTCAGTGAACTCGACGGACTACTAACTCATCGTCTGAAGGAGCCATTTATCGTTACCCACACTAGTTGGTACACGATAACACTAGGAGTAGTAGCTGCCATTCTAATCCTCATCCTCGTTGGAAATTGCTGTCGCTGGCTTGGCTGTTGGAACTTGCTCAAGCGCCTCTGCTGCTTCACCAGGAGCCCCAGAACAGGGGAAATTGTGCCACCAATAATTAAAAATTTTGTTCACTGTAACTTCGATGCAAGCAATCATAGCGAACACAGGGACCATTCCAATGACATGGTCCTGTTTGAAAGGCGTGGAGGGGTACAATGTTCCGAAGAACAAACAACGCCTACTAACATCAGCGAGGAGAGGACCACTGACCAGCCTCAATCCAGAACCAACTCATACAATCTACGACCCAAGGTTGGACCACGAACGCGGAAAAGTTCAACCCCTTTGTAATCACAGAACCCGTACAATTATTCGTAACCATCAATTGCTAGTAACGACAGTCCATGTCAACTTTTCGTTATCAAATTTGTACACTTATATATGTAATATCATATTATATTAACACATTTATCCCTCATCATCAAACTACCTCAGTACATTTATATGTAATATCATGTTAACGCATTCATCATTATAATATGTAATTTAAGCTTATATATATAAGATTCTGCATAATTAGAGTAGGCTCCAATATTTAATTGTAAGTTACAATATCTTTTCTTAAATCGCATTATTAGTTAAATTAATAATTCTAGATCATTAAGATCCTCCTCCAAAAATTATAATTTTTGGACTACAAGGGGGGAGGTGTTGCATGACTAACCTACCGATACCTTAGATATTGTATCGCCCCGCGACAAACACGACAAATCATCCTGCGAAAAACATCCTGACTCATAGATTCCAAATTCCTAACCAGCTAGCTTCCCGTACCCGATTACTCATCTTGCCCCTTTTGCACTCTACCCTTATGCCGACCATTTCCAGTAGTATATATATTACCATTTTTAACCAGTGAGTCAGTTCTCTGTAGTTCGTACTTGCGTGCGGAACTTACCGCTTACGAATAAAAACCTTCGAGCCTCTCTAACAAGTTGCGTTTAAATTCCTCAATCCGGAATCCAACAATTGTCCGGCTCACTGTAGTTACTTGTGCATAATACTGATCGATAAGGGTTGGCTCGCTAGACTCGGGTGTTCGTTACACCGGTCAGTGACGATCGGTCGCTCATACGCGAGCTAATATTAATTTCGGAACGTGCATCAGCAGAACCGAGACCCCTTTGATGGAATAAACTTCGTTACCAAACCGCTTCGTAAATCGTGCTAGTTCATGTACCAAGCAACGCAGACAAATCGGACAGAAGTCAACAGCGAGTGTGACTCTAAGTTAATGCTTATTGACGCGCGTTCCACAAATTGCAAATTTTTTCGATCTGGGGTTGCGTACCGTTGCAGATCGCACTGTGCCCGTATCTATGGAAATGAGTGTTTTGCATGCATACGACCGTCGCAACCTGAAATATAATCGAACGAGATATTGAGTAAAAGGAATTACTGTATAATTTCTTCTTTTCCTTCGTTATTTCGAATGGTAATTATTCCGAGGTTCATTATCAATGTTTACAGTATGCATTTTAAAAAGCTGAAGCCCGTATGAATATCAGCACGTCCGCTACCAACATCACATATTCGTGACGATCAATATTTTGTGTAACGAAACGTAGATTGTTCTCACAAGCGTTTCGAAGAGATGTTTTTTATAATCTCATTTGTTTCTCGTGAAGGCGACACGCTGCATTTAACACGTTGAGCCGCACGATTTCATAGAGGAAAATACACAGAATGGAAAAAATATAATATTAAATTATTTAATCGAATTGCATTATTACTATTACACGTTCATCTAGCTGAATGCCATCATATTACGTAGTATTATTTATAATATATAAATGTTTTCATATAATCGTTGTTTAATTGAGCGAACTATAGTAATTCGACTTGGTCGTGGGTCACCGGTGACCCCCATGGCATTCAACGTGTTAACAAGAAATTGTAATGATGAAGACTACTACTGGGACAAATGCTGGCGGCAAACGTATTGTTTCAAAAGCATCACTTTCGATTTATGCTATTGTTATTGTAAAGGGAAACTTAAAAGTGTAGAAGGCTGAATAAGTACATAGTGTTTTATAATTAACGGAGAATAGTGTTTATAAATAACTAGAATCTGCGGTCACAAGCCCTTCTGGGGTCTCGGATTCCGGAATATTCCGGTAGGTAATAATTCAATCGGAATCTGGAAGTAAATTCGAATCATAATTGCCGTCGAGGACAGTTTCTGCAGATATTGGGGATACCCCCCACTTGAAGACATTTTTTCACTTGATTTTTTCGAGAACTAAATCTTGCATGAGCAAATCTCGTCGTGTGAATTTAAAGTCGTTTCCCTGGATCCCGATAATTGGTTGTAAACGGTGATGGGCAAAAAGCATTTCAAAAAGTATTCAGATCATAAATATTTTACTAATTTGTAATTTATTTTGCGCTTAAATTATAGAATACTCTTATTCAATACTACCATGAATAAGAAATACATAAATACTTTCTGATCAGTTAATGAAATAAATACTAAATGCATTAAAATTTTATACCTGCTACTTAAATACATTTAGAATACTCTTAACCATTCATGTATTTATTTGTTACAGTATAGATTGTAGATGAATAAATTATGTAATACTATTAATAATATATTTTTATACATTTACTGAGCCACAAAATACGCTTATAAATATTGCTTTATTAACTTGTTTATTGAACTGTGTTTCAGAAAGTGCGTTACTTCTTATTCGGTTGTAATATCGTAAATGCAACTGATTTCATTTTTATCAAAAAAAAATATATGAATGAGATACTGTTATATTCGACAGTTGATAAATTCTTAAATACATATTGTAAAAGTATTTAACATTCCATAAAATGATAAAATGCAAACTGTCAGAGTATTCATAGATAGTTTTATGTATTGAATAGAAGTATTCAGTATTTTGTACGTATTTTATCCTCACGTAACGTATAATCCCATCAGATGTCGATGATAGGCTACATCCACACCGACGCCGCAAACGACTGAAACAGAAAAATACCAACGAATGATTCAACGAACGATCTCTTTAGAGAACGGTTCACTTTATTTCTAATTAGACATTATGCACAATTTCATTAAATGAAATTCGATTTAATGTTTTGATCCTTATCATCGATTTGTTGCAGATTTCGATCGAATTTCGATGAAATTCTAAAAGAAACTACCTGCTTTACAATTTACATAATTTTTGGATATGAAATCAATATTTCGAACAACTTTTCCCTGTATATATAACTAACTATAAAGGTGAATACCTACATCAGTATTCAGTCGTCTTACTTGTGAAGTAAAAGCGTGTATATCGCAACTACGGAAAAACTAGTCCCACTAATACCAGTCTAAGATATCTAAATGAAACTCATTTCTATACATTGTACTTGACAGTACTGTTAGCAACTGCGCTCAGTAAGTCAAATAATATTTTTAAATAGATATAGAAGAAAATAAACAATAACATAATGTAAGTATCGGGTATGAATATTATAAGGTAATTTCGGGTGAGATGTGTATTTGATTTTGTCGTATTCTGTTTCATTCGCGACTTTCGTTTACGCGAATCAGTCAATAACAAAAGTGATCGAAACCGAGTCGTCAATGTTCACCGCGAGTGGTCGTGTTCTCCTGCCGCACTTGTCCGTTCAGTTCGTTGGACATGCGAACAGACATTGTCTGTGGACAGTACGTTTTTAAGACCCAGCACACCTTCCAATTTATTGACTGCGATCGTTTAACCCTTAATGGACTGGAAGTATTTCAAGTTTACTTATCGCCAAAAAAGTACCGTAATATAGATAACAAGCGGAAACAAATTTACAGAAGTGACCTAGCATTATACTTCACGTGTTAATCCACAGTTAACAGGTTAAATAAATACCAGATCACAGGAAATTAAACGAAAACGTTCGTTTCGACTGGTTGATTATTTATTAAATGTGACTACATAGGGTATTTCATTAGAATATTATTATTCCCGTTGTTTCTGAAGACGTAAAAAGATCTTATTAATACAAGTTGTTTAACGTACTAAGAGCTATAGTGTAGCAGTATTAACTTTTCATAAGTGGAGGAATTCTGAAGATTTTAAGGTCATCTTCATTTTTTTAAAATGGAATTATATATTTTCCTGTACATTGTTCGATGTGATTCCTTATTATCTATAGAAAATGCTTAACGCAACGATTATAACATGCTATGTATGTTAAAAAATGATTAATTTAGGAGATATTTGATTTTTAATTTTGTTAAATTCTTTAGGTTCACACAAATATTGATTAGTTAGGATAGCGAGTACAATGACTGCATTCTGTTATGGTACAAAGTGACAGAATGTGACGCAAGTTGACTGAGGACGAAGTCCTTTGGTGTCGAGTCTAGTGACCCGTGGTGTGAAAGAAAAGGACACTAAATATCGCGTTCCTTTACTCTCCCATGAGAAATTCAACAGCGATTTGCAAGCAGACTATTCATTTTCAACTCATGGTTCCTTTCAGTACAGCATAATACAACAATAACAAATTTTTAAAACATTTTCCAAGATCAGGACAAATTTTGCGAGCACATGCTTATATTGTTTTCCGCCAAATGAATGGTGTAGAATCACACTGTGATAATCGTGGCATGACTTTTTGAAACAACCTGTACAATCAATGTGTTGCGTAACACTTCGCGATCGTTAACGAAACGACTGCAACTTCCGTATCGTACTGATGTGCACCCACATATTAGACGGAAATTCGAAGCCCGTTATTTCGCGGAACTGTCAACAAATTGTGACCCGTGTATTCTTGTCGAAATATCCAATATTTCGAAAATGTTTCCTGTCCAAACATGTGGTCGAACACGTGAGTTCATTTGAAGGTCTTGGTCAAATATTCGGATGTCGAAATTCGTGAAAAAATGTAAGAATCGTCTGTCATTGGTGTTCTTATGCTCTCTTAACACGTTTGCGGTCAGTACAAATTTTAATAAGCAGCAAATGTAGGAAAAATGTAAATGTCGTACTCCAAGGGTTAAAGTGCATAATAATTTCGAAAAGTTAAGGCTATATAGAATTAAATTCATGACAATGTGGCTTATAAATTTCAATGTTATAGCATTCGTGTCATTTTGCATCACAATGAAAATGAATACTATAGCATTCATGTACCGATACTTTGTATATTCTTATTGCTATCGTAACCACTCGTTACAAGTTGGATGATAAATTTTTCTTAGTAGAAACAGGAACAGAAGAAAAGACAAAAATTGAATAATTGATTAATCGGACAATATAGGAATTGATACAAGGTTAAATGAACGAAAGAAAACGCGGAAGTTTTAATCAAATTTTGAAAAACCTATGCAGAGAGGCTTATTTCCTTCTAAAATGTCTTTGGAGAGAGCGTGAAAGTGGAGTGGGAGGAAGAAGCCAAAGAATTTCGAATTTTCATTAGATTCTTCCCTCACCTTCGACCTCGAATTCTGAAGTAAGGGCGGGCTTGGCGAGGGCGGCAAGGCCGAAAAATTTCGCAATGGCGAAAACTCTCGACGCGTTGGGCCCATGCGCGGGTCCACATCGTCGTAAGTGCTTGTCGCTGTCGCCCAAAACTTTCTCGTTTTATGACACGAACATTTTCCAGAATACTGGAACAGCAAAATCTGGCTGCCGCATTATAGAATATTTGCGTCTCGAACGCAGAGAAAAGTATATATAATATCGTATGATTTTCTTTTCATATTTTCCAATTATTAACACGAATATTACCAAATTTCATATATATATCGTAAATATTTTCTTAATTATACGTTATATAACATTTCTTATTTTTACCCCAAATTTCGAAAACAAGTTTAGTAGAGTTCAATTTTGATTTACTGTAATGACCCTCGTAGTGCGCCACGCGCCCTTTCCATCGGGATGGATTTTAATCATTTTGGGACTTATTTAGTGGCATTTAGGGTTTTTTTGGTATTATTGGAAAGTATTATTATCGGCAGTTGTGGTAGCTAAAGCAATTTTTAGTTATACCAAATAGAAATTTCAGTAACTGTCATAGTTGTAGGTAATAGAAATCACGTTTTGTTCTGTATTGGGCTCTGCTCTTTTCAGCGATACCAGAAACAGCACCAAATTCTACTAAATTCTTTTTATACAAACGATTTTATTCTGCAAATGTTTTTATCGGATTTGTAAGGTAAATACCTCATAGTGTATGATACAGGACTTGAATGTCATGTGGTAGTCAAGAACATCCAAAACAATGTGTTTCCTAATTTTCTCCCAACTCCAAACTCCATGTCCATGTCATAAATCTTTCATCCTGAAGTAGCCCCGACTGATGCGATTTGACATGTTTGATACTGTTTGTTTTTCTTTTTACCGCAATCTCATACTTTACCATTTATTTCCAAACACGTTTGTGGAATTCTTTTTTGTCGAGGAACAAATTAGTTCCTCTAATTTTGTCCATCGAACGGTGCATTGTGATCTGCGCAAATCTTCACCGAATTTTAGCTGATTGGCAACTGTGAACGATTGGCGGTCAAAAACGATCATAGATAACGAACAGTAAATAGAATTTTTATTCGAGAAAACAGTGAATTGCACGATTTTAGTTAAAAACTATTGTGATCCATCGCATAAAATGAAAATATGAATGGAAATCGGACGTAAATAAGTGTATAAAGTAAATGACTCGACTTCTTTGTAGTAATTATGTAACATGTGATTTACCCAAAATTGTCGTCATTTTTTATCGTAATCCAATTTCTTTCTCATTCAAATTTCACGAGACTTTTATTGCACCATATTTAGAAAACATTGTTCTACAAATCCTTTTCTACTTTTCATCTTCTCGAGGAGTAGAATACGGTACAATAAAACGATTGACCTATAAAATCTATCTTTGAAAAAATAGTTTTGAAAAAGGTCGAAATTAGTTTTGCGGCAATTTTTTTTATTATAAATCTCCATTAATCCAAAGGAATAGAATCACTTATAGAAAACTTAAAACTAAATTTTACACACCATACGTCTTGAAACTGTCTTAAAATTACACTTAAACTTATAAGAAAACAAATCACGTTTAAACGGGAAATTTATTTATCACTCGCAGTTAAAACTTTATTTTCATTCACCATTTATTACGAGTAATTTGATTAACAAATCTGCCTCGCGTTGAATGTACAACGCTAGCTCTTGACAGATTGCGAAAAATATTCATCTATGCTACAATGCACTGGAATAGGAATTGAATGTCAGACACGTGCGTACGTTCCCTCGATAATGAATGTGTCCGAATTTCCATCCTTTAATCTATCATGAAATGACTGACTTATACTAGATGTGCGTTCGAAAATTCTCTAACTTTTTTCTATGTATACGTGAACATTTTCATGTATACTCTCCATTCAAAAATTTGTTCTAAAGACTAAAATTTGACGAACATTACTTATTAAATGAATCAGCGCGATATTAATAAAATAATTGATTGCCTGTTTAATTCGTGGGACATATTACCAAACGTCCTTGGAAGACAGTAGGTTCGAATCCAATCAGTGAGCTAATTGTTTCATTTATTTATTTTTTAAAGTGAAATTTACCAGTGAAGTAGTGAACGATGAGAAGTACAAAGGTTAGGCAAAAAGATCCCTCAGAGACGATCGTGGAAATGGCCACATTTGTAATGCTGATTTTTATCTCGGCCTGACATGTACAACTACTTTTAAAATTTTTCACGGTTTATTGTTGCATAATTAAAATATTCGTTTCAATTGTTTGATCTTCATGTAACAAATAGTTCTCATCAAAATTCCTATCGCAAATTGAATTTAAGTAGAAAAGTTAGGTTTGTGTTAAAACCGGACTCGTTCACAGAAAAACCGATATTGACGAGAAAAAGAACTAAAACGGCGTAATGTCGAACTAGCTCAAGCAAGGGGAAGGGTAAAGGGAGAAGGTTAAATAATTCTGTTTTGGAGTCAACAGCTCGAAAGTTTACAGAGAAGTTTCATGGAATAGTCCGCCGATATTCCTGCCTCGTATCGTCATTGTGAATTCTACTTGTTCATTTCTTAATTGCAAATGATTGGATTTCTGGTACTTTCGAAAAATATTTAAAAGACATTGTCGGTTTATTTAATATAGAAGCTCGAACAGAATATGTGTTTTAAATTATATAAATTTTAATATATTAAAGATTAAAAATACGCGACAGATTTATTTGGTTTATTCAAATTCTCTATTTACAAAGGAACATACCGAAGTGTAAATCACCGTTTGATGAAATTGAAATTTGAAGTAATGAAAATGAAATTTCAGTACAATGTAGTTTTCATGAAAATATTTCACCCGTATATTTTTTATCGGCAATCGTCCACGTTAAAGGGGTGAGAACAGCCCTCAAAGGTGGGACTGCTAAACCTATTTCGATGAATATCTCGGAAACGATTAGTATTTTTTAATTACAAATTCGATACTGCGATCTTTTTTGCAAAAACACCATTTGCTTAAATAATATCTTGAAAAATAGCATGTTTTTGATTGTTTGTTCACTTAAATATTATTGTTTTCTCTTGCATATTTTCTTATGAAGACTATACATTCCAACACACAATACAGATAAATTGGAATTTTAGTTTTGTTAGGTACTTCACATCAGCACAATAGTTCGAGTATACTGCGGACAGAACAAGATGAAAAGTGAAGTACGGACTGTAAAAAATTGTTCGGAGATTATCAGCGATTCATCTGTCTACACGAAAAATTTGAATGTCGATCACCGTTACTCCCTTTTTCGTTGCTGAAGATTTGAATGTCGATCACTGGTGGATTCCGTGACGATACGTGCCCTACTTGCCGTAGGAAATTGTTCTCGTTCGTGCGGAATGATTTAAGAAACTGATCATTAGTGAGGCTAGGAATTTCATCGAGTCATCCTCTTCATTACACTGGTCCCGATTCAAATTAGTGACGTTGGGCTGCACTCGGTGATTGCAGTAATGGTACGCTTCCCAATTCGCACTCATTCCGTGCTCCACCACAAAGTCGAAACGATGCATTTACAAAAATGAACGGTGATTTAGGCAAAAAATGATTTACTGCCAATGAAAAGGAAATTGTTAATATATTCATGTAAACGAATTTCACTGAAAAGTAGTTATTTATTCCGCGGGCAAGCATTATTGTAACCATTAAAAAACATTTGGTCGAGTAATTTTAGAACGATTTATTCTATTTCACAATGTAACACGTAGAGTATTTTTTGAAATGGTTTGTTATAATAATTTTTCCTTATTTGTCGTAGTACAATAATAGGGAAACCTGTAATCAAAATTTAACCCATAGTATCATGATTTTTTTCATTGGGCCTGTAAAAATTGTTATGGATATATTTTCGTCCGTACGTTATCGTAGAAATAAAAAAAATCTCTAGTGTAACAATTTTTTTATTTAAATGAAACATTTTGATTGTAACAAATGTACGCCATGCAGAAAAATGTTAAGCTATTGCAGATTTTTATACAATTGTATTATTATTGTTATTAAGAATAGTGTTACATAGAGAGTATATTATATCTAAAATAACAGGAAGTGTGATGGAGGGACAAGGAAATGTTTTGAATAAAACATTCGCGAATTATAAATATTGAAACGTTCACTGTACTCTGTCAGTCGAATAATATTTTATTGCGCAATGTAACGTGAGTGTAACATACATAAATCATATTAGAAAACACTTCGACTGAATAAAAATATCAGGTTTTTTTTATCTCCACATGTATTATACCATATATACCTGACCCTTGATTTACGCGAAAATCTATTCCGCGTGGATTTGTTTTACGCGAATGAAAATCGCGCGTAGATAAAGTCTGTCAGTACAAAAGAAAAAATATTAGAAATAAAAGCTAGTAGATAGAAATTTTAGAAATGCATATTTATTTCAAATAGTTTAACAAAAGAAACAATGAAAAATTAAAGGTGCACAAGGACAAGGGATGAATACTAGTGATACAAAAATTTTGACGTTTTTTGGAGCAAGTAAAAATATCACTAGATTCATTTCTCTCCTCGAAATTACAACACGTTTACAAGGATGGACTAAATAAGCTTACATAAAGATGGGAAGGGTAATAGCAACCAATGGAATTATATACATTAAGTCAATTTCTGAAAAAATCTTCTTTTTATTTCTTATAAAAAAAAAACGCCAAATCTTTTGCATCAACCCAATATTATGATGTATTTCGAAACCAGAAGAAAATTACTTATCATATTTTATATTGATACTGTAGGAACGGTGGTTTTCAGTGTGCATGAGTTGGTGAGTGTGTAATAACAAAATCCATATTTTCTTTGTTTAACGTGTCAAATCAAAAGATTTATGTAGGAAAAATATATAAAACAAAATATAGAAATACAATACGTTGTAATGAGAATAAAAAATATATGCTTGTTTGTTTCTCGAAAGTCTGAACAACACGAAACATTGAATCTGAACAATGCAACAAACATCTGTTCTCCAAAAGGTCCATCAAGCAACTAATTGAGTTTCCTATTGTCTCGTTCACGAACGTTGCGCTTTAGTTTTTTTTGTTTTGCTCCTCGGCGTAGTTTTCCACAAATTCCCGTGGTTTCTACTTATGCATCCCGCATTCGTTTAATCTAAAGTTACAGCATTTCCACACGAGTGCCACTCAAAGCGTGCTATTTACAATTAAGATAATAATAACATTCGTGTAAAACCAAGCAAAGTATAAAACTAAAAAGATTCGGCGTGACCTATGTGTAGTTGTATGTGACAAGGTGTGCGTTTATCTAATGCACACATAGTCGTCGACGTGAACGTGTTTAATACGGTAAGTCTTGCTGATAAATGTAAAATCCGACAGCGTAGAGCAAGCAGGATATCAATTTTAATCATTTACGTGTTACATGAACAATCAATCGAATTTAACGCTAGATTTACGGAACCCGTCAATTCGATGGATATTGCATTTTTAATTACTTATTTAGTATTAGTTTAAGTCGATTTTGATTCGTGCAATTATGCGAATACGCATTGCAATAGTCTGTTTTTGAAGTTATAATTTTCGCGATTTATATAGACGAACACGTAGTTTCCTAGAATATAGAAACAATAGAATAAAGTTTAGAATAAACATCCGTAAATCTAGTGTTAATTTGCTGTGCGAATCTCAATCGATGATAACGAACAGCGTATGTAATCGTATTTTTCACTACTTCCATACTATGCGCATATCGTTTGTGCTCACAGGACGAGTTCACAGAGCGGTTACAGAAAAGAAATTATTGATATCACAAAGGAAACAGATAAAAACGACGGAAACGAGACCGCCTTGACAATCTGTCTTCGTTTCTGTGATAGAAAAACTAATTAAATGAAAAAGAAGCAATATCGAGTTCAACCGAGAAGCATTCGTCGCAGAGGTCTTTCTTTCTGTGCCGTTTCCCTCCTTATTTTTTTCTAAAGCCCGCCTCCTTCCGCTCGATCGCACGGCGCAGCGATTTGTCCACGGCCGGTTGTAACCTGTTTTGATGCTTTCAGTTGCAAAAACTTAATTGCATCGCAACTTCCGTCGTCCTGTGGTAAACGCGTTTCCTGTGTTACCAAGGGGATGACTGCATTTTTCTGCACTCATTTCCTAAATCGAATATTGACAGACGAAAACCGGAAATAATAATCGTTGCCTTTGATGAAGTTTTACAGAGAGCCAGTACGTTGAAAAATGTTTGGCACATTTCTTTATCTGCATCAGTTTATAGTGAAGTAAATAGTAAAAACAGCTATGAAGATTAAAAATGAAATCCTCTTTCAGATGAATATGTACCTTGGAATCTGATGAAACGAAGTTTTTTTTGAGCAAACTTACAAGCAAACAAATTTTAAGCCAGAAGAAAGGAATATTTTAATCGGAATAGATTTCACGTTTTTTTAACAAAATTCACAGGGATTAACAATGATCGATATAAGCAAAAAAGTGTTACCGATTACAGGCAGAAAACAAATGTTTTGAGCTTTCGCTCGTGTTTTACAAGACTGTACGCTTTTGATCAAGTACTTGTATGTAAAATGTTTGCAAGGAAATGCATCAATATCAATTTCAAAGTAACAAAAACACTGTTTTAATACAGATTTGGATAATTTTATTACTTTGGTCGAGTGCGAAACAGTATTTTTCGGTATTATGAATAACCAAGATACAATTTCTTCGTTCTCGAAAAGAATGTTCGTTCTTAGGATTGTCATTTGTAACAAAAACGTTTAAATCATTGATCATATTGTTCCCTGAACAATTTTCTCTACATTTTGTGATCAATATCCTCAACATTAATAACAAACGAGTTTCAGCTATTGCTTTCTTTTTATAAAAATATTTGCAATGACTGTTGCTTTTGGTTTCTAAAATCAATTATTCCACTGTGGATAAACATTTGCAAAAATGCCCCACTGTCGACTGCCCCAGCATTTTCATGTAACGTGCAATGTTCCATACGTATATTATACACGGAACGCAAAACGTGGAAAAGTTAATATTCGAGTTACATTGTACTCTAAGGAAAATTGTTTACATTTACAAATTATTCGCACTACAAGCATGTACATATTATCCATGAAAGAACATTACATTTTTATAATATTTTGTGTAGTATTTATGTATTTAGTATTTATGAATAATAGTGTATCAAATGTTAAGTGAGAACGTAATCAGGTAATAGTTCTTTCATATTTTAAACTATATTAATTTAAGCCATTCTATGTTTAAACAGAATTGATACTCTTAATAAACACTTATTTTACTGTAACTTTAAGAGCTTTAATAAAGAAATTTTTCTGCATACGGGCACAACAAAGTCAAAATATCTATTAAAATCTATGAAAATCGTTCATTGCAATTTCGATAAAATAAACTTGCTTGCAAAGATAAGAAAAATCATCATGTATTTCCACGCTTCGCTTTCAATGTTGCTTTTATCAAGTATCGAAGTTCTGCTGTAAGTGTGTAAAAGCATACAGGCTAAGCTTGTGTATAATTTTACATAATCAAATATAATAAATTTTGAATTTATTTGCTATTATAATTTGTTATTAAAATGTATATACAGTACCTTTACGAAATACTTACTGGCGTTGAATCTTTTATGACTTTAGTTCACAGAACTTTGCTTCTAACAGAAATCACACCATTATAAAAACAAATATTTACTGGAATCTGCACTGATGATGCGTCACACTACCGTGAAATTAAGCGGATCGTGAAAGTTACGATTCACACTGGCGAAATTACGTACATTAATTGTTCCGTCACGGAACAAGGGGCCCTTCAGGATACCGAGGACCGCGGCACGTCGATACACGGTTCTGGTTTATGACACGGGCGCAAACACGATCGAGCGTTCGGGACAGTTGATCCGGGGCCCGGCTTCGGCCATTGTGCAAGTCAGCCTCGCATTTTCTGTCCCGTACAAAAATCGCCCCTGTCATAAACCAGACGAATTCTCGCGCAGCGACGAGGATTACCCGTCTACCTAAGTACGGGCACGTACACATGGACCCACGTAATGGGGTCTTCGTCGCTGACTAACAGAACGTACGCGCAACAGCGAGGACTACCTGCGGACAAGGGTGCGTACTCGCATCGGGGTACACCCTTGCACGTTCGTCAAGGTAGCGGTATTTTCTCGCTGTTGCCAAATGTATTTTTTAACCAAAACTTCGTCGATCTCTTGTTCCCATTCCGTCAGCATCCCCTTCCGTACATCCGAAGGAGGGGTAAGAAAGTTTACTTGTGGGTGCAAGAGTTCCGACGAAGGAGAGTTTTTCACGCACATTCGACAAGAACTGTTCTCTTCATAGTTCCGCACCCGCATTCGACAAGATAGTTCTGTACACGCATTCGAACAGTTATCCACACGCATTCGAACAGTTCTCTACACGCATTCGAGAGTACACGACACGCAACGAACACTCGCAACGAACACTCGCTAACATCTTCAAGAACGTCTGACTTTCGAACATCGTCTTGCTCCATCGGTCGAGCCATTCGCAAGATATTCGCACCACTGCTTCACCACCGGATCCAGGTGCCCAAAATTAATTTGGCGGGCACTCAAACGAATAAAGCGAAACGCATCAACGTGCGAATTCACGTTTAGCTTCACGAAATTATACATTAATTAAATCACGCGACCGATTGGCGGCTACCACTTGTCGCGATTTCTCGCTCGTGAAATTGTAACGCGGTGGGTAATAAAGGTTTCGAATCACCGTATGGAAATTTACTCTATTCAACACGCGATACAGTCTTCCTTTCTTCGTTTCCTTTGATTAATGGTAGGACCACTTCTATCATATATTCATTCGTAACGGCATGCACCAATTTTCAAGGATTGTTACAATATTAAATTGATATCGAAATAACGTGTCATTAGTATTACGTATATAGTAAAGCTTGTAGATCTATCACATCTCACCAATCCAACACAATTACGAGATACTAACGGAGATATTAACGAGATAGAAAACGGTTACATCAGTTTAGGTACATTTTATTTGACATGAAAATAACAAGTAAAAGGAACCAGTAATTACTTGAATGTATATAACAACTATGTTCGAATGAAAATTATGTATTTGCCTAATATTCGATTACTTTAAATAATAAATAACAGTAGTTCAATTAATAATTCGATTGGGTACTTCAAATAATAAATAACAATATTTCGTATATGAAGGATGTGGCATAAAAATTGTAGGGAACATAGAGAAAAAGTATGCGTTATGTACCTTCGTTTTAAATAATCTATGCGTAGGTAAATATACATAGTCAGTCAGCACCATAAATGTTTGTTCACCTTCCGTACTCGACGTACGTATAGAAGAAAGTAAGAACAGACGTATGTAAAATTTAAGTAAAAAACACAAAAATTAATTTTTATTAATACAAAGTAATATAACAAATTAATTCTTTGAAATTCATAATTACAATACTTTGTGAAAAAGTAAACGAAGGTTTGACTTTTAAATAACTTTATTCGTTCTCTGGTGGGTCTTTCTGTACATAAATTTTGAGGAGAAGGTGGAGATAGTATCTCAACGAAGAAATAGAGCATTGCATCTCTACTGAGAAAAGGGCATTGCATCTTATCTCGACTGACAAAGAGCGTCACAGCCTGGCCTGCGGTCCATGTGGAGGCCGAATTCAGATTTGCCGTTCCGTTAGAAAGCGTCCCTGTCATGAACCGAGCAATTTTTCACGCGACGGCGAGAGATCCTCGCGGTCACGGGTGCGTTTTCGTGTCAGAGTACATGCTGGTATGTATATATTGGGTTGTTGGAAAGTTCGTGCTGATTTTTGGTAGGTGGCGTAAGGACAGATCTGAACGTTTCAGAATGATTGAAAACAAATGACATGCATAAATATCGTAAAATACGGTACTTCAGGCATACTTGGAAAAAAATTTCGTTATGATACGTTAATTTTTGTCAGTTTTATACGCCTTTGAATATAGAAGAAAACAAACTGTATTTTAGGCATTTAATGCTTTTCTTTTACTGGAAAGCCAAAAATGTCACGCAAGCGGTAAATAAGATATGCGTTGTTTATGGCGAAGGTGCTGTAGCTGAAAGAACAGTGCAGAAGTGGTTTGCTAGGTTTAACCCTTTGAACTCTGTAGGCTCCAATGTTGCAGCAGTTATAATATTAAATATTTTAATGAATCTTAAAGAAACTACCATAAAATTATTCGATTTTCCACGCATCCAAATTTTCTACTAACAAGGAAAGTAAAAGATCGAAGAAACGTTATAGCATTTCGAATTTTCGCTAGGAATACTATAAAAGTTAGTTGCAGTTGCTGATAGATTACAAAACAACCTGGAGTGCTAAGGGTTAAAACTGGCGATTTCAACAGTAACACATTGCGTACCAGCTAATTTTCAGAAAATTGAATTGTGTGGATGGCAATTTTCATTGAGGTCAACTTATATCACTATACATAGAAAAACTCAGATATCATATTGTTATGTAATATATTGTAGGATTAATTTATTAAAAATCGCACGTGTTGCCATGGTAGGAGATAAAAAAAGAAAAGACACGGTCACTGGGGAACAATAACAAAAATGTGAAGAACACTTTATTTGAATATAACTCGCTAACTCGCTAAGGGTTACTCGCCAAATCTCTCTCAAAATGTCTTACCGAATGTCACGTTCGAAAAGTCACGGTCAACTATCACCCGGCCACGCATTCCCACTTGCTTTTAATGCACACCCCCATTAGTTCTGTCTTTCTTACCCTTACACCCTACTCACTCGTATCTTTCGTCCATAATCAAAATTCACTCAGTCACGTACACGCTTTATGACCTGGTTGCCCGCACGCACACACAGCAAACCATTCATCACACACTCGGTCACTCATCTGGAGAAACCCTACAATATTTTAAATACATAATCAATTCGAATCAAATTTTATATTTTTTTCAATGCTGTGGTAATTAGCGAAGTTGCATAGCTAAGTGTCTTTATATAAAAACGACATTTCTCGTTACCGGCGCGCAATGTATTAAAGATTTTAAAGAACTCCCGGGTAAGCCCTCCACCACAGATGAAGATCAGATTAAAACATTGATCGAGAATAACCCACGCTTTTCCAAATATGCCTGAAGTACCGTCTTTTATGATATGTATGCATGTCATTTGTTTTCAATCATTCTGATATATTCAGACCTGTCCTTACGTCACCTATCAAAAATCGGCACGAACATTCCGAACAACCCAATACGTGGTCTAGGTCAGCGGAACCTTCCGCCGTTGTCGGACTCACGTTCTTTGTCGAAGAACTCGTCGGTCTCTTGTTTCCACACCTGTGGTACCCCCCCCCCCCATGCATCGGAGAGGGGGGTGAAATTCGTTACCCTAGAGGTATAAGAGTGCCGATAATGACATTCAAAAACAAGAATCCGACACGTACGGTTAGGCGATTCAAAGTTCAGTTAAGTACAATGTGACTTAATATCACTTTCACTAGCGTCGTTGTTATTTATATCGCTTACACACAAGTTAACGATGGAGCTCTGATTTCGCTATATTAGGCAGTTATATTTCAAGCTAAATCAAACGTGACCTACAAAGCACAGTTTGTAACATTGAATATTTTTGCTTGTCTTCTAGAAACTCAGTGTAAGCCCTAACAGCGATTATGAGAATTGGAGAAGTCATTCAGAATAATGTTCCAAAATTTGTGTTTCGTTTATGCGATAATAATACTTATTGTATTTAATATTATTACGGAACGAGATTTATCTCGAGATAAAAAATATGTTGATTGATATAAATACATTGGAACAGATAGCTTGATTCTATGTTTTTTAGGCTTTACTGCACACTGAGTTACGAAAAGTGGCTTCGAGAAAATCACGTTTATAGTCTTACGTAGTGAAAAGTAACAATTTTTGGAAACTTCTACCTGTTTTGTAATAGTTAGCGATTCCAACTCCATATAGCAAAACTTTTCCTTCCTCATAAAACTCTCGAAGTTCAACTCACTTGTATCTGCGAACCGTCTAAGTCTTCTTCGAGTTGTTTAGTCTGCGTCATTCCTGTTTCTTCGCTCGTGTCACATCGTATGTAGATATGAGCGAAAAATTTACATTGCTGGCGGATTTTAATATCGAAAGTTTCTATAAGTTGGTAAAATATTCCTTATTAAAAATATCAACTGCTATAAAAACGCTAAAAAATTTTTGCATATCTGTATACCGATCCTCAGTGTATTGATCCCGGAATATTAAGCAAGTCTGATATTTCTACTCTTCGTTTGTCAAGTATAAATAGAAATAGGTCGCCATTACTGGTTATTCTTATCCTAACTACTTTATTGGCAGTATCAATATTTCCTATTATACTGTAATATTTGGGCAGATTTCTTACGAAGGCATCAGTTAATTTTCCGCCAACTTTTTCTCCTTTTTTTACATTTACAAATCTAATACCCATTCGTTTATCAACATGACCAACGTACCTGCTTTTAACTACTGGAAAATTGTCGACATAATTTAAATTTGAAATGTGCTCACTACACATTTTAGAGTCGTCGACGTAATTACTGTGCTTAACTTCAAATTTCTCCACGGATTTCGAATACATTTCCAACATACCTGACGCGCAGTTGTAAAATCAGCGCAGTTTCGTTAATACGTACCGCCAGTTCCCACCAGAAACTCGACATATACGTTTTTCAGATGCAGTATTCATTGGTTTATGCACAGGGAATCTTGTTTTCAACAAGTTACTTGAGGTTTTCTCTTTAAAATATACGACATACAATACGTAATCAAAAAGTTCAGACACAATCTGCGAAACGTCACACGTGCGACTTTAAACTCTGAAATTTAGGAATGCATATCATTCTCGGTTTGCTTCATGATAACGTGCTTCGCATTTTCCATGATTTTCAGTAATGATTTGAAAGAACTTTCTTGTAAAAACACTTGCCTTTCGAGAACTTCTGAACCGAACGTCAACTTTATTCGATTGAATGCACTCTAGAAACTTCTGTAAACTCAGATGCGATATTCAGGAGGAATTGAATATCGCATCGAAAGATCTTGGATGAGAGGTTTCTCGGATAAGAAAATACAAAATACATTTTTCAAAGTAAACGATAACTCGACCAACTAAATGGTTATCGAAACTCGATAAGTTTATATCATCGAATGTGCAAGATAGAATGATATTGCCAATCTTCAAGCTCTAAAGTCTGTGTCGTCGAATTTTTTTTAAACTTTTTCTCGAGGAAAGCTTTTATCATCAACAACTGGAAAACAGCGGAAAGAATATCTCTGTACCTTTATTGTTTTTATTATATCTACTGTTATTTTCGTTGAAAACTCGTTTCTCTTTTTTCAGGGAGTAGCAGTCTACGTATTTACCTCTCTATTCTAGGGTGCAGTTTCAATTAGAGACGACACCGTCATCCCATCCGTGCTCTTTGGCAATGCAATTAGCCGGGTACGCCACTTCTGTTGCCGCGTATCCCGTAAAAGGGATGAACGCGCGTGATAATTAAGATGCCGCGGCACTTCCGCGAATAATTAAGTACTGACTGAAGGGGTGGGATCGGTGGACGCTTGTTGGCTTGCGAAGCATCGGTCTGTTGTCGCACAATGATCCGCGACAAGCGTGTGTTCATGGGATGCTGGTTGAATAAGAGGCCGCGTTGAAGCTTATAAGTCGTCGCGATGTGTCAAGTGGTAAAAACAACACAAACACCAACACCAACAACAGCAACAACGACAATAATAATAATGATAATAAATGTCACCCTTTTTTCATACACGATTTGTATACGAACATTAATTCCTAATTCGTAAGGGATCACCAATGATTACAAAAATTGAACTATTTTCATACTCTGTAGAATACTTCTTATAATACTCTTTGTGCCTTTCTATAATGTACACTGCCCCTCATTGGAAGTATGGACACTTCGTTAAAAAGTTTTTCTTGATCCATAATTATTTATGATTTGTATAAAATATGTTTATATCGCCATCCCTCTATCTATTTATCATATGATATGTTACTAGTATCCCATTTTCGTCTACATATATATATTTATTTCAAAAAAAGGTTTTTCTCTCCTCATTTTACGTTCGAATCCAACCGAAAGAAAATAGTTTGCGTCTCTGTTATTATTTGGAGGCCGTTCGTTCTTCGCTCTTTGTTTACTTGACACTTTTTACTGTATGTAGTAGTAGAAGGACTGTTTACATTGCAAGAAAGCCGTATTAAATATTTCACTCTAGTATTAGACTCTCATAAGTTGAAACGTTCCGTAAAAGTTTCTGTAAAACGCCCCTTAAAACTGTTTTTTAATAAACAAAATGGTTCGTGGAAAACCCCTAAGTGTGGAAACACGTTCGGTCATCGTTACACTTCATCGAGAAGGATATTCAGTTCGTAATATTGGTGAAAAATTGAAAATGTGTAAATCAACTGTCCATCTGACCATTCGTCGCTATAAAGACACAGAAAGTCTCCAAGACCGTATTCGGCCTCGTCCTTCTAGATCAACTTCTAACGCTGACGACAAACAAATTATGCTTATGAGTAAGCGAAATAGAAAACTGACGGCTCCTGAAATTACTGCGAAGTTCAATCAGGGTCGTGAGAAACCGATTTCCGTCAGTACAGTTAAACGCCGTCTTCGGGAGGCTGATCTTCATATCAGTCTACGACGTGGAAATCGGCTGAAACGACGTTAATGGGCAAAGGACCATAGTAATTGGACAGAAGATCAATGGAAAAATCTGGACTGACGAATCCAAATTTGAAGTCTTTGGTCAAAAGCGAAGGGTTTTTGTACGGCGTTCCAAGGCAGGAAAAGTGCTCCCAGACTGTGTCGTACCCACAGTAAAACACGGAGGTGGCTCTGTTTTAGTGTGGGGATGTTTTTCATTTGGTGGTATAGGCGATTTAATAAAAATTGATGGGATTATGAAAAAGGAAGATTATAAAAAGATATTAATCGATAATGCAATACCATCAGGCTTAAGATTAATCGGTCTGTCTTTCGTTATTATGCAAGACAACGACCCTAAACACACGTCTCGCCTTTGCAAAAGTTATACTGTGGACCAAGAAAAGAAAAAAATTTGTAAACAGATGGTCTGGCCACCTCAATGCCCAGACCTTAACCCTATAGAATTACTGTGGGACGAACTAGATAGAAACATTAGAAAAAAGTGTCCCACTTCGAAAACCCAACTCTGGACGATGTTACAAGAGGCATGGAGGAATATATCGGATGAAAAAATAAAAAAATTAATACAACGAATGCCCCGATTGACTAAAGCTGTAATACGTGCCAAAGGAGGATTTTTTGATGAAAAGAAAATTTAAATTTAAAAGTACATAATTCGTTTCTGTTTGAATGTTATTTCATTATTTATGTATCATTCGTTAATTTTATGTTTATCCATTAAAGAACTGACTAAAAATAAAATTATTTTGTATTAAGAAATTTTTGTATTTACTTTTTCTTTTAATTCTCAAATTTGCATACTTCCATGAGTGGCAGTGTATAACACTCCGTGCTCAATATTACTGTCGCCATTTTCATTATATGCGTATCGATTCTCATTTTCTCAAAATTCACTCTGCATTCTTCATTCACTTATCATTCACTACATAACTCATATTGTCAATTGTTTTGGTCGACGTAAGACGTAGATCGATGCATATCAGAAAAGTACGTTCGAACATGTATATAGAAAAATTTCGGAATACCTACGCATCACTGGTTGTAAAATCATAACAGGTATCCATTTATTTAAAGATCCTTTTGGCATAGTTCTATCAGCTTGTTGAAAAATAAAATGTAACTGTCCGGCAATAATTGAGACAGCGACATAAGATTGTTCATCGGTAGGCTGCTCGTTGAAGCAGAAATCACTTCATCTCAGAGGTTTGAGAAACGATCACTCGTAATCAGTCGACGAGCGTTCAAACCGAAATCGAATTTTCTAAGATTCCAACCACGGCATTCGATTCGTCGCGCGATGTTGTGACAGGAAGCTTGAAAACTCTGGGGGCCTCGTCTCAGTAAAACACGGTCGATTCCGCTTTGAGACAGAAATAAGAAAAGAAGAGGGAACGGAAAAATTGGAGCAACCCCCTTCGAGACAGGTTAGGTGCTCTCAGACACTTCTGAGTGGGAAGGAAACGACAAAAAGGAGAGCACAGGCAGAGGGGTCAAATCGTTAACGTTTATGATACTGCCATTCGTTGGATTATCTTTTGATCCGTTCTTCTTCCGATTCTTTCACTTTTCTGAACATGATAATTATATTGAGTTTAAGAATGCCCACCAAGTTACATATGAAAGAAGTGAACATTGAAAAAATAATTGAAACAATAAAATAAATAAGAAATTGTTTATATCATAGAAAATACGAAAACGAAATATGTATTAAATAAATTTTATTTAATTATTTCACTGTCAAAACTGGGTGATATTTACATAACAAATTATGAAATCAGTGATGAGATGACTCATCGAGACATTTATCTAAATTTTTTCGAATAATTCTCCAAAAACCATACACTACAAATATAAAAACACTGTACGATATAGCCAACATATCCACTATAACAGGGTGCACGTGTACTTACAAACATTCTACAATAACAAGCATGGAAGGAGCCAATTACCAAAGCACGCATTAGTAGAATAAAATATACATAAGGATTATAGAAACACCTGAACGCAAGAATACAATAACATCCAAACAACAGGCTTTTCGGAAATTTCTGTATTACACAAGTGGGGATACACAACACATTGCATAAAAGAACTCAACATAACTTAATCTGTCAATTTTAAATGCAGATAAGTAGGCGGATGAGCTTATGGAAAATCGCCTAGGGCTATACAAGGGGCGAAAGAAGAAAAAAAGTCAGTTGTGATAAAAAATTCAGAGTTGTAGTCATCCAGTATTATTATTGTTGTTTCTCAATAGTAGCTTTTAATTATAATCGTGTATAGTTTTTAAGACATTGGCTTGTAATTTATTGTGCTTTACTTAATTAAATATCTACAATAACTTTGTATCCAATTAAAATGTACTTTTGAATAAACATAAGCGTTTGCAAAAATATAATACCCTTCTCCCTATGGAACTCATGAAAATGGTCTGATAAAAATCCGACAGGTTTCAGTCTTTCATAAATCCTTAGCGGCTCATTTCTAGAGAAACAATGAAGTTCTTGTTGAACATTTAGTTGAAGAAGAAATTTCCTCACAAAGTTAAAAATGTTGTTTCATCAAAGAAACAGTGATGTTAGAAACGGAAGTGAAATTTTATAGGAAATTCTTTTCCTACGGTGAATTGCCATCGACGACAAGAATATTAACGACAACACACTTCAATTCTCACATTAAAAACCTTACCGACACCACGTATTTTGCTTTTATTAAAACTCTAGGTTCTCGGCTTTTGAATAATACATCGTAGGAAACCACTTTGAGTCTGGTCGGTTTTAACTTGGTGTTTCGCCACGTTCAAACTTCTTTCCCGATTCTCGCATTCCATTGGCCAACATTGCGCGTCTACGGAGGCACACGGAACAAAGTTTAATATCCAGTTAAATTAAACTTTCTGCGTCCTTTTCATTAAAGGCGATAAGAATCTTCAAATTTTTAGTATACATAAGTGGGACATACTCAAAACATTAAAATTTTCTTATACATTCACGATTAGAATACATTTATACATTTATATCATTCCAACCACACCCATATCACGAGTTTGCAACAATGAAAATAAGGAAAACAAACACAACTGGTGAAAATATTAAAATTCATTTCATTCAATTATTTATTTATGATTATTGATATTAACTATATGTGTAGTATTAAATATACAAAATATAATGATACAGTCGTTTTAATAAATCATTAAAACAACTTTTGTTTTATTCTTACCGGCTTGAAATCCTTAAAACAATACATATATTTTTACCAAATCTTTGTACTGATGAAATAATTATAATATGACTGGAATCACATTTAGGAAAGAATCTCATATTGTAAATATTACAATCGATTAATTTTTCAATATTATTTTTAAACAATTATTTACTATGAATGTTTATTACTTTTCAGGTACAAGGATAAATATAAAAACTAGTAGGAAAACAAATTTTTTTATTATCCTTTTATCATTATTATATTAATTATTGTCATCTTCTTCGATAGTGCAACAATTATTTGTGTGCAGTGTAGCGCTTATAATAATAATCAAAATCTAAAACATAAATTTTCTTTTAATGTAGTGCAGATAGTTTATGCTGAAATTATGTTAACGTTTTGTAAAATTTATACAAATATAACACGTTTCTTATACGAGAATCAACTTAGTTGAATTCAAGGTTACCAGATTTGTTTCAGTAGCAGCTTTCATAGTTACAATATTTTATTCAATGTAACTTATTGTCATCCTTATTGTGATCCTATAAAGTTGCAAATCTTTCAAAATCCCCTTGCGAAAAGTCTTGTTTTCCGTGACACCGAGTCTTAATGCAAGTGCAAGAAATATCCCACGTACTTTGTGTCCAATTTATGTGCATACATGAATGCGTAGAATTCGCGAGGGTCTTCCACTTTCGCGAGAATAAAGCAGCCCATAAACATATACAAAATATACATGGTTTCTACAAACTGTACTTATTTCAAATGCTGAAGTTTTTTTAATGCGATCAGTGTACAGCTAGTTTTGAGTACACAATTCTAGAGCATCGCATGTATATATATTGGGCATTATTTTTTAAAAATTCGGTATATTCTATCGATACCACTACAGTGAATTTTTGTTATCGGGAGAATATCTGTGTCACTTATTGTAATATTGGTCACCTAAAACATGAAAGATACTTCATATTTTTATTTCAACGCGTATGAAATTTCTAGCGATTATCAAGCGTAAGCGTAGGCAGACACCCCTTGCAGGCCAGTCCGGAAAGACCGACCTTGATCATACTAATTTATAGTCGAGATTAATAACCACAGTGTTATCATTATTCAAAGTTAGGGTGAATTAATATTCTTAGATTTTTATAATTAAAAATCCTTCTCGAAAACATTGCTTTTATATAAAATGAAATTATACATATACAGGGTGGGGCACTAACTATTCGCACATCAGATATCTCCGAAATTATAAGATTTACAGAAATATTTGCTGAAATAAAATTGCACAGTACGAAGGGGGCCATTCGGTAGCGATAATAGTTTTTCTGCAGGTGGAGGTACTTCGTATATTTGAAAGTCACCTTCATTTTTTTAAATGGATCGGTATGTTTTTGCTTCCGTATCATGATAGAAGATCTTAAAACGAGTACAACGACCTATTACATAAGGTCATTGAAAATCAAAGAAAGTAGAGAAAGCCGATAATACTTATGGTTTTGGTAGTAAATGAAACATACGTTTATAGTAGGTGTTCGAAATGATGACCATCACTGTCAATGCAACATTGGATTCCTTTTACGATTGATTGACTTGTAAGTCTTACAGCGTCAGAACTTATTGACGCACAGGCTGCAAGAATTCGCTGTTGCATGTCGTAAGGTGTAGTTGGTACTTCTTTGTACACTTTATCTTTCAGTGTTCCCCACAGAAAGGAATCTAGAGGTGTTAAGTCTGGTGAACGAGATGGGGAAGTCGACGGGGAAGTAGCTTTCCTAGAACTTTATTCAATAAAAGTTAAATTAAGAATTTATTAAAAATTGTTCCAACAAATGTTTCATTATTCTATGGCTTTGCCAACTGGTGGCCTTACATCTGTAAGAAATGAATCTAATATGACAGCATACTGCATACACTTGTATGCACATGAAAAATATTTTTACACCACTCAGTAGCACAATTTAATAGACGATACGAAAGGGAAGTTAAAAATGTATCTTCCGAAATCCATCTTAGCCTACTTATCAATGATGTAATTATCGCTTCGCATGGAAATTAATTTTATCGTGTATAAAATTTGGTGAATGCAACACTGAATATATTGAATTATCAATAGTTAAAAATAAGCTCATAATAGCGCGTGACTAAAATAAATAAGGGTGCGAAGGATAATCAACCGAGAGACAAATGTACAGAACGTTACACATTATACCTATTATTTCACCAAACTCTGTGCAGCTGTCAATTATCAATTTCTATTATGCTCTGTAATTATTCTGACCGAAAGTGTCAATAATTGATTACTTCTTGTCTATTACTTCTACAAACAGAACATTTTACTTACTACACACGGTGCACTTTTATATACTAACGCAGAAGTAACGCTACAACTGAAATTAAAATTCCATTCCGTTAAATACAAATTATATAATCATTGGTATCATTTACCGAGTTCAAAATACGATGTAAAATGAGTGTCGTTAATAAAATGAAATATAGCTACAGTCCAGCAAATGGAGATTTAAAATTTGAATTCCATTAAAGGAACATAATCACGTTTTAGATACTTACATTTTCCAAACAATTTTTCTATGAATATCAGTTTGAACTCGTTTAATTAAAAAAATATTCGAAAATTTCATTTTCACGCAAATTTATTTATACTTGTAATTAACACTCGCGAAAGAAACAATTAGGTCACGCGCAATACGCTTGAACATTTATTTGTACATTCATGGTAGTATTGCCGTTATTAGCAGAATAACTGCAGCGTATAATGCATATTGATATTTGTAGAGACTTTTAAAATCTGTTTGGAGTTGTCCATTAAAAACAATATTCGAACGCTGCATTTGAAAATTTAATGGGATCGGGAACGTATAAATATGTCTTTTGATAATTGAAGATTATTCAGCGGCGTTGTATTCAGACGCTTTAAAGTACAATTAAAATTCTTCTGATACACCATTATCATCTAAATAAGAAATACTAAAATATGTTAGTAAAATATGTTCAAAATTTCAAATAAATATATTAGGAGTACAAAAGTTGTCGACCTATTCGACCTATGAGCTAATATTCGCTCATAGATTTCAGAGAATAAGCAGATTTAATGTCACACAACGATTTAGATAAGAAGTTTTAAAAGAAGATTATACGAGACGTTATAAAAGATTCGGTAAACTGTGATTCGTTTAACTGTGAATTATTGGGGAACAAAGTTGTAATCGTACTTTTCCCCTTACTTTAGTATGAAAAATCACCCTTTAAGAGGATAAAAATCGAACGTTCGGTCTAAAAATCTACACGCACATGTACGAGCATAAGTTCAGAAACGAATACGTGCGGTACCGTCAAATATTTTCACGAATCCCCTATTTATGTACCCAACAAGGTCAATGTCTTCCTTATTTCATGATAGTGTTCACGCTTTTTATTTTCTCTAACTTCATTCAGCCATCTTCTTAACATTAGATTTACGGAACGCATCAATTTGACGCATATTGAATTTTATAAATTATTTTGTAAATGTTTACAATTATCTATTACCAAACCTTCAATCTGCAAACTCTAAATAGGCGAACATCAATTTTTCTAAGAACAATAGAATAAACCGTACAATAAATGCCCATAAGACTAGTGTCAATTATCCCCAAACACTGTATCTAGCTCGACCCATTGGTTCACCAGACTCCCTTTTACAATGTTCAAGTTCACTCAAAACAAAGATTTTCTTTTTCCTGGTAAGTCATTGACACTAATCTAATTATGAACGTAGCCGCGAAACAAATTGTAGAGCAAGGGGTTGATGGGTTAATGGAAATGTCCAATAATAGAATTAACTCTTCTGCTTCACCCGGCAGGTACACACAACCCTGTCAAGGTTAATCGTAACTGGTGAAAAGCCCTGGAGTGTATGAACGTATCGCTGAAAGCTCATTGTACTGTAAATGACCGAGAACGCCGTTCTCTGTGTCATCGTGTCGCTATTGTTCTACGCTCGGTGTGTGTACACACCAAGATCTCCAGGAAATGGTAACCGGGTCTGCGTACTTCCTCTTTAATTCATCCGCCGAAAACAGAAATACAATTGCACACTGAGAACTTTTGTTCGGTCACGGAGCCTATTATTCCTAGATGAATGAATAGGACCCTTTCTCGACTACGTCGTCACGGCGCCTCTGAAGTAACTTCACGGAGCTGACGAGACTGTACACCAATTAAAACAGCGAACGAAATGAAATGAAAAGAGCTCGGAAATTGTTTTTTCAAACTTTCCTCTTCTGGTCGTGCAAATGTTTTAAGTATCCTTGATATTCTTTTTTTTAATGCTTTATAATTAACAAATGAATGTAAAATCTATGCATTTAATCATTGTGGAGATAAAAACTTTTCCTACGTCGATTGTACTTGATAACAAAGAACTAAACTTTAAATTTCAGGTTTATGAATTCATTAGTTTACTTATTACTGAATTCATGTAATTGGCGGTACAACCAGATAGAGATTCTATATAAAAAAATAAGTCCAAACTACAGAATAAAATTTGTTCATGTGAGGCTCTGTGTTCGAAGAAATCGATTTTGAATATTCGCCGACTATACGTGCACTTGACCATGTCCCGGTATTGGATCTGACTGTAGATTCTTCTTTCAATTGAAATTTATGTTGAGAAAAACTTGCAGCGTCACGAAAATTTGTATCTCTCTTATGATCCTACTATCCGTATTATCCTACAGTAAGTCTTTAGAGTTTTGACCGACTACCCAAAAGCTAAAACTGCATAAGGGCAAGGGGAATCATCGCACGCTCCAGTTATTATAGCGCCTCGCACGGTAGAAGAATAAAATGTGTTCGAAAACGTTCGTGGAAATTTAATTAAAAGAGCAGAATTATGTATTTGACAGAATGGGCAGTATTTTCAACAATTTCTGTAATAATACAGTTTATGGTTACCTCAACATCCTGCTTCATTGAGCATTTTTAACTCTCAAGTACAATAAACATTTTCGCGACGTTGGTAGCCTTTATCAACATAAACTTCAATCGAAAGAATGATCTACAGTCAGATCCACTACCAAGAAATGGTCAAGTGTCAAGCTCATATGAACAAAATTTTATTCTGTTCTTTGGACTTATTTTTTTACATAGAATTAGTCTCTATCTGGTTGTGCCACCAGTTACATGATACCTTGTATACAAGAAGAATTGTTTAAAAGAATGGCGTTCCGAAGTAAAGTTCAGCCTAGGTAATTCAGCATCTTTATATTCACTTGGATCGTAATGTACTTTTATTTGTACAAAGTGGATTAGATATTCGGCAGGTAAGTATCAAATGTACGCGTAGTGGTTTGTCACGGAATACGCGTAACTCTCGATACATAGCGGCTCAGACGTCAAGAGTTAAATCTTTCGCGAAATCTTCCCTTTGAATCGTTCGAGATTCTTTTGGTATGTCGGAAGAACTAGGTTTATCGGACGAAAGTCTGTTTCACTAGATTTGTTGGTGCGAGGAGAGTAAATAACTCTATAGAATTGCTCGTTGCTTCTTTGCACTGTTTTTGCGAGTGACTTTCCTCTCACTTCTCTTACCTTGAAGTAGCACGACTTAGTGCTCAAAGCTATTCTCAAGATCTCATTCTTGCCTGGAAAGCTCAGCTGCCCGTCAACGTGTCGCTCGCAATCCACTGCAGCAACCTCAGTTTAGCTCCCCTTGAACATTGTCTCCGAAGGGACTTAAAAAAAAAAGATTCAACTACCGAACGTATTCTTTTTTCTGTTTCCTTGGCATTTATTTCTATGTCCGACCCGCTTACAAAACGCGTGTTCCTTGTCTCTGTTCTCTCTTTCATCGGATTAAATTCTCCCTCGAATATGGAACATGACTCGAGAAACTGAAAGACGGAAGAGTTTAACACGTTCAGTATCAACTGTACATATTTATGGCGCCCACAGTACTATACTTTATAGGGCACGGTTTTATATTCGGAAACTTTGTTGGATTTGATCATATACTGCAACCACGGAGAATGTTACAAAAATAAATCGTGGTAGCGAATAGTAAAGATAAGAGGAATTGTTGAAATAATGAAGAAGGAGAAATTATATGAAACATGGGTGAATAATTTATCCAATTAATTTCTTTTTAGCCTTTGTTAATTAATATTTATTATATGTGCAATTTTTATATAGAAATAAAAGAAATAAAAATTTCTATATTTATCACTATTTTTTTTTACAAAGTATTAAATGTAATAAATATCAAAATATTAAGTTATGTAACATTAATCAATAATGCACGATGTCCAGTAAATATTACAATTTCAGTAAGTATTAATTGATCAAATAATTTCATTAGATGGGAGTCTTTTGTTTTCACTGAATAATATCAGAATCAGTATACTTAATAATATACACTTAATTAGTGGTATCGAAAGTGTCAAGTTAATTTTAATAGTATGCATTTCAGAAGAGATTAAGCAGCGTTGACACTATATTAGATATGTATTTCCTCTTATTCCTGTCTATTTATTACAATAAATTACTTAAGTACGAGAAATACTCGAAATTTAAATCTCTTAAAAAGAAAAGCCTATTTTAAACATATCATGAAGAATTTCCAATGCAAAGGTACACATTACAATTTGCGTCCAGTTGGCATTTAAAAAACTATAACGGACCTCATAAGGATAATGTCAGTACTCACTGATCGCTGTACACACGCCCAAGATCCTCGTCAAGGTTGTCAGATGGTTATCGTTGGTTCTGACGTACGTGGACATCCCGGCTGGACCAGAAAACACGTTAAAATCCTGCACCAGTATCACTGTACGTTAAACAACAAATCGGTTCACGATGACAACGAACCACTCGCAATTAAACGCAAATGAAATTATGGTGATATTTAGCGGGCAACAGAAGACACGTTCGACAGTGGATATTCTGCACGCAACAGCATCCAACCCCTTTCGAGAACCACGCGCAACTAAGAGTCTAGGTTTTTCAGGAGTGAATTCATGCTCACTAACCCCGCATTCTGATCCGCGCATGTGCGCTTCTCGTTTATCGTTCAAATAACCTTCTCGTTCGAAGAGAATCGCCTATAACGTGCCATTTATACCTTATGTTATAACTCAGATTTGACATTAATTAGTGTACATGTTAATACTGAATATTATACGTTCATGCTTAACATACCTAATTTTAAATGTTAACCGGGGTCTGAAAACGTTTTAGGGTGGTACTGAAAAAAAATACGAACTATCTAATCGGTTTTTTAATTCATATCTGTTCTTCAATGTTGTATCGTCAATTATATGAATGAAACTAACAAAGAAAAAATATTGGTAGTAAAAGACATTTTTCATTTAAGAAGTATACATATTACGAATGAATGGAAGAATAAATTATTAAACAAAAAATTCAGCGTGTGAGAATTAAAAATTAATATATTAACGTGTGAGCTTAATCTCACGCAATTGTATTTTATCAGTATTGAATAAGAAAGAAACAAGATTCTATAACAGTTGGGACAATATTCTTAAAATCGTTATGCATTTCTCATTAACTTACATATATCCACATTTTATACACTCAATTATGTTGTTAGGAGCTTCTCGCCTCGCATAGCAAATTTCAAAAATTGTTTCATGTTGTTTAATACATATCTAATATTTACGTTATATATACCCATACTTATTAACACAAAATATCCCATTTTAAACTATTATTCCACATATTATGAGAAAATATCCTGAATGGAAGACGTTCCTTTAAAGTATTGCAAGACGTCAAGAGAGGATATTGCAAGATGCAAGTAAATAAAACATTACTTGGTCGAGGCAAAAATCAGTTTTTTAGTAACCCTTATTTACTAATTCATTGATTAGAAAATAGTAATATAAATACTTTATGACTGAAATTCGATTAAAGTTGAGTTTCAATAAATCCATTGCAATTACATAAGATACTATTATTCTCTTAATTTATATATTTATGCAGTAAAAAACATGATTAAAGATGAAGACTTGCTTTTGCTATTATTTTTATCCGAACAATGTACGATACGATACGCTCATTGATGCAACTTGTTATTTTTTGTGGTATTGACCTAATTCTGTTTACACTGTATAGTTATACTATGGGAGAGTATCGCTATTTGTAACAATTTAATAGTACAGGTAGAAAATTATTCTGAACTAGTTACACAAAACTATGTATATAAATGATGTATATACTCATTTACTTATTAATGTATATTCGTACAGTGAAACATAGTCTCACTGTTAGAACAACTTAACTTAATTCAACATTACGGTATAATACAATTATAATAGTTTCACTTCATTTTAGTTAGCAAATAAATATCACAATTCTGTGTAATATATTTCGGGACTAAATTATTTACTCGATCACTTTCGATATTTCATGGTATTAAACGTATATGTTAATGTTCAACAAGTTGAAAGTTATTTTTAAAATAATTAACAAATAATTTTGTTTTATAATACACTATTCCTAATACAATACCTATTATAGAAAGCCTTAGCTTCGCAATATAACAGATTTGAGTTTATGATTTTAAACGAGTACAGTTCAAGATATAGTAAAAAAATATATTTTTATATATTATATGCCATATGCTAAAACTGAGTATTATACACTTACAGTTAGGTTGCCTCCTTCTTATTCATTTACCCAATTATCCCCGTAACTATTCATTATTCGAAAAAAATATTTAAAATAATGCTTATTCTTTTTTAAAGTATTTTCAAATAAAACTGTATGCTCGTATTTAGCTCAGTTTTCACTATATTCGGAAACGAATTCATTGATTTAATACTAGAGCTACTGAGCGTTTATTAGGGTTAATATGTAACATTTATCAAAATTGTAACAATATATTTTTTTTTTATTTCTTCAGAGGATCGTTGTAGCATTTATTAGAAATTATTTATTTCCAAGATCATTTCGGATGCTGGATACTTTTAAAAATCAGCAATTGCAAAATAAGGAAACTAAAACTTGTCATTTTAATGGGTGTGGTAGTTATGGTGTTAAAAATGTAAAAATGACTTTTGAAGATGAGTCTACGTTATTCATAATTGTTTGAATTCTCTATTTTACGCGACTACAACATTTATCTTATGAATTAAATTCTTATCGAAAGAAACAATACGTAATTCTAGTAACAATAATATTGGTGCTTCCAAACCAAATGCTATGAAATAGTAATCTTAATAATGGATGTTCCATGTTCGTAATCATAAGCACCAATGAATCGTATGATTTGTGTGAATGACGCGGCGTGTTTATGGCTAATTGTAAATTCTACGATAAGAAAGGCCTTCAACATTTTATGGGTCAAATAATTAGTCTCGCAGTGGGTCACAAATTTGAATAAATGAAATCATACAGTTCCATTTAAAAATATGAAGATCGTATCTTAAGATCTTGAAAACATTTCCACCTAGGAAATACTAGTTATCATAACATGTTCTCTGCATAATATAATAAGTTTTATTTCAGACACTCGTTCGAAGAATGAATAGTTGCGAAGATAATAGCGTAGATAGATTTAAATGATGTACCTTGTACATGCATATACATAGATAAAGTGCCTATATCTCATATTGTAAATAATAGTCCTTCATTTCGAATTACTATTTCTTACATGATTAAATCTCCTAGTCCTTTATTTTTACAACATTCAGTTTGATATTAACTGATGAAAGAGTGATTAGCAAGATGAAATAGCAGTAAGAGATCGCTCTAGCTGCCCTTATTTCATCTAACTTTTTCATAGCCCTATATCAATACTGAAAATATTTGTGTAAAAAGTTAGGGCTATTAGACTTTAAACACAAAATATCAATTATACCCGTATTCCTCTACCTATCCAACTTATCATCAACACACTATACTTAACGATCCAGTATCTAATGCCATACTATCATGGAAACTGTTATGAAAACAATTATCAACTGTAGTTACCTGTAATAATAAAACCCTTGTTTATTTCTTATTACTCTGTACCCATTTCAGACTTAATATAAACGTTCGTTCTAATAAGGTCGAATAAATGTCAAATTATTCAAAAATTATGTGCTTCATTTTGGTATACTATGTACTACAAGAATTCCATTATACCTAGATTCTTGATATTCACTATGTACAATTAGCTTCGAAACGTGTCAGTACAATCCCCCAAAATCGTTAGATATATTCTTTATTTTCTAACAAAGAAATATGATCACTGTATTTATGTGGTACATTCAACGAATTGAATTAGTAGCTGTAAATAAATATGTGCGATTTAAAAATCCAGTCGAATTTCTATTTCTTGCGTATTATACAAGAATATTCATTGTTTTTCTGCATTGATATCAGTCGTCGAATAGATTTTTGGTTGCAATGGCATATAGGGAACATAGAGCATGAACCTAAATGCATAATAGCAAATATGTTAACTGAATTTTATGGTAGTAAAAATGCAATTTAAAAATCCTTGGGATGGTATAATGTAGGATTCATGTAATTTAAACATATTTATATGGTTATATAATAAATATATATGTAGGATTGGGACAATGTAGTGGACTTTTAACATCAACAACAGTTCATTGAACTGAATAATTAATGAGTAAAAATAGGGGTGCATCTGCCGATGCTCAATGAAAATTACTTTAGCTACGTTCATACTACTCTCGGCTTCACTTATATTATCATACTCATACTGTCTTACTGTCTTACTGTCTTTAACTGTCACCCCAATCAGTCTTTCCTTCTCTTCACAGATATCCTTTTTTTACTTACACTCTGTCCCTCTTACATCCATAACTACATAACATTTTCGCAGTCACGTATACACTGTCCAAATCTCGTGATTCTCACGGTTCAGTCGTTCGGTTCCAAACATTTTTCCTTCAGCCACTCGAGATCATCCCGTCTGCAGTCATACTTTCTCTAAACATATCGGCGCCAGCTCGTCGCAAGATGACACCAGCCACACGCCCCAAACAGTCGCCTATTCATACCTTAACAGTAGAACTACCGAGCATTTAATGTGATTGATATGTAATCCCTGTAAAAATTGTAACAGTAGATTATTTTCAGTTTCTTCAAACATTCGTTATAGTATTCAAGTGATACAATTTATAATTAATTAAAGATATCAATCATTGCGAAACAAAAAAATCGAAACCAGTCATTTTGAGTGGTACGTAGTTCTAGTGTTAAGAACTATTTATGTTAGCCTTAATAATATATGCGTCACACTGTATACGTAATATAAGAAGAAGTGTGATGCATTTAAAACAGAACACCTGAGTAATTCCGTTATCTTGAACGGCAGAGAAAAATATCTGACGACAAAATTACATTATTGGAAAAGAACAGAAAATTTCCTGATAGCGAAAAATCTGTTTTCTCAGGGTCACTTTATCGAAATTTTCGGGTCATCGTTACTTTTTTTAAATGGAATTCTATATCGTTTGATTCATATCTTTATAAAGGTTCAACAACGTAATTTGATTATCTTAATTACCATATCGTTTTGATCATGGAACTTCGATAAATGTATTTCTTAACACGATCGCGAGATTTCTAATTCATGCATCTGTATTGAAGTGTGTAGCTCTATAAATTTCAGTAACCCTCATTGTAAGATATATTGTACATACGTTTCAATAAAGACCCGCCAGTCAAGTAGCAATATCATGATAGTGTTAGGGAATCGTTATTGTAAACTTCGCGAAATTATATGACCAAAACGGTAGTTATTGAGGTCATGAAATTGAATTTTTAATCTCTATGAAAATATGGAGAAATCAATGTAGTAATCGATTTAAGAAAAAGAACGATGGCATTGAGATCTCAAGAAAATGACCTTAAAAACATTTTTCACTACCAGAAAAGTTGCCTGTTAGAACAGTGTAAATTTGTCCAGAGAAGATTTCTTCTGACACAAAAGATAATGGAGTTGTTTAAGTGTCTTGTTTCAAATGTCTTGTTTTAAATTTCAACAAGAAATTTTCTAGTTATTAAATCTCGATTTATATTCTAACAATGCATCCAATATTGGCAAACATGAGGCAGAGCAGCAAGAGCGTCGACATTGATCACCACGCAAAAAGTAAAAATAAAAGCTTGACTCGCTTCCCGCTATTGATCGATTTTTAATTATTAACAACTTTGAAATACAGTTGAAATCATAACTGTTTACTCTTGCCGCTCATGTTATATTACCTTGGAGAATCATCCCCGAAATTTTCTGCCACCTGTTGCCGTACACCTTACACAAGCATAGTGAATGTAACCATAGTCTACAATGAACCTCCATTTAGAGTTACAAAACTACAGAATCTGTTTACTATGTGTTCAAATTATAAACTAAAATAAAATGGTCGTAGGTTATATCACTTATCGCTGTTTTTTAAATATTTTTATGACATACACGCATTGATACGGTTTTAAAATCTGCGTATGTAGCATATGACATTTTCTATTTGAGTACAGTTTCAAAATGGCGATAGTGTCAGAAGCGGCTAATAACAAAGAGATATAAGAATAATTCGAATTAAACGATAAATAAATTACACACGTCAATATTATACTAATTTTGAAAAATCGAAACTGATAATTGACATTTTCACCTTCTCATCTTTACTGAATCATTTTAATAATCACTTATAATAAGAAAATTCAAAGTTTGAGCTTAAGCAATTAATAATGTTAAAACAATAGATTTCTCAACAAAGTTTTACCTATCGATGCAATTTTTCTTGCTTTAGCCTTGAAAGAACTTCGAAATAAATGGTTCAAATCTTAGCAATATATTTAAACTTAATTATTCCCAAACAATGACAATGTTATTCACTGTTCACGGATCAAAGGAAAATACTATTTTGTTATTACTAATTTGTTATTTTCAAAGTAAATTTGCACTTACAGTGGTATGGAAAATTTTCTTGCGTTTCTTCTAAACTGCGAATAGTAAAGTATTACGCGAGCTTAGTCACGAAAGTAAATAATACGCTAAGGAGTTAAGAGAGACTACGCCTTAAACTTTACTTTTGTTGTTAAGTACAGGATTTTGAGTAATTCTTTCCAGAATTTATTAGCCTAATAAATGTGGAATTTAATTTGAAAAATCTCTGATAATGCTTGGAATGAAATCAAATAATAAAGTGTGTACTTGTCAAATGCAGGCCAAATGCACCTACGACGTATTTTAACGAAAAACTAAAGCAAAACGAAGAAAAATTATATGTTTATCTGAAAAAAAAAAATTTATGGTTGAAAGAATTAGTATCCTTTTGATTCTAAGATGACGGGTATTCTCGTCAAACGCAGTTAATTGATTAAGTGGCGTGTTAGAATATTTGAGGTATTCCTGACAAAGATTCCAATATTTTCTTGTTAATGTAAATTTACCGTTCATAGTTTGGCTAGATTTGATAATTATTTACAAAGAATTACATGCTACTAATTTCATTAAAATATGTTGAATTATATTTTTTTCATTAGTACGATTATATGTTTATCATTAACTTTATTAGTAATAAGTTGCTGGCCGCTCTACAGCTTACGGCAATGTTATAGGTATTACGTCATATTTGGCAAGACCTCTTTAGCTGGTACCCAGCACCAAAAGTTACTGGAACATAGAAAACAAAAAATTGTTATGTAATCTTAATCAAGAATAAATACTATTTAATGTAGCGTTAGATTGTTTAATAATTCATAAGTTAAATATTATTTATAGTATTGTACAGGAATTGATAGGTATAGCATAAATTCAGTCCATTGGGGACGACGCAGTCGATTAGAGTTCACTAGGGATGATAAAGAGTGGACAGAGTTCACCGAACATTCTGAATTCGCCGTCAGCTATGATTCACTGTCGATACGTAGTGTCACAAGAGAAAAACTGATTGCGAATTTCAATTCAGCATAAAAATACTATTAAAATCACCCATCAAACCCTTCTATGAAAAATCCAATGGCAAAAGTTTTTCCATTTGCTGTATGTGATAAGAATATAATAGATTTTCTCGTAAAGTTGGACAGTTTCTGAGAACATATTTTACGTCTCTAATGCTGTCTGCCTTGTGCTTAGTTCTGGATTTTCTTCGACGTGTCCGAGTATGTAACTGTTCTTCAACTTCAGTCGTTCTAACTTGACGAGTTTCGACTTCGATTAGTCGTAATAGGCAAGAAAGATCCAGTTTCCCTAAGCCTATGACGCATAGGGATAAAAGTACTTTTAGTGGGACACTATTTCTGAGGAAAAGTCTGCCGATAGAGACGTTGAGCTTCTCTGGCATTCCCTTTAGCTGGTCCATAGATACAGTAAATATCTGCTTACTCGATATTTGAGTAAACAATTCTCACTGTCATCTTGAAACCCTAATTTTCACTATAAAACGGTTAGATTTCATACTAGATTAGATTACTATCATTCTACATTAGTTAAGGTTGGAAAGCTTGGAAGTTTAAACAATTAAAATTTTAACAGGCACAAATTATATTTAATCTAACAATAATAGATATATTGATCCTGTCGTAGCACCACCTCCCCTGTTTCCTGATATCGATCCTATTGAACACCTAGGAGAGGAATTAGATTGGAAAATTAAAAAAAAGAACCAATTCCAAGGCAGGAAAAGTTAAAGCTAAGTTTAAAATCTGAATAGAAGGAAATGTGCAATTAAATAACTATGACTTCAATGCACTCAATACCATTGTAATGCGTCGTTAAAATTTAATAGCTGCCGGCAAGTGTCGTTCATGAAACACCGAAAACCCTCATGGCTTTCTTACCACGGTACACTACAAACGTGTGAAAATACAGTATTAATAATTAAGACACTGACTATTAGGCAGCCATTGATCCTCGCTTGCTAAATAATTAACAGTGTCAATTAGTACTAAAGGAAACCTTTAATTTCATTCTGTCAAAACAGAAATGATATTATTTTAATAACAATTTGCCTACGATATAAGTTGGAAGTGACTTCAGAGTTATACGCATAGACAGTAAGTTAGTTATGAGAATAGATAAGGGATATCTATAAAAATAAGAAGAGATAATGATGAAAACTGTGATAACTGGATAATACACATGTATTCGAACACGTGCATTCTATACGTTATGTTGCCCCAAGAATAAGAAAAGTGTTTTTAACAACTACCCCCGTTCCGAAGGAACGCGCTTAAGGTGCAAAGAGTAAGCGGGTAGTTGTAAAATTATCTGATTGGTGGAAGCTTCTTTTCGGGACTTCCACCAGTCGGCGAAAAATTAATCGAGCGCCTCCTTAGGAAGGGGAAGTTCCCATATAAGGTGGAGACCGTGACAGTCGCGAACAGTTCCTCATGGACAATAAACAAAGATGGAATCTAGCCATCCAGGATAGAGCAAATAAGGTGATTGCTTGCCTCCGCATCCTATACTCCCTCATATACAGAAAAAGCAAACTAAGAGTTCATAACAAAAAACTGCTATTTACCACTGTAGCCCACGCAATTCTCACATTCAAAACAAATTCCTCAGAATCATACTTAACAAAACCCGACAAACCAACATAAAAACCCTCCATAAACTAGCCAATCTTCTGATAATTTGGCAATTCATATTAAATCACGCCGCAAACGCGTACAATCCCAACCACAAAAACCCACCAATTCAACTCAAGGGAAAACCGATTGAAAAAAAAGTCGCGGACAGTTCAGATGAAGTACTGATAGGTTTTGGATGGAAACTTTCTTCGACTAAATTGTTGTCTAAGAGTTCTCATTTCAATTACACGGCAAGAGATTAAATTCGAAAGTATACGTGGATCTCTCGCAGTAACCTCCTCGTGGTGGACCTGGAAACTAAAACCATCGCCGATAGAGTAGTTCCTATCGAGAATGCAGCTAGGCTAATCGGCTACGACATTATATAACATATGCCGAGTAGTTATTCTTTAGCTTCATTCGCTGATTTCGCCGGTTTCTCCATTCACTCCGGTTCACTTGACCATGCTTGCAAATGCATCGGGCTGTGTGTCACCAGTCAGTTCTGCTGTTCGCGTACCTCGATGTACCGACTCGAAAGATCATGACGGTTGCATCGTGGGCGGTGGTGTTCGCGCCATCGTACTCGTGGCTGCTTTTCCTAGGATTCTACTTCTCGGTAATCCGCCCCCAGTTCCTCTGGCTGGACAGCAGGACAGGGCATTGAAAAGTAAACGGGAGCCTATCAAGAGCACGCGGCCGTCCTCTGATCCGTAGATGAAGACATCGTAACTCGGGACTGTGGTTCTAGCTGGCCTGATCGCGGTTTGCTTCGCGTCACCCTCACCTTGCTCCTTTTCAATCAGAAACTTCTTCTCTGATTCCTCTCATTGTCAAATCGAGGACTTCTTGCTTAATTCGCCCCCTTTTGTTTCTTGGCCTGATAATTGCTCAGCGGCACTTGAATAGTTTTATAAGGCTAAACTGAGTTAGAATTAAGATTGTATCCCCTCATTTTGCTCTTGTTGAATCAGAGACTTCTCCTCTGATTTGTCTCATGCTCGAATGAAAGACTTCTTCTTCGATTCACTCTCGTTACTGCGATGATTGTATAAGTTTTGCGAAAGAAGACATCGATCGTACGCCGTGGGATATATCATTTCATTTACTAATTATGCTATATTAATCCCATTTTAATAATTATGCTGTTTCTTTTCATTTCAGCATAGACTCAAGAAAGAAGACAGCCGTCGGGGGATTATTATTAAGTACAACAACAATAACTGCGTTTAAAATAAGATTTATAATTAGAAAGGGAGGTCGATGGAATTCAATTTCCATCCACCTCCCAGGATCTCCATTCGCAGCAACCTCCTCGTAGTGAGACCTGGGCAGCTACCATTATTCTCATTACAATAATCCTTTTGTAAAAGGATCATGGTAGACTAATTGGCTGCCATAATTTTATAATTTCAATGTAAAATATGTTATCATCGACAGTTAAATATATAGACAATATTTACGTTCTTTGTGGATGTCAGAGAGAGTTGTTTAACTTGTTTACTTTTTAGTATGTTAATTATTCCGGTGCATAATTATAAAGTAAACGGAAGACCGCCAACTTTTAGAGCTCGAAGGCGAGGAAAGTTGCTAGATGGTATTTATTCACGTTACGAAATATGCACTTTACAGATTAGTGATTAAAGATTTCATGAATTTCAAATCTAAAAATTAATTGTTCGAATATTGAATCTCGTACTTTCCCATTTCTGAAAGATTTCTATATTATTTTATAAGTGCATAAAATTTTGCATTCTGCAAATAATTATAAAACTTTCTCACTTACGTGGAATTAGTGATCCTTGAGTTATAGTTGTCCTTCTTCTGTTGAAACATAACTTCCTACACTGCCCTTTTTTTTATATGTTGTAATACGTTGAGTTATGGTCCGTTCAATAATTTTGTCACGCGGAGTCAACAAATACTGATCGATTAATCCGATAATTATTAACCATGAGCTCCATAATCCGGAAAAAGTCCGTTATTAAAAATAGTTTTATTAACACTACACGGACGAGAATTTTTTAAACTTCTAAAAACTCTTCCCATAAAAAATACTGAAAATCCATCGAGTTCTTAAATACTGGAAAAGAAAAAGGTCGCATATCGATCCCTTGTTATTCGGATAATGACATTCATTTACAGCTTTCGATTTCAGATATGAAAGCTCGTAGTCGTCACTACGATTACATTCGACCGCAAAGGGTTAAACAGTGTATTAAAAATTATTTAATAAAATAATTGTTAGACCATTGCACCTAACACCAGAACTACCGTACCAGTAAAAATGACCGATTTCGATTTGTTTGTTTCACAATTATTAATATCTTAAAATCATTGAATACTCGAAATTATCTTGAAAATAAATATTTTCTTGGATACTATAATGAATGTCTGAAAAAAACTGAAAATAATCTATTGTTACAATTTTCATAGGGACTATATATTAATCATATTAATCCCTGGATCTACAATATCTTGTCAGACTCGCAGTGAAAATTTTAAACTGAATTTGACAAATCTAAATGTTATTTACTTTCTTTAAATATGAATTAAATATTACTTTTCCTTATCGATCGTTAACCGGGGGAGTAAACATAAACTTAGAACAAGCATAAAAATTCTTCCTTTTCCTAATGAATTATTAACAATAAAGCAGTTGTGTCGATCACACTTGAGAAATAAATCATAGGGCAAGGAGTTAAATGCTCGTTAGCTCTAGTACTAAATGTCATTATGATCGACCCTGCGAAATGAATCTTTCGGCGTGTTCCTCGACCGATAACCTGAAAGAATATCATCGAAAAGGAGGCAAAAACTCTGACCAGCCTGTAACGGAGTCCTCAATGACAATGGCATTTATTTCAACTGTTTCCAACATAAATACGTGAATCTTGTTGCTTTACCGAGTAGATAGAAAAAAAAGGAATTGAACTGAAACGCACTTGCCCACGGGGGAGAAAAATGGTTCCACCTAACAATACTGTTAGAAATCAAGCAAAAAAGAGAAGAGAAAAAAAAGAAGATAAAACAATACCTATGTACATACACACTAACGCAGTGCATCAGCATTTACATTCGCCGCATTCGTCTGTGTCCTCCAATATTTAGCATATTTCAGCCTCCTCAGCGACCTCAGAAATTCGTGTACTTCACTTACACACTTTTCTATTCCAAGCATCAACCAAGCCGCGGCTTTACACACGCACGCATGCATTCACGCAACGCCAGTCACCATACAAAAGTCGCGTAGGAAAATATAAATGAAATTCAACTGTTTATCTCTCTCTCTCTCTCTTTGTTTATCCCGAAATTTCATGGTTCTCGTATGTGTACGTGTACGTGTACGGGTACGTGTATCTGTATGTATGCGTACGTGTATTCACTTATTTGTCAGTGTTCATGTCCTGCGTGTGTGTCTGTGTGTTTGTCTGCTGTGTATTTTTTTTTCTCAGACTTTTGGGTTCGAAACAGTCGCTCTTTGAAGATCTCCTAGTTTTTCTAGCTTCGCATCTCGCGCATACAATTTTCATCTCGTTTACTCGTACATATATATTTATATATATATATGTATATATCTATATATATATGTATAAATATATATATACATATATATACATATATATATATATATATATATATATATATATATATATAATATGCAGGTATACATACATATATACATACATTTTCTCATATATATTTATTTACTTATATATCTATATATAGATATTCTTTTTTTGACATTTCATATGCTGCTTTTATGAATTTTTTTTTCTTTTGTTTACCTTACTATATTTACTCGGTTCCTTGCCTCGGAATTCTCGGTCTACACGTTAAATCGATTATCCGCGTATTCTCCGTTAATAAAATAGAACAATTTCGATTCTCTAGAATAAAATATTCTTTCTCATCTTTGTTTTCCCGTGTTTTGTGTAAGTATTTCTCTCTTCCTCCTCGCGCTCGGCTCCTTAAGTCATCCGCGCGCTCTTACTTCGTAAAATATACAGATTTCTATACCTTTCTTCTCGTATAACGCTAACTACAATCGCATCTCACGTTTACCGCCGCGTGATCGATCATTCCTTCTCGATCCGATGCACTCGAGGTTCGTGCGATCGACTGACGCGACAACGTCTCGAACAAAACGGTGTCCCCTTTTCCGTTCGCGGTGTTGGATCGACGAAACGCTCTTTTCTCATGTTAAAACCGTCTGTCGGGGAATAATGTCGGTGTCCAATGTATAGAGAAAAAAGAAAACGAAAGCAACGACGATAATGATAACGAGAGAAAGCTCAGGTTATCGGTGTCGTCGGGACGCAAAAACACGAACCTTTCGTCCATCCGTCAGCCGACAATCGCACGCTTAAAAATTACCCTTACAATAGGCGGCTAGACTAGTTCGAACGGTATACACTTATCGCTTAGAAAAATGTTTCACCGAGTCTCGAATTTCGAATCTTGCCAGGACAAAGACGAACTTCACGCTTGGGGAAGTTTTTCCTTGAAGGACACGGTTCTCTCCGTAGCTTTCCAAAACGCGCCTCGATCTTTGTAGCGAATTCCGGGGAAAATACATGTCGCCGCGAAATATCGGCGTCCGTTTCGTTTCAGTAGTTCATCTTGCCGTTCGTTCTTCCATCGGAATTATGTACAAAACGCTTCAAGGCTCCGGAGTGTCTGAGGATTCGGTCATATGCGACTTTGTACCGGTCGCGAAAACAATTCTCCAGAGAATGGTAGGTTCATTTGTTTGTTGAGTGAATGAAATTTTAGTGAAGTTGTTTGTAAGATGAATATGTTATGGCATCAATTCTCGCGTGAAATAATTGTGAATACGTATGATCACAAAGGAAGGTTCGGTTCCTTGGTTTTATTTATACTGTTATTAACACTGTACCTATTGGAAGTTATTTAACTCCATTATTAGAAACTAGGTCACTTTTCTATTTTTGTCTATACAATTTATTACGCTCTTATAAAAATTTGATAACATCACTTCCAATGTTTATTTTTTTTTAATATTGTATGTCTAAAATTTACGAAAAATATTGCTAAGGTTTGAATAAATACAAACATTGATTGCTAACATAGAAGTGACCGGTCTGTTAAAAATGAATAATTAATAATTAAGGATTTCTTCATTTAGTTTTAAATAAAAGAATTAGAATTACAAATTAACAAATTATCCCAAAACACGTAGTGCAGTAATTTCCTTCCAGATTTCTAATTAAAAGTCTTTTTAGTGTCTTTTTTCAGGTGCTGCAGACATTAAGTAGGTAAAGTGTTGAGAACATTTCATAAATTCTCAGGTAAAACAGACAACTAACATACTGAAGAACGGTGAAAAAATAAACAACTCAATTATAGTTTCAAAACGATCCAGTTACCGAATAAATTGCACATTTTTTTCGATCAAAACTTCGCTAAAACACCAACAACAAATAAAATATCATACCTAGGCTTCGGATCTTTATGCAAATTCAAATTTTCAAGAATATAATTGAACAATTAATATTACAATAGAAAATAGTTTTCCCTAAGAACTATTATAAAAATTATTATACATTAGACATTTTACATATGATTTTTACAAATCACATCTTATCATGTGACTACCGTGCAATTTTGAGTTCTCATTGATTATCAATCTAATTTTAATCTCAAATTTCCCAAAACTGCACAAACACCCAGTCTAATTAACCCAGTCACCAAGTTTCCAAATTTAAAAACTGCATAAACACCCGTAGTCTGACGAAAACCTTTCTAGATCTACTTAGAAATCAATCGATACCGATTCCAGAAATGATTTGTCTGAGCCAGCTTCCCGGAAGTTGCATCCGTGCGCCGAACGAACGATAAACCCGACCAAGACACGTATAAAAAGAAAACGACCGAGGACACCGACATTTCCTTAAATTCCACCTAATCTACGGTATTTACAAATCTACAAGCAAACATGCCTTCTCTACGTAGATCTACGTATAAGCAGCTTCTCACAGGATCGAAGCGTCGAGAGAAAGTCAATGCGAAGTGATCCCCGGGGAAACGACGGAAATACCGTGAAACATGCAAACGGTACCGTCCGTTGCAGCGAACCTGGCACTCTCGTTTGAGTGATCAGGTTCTAAGGCGTGCGTTTTGCTCACACGAATTTTCGGTTTTGGTATATAATTCGTTGAGGCGCACACGCCCATTAATCGGGTCGAGCGATAAAGAGTGGGGAGAACCGTTTCCGGACTCGTAATTAGATTTCTCGGAGTAATTGTATCCACCTCTATAACGTCACGAGTGCCAGGTTCGCTGCAACGGACGGCACACGGCGTGCGCGATTGATACTGGCTACAAGGCAAAATCCTTGTCGCCCCCAATTTCATCTGACAAAATTCGATTCCGTCAGTTACCGCTAAAGATATTTGAACGCGCGTTAAAAATGGAGATCGTAATTTATTGATCGCTGCATCTACCCGACTCGCGGCTACCTTAAGAATTCTTATTCGACCGTTTACTGTATTCTCGCGATTGGCATCCGAAAATCGGAACTACAACCGAGCATTAATCGTTCAGTTGTGTTGATTCGAAGTCGAGATACGATCCAAGCAGAGTTTTTCTGGTTGCTGTGTGATCAAAAGAAACAGATGAACGAGGGGATATTAATGCGACGTTAAACCTTTTTATTTTTCACTTGTACTAATTGGAATTCTTTCCAATTGAACTGTAAGGTCTTCCTGATTAAAAGGAGACCAAACACGATATATTTTGGGACATATTTACTTATTTAATAAATTACAATAATCTATTTTCTTCTAGTAAATTGTGACTTAAAGTATGTCATGTTTGGTCTTGTTTTAGTCAAAAGAATCTCACGAATGCGTTTGTGAAAGTTTCGTTTGCAAAAACATCTTTATAAAAAAGGTTTATAATTGCATTAATATTGTCTCGCCGATATCTGCTGTCACTGAACAATGTATCATATTACAACTACTCGACTGGGTACTAATCGAGAGAATATTGTACACTGCGAAGGATTACACGCGCCACGATATACATATATGTATTATAAGTACATTTATCGTCGTCGCGTCCGTTAGTCGACGCCGAGACAAACATGGTCGATTATTAAAACTGCAGTTTGTACTACGATCGTGCCTCGCCTCGTCTCACGAGCGGTGAAGATGTTTCTCATCGGTGTCGTTCGAAAATGCTCACAGCTTTCGCGCGTATACACGTATGACAGACGATACACGTATGGTAGACACCGAATGTATACTGGTCCATAAAAGTAGAGTAGAGCTTCCTATAACGCGATTCGAATATTATACTACAGGCTTCACGTTTATGAATTTCGCGTGAAATTACTCTGTTGAGTATTGGTCCAACTTGTATTAACCCTTTGCATTTGAGAGGCCACTATCAGTCGCCATTTGGTTTAACATAGCAGAATTGCACAATTAAAAAGTCTCTCACTGCACGAGTAATAACGTTAAGCAATGAAGTATATGCTCGCCAAAAGTGGTGCAAATGTACGTATAATATATTCTGACAAAACTCTGTAGCAAAACAAAGAACAATTACATGTGTATCTAAAAAAATAAATATGTCATATAAATGAAATGTCGGAATAGAATAATTGTTTTCCTTTCATTCGTGTATCATTTGTATTTATATTAGTCATAATAAATGTCTGTATTAATATTCCATTAGGAATTGATGAATATACCGGGCGAAACAACCTTCGAGTGCAAAAAGGTAAGTTTGTTCTTTGTTTGTCTCAGTTTCTTATGGAGAATCTAACTTTCATAGTTATTTCTCGATTTTTTAATCACGTTATAGGAGGCCTATTGTTTTTTAATCGATACATTTATAATAGAAATGGACGTAGCCAAGTGTTATCTGATTTCAATGAAATTTCAACACATTCTCAAATGTAGTCCAAACATCATACGGAAATTTCAAAATATTTACCATACAGTGAGCACATTTCCGTTATGGATATATCGATTTTAAATACAGTAAAACCTCGCTTATCACTGTTTCAGTATGATACATTAGTTTTTCAAATTCTGTTCTTTCTGTTGATGCACTTTAACCGGCAATGAATATTAGAAAAGCAGCAAATTTGACGGTCGCGAATGCGTTAAGATTACCTCGTTCTATTTCAACTAGTACTTGGTTTTTTGGAACGTATCTCCTGCATTAATATTAAAAATACCAAATAAGTCAAAATTACCCATTCCTGATTTCTTCCTTTTGCAATGATTAAAAAGGTAACAAATGTTGTTCTGAGACATTATTAAAGCAATGAATTTAGCAATATGCAAACTGAATTGTAAATCAAGTAAAGTCTCAACAGATGCACCCTCACAGTTCCTATACAGGAATCTCATAAAGTCAATTTAACTGCTCGGTAGTTTTAGTGTTAAACAAAGCCTTACTGTATATCGATTCTAAAGACTTTCGTGGACCAGTATATAAACCAATGGAACCGTTTAAATGACGATTAACACTTTACTCGTCGGTGGTTGCTGAATGATTAATCGTTGATAGTCAATGCTTGAGAATTTTTTAATAGTCTTCCAATAATAATAGAAATTAAAATCTTGAGACAACAAATTGTCTTGAGTAACATAATCTAATAATTCCTTCCGAGTTTATTGTTTAAAGAAAATTATTAAGCTGCTTCTTGAAATAAGACAGTCACAAATAACACTATATTTGTTCAGACTATGAATCAATAACTATTTCTTTCTAATCTTGATATTGTTTAATTGTTTAGTTAACATAACATAAAATAACAAAGTAAAAATTGAAAACGTTCGGTTTTGAATCTGCGTGATACAAGACGTAGTCGTATGGGCACTAAAATAATTAAGTCATTCAGTAAGTAAAGTAATCACTAAAACACGAATAATTGATAGAAGATCAAAAGAAATATATTTCATTCCCCAGCGTGTATCATACACACATATTGCATCCTATTTAGTACCTAAAAGTGCCAGCCTATCAAATCCACAGAGTCGAATCGAGTGTATCTATTTTTCTTTTCATTTATTTCTCTTTATTTCTCCTTATTTTCTACTCAGAGATAGAAAAACAGCGCAATCATACCGCCTATCATTTTTAATATTGTATTACGAAAGCATACAATACAACCCCCTATAATACAATTAAAATATTCCGCGTTATAGGGTTTCACGTTTACAAATTTCGCGTGAAATTCCTCTTTTAAATATTGGTCCAACTTGTATTAAGTTGATCCTCAGTTTGTATCACTTTCTTATAGAAAATCTCACTTTCATAGTTATTTTTCGACGATTTATTAATAGCATTATAAAGGGTTCTACCGTAATCTTGTGTTTTGTCAATTCTCGAGTTTCGCGTCGCTCGGTACATTTCGATAAAATTTTCTCGAAGCCCCGTGACGCCGAACGGCTAATATCGGCCACGTGCATCGCATAAATACGTGTATCATCGCGTGAAAGCGGCCTAACGCGTGAGAATCGAAACACGGAGCGCGAGAGAAACGAAAGCTACGCGGGCCATTCGCGTGGAATGGCGCGAGTCGAAAGTCGGTGAGGATTCGAGTCAGGGGAGTACTATGTTCGTGTATATTCTTCCTCTTCCGAGGAACGGTTCCCTTCAGCGCGGAGAAAAGAACAATGTTTCCCGAGTACGGGAGAAAGCAAGCTCGCCGAGGAAACATTAAAAGAAAAAAGAAAAGAAAGAAGGCCTTAACGCTAACAAGTTCTGCACCGTTTAATCCCGCAGTCAATATCGAATCAATGCTCGAAGTAAATCGCGGGAGGGCTTAAAACATCCTCTTGAAAACGGTACAACACGCGAACTGGTTGTGTGTAGCACCTTGTCTCGTATCACCAGCGATAACTGAGCCGTTCATTCGCCAAAGCGATTCGCTCCGCGAAACGAGAAATATTCGATGAAATTATAGGTGTAGAAACCAATTTGATGCTTGTTTAATAGAAATTTACAGTGCCATTTTTGAGACCGAATTCGAGAGATCCCAAAATACTTGGGAAACGTCTAAACTTAAAATGGATTGATGATTCTTCGAGTTAAAAGGTGTCTAATTCGTTTCTACACACAATACGCGTGAATTCAGTCGAATATTTCGGCATCGAAATTCGGTACATTTTCAGCATCAAAAACATACAGTAATCGCTTAGTCCCTTCGACTCGTGAACGACTCAACTCTCGGTAGAGCCTGTTCATTCGCGTTTTTCCTTTTCACATTGCTCGGAAATAAAAAGAGAAGGGACGCCAGCTCGCGTCGATCGACCGTTCCCGCGATCTTCCCTCAGAAGACTGGATAACACGCGAACCACAATGAAGTACCGAAGGGATAGACGCGAGCAGGCGGTTCTTAATCTAAGTACATACATATACTGTTATCCCTGTGTGTATGCGTGGAACGCGAGAGTATTGGAAAGGAAAGAGTCTCTATTTGGAAAACTCGGGGTTCGATACCTTGACAACACGTACGTCTTCTTCGCTCCGCGGAGATCCGACGAAAAATGTCCACGCGGAAATCTTTCGGTCGCCATTTTGTTCTTGCGGTCGGACGATAGTATTATATAACACCGGTCTAACGATTAACAATTAGAGGCGAGTTTCTTTATAGTTAAGATATTTAACGTTTATGTACAACATCCATATACTCTATAATATGTATTATATACACAGTCAATAAAACATTCTTTAATCGAGAGTCTTTATAGCTTCTTTCGCGTTGTCGTAATGCCACTCGGTATACTTATTGCATCTCTCCTATACGTAATGTTTTATGTATTCGAAATTGTGTCTGCTCTCTCCAGCAGTTTGTTAATCATCCATCGAAATACAAGTGTCACAGAAATATTGATAAACAGCGACCCGTTTAGGACGCTTCTGTTTTTGACTCTGTTACACAAGGCACAAGCCTCCTGCTTCTCGTACGCCAGCTTCGTTCAATTCGAATCCCTGCGACGATCGAATCCTTGACGCGATCGTCAACCCACCGGTGTATCGTATATAAAACTATCACAATACCGGGTATTCTGATATATATTTCATGGACAATGAAACATCTCTTCATTGCACGTGTTAAAACGCTCGAAACATTTTGCTCGTAACCCGTTCATCTCGGCAATCTTCGCACTGCGAATCAAGATAACTGAATAACTGCGTGTTCGTGAGAACTGTGTCTTCCGGTTGGAAATTCATCGGTGAAGTAAAGACATTCATTGTTAAATTAAACGAAGTACATACGAAAAACGCAAGATAATAGTCTCGATTAATCAATGACCGCTGATCTGTGTTGCGCATTCATCCGGCTCGATTAAATGCAAACCAACGATGGTGTGATCGCAAGGAAAAGAAAAATCGGTGTTAACGTAAGCAAACAAAGTGTCTCGTTTACTGCAGTGTTAAACAATGCTTGTGCCTTGCGGTTGAAACTCACAAGTTTCGTCGAAAGTACAGTTGTACGATTCATTGAACGTTCCAAAAGTTCTGCAATGTCCGTAAGCTAAGCATCTTTAGCTTGCTTGCGACGTTTCGCGCAATTTCACCGCACTGAAATCACCCGGCGATCTCTCGATGACGGCTGGAGTCTAAACCCTCGTTGCCGCAAACGACACGCTTCAACTGTGTGGCGTTTCTCGGTTTTTTCGCATTTATTTCTTCAAATTGCTGACGACAATTAAGTAACACCAGTTAGCTTAATCGTCAGCTTTAGCTGTTCTCAAACAACCCCCGGCCGCATAGTCAACAGATACGTGGTTGGGTCGTAGTAACCCGCCAAATAATATATGTCGTTATTGTCGTAGATAGTTAGGTACCTGTGTGGTTCTTTACCTAGCTTATCCGTATATTCTCCAAGTGGTAGCACCTCGCACTTGTGAGAGATTGTTTGTACGTCGTTTTCATCCATGTGGGGGGATTCGAAGAGCGCGCCCTGAACAGAACAATTGTTATTTTATTAGCCGGTGAACGAAAAAATGCGATTGATAATGATATGAAAATTCGGTTAAAATTTTATTCGTGTATTATCTTAGAGCTAATAATAAGTATCTTAAAAATATTCAGATTTTCAGAAAACTCACAATGAAAAATCAAGACCGATCATAAGAGGTCCATATTACCGGTTAAAATTTTAAAGATTATCTCTTGGCATTTTCGATAAAAATATTGTTAAACTTATTTCCTTAGCGCATCTACCAGTTCGTTGAAAATCGAAAATCAAGAAAGATGTCCACAATCGCATTCTCACCGGGTACTTTAAGTTTGTCGGGCATCCAACGGTCTCCTCGGGATGATAAAACCATTTGACCTTCACGATCATATTGGAACTGGAAGTTTCCCACATAGACTCGATACGGCCAATGTAAGGTCTGTCCGGTCTGCCGGTCGACAAAAATACTGCGCTGTCGCCAATCTGAATAGTTTCGCTTCCCCGTTGAATCGCTCTGAAGAATTGTTTCTTGGCCCTTCCTTTAGCACCAGGTCTTCTATAACCTTTTCCAGCCCATCCCCATAACTGTCTGGCCGGCAAGAAGGCAGCCATTTTACTCCGACTTTCCACCGATTCCTGTCGTTCCCGAATCTTCGACTTTTTATCCGATTTCTTGGGCTTCTCATGCTTTTCCTCGCGAACAGATTCCTTGATTTGTTCAGAACTGAGCTCTATAACCTCTTCCTGTGGTACTTGCTCATCTTCGGTTCCTACGTCTTCCTTGTCGACCGTAGTCACTGGTACTTCTTTCACTGCTTCCTCTTCGCTTTTTTGACCGCAGCAACTTTCTCCACTGCTGGAAGATATTTAAAAATACCATGTAAAAGGTGAAAATATCATTGATATTGTTATTTGACCGAATAATGTGAACTCAAAATATTTTGTTACTCGAGTCGATAAATGAAGGTAGTTTGTTTATTCGATATGAACAAAAACTGTCCCCTTGTTTTTAAAATTATAAGTTTCTGGAATTATCTAAGGTTCACTGTAATATTATTTAAATCTTTTATATATTCTATAAATTATAAACTTGCATAGTATACGAAACGATATCCCCCGATATCTCACAATTCCCTATTTAAGGAAGTATTTAAATTTGAAAGAACTTAATTAACAACAACTAATGAATACTAATCTTATTTTTTATGATAAATTAATAGGAAAATTCTAATAAAGCCCAAGTGAAAAATTCAATGCGATTAACCGACGATTCATGGGACTTTCATCGAGTTATTAATTTTAGAACAGAACAAACCTGACATGGCTTCCATCGCTGTGACTGCTGCTGTGGTGGCTATGTTTGTGCTTGTGTTTTCGATGTTTTCTATGCTTATGCTTTCTGTGTTCTTCGCAACATTTGTGCTTTTTATGCTTTTTCTTTCCTTCCTGAGCTTCCTGCAATCTCTTCAGCTTGTCCCTCCTTCTCTTCTTCATGCGTTTCCTCTCGCGATACTCTTCCAAATCTTTCGCGTCCACGTCATCGGACTTGGGTCGTTCCAGCGACTGTCCATCGGACGACGAGACATAACAACACGTTGTAGAGGTAATAGTGTGTGTCGAATTGTTTGTGCTTATCGGGGTCGTTGTTTGAACGTTGCTGGTTGATCGTTTATCTTCGGTTGACACCGAGGTTTGCCTTCGACGCTTGCCCAGTGACAACAAAGGATTCGGATCGTACTCTGTGGTTCAAGGTTAAATTAAGTATACAGAAATGATCTATAACTAAAAATTTTATAAAGCATGGATTGTGATATGTTGGATTGCAAGTGTCAATACGTTTTAATTTTACGAAATTATGAAGACTTCATAACTCGTTGCAAATGGACGTAATTGTGATTGACGAGAAGGCAGTTGTAATTGGTTTAAATCCAACACACTATACAAAAATAATTACATAATTTTACTGGAAAAAAAATGCTAATGACCTTCATATCTTCCACACAAAAATGTGCCAAATAACTGTCTTATAAAAGCTGGTGAAGCTAGTAGAACTAACGGAATATCAACGGTTTATGTATCGTTTACACTTTCTGTAGCAAAGGTGAACAAAAATTATAAATTATTTGGAATCAGAACTCTTATGTTACACTATTATCTAATTATTTACGCCACTGAACATTTTTATTCGAGATCACTTGTTCTACAAGTTATAATTATTTTCTTGTAATTTGGAAAATGTAATTGGCCATTGATGACATGGTAGTCAGCGCATTAAATTACGAATAGTTATAAAGTTCCGTGCATTTATAGATTAAAATAGGACGCCACATACAATATCCTAACACGTTCACATCGGGCAATATTTGCCATAACTTCCCTACATAACGAGGGACTTCAATGATATATTAATATAGATATAAAAATATTTCGACAGTATATGAATACTGCAATAAGTATTTTTGTAATTAATATACAATATAACATATAATCTAGTATCTTAACACGTTCCCATCGAAAAACAAGAATCCTCGTTCACAACGACAACGCTTATTTCTTCAAAACAAGAATTCCCGCTGCCAAAACGTTAATGTGCTAACGGTGAACCTGAATCAGTCTTACCAACAACAGGATAATCTGGCTGCAGCAACCTGATATCGTCCAGAGCAATCCTTCCGCTATCCCCATCATCGAATTCCACGCTGACAAACTTTTCGTCAAGCTCTGGATCCGGTTCCGTCGGTTCAACGGAAGTGCCTGGGTAGAGGCAACGATACTGCTGGCTCCAGTAGGCGCATAATCGCGTACCAGGCGGTAACTCTTTCGTGGAGGCGGGGCAGACTTCCACTATCTGCGGCAGCGGAACGCGCAAGAAATCAGCAAATCTCGCCGGCAGAAAAATCGTCGCGCGAACAAAAAGCGAAATGAATCAACGGTGAATTACCGCGTCCCGTAGAATCTCTTCCCTGGAATGGATGTGGGGTCTATTGCCTCGTTCGCCGTCCAGCGTGATGGCATAAACGTCAGGCGCTTGAACGGCGCTGAGTCTCCCCGCATAAAATAGCCCGCCCATCGCAGTAAGAACCCTCAGCTGGTCAATGGCCAAGTGTGCCGACGTTAATTTGCACTTGTTGACGACTTCCGTCTTCTCGGGCTTCTCGGTCTTCTCAGGCTTCTCGGCCTTCGCCGCTTTCGCGCATTCCTTGCACTCTTTGCACTCGACCGATTTTCTGCGTTTCGATTCCTTCTTTTCGCGGTCGCTCGACTTGTGCCTGGACGGCGACGACAAGCTCGACTTCCGTTTCTTCTTCTTCGATTTCTCATGCCTGCTTCTCTCGCACTCGGCGTCCAAGCTCTCTGGCGTCTCCACCGGGAGTTCCTGAAGTACAGATATGTGTTATATATATTATTCGACGCTAAAACTGCCGAATAGTTAAATTGATTTTTTGACATTTCTTTATAGGAACTCCAAGAGTGCATCTATTTAGACCTGAATTGATTTACAATTCAGTTTGCGTATTGCTAAATTTATTGCTTTAATGATTTCTCAGAGGTACGTCTGTTATATTTTTAATAATTGCAAAAGGAAGAAATTAGGAATGGGTTATTATGCGTCTGGTTGTTTTAGTGTCAATCCCTTCATTTGACGAATATTGTATTGTACTGGTTTATTCATTCAATATTTAAAGCGGTCTTAAGCCTTTGTACCTTAGAAGTGTCTTTTTGGAAATACAGAATATCTTCTAATGAGATACAAACGACATTTTGTGAAGCTGACTTGACGAGAAAGCGCACGTAAATTGAGGAACGGAATTATTTTATTTTAATATTTCATATCGTGATGCATCATACAAAATTTAATATTGAATATTGTACTTTACAATCTTCCTGCGTTAAATCAATTGCCGACTGAGAGACATATATAATATAAATTCATGAAATACATTTGTGTATCACTTTATGTATTTATATTGGGTTGGTGCACAAATTTTGACGTTTTTTGTACGTGATTCACAAACAAATTTTTTTCTTCGAAAGAAATAACAAATGTTTTCTAACTATTAAAATCTGTCTTACATCTGTCTTACAAAAAAAACGTCAAAACTTTTGCATCAATTTCACCCTTTGCGGACGAGAACTTTCCCAATCTTTAAAAATTCTTTCTATAAAAAATTGAACAATGTATAATTTTAAATATGAGAAAAGAAAAATATTTAAAGTCGTCATTATGACGATATTCGACTGCAAAGAGTTAACCTGTTAACCATGGAATATAGTTTCAAGAAAATGAAGAAATAAAATGTATACTCGTCAGACACAGGACGAATGACGAATATTTTAATAACAAACCAAAGCAAAACAAAGGAAAATTACACGTTTATGTGAGAATTCATCCTTGAAAGAATCAGTATCATTTCAAGCTTTAAGATGACGTGTATACTCGTCGAACGCAGTTAACTGATTAATATTTATATTCCCCTGTAGTATTAACGCAGGATGTGCACCTCAATATTACTGACACGTCAGTTGTCACGTTACCTTTATTGGTTCCTCTGGGGCAGATTCGGGCAACACGTTCTCCAAAACGCTGCTAGGCTCATCATCCTCCCAAGTTTTCACCTTCACCTCCGTCTTCAGTTTAGGCTTCATCTTACTCTGCTTCTCTAGCTTTAGCTCTTGGCTCAATTTCGCCTTCTCCGCGAGTATCGAACTGATCACATTCTTGTTGTGCAGTGGCGTCTGTTTCGCGGGCTTCGGTTTTAATTTCGCAGACTTGTGATTCTTTGACGATGATTTCATCGTGGAGATTCCGCCCTTAAAGGGCAGAGGAGTGTACGCAGTTTTACTCACGTACTGCAAACGAATTGTTACGTTTAAAAATTGTTAATTGTAAATTGTTAATTGTTATGTTTAAAAATGCATTTTCTATGTTAGCAAACAGCTGTCGCAAGTGGTGTACTTACTTTCGCTTGGAGATGTCTGTTCTTCGACGACAGGAGGTATCCTAGCGAACTCTTGCTTTTAGGTTTCTTCGCGACTATTGTCTCCGTAAGGTGTCTCACACTTCCAGACGTGCACATCAGCTTCCTAGGCCGACCGACCTTCCGTTTTTTCGAGGCGGAACTCGAACTCGCCACGGTTGGCGCCGGTGACGAGGTATCATACCCCAACTGTAAACATGTTATTTATGAATCACTGTTTATTGGGTATCATGTTATTTTCCTGATTGCAATAATAGGTATAATGTTTGCGGGTAATGTATAAGCTATGATAATGTGTCGATAACGATAACAATATACAGTTTTTGTAAGTAATTGTAAATGAACTGGTGTCTAGAAAGACCTATGTTAGATATTGTAAATTTTAGATGGCTGGTGTAACATATGCTATTTTTCCAAATTGAAATATAAAAATAATAACACAATAATTTAGTAATTTATTACTTTTTAAAAGCACAAAATTGAAGCAAGTCCTGTTTTTCTGTTCGCTGATAGGCAATCAATTTTTGTGCAAAATCGGTGAATTATTAAGATTTGGTATATCAACTGTAATACAAGTCATTTTTCCATGCAGTCATCAATGTTCACTTTTCTTTTATGCATAATTGATGTCTAGAATATTAATTAGAAAACAAAACTTTGTAGAACTGTTCTTTACATTAAATTTCATCCTGTTATCATAAAAACAGTTTTCGAAAAATTTGTAATAGAGGCCTTTTCTCTAGACAACCCATTCAAATATTGAAAACATAACGTGTGCGCATTACTGCGTTAAATTACTGCTTTCCTGTCGATGAACACGATATTCCCGCATCGAGCAGGCAATATGCACATATTTATTATTTTATGAGAAATTCATTGAGAAACATGTTTAATCAGATACAGAGATTCACAAGAAATAACGTTCAAAATTAAAGGTACATGATACCATTTAAAACAAAATATCAGAAATTTACAAGTAGTATTGAAAGTAACGTCGAATAAAAGATTCAATTACACCTATGTAACAGCACTCTTATACAACCTCGAATTTTACCAGAGATATTTAGGTGTTCTATTTCTAATAACTCGTTACGTACGAACTCACTCCTCATTTATTTCGAAAATTTATCATCAAAGAAAGCTTTAAGATTTTTCAAAAAAAAAACCAAAAATAACCGACCGTAATGATCGTAAACAGAATATTTCTCGATATTATCGAAAAATTGAAAAAAAACGACGACAAAACTTTTATTCCCAGAAATTCTACTTGATTCGAGTATATGATTGAAATTGATATCTAAACAAATCCCACGTATCTAGATTCCTACACACTGCAGCATAATGGCAATGGCTCGTTGCAACTCACCCCTCCAGTGCTTTTCTCATCGTCGTCTTGCGATGTTTTGCTCGATGGTAGAACAGTAATCGGTGAGACGACTGGCGGGACGGGGATCGGAATGCTTGGTATACTGTCCAACAGTTTAATGTGACTTCTTGGCTCACCCAGTTTCACCAAGTTTACGTTACATCTCGGCATAGCTAGGACAGCCGAGGTCAATGGCGGTGGTGCTCCGTCCGACAAATGCGCGGGCGATTTTTGTGGCGAAGATATAGGTTCCAACATCGGCGGTGACGCAAGAGGCCCATGATCGGAACTAGAAACGATCATCATAAAGTTCTTAATCCCACTTCTTATTAAGCATTTCCTTCGAAAAGATGAACGTAGAATGAAAATAGAGTAGGTAATGAAAACATTTATAGACTCAGACATATCTTTGCACTGTAAATATTATTTGAAACGAACATCGTATATTCTCATTTCTATTGCAAAATAAAAGTTTATAAACGTCACGTATGTGTTGCAATCTAAGAACATCGAAAGAAAAAAATCGTTGGTTGCGATTCTGTTTGAATGTTTGAGAGAGTACGAACTCGCGATTCCTTTTGTATTTAATGACTTTAATCAATTCAGTGTGCAGCGTATGTAATAAATTAATTATACCACCGTCGCGTTTCATTTGATATTTAAACGCGTTCCTCTTTTCTGCATTGTGCCTCGAGGCAGCTAATTGAATGGCTGCAGAAGATGACGAACGGTTTGAAAGGTTGTGGAGAACAATGTAAACAATGAAATAATTATTTTAATTATAAAATACATATGACCCATCAAATATTAAGATACATTATATGATCATTTAGTTCTATTTATGATGCTAATGAAAAATTATTTTTCAGTAAAATGATATTATAGTTCATACAGTAATTTCAACTAAAAGTGGTTTATAATGATTTAATTTAAAATTACGAACTGCAAGTCCTGATTTAATTCTGTCGAGAAGTAGCAGAGAATTTTAATAAGAAAGGTATGCGAGCAAGAGAAGTAAAAAATTAAGCATATCCAGGTAAAATATCAAATTCAGAAGAAATTTTTAATGAAATATCCTTATTAATCATATTTTAGCAAACTATTATATCTTATAAAAAAAACAAGCAAAAAATTTGAAGTAATAAACAGAAAAGTGAGGACAAAACTCGGAAGTTTCTAATTCTTCACAACATTAAATGTTTCTGCGACAAACATTCTTTTTAACGTTTTTCAATTATTATTTCGTGATACGAATGAAAATATTCAAAGCACATTTTAAATAAATACATCAATTATTTCATTTCATTATCATCACCATTTTCACAAAACTGCGAAAACAAATATCATCACCGTAACAGAACGAAGCACAGATAAAAAAAAAAAAATAAAGAACCCGAACGAAAAAAAAAAACACCTACCTCGAGGAATGACTCTTTTTCCGCGGTCTGCCAGGACTCTTCTTTTCTTCCTTCTTTGGCGTCAACTTGGACAATTCCTTCTGTTTCTCCCTGTATTGTCTCTGAATATCCGCCAGCCTGACCCTCATATCCAATTCCATGGCATCCATGTTCGGCCAGTCAGCGTCATTGTCCATGTGACCCTTGCGCGCAATAAACTTCTTCGCGTCTATTTTTGCCTGCAGATTCCTATAATCATGACAATCGCGATAGTCTCCTGTCGACAGCCTCCTATTCCCATCCATATTCTCTTCCTCCATCTCTTCAGCGTCTTCCGCCGCTTCAATTACTTCCGAAGAAACTTTGTGGCCGTACGACTCCATGTCAGAGTCCGACAGATTGTCCTCAACGGATTCCCTCTGGCAGTAAGCACCGTTCGTCTGACATCGTTCGTAAGGATCGTCAAACTGCTCGTAATCCGAGTTCTTATAAGGACCATTCTTGCCAACAGGTTTCTCTTCAAGGCCCTCTTCATCAGCGCGCACACTTCTCTCAGAGAACTCTATGCTCCTAGTCTTCTCTTCGAACATGGTTTCATCCTGCAACCTCTCCTCGCACTGCTTCTTGTTCTTCTCGTCATACTTCAGCGCGTTGCTCTTCGACTCGTCGTCTTCTGACTCCACGTCGCTCTTAAATCTCTTGGAGCCCTGGCCGCTCTCCTCTGTCTGATCATACTTCCTTTTGTCCGACGACTTTTCTTCCTCTATCTCGTGATGACTCCCTCTACCCAGATTTAACAACAGCCTTCCGGCTCGAGAGATCTCTTCGGAGCTCTCGAGGTTTAGCTTTCTGGGCACTTTGACCCCTACTTCCTCCATAAACCTCTGCTCTGCCAGGGCGCACAACAAACCTAACGGACTGTCAACGTTGTTATTATTGTTACTTTCTCCGTGGGGTGATATTATCTTCGTCCGTATCGGCGATTTCTCTATGTCGTCTGCTACAGCGGCACTCTGAGTGTCCGGTTTCAGATGTTCCAACTGCTCGATGCTGTTCGACAGCAACTCCAGCCCACTGATGTCAACGGCGAGTCTCTGCTTAGAATTGGCTCTGGATTTGAGGTTCTGATTGTCTGCTGATAAATCGTACGCGTCTTCTGTAACTCTACGATGCTTCTTCGGCGTGTGAGCGTTGCTATCGAAACATTTCACTCCTTCTGCCTTGCACGCGTCGACCGAGGAGTTTTGTTCCTTCTTTACAACTGGTTCATTATTGTCAGTTTGTTTGATATTATTATTGTTACTCCTAGTGTCGTTATTGTTATCATTCAAGAAGAACTCTCTGGACAGAACGAGTCTATTCACGGGAGATGCGCAGGCCACGTTTTCAGTTGGCGATGAACACTTGAACTGATCGGGTTGCGTTTCGTGTGCAGGACTATTTGTTTCTGGGGGAGAAACTTCGGACTCCTTCGCAACTTCATGGGTGTCGAATTGGACGTTCTCGCAGGACCTCAGGATGTGTTTCTTCAGGCCGTTCTCCAATTTTCTTGGCGCCGCTTCTGAGTGTCTCTGCAGGTTGTCTGTGGCTTTTTCTTTTAACTCTTCAACCCTGATAGGCGCAGTCTCTTGCAGAGCTGCAGCAGCGTTCTTTTTCAGTTTCTCCACGACATTTTCAATGCCAGGATGAGACTTCTCTGCAGAATGCCTCTTCGGTTTCTCCAACGTCGAAGTAGCTTCGCAGTTGTACGCGTACTCGTCGTAAGCGGACTCCTCAGCCTCCTGCTTCACCACTACCTTCTCGATTTCCTGATCGTCACAGTCGATGTTCGGCATATCGAAAGATTTCACTGTGATTTGGGGTCGAGTAACAGGTGTCTGTGTATGTAAGAATTCGTCTTGGTTCTTTCCGCAACTGTCACAGTTCGAATCGAACGGCACCTTTGACTCGGCGGATTCTTCTTGTTGCTTTGGCGATTCTTTGGGTACCTCTGCTGGCGTGAAGCTCGCGTGTCTGTGTATCTCCGTTACTTTTGTGTCCTCGAGTTTTGCCACTTCAGCCTATAGGACAACGTTTCCAAAACTTATATTGTGAATTTACCGCGAGTAGTATTTACTTAAACCTGCTGCGTTTTCTTTTTATCTTTTTTGAGACAATCACGTTTTTATTTGGTTTGTTTAGGCTTTTCGATTTAGCGACACAATCTTTTACCTATAATTTTTTTAAAGATACTCTTCAATTTAAAAATAATACAAGTACAAGTACAATGTTTCCAAGCAATAAAAATTGACTTCCATAGATGCAATTTTAAAATTTTATCGGCAAATAACAAAAGCAGATCATGGATTTTACTATTAATAAACACGGATTGTCAAAGTGTTGAACAGCAGCGTCTAATAAATGCAAATATATTCTACAGAGGTAATCAATTCTCCAATTAATTAATCTTTCCGTTTCATTCTTATAAAATACAATAATAAACTCTAACACTTTCCAGTTTCCGAGAAAAATTCTCCGATTTGTCTAAGAAAATTCTAATCTTCCCTGTACATAAATTAACGTTCAAAAAAGAAACCACACTCCGAAGACAAACCATATATTAACAAAACAAAGAACTCAGGACTGAAATATCAGGATTCGCTGCTTACCTCATACTTCTCAACAACCTTCTCTTCCTCAGCTTCTGGTTCCACAGCTGACTCTGTAGCATAGCTCCTCTTCCTCTCCTTGTACCTATCCGAGTGGTGATCCCTTCTCCTCCCGAAGAACTCCAAATTCTCATGAAAACTATCACAGTTTTCCTCGGTAATCTCAATAATCCTTGGTCCACTTCTGATGTCCCTAGACGACAGTCCATCTTCGTCATCGTCATCCTCATCCAGATGACCCCTATCATCGTGCTGCCTGTCCGTGTGCCTCACCACGTGCTCTATAGTTCTGTCGATAGCAGTGACGCTCCGGCACTCCTTGGTGACCGCGTACTTCGGACAGTCGATCATGTTGATGACAGTGTTCTCCGCTTTGTCTACTTTACCAACGAAGTTGCAGACGGTCGGGTTGACCGTGGTGGTGGTGGTGGTCATGATCCGCACCACGTTGCAGACCTTGTCCGGCGCTGGAGCTACCACTTCGAAGTTCGCCAGGTTCGCCAGGTTCGCGGCAGCTGCGCTTAGATTCGTCGGGTTCAGAACCTGGCAAGGACTCATTATGCTGGTTTGCTCCTGTTTGACGCACGCGTCGGTTGGCGGCTGCGGCGGCGGTGGCTCCTGGTCTTCCGGTTCCGGGGAGTCCGTCTGGTTCGAAGCGTCTTGGACACCGACGATCGGCGGCACCACTTCCGGCGGCTCGATCGCGTGGATGGTGGTCACCTCGGGCGGCGGCGTCAGGCACGAGACGGGCGAGGTCGCCTTCGACAGAAACGAATTTCGCTGCTACGCGCAGGATATTCGGGGATCAAATTACTGGCTAGGTAAGCGCCGCTTAAGCGACGAGGAAACTTCAGTGGAGTTGGACTAAGTATCGAACTTCCTTCGAGCCGGAACGACGTAATAGTTCAGTCTTACGAGCGGTATCGGCTTGTGCGAAGAATTACGCGATGTCGAAACGTTAAGAAGAAGCGTTTGTTTGTATAGTCCGATGGAGAAAAGACTTCGCTTGCCCTAAAAGCTAAAAAGCCAGGGAGGCAAGGAAACTGGACGGGATTACCGAATGCGGCGAAGTAAGATGTAACGATAGAGAATGAATTGGCGACACTAAGAATTTTATTTTCTATCGTTACATCTCACTTCGCCGCATTCGGTGTCCTTTCCACTTTCCTTGTGTCCTTGACTTTTTAGCTTTTAGGACAAGCGAAGTCTTTTCTCCATCGAACTATACGCCGCTTTAGAAGTTAACACTTAACCGTTTACGATCGACACATTTTTCTGATGACAGTACTAACTAGTCGAAGCAAATGTATATATTTTTCTAGTTATTTCTATAGGTGGTTTATGATAAATATATGGATATTAAAAATTTGTCAAACTTAATGTATTTTGTTGAATATAAATGCTGTAAAGAATAATGAATACAATACCTCTTGATCGTAAAATAACACTGTACTCAGAAAAAAACAATATGTCGCCATATTGGTTACACCGATTTCGAAAACAAATGTTAAATGTCGCCACTGTGGCGGCACCGATCGTAAAGGGTTAAAGAATTCCGCCGTTTTCTATTGCTAATTTATTCATCAGATCTCGTGGAGAGCTCTGCTCGTGTTTCGTGTATAATGGCACTTCTCTGTAAGCTGATAATAAGAACTGGTAATCGTACCGAATCATGGCTTCCATTCCAAATAAGCTATACGTTTTTTTAATAATTCTTATCAGTCTTCCAACAACGTAACAATTACTACTGAACTTTTTAGAAAAAAGATGTACGCAAAGAAACATTGAAAAACGTGTTCTCAACATTTTATGAATGAAGAACGGAATACGAAAAGTTCTTGGGTTAGGCATGAACTAGGTCTCGGCTAGATGCTGTTAAACCGTCACCTTGCGTAGAGCCAAAAGACGTAAGCACGAGCGGTGGCAAAGTCCGAAAGACGTTCTCGCCATCTGATATATATTTATACAATTTCAGCCTTGCGGCGAAGAAATATGACTTGGTTGACAAACATCCTTACTCTATTTCTACGTGTACTTCTTAAATTAACCTAACTAAACCCAATTCTGCCAATTACCCTAACTCTGCTCGCATTTTCTATTACTGCTACACTCTATCATTCCTCTCGCAACCTAATACTTGCGTCAGTATCATTTCGCTAGAGCCGCGGTTCGGAATGATCACCGAAAAATAAGCACACGAGGAGACCTCCAGAGTCTTCAAGAAAAGGAACGAAGTGCTGAGGGAAATTGCAACAAGTGAACGCGAAGCGGGCAAAGCTGACAGAGAAGGAAAGCGACAGACGGCGCGAGAGAAGACAAAGGGAAAGCCGGTAAACGCGCGAGATTCGCTGCGAGAAAATGGAGAACGAGAGGGAGTAGAAAAGTGAGGGTCAAACTGGCCGAGGTGCCGGCGAATGTTCAACGTCAGAGGCATTGAGAGGGTCTACGGCGAGCCGGTTCGTAATATCTATGCAGATAGCGATGCAGATGGCGATGCAAATCGCTTTGCGCATAGTTAATACAATGTGCCACAACGTTTCCACATTATGCGAACGGCCTGGCCGAGCTCCGAGCCCTGGCATAATTACTGTCGTTCCTCCTCTTCGTTCGCGTCGTTTGCTTTTCGTGTTATCGGGTAGGTCGGAAGGGTTGGGAGAGGGGGCAGAGATCAATGGGATCGATCGGCGAACACGGAACGTGGGGGAAATAACGAAAAAACAACTATCTCGCAAGAATGTTAACATACCTGCGATCTACAGTGCGTCGGCTCGGCCTGACTGATTTGGACCAACGCTGGCGCGTGCGGGTAGTAGTGCAGCGTGGTCACCAGTGGTGCATCAGGTACGATGGCGCCTGTCATCGAAGTCACGGTCTGTAAGGCCTTCGTTGATTCTGTCGACGCTACGGGATTTATAATTTGAACGTTATCTAGAGGTAACAGTGGAATGTTTTGGAACTAGGATCAATGATTGTGCTGCTGTTTCTGTTAGTTTGTTAATCGTTAATTCTAATGTAATTCTTAAGAATGAGAATAATATTATTATTATTTTTATAATAATATGATAATAACATTTAGTATTATCATTATTTTAATAATAATTTAATAATAATAATACTTGACAATAATGTTATTATGTTAATAATAATTTAATAGTAATATTTAACAATAATAATAATAATATTATTATTATTATTATTATTATTATTATTAATTTGCTACAAGTACACACCTTCATTACGTTATACGTGTGTAGCTTTACGCTTAAAATATTGTCAACATTTTTTTTTCTTCTCAAGTACTCTAATATTTAAAGATTTGGACTTTAATTCATGCCGAATACGAAGTGAGGGACGATTTCCCGCCGTTCGTTTCAGTTCTCGATAAGTTCAATATTGAAGTAACATCAAATTTTTAAATTTAAGAATTATTTGTGTGTCAACGATGAAACTTCTGCAAAAGTTCCTTGCAAAAGATCGTTGTCTAAGATCTCCCAATATGATGTACATTTTCATACAGTATAAACGATTAATTCATTTGAACAATCTTTCATGCGAGTGCATTTTTCTACAATTTATTTTAAAAGCTAACGACACGAGACAAAATGTAAACGACTACGTCTGGAAAAAGGAAAAATGAACTTGTTCTGAGGGGCACGAGGACCAGCATCAGTGGGCCTCGTCACCGGCGATCGCTTGAAGTTCCCCTCATCCCAATGCAGCCGTTTCATCCTGTGCCGCGGTAGTGTAACTTGCTTTAAAATCTGGATATTAAAGGCTTCGGATAAAATATTTCGTGAATTAGCTAACAGCACCCTATCAAATATTTTGCATATAAAGAAGGTATCTTTGAACGACAATAATGAAGTATTACTTCCCCATTCTTTTGTTTTTCTATTTTCAGAGTTTAAACGTACCTGTCGATATACTTGCAATAGAAAATTCTCCAGGTTTCGCGAAATTGTACTATTGCTTTTATTCTAAAAAAAAATCTATGTCGCAACTATTTTCCTTTTAATGAGTTTTATATAAAAGAGCTATACTCTATCGCGCAGTGTAATTAGATTCGTTCAAATTCATCGATTTCGAAGTGAAGTGAAAAGTATTCAAATTAATTGATGCGCTGAGTATTCCGCTTATTTTAAAAATTACTTTACATAAATGCATCAAATGTCGTAGATATGCATAAAATTTTATTTGGTAGAGTTCATAGAATCAATTCCCATAAGAAATGTTTGTATAACTTTCAAAATTAACGCATGAATAATTCGTAACATGAACAATTTGACATTTTTTCAAATGAAATTTTTCAACAATTGAAGGCGAATTTTTAATTCATGCAAAACGCTCTCGGTAATCCAGAATAATAGTTATTGAACTGTAAAATGGATATTTTATGGTGCGGTGCAGGAAGAAGTTGAAAATGCAGTACTCACTGATTATAGTGGTGGGACTGTTACCACAGTCGGCCTCTATCTTAACAATAGGCAGAGTGCTCTGTTGCTTTCTCTTACTTTCAGTGAGAACCAACCTTGCTCCACCAATGTCACTCAAAAGCTGAAGAGATGGTGGCGGTGGCGGCGGCGGTGGTGGTGGTGGAAGTAAAAGAGGTGGCGGCGCGACGTTTCCGCTATTGTGATTCGAGTAATTTGGCCACACCACCGCTTGCTGCATTTGTTCTGTTTGACAAAAATTGTCAGTTTTTTAATCACTTTTTTCTCTTGCAAATGTTTTTTTTTTTTTGCTGCGCAAAGAACTATATCGTACATACTTCCATTGGGTCGTTACACGTGAAATGTCCGATTTTCAACAGTAATTTTAAATATATACAATTATTTCTCAAATAAGTCTATTAATAAAGTCTATTAACCTCTTAAGGACAATAACTGATTTATATTGTAAAATTTGCGATGTTAAGCTAATATTCGATGTTTTGAAATACATCTTATTCATGTTATGAATATTAGCAGTTTAATATTTAAGATTTATTTAATTCACTCGAATATTTGACTGAATATTACGCATAGTATGTACAGTTTTATGTACAGTTGTTACTTTACAGTTTATTGTTATTTTTAAAATTCCAGAATGAGTTGCTTAAGTAAGTATTATTGTCAACAAATTACTGTTCTTAATTTGTTCTTATTTTCTTCCAAAGAACAAGTTCAATTAATAAAGTACAAAAATACAAAGTACAAAAATTGAAATACAAAATTTAAATTCTTAAGATCAGTCTGTATACAAGCATAATATATAAATGTTTGCACGCACCTGCAGCATGTATAAGAAGAAGATGGCCCGTATTTGGATCTCTGACCAACTGCAAGCCACCTTGAACTCCGACACCCATTTGTGGAAATCCGACTGGTTCCATCGGCATTGCTGAAACATCATTATAAATGACGAAATTTCTACAATAGGTACTAAGTTTGTTTCATTCAATAACTCAATCATAGTCAACTGAAACGTGTTTCGCATGTTATTCCATGCGAAAGCTAATTTGATCACCATTGTATAATAAAACCATATTTAACACTTTGACTACCAAATAAACACTCATCGAAACTCCTATGTGGTCAAAATAATTTTCTTAATAAAGTAGAAACTAAAAAGTCAAGATTCTTCGTAACGACTGCTCTGTTGTCCCTCTTGCATCTCATACATCCAACAGAATTCGGTTCGTTCGAAACGTCATCAAGAAAATTAATGTTTAAGTTTATGAAAAAAATGGTATCATTTGAATTCGGGTGACGTGGTAGTCAGAGTTTTAACGCAGAAGATACGTTCGAAAAAAATCAAGCGCAAATGAAAAGCGTTGAACGAGGTCATCTTAACATGCGAATAATGAAAATAGCTGAAATAGAATAACGAATAAAAATATATAACATTCTTTTTTTATTTTGTGACATTCGTTATGTGAGTGCAACGGTTTGAAAACCGGCGCTAAAATGAATCAATGAAAAATATAGAATTCGAAAAATAATGTCTTACTGCGATCAATAATTATTATCAATAATGAAATGCGGTTCTTTTTCGAATTCTATATTTTTCATTAATTCATTTTAGCGTGGGTTTTCAAACCTGCATACTCGCATAACACATATTACAAAATAATACGACAAAAATAGTATCATCAGATAGACACTTTTGCTGATTTCCCTGGAAATATTTCCTCCATCGCGATAAAAGAGTCGCGAAGTATTTGGAATAAGTACAGCAAAGAGCTGAAAATTGTCGACTCAAATACAAGGGCACTTGAATAATTTAAGGAAGCTGTAAATGCGCGAACAACGTGAATATAGATCCTTGTTATCCGGTTAAATGTCACTCGGTCACCGTTCGAATTTGGTCGTCTTACTAGTCATTTCACGGGAGGATGAATGCAGCCCGAAATCATGCCGATAAATAAAAGATATATAAGAGGACTGTGAAATTTGGTGCACCTCCAAAAATATATAGCAATAACCCTCTTAACTTTTTTGTATTTCGTACATCGAACGAAATTCAGTTTATTCAATATGTCATCGAAAAACTTAACGCTTTATCTATCGTAGGTTTATCAATGATTTATGAACGTGTATTCAAAAATAGTTTAATAATTTTCTTTGAATAACAATTACATAATAACAATACTCAAGTTGATTTGCTGATTTAAGATTGTGGTTGATATTGTTACTGAAATATTGTTTAAAAAATCTAAGAACATTGATTATTATCAATAAACTTTTCCAAGACTGCTAATGAGTGACGTGATAATTTTAAAATATATAAAAAATTGTATCGTTTGAATTTAGGTAATGCAAGATCAGTCATCACATAAAATTAATTAAAGCACCCATTGCTAACTTGGAAACAAAATGAAACAGGATATAAGTTTATATAAACCTTTTTTAATCTTTTCATGTATATCTAAAAACCTCTTCAAATGGTTTTCAGAAATACCTGCGTATATATCGACTAAACACTGTTTTAATATTTGAAGCAGCCCGTATAGCATCATATTTACTTTTTCATTCGCATAAAAATGTCACATGCAATATATCCCAGTTCGTATCAGAACGATCTCTAACTAAAATTAAAATTTGTTACTTAAATTAAAAAATGGGTGTCAAACAGATTGTTAGTTTATGCACGATAATTCCGAAATAGTTTCATTTTGTTTGATATTTTCGTGACAAATGGCTTATCCATAAAGAGACTAAACCAGTAGATGAAACGATGTACCGGAACTGCAGAGGATCAGCCATATTTTCTGTAGTGAGCGTATTAATGAGGCGTCAATTATGCATATTTGTCTCGGGTTCGGTAACTGAAACTGAACGGTTGATGGTAATAATTTACAGAGCCACTGAAAAAGGTCACATTTGGAGTTACCGAAATTATCGTGATCATCGAACAAGAGGAACAAATGATCACGAGCTTTCGAGGAAAATATTTTTGGCATTGTGTGGCAGCAGTTTATTGGACAAGCAACCGTGCACACCAAGCAAAAAGGTTTGGGATTAACTAAATGGCGGTCAGTAAATACCTACTCGATTACTGAAATGATTTATTCGGCTATACAGGCAGCCAGAAAAAGAGGTTGCTCGTTGTAACGTTGCTATGTAATACATCGCATTGAACGAATTTCGATGTTTTTATAAAGCAGAAGTTTAGTAAACAAAAGTAATGCATTATTGATGATTTATTGTAACAGTAACCCTTTGCATTCGACAGACGACCTCTAGTCGCCAACTCATTCGATGCAACAAGCTCATAACATTACATTTTTAAATTCAAATGTTGTACAATGCATTAACACATGAAGCTTTGACATAAAATGATTCTATTCCTTATTTTATGTACGACTGCTCTTTACGTTAACTTTGAAAAACATCATTGACATTTCATTAAATAGTTTTAATGAGAAAATTTGTCGAGTGCACAGGGTTACAATTTGAAGACGAATATATACCATTTACCATTTCGTCCTAATACAGTATTCAGATGTTTAAAACTACATAGATGCGACTAATATTACGATATACTGCAATTAAATATATTTGCCTAAATTATTAATGTGCATGGATTATAATATGTTCGAAATGGCACTTTTACAGATTACGAAATAGGTACTTTTAAACGAAAGAAAACACTACTTCATATCAGCTCTGTTAAAATTTATTACACATGATTTGAAAAGAGTGTAATTCAACTCGATCTAAACTTTATACAATTGTTTAAAAAAAGATATGCAAAAGTACGATATAAGCCAACAGACAATAATTACTTATACAATACAAAAGTAGATAGCCACATAAAAAGGACCAACATTTTTCAATTTGAATGAAGTTCATTCCTTAATTAAAACATCGTTTGATCAAAATATTACTAACTTCGCAAATTCCAATCACTAAAATTTCATATTCATACACGAAGTGTAAGATACGCCATTCATGAGAACACTACAAAACGAATTTTTCAGCTTCGAAATGTCGCACGATAAAGACAAATAGAACAACGAAAGGATAAAATTGACGGGAAAGAAGTGAACGACCTGAAAGAAGCAATTTCCAAGAAGGAAACGCGGTAGATTCGGTGACGCTTAAAGAAAAGTGAAAAAGGAAAGAAGAGGAAGCAAGTCGAGAATGGGACTCACCTGCAGCTGCAGCTGCAGCGGCCGCGGCCGCTGCGGGGTACTGCCATAAGGTAGGCGGCCATGCGGCTGCGGCTGCGGCCGCGGCCGCGGTGGCTGCGCTGGCCGCGGCACCGATGCTGCCCAGCGTGGAATTTAGGCTGGAATTCAGGCTGGAATTCAGGCTCGAGCCGAGAGTGGCGTTCAAAGAGGGTGCTAGGGCTCCCGAAGGAATGGCTAGGTGGGCCGGACGGTCCTCCCCTCCAGGTCCTCCGCAATGCACCAGGGTCGCACCGCCTACTGCCATGGCCGTGCTTGAACCTAACAACAGGTTCAATGTGTACACAAATGTAAATGCGTCGACACTGCACAGCAACGAACAAATAATAGGTATATGATGGTCCTTGGTTTTATATCTTAGGCACGTCGACCATCTTTATTCTTGTCTGCCATCTTTCATGAAATAATTCCGTAATTTGTATTTCATATGTAATACAAGATGGCAGTTAGTATGTGGAACAAGTGCAACCGAGTTATAAACAAGTTTTTTTTTTAATTTAACCGGTTAATTATAGAATTTAGTTTGAAAAATCTCTGATTTTGCGTGCAGTAAAATCGAAAAAATGAAGTGTGTGCTCGTCAGGCGCAGTTAACTGGTTAAATTTGATTTTGTTATGCGGAGACAATGGGTATATACTATGTTTTTATTCGTCTTTGTCTTTGGTTAATTATTGATTTTCTTATTTGTTTATATGGAGATTTCTATATTAAATTTTATTATAATATATGTATATTGCTGTTGTTAGTATAGTCATTGTATGTATTTGTCTGTATGGGTGTTTGTGATTAAAGATTATTTGATTAACAGGTTAATAGTCGATCAATTTTGATTAATTCATTAAAATTCTAAGGTACGAATACCGATATAAATCAATTATTACTATACTGACTTATTCAAACTCTGCCTGTGAATAAAAGAAACTAAATGAAATGCTTTTCTCAAGTTTCTATTTAGATTGAGTGTTGCACTTTCTTCGAAACACCGTACAGAATTCTCTAAATTCTCCGATACAAATCGAAATTTCTATTTACTGTTCCAGTGCAACAGTTACGCTCGGAACAGAACTATTTGTATTTTCCTTTTTCATCGCTAATTTTATTCAGTTTACTTAAAAATAATTCACTTTATTTTAACTTGATGAACCCGACAGAAATTTCTCATAATTTCGAAGGTCCAGTGATTAATTCGCGAATAATATTTTGAAAGTCTTGATTTCCTACTCGCCTCTTCCCTTTCCACCGACGTTATCTGCTTCCAATAGAAACATTTCTACTTCAAAGAAAGCTGATAATGCAAACATACATCTAACCGCGATTGGAGCGAAGTATTATACTTGTTCCGACAATTCACCGGGCAGTTCTTTCATCCAGCTACATTCATATAAGCTATATAGTACACTATTGTTGGCTGAATGATCCGTATCGCGTGTCGGTCGCGCGAAAAACCATCGATATTCTATGCAGTGATAGGATATTCTCCGATAGGGTATGCAAACAATTGTGTGCGGGACACTTTCAACTGCTAGACGAGCCATGGATAATTACGGCAGTACAATTGTAGTCGTTGTTCAAAACAAATTTTGAAACGTATGAGAGATATCGCATCGACTAAAATCGGCTTGTATTTATTTTGCTTGATATGCTCAACGTCCATTATGTACATACTTACGACGATCGCGATCTCGTATTTTCAGTAAAGAAAATGGAATTATCTGCTTGTCTTACAATATTTTTTGTCTAAGCTTTTGCCTGAAGTAACAATCAGGACATCAATAATTCAACTCTCTCTTAAACTTTTTAACTACTTCATAAAGAAAATACGTTGTGTTTAATAAAATATTCCCATTGTGAAGAAAGGTACAATGTTAACGAACGTGTTGGACCACACAATTCGATGACACGTATTTAAAAAATTGTATAGGTGAAGTTCCCTTTCAGACTAATTCAATCCAAACAAAAAAAACCACGAACTGCGAGACCCAGAGAATCTACTAGATCCTTTACCGACAAACATTCGTCCAAGAGCGTAGGAAATCAAAAGAGGACCGTAAGACCCGGCGCAGTGGTTCTACGACGACATAAAAGACTTTTTAAAGCTGGGAACAAAAGCAACAGGAACTCACCGAGATTGTCGGGCTGAAAGTGATGATAGCTCGCGTGATGCGAGGTGTGATGACTCAGGGAAACATTGCGCATCGAAGTCGAGGTCTCCTGGTGCTGCAATCTCTGCCTGGCCACTGCGATTCCAACTGGTACGCCACCGGCTCCTGCATTTGACACCACAATTCCTGAAAAACAAACAGATACAAGTACATCAATTTCGGGTTTCATTATTGGTACCGCGTTTCTATCGCTCGTGATTATCATTCTCTTCTACGGCAATGTGTCTCTTCTCTAAACAAGCCAGTAGTGTCCAATGGACATATTCTCAAATTAACTTATTTGTCTAAACCGTTTTCCTAAATAAGATATGGTCACAATTTATTTACTTTATTATAAACATTTTGTAAAAATTATGAGGTGCGCAAATTGGGCACAAATTGGGGTCTACGTGAAGTGCAAGACTCTGGGCAAAGTGTAAGATCCTAGAGGACCCTACAGAAAGTTTTGGAAAGGAGGGGTGCTTTGTCTGCAGAAGGTCCCTTCCCAGTCAATTTTTCTCAATTCGGAAAGTCTCAATTTCGCAACGGAAGCAAACAGTTGTTTATGGAACGTAGACGTTCTCGCGACTCCAACATTCAACATTTCGTTATTTTTAATTATATCCATTCTGCAATGCTAAAATTACCGAACAGTTAAATTGACCTTTTGAAATTTCTCTACAGAAACTCTAAGAGTGCATCTATCAAGACCTTAATTGATTTACAATTCAGCTTGCGTATTGCTAAATCAATTATTTAAATAAATTTTCAAAGAAACATGAGTTATCTTCTTAATAATTGACTGATAATCGGCACGCTTCCTCCACCCTACATTATTTTAATAAAACCTGAAAACTATCAGATGTTTGTATTAAACATTACTGGTCATTTAAACAGTTTATAAAAAACAATAGTTACAAAACCAATACTGGACCGACCTAACATCAGATCCGAAGAACCGAAATCGATATGCCCAATAACAGTATTTCAATTCTCCACAACTGTTCCAGTCGCAACCCATAAATACCAGTTTCAAATGGTTACTCTCAAAACATTCTCAATCCCTGTAAAAGGTCCCGTACTAAACAAAAGCTTAAGAAATCTCTACTCTACCACCACGAGAAACAGCAATTCAAACATCCCGGCCATTCGCGGACTAGCAGATTAGCTACTACCAGTGGACGTCGGAAGATCCCCGCCGCACGTAATCAACGAAAACAGGGTTTTCCTTTGAGTTTCCTCTTTTACGTGTCCATAACGTGTCTACACGTGAAAGCGACGTTCCCGTCGCCAGGGATCGGGTCTAACCCAATGATTCTCCGTAACGGCCATTCGAGCCGCGCGCCGCCTAGCCGCGCCGTTCTTTCGCCTTTTACTCGTCGTTATTTGCCGCGAGATTCGAATGACGTAACCGCGCGCAGATAAGCATAGAGCGGTGATCATTCCATTCGCGATTGTTCAAGTGGCCGGGAGCAGCACACTTTGGTGCAGCGGGGATAGAACCCATAGGGTCGAGACTCTTTCGAGCCACGCCTTGTGTTTGCGTCGCCATGCGTGCCACGCACCTCCTACTTAACGAGCTCCTTCCCTCTTTCTCTCTCGACCCCTTTCAACCCTCCCACCCTTTCTCGCCGCACCTTCTTCCCCCCGCTTCACCCCCCACCAACCACCGTGTGCAGTATTTTTTTCTCTTATTCCCCTACCACTGTTACGCGTGTTGGTAGCATAGGTGCTCCCTTTTCTTACTTCCTTGATTCCTTTTCTCTCCTTTCATCGTTTCGCCGTCCTCCGACTGCTTTTTTTCCTCTTCTTCTTCTTCTTCTTTCTTTTTTTTTTCGTCTCAATACTCTCTCCATCCACACGCCGTGTGTCACATGGATATTTGTAAAACGTTGATCGTCGAGAGTTCGCGGGATTGGACTCCTGATGAAGATCTCGTGAATGCGATTGTTCGCGTGTAATACACCGAAGGCGGTTTTTTTTTAATCCCTCGGGTATACGAATGGTGATGTTGTCAGTTATCGGTGCGCATGTAGTGTGGATATCGGTGATATTAAGTGTATGATATTGATTAATTGGTATTGCTGATTATTTTTAAGAAATAGATTGTTATCAGTGTTAGGTGAATTGTCACGCGTATGTATAGAATAAGTCGTGACACTGAGTTGTAAATTCCATCATGAGGTATATTTGCAAATGAAGTTGTAAGGTATTCGATTATTTGAAGGGATTACGAATATTTGCTGTTACAGAGTTAATTGATATATAAACAGAATATATTTTATCATTAATTAATTAATGAAATTTAATAAACTTAACTGGTCATACGTTTGCAATTGCAGTATTAACAGGGACTAAACTGTAAAAGTTATAAGAAAAAATTATGTGAACATTTAAAAGGATAAATAAATTCCTTCAAGTTTGATTAAGCGTGTGGGATTAAAAGTGTATATGTATATATGTATAAAGTAAATGCTTCAGTTAGAATAATTTTCGTTTAACTTTTCTTATTTTTTTACTTACAGTAATTGATGTTATCCTATCTGTGCCATTAGTTACTAGTGCTATATCAGGGTATGAAGTACATAAAACGGCAAAAATCTGAAGAGTGTGTATAGATACACATTAGAAACAATAAACTCAAGGCAAGGAAGTTGAAATGATTTGAATTATACACTCTTCATCTAAGTATTCACTTTCTAATCCATTTTTATTTTACTACAAATACATGCCTGATTTTAATCCTAATGTTTCAATCATAAAATGCTAAACAATAAATCTGTTTCAGCCGTTTCCTTCTTCTAGACATCTATAAATAGTCGGCTTACGTTGAAAACGAGTATTCTAGCACCTTTTACCGAGTAGCCTGAATAATTTGACACGCAAAAATTTCGAATTTAGTAGCTATTCAGTATCTAGACTTTCATCGCTTTAAGTTTAGCAAGCGGCAGATAAGCATGAGTTAAATTAAGTGTTTGCTACAAAGTGAAAAAGAATCGGAACCAGTTGCAATGCTGCAGAAGCTTAACAAGACGTTCGCTGAAATAGCAACCGGTATTAATAAATCAAAAACTGCGTGCATGCAGCCGTGATATAAATTTTTGTGACAGTTGTATACTTTATACTGTTACATGGGGGACCGAAGTGCGGTAGACCGCGAAAAACGACGCCGAAAATGGATCGTCGGATACACTGCGTACCCGAAGAGGATCGCTTTCGTCCTCCAACTATTCCACAGTTGAAAAAAATATGGAGAATAGTATACAATTCAATACTTGAACTGGATCAAGTTAGAAAATACTCAATCCAGGAAATAGTAGCTGTTGATCGATGTTGAAAATGAAAACATGCGACTTGGAACAGCTGAACACATTCGCGACCGTTGACGTGAATTCGCGTCTTTTCAAATTCTATTCTTTCAAAATATTTGATTCTTCTGCTCTTTTCCATTTGCGACTTTTTTAACGGAAAGTTCTTGATTTCAAACAGATCTTTACAAGATTAATACTTCACAAGAAATTTTCTACATTTTTCACCTGTTTTAACATCAGAAATTAGCGGCAATTAAATGAAGATTTTCTTTGTTTTCATCAGCAATGAGTGTTGGAAAAGCGAAAAATTTGTCGATCGCGAATGTGTTAAGATAATCTCGCTACAATTTGATTAATTGAAACTTGTAGAAGATATGTAATATAGGATCTTGAAAGAATATAAGGGCTTCTTGGCGTTATATATTATTTATACAGTATGTTTTGTAATATTAGGTTAATCGTCAAACTGACAAAGTTTTAGACCACAACGCATTTCGAGAACTATGAAACATGACGGTGAGAGTATAATTGTGCGGATATGTTTCTCTAATGATGGCTTCGCGCTAATATTTTGTATTCAAGGTATTATGGGCTACTTACTTTGCATAATATAATAATATTATATTAAAATAAATACATAAATATTATGACAAAGAATATCCACGTTTCTCTAATCGGTAATTTTATTTTAAAAACAACGGTCTAAAACGTTTTAGAAATATTTTGTTGGAAAAAAAGTTTTAGCTTCCTATCGTGACTACCTCTGTCACCAAATTCATATCTGATTCAGAATTTATAAACCAGAGTTAAACACATACAAATGTATAAAATGAAATATTTAAACAATTTTTACGTTACAGTAAAAACTATTTGCAATAATATTATCGTAGACAAGTGTCTTAATAAATTCTATGACAAATATACGTTGAAATTATAAAAAATAGGGAATATTTGTAGAAATATTAATTTCTCGCATAAACTGTGATTACTTCATATTAAAAAGTCGTACATTAAGCATAATCTTATATTTTTTCCAGATATGGTAAAAATTTACTTTCTTTTTGAATATTTTATTTACTGAATTAGAAACATCGAAATATTTCTATTTCTAATTATCGCACGAAATAAAGATCACCATATTTACATTTTTAATAGAAAATAAAAATGTGATACACATTTGATGCAAAATAAATAAATATACCTGGAATTAAAATTGTGTATTACACGCTTTCAATTTCATTTTTACCGTAGAATTACATACACCCTACCCGGATGAGCCACAAATTACAGGACATCTTGTGCATACATCACTTGTATTTCGTATTCCTCGTCCTACTAATTAACGTCAACAACGACTACCTCCTGCCTCGCGTTATTAATGATCCACGGATTCTTCGGATTTTAGTAACGAAGTATATTTAACCCTTAACGATCTTCGCACTCGCGCTGACCGTGCTAAAAACTTCTCCCGAATAAACATTCGTTATTTCTGGAAAATCCTTTAGTCAAAATGAAATTTAAGTTCGAAAAAGAGAAAAAAATTTGGAAATCATCTACAATTGGTCCATTAACACATCAAAAATTTTGTCAAAGGAATAGTTACACAATTTTTTCAAGATTTTCTACTCGTTCCTCGTTTAAAAGCACAATGCGCGGCGCATTTTAGCAAACGAAATTTATATTCCCAAGTACTTTCTTTACTATAATTTACGTAAATTCAGCCGTTCTTCTTTTAAGCAATTTCTCGAAACATATTCGTTTATAATTGAAATATAGGGTAGACCGTGGCGAATCGGACAAAGAAAAACTAGCAGCTAAAACTTAGAATCAACATTTTCTTCATATATTTGTTATTAATACAAATTCTGCTTCAATATGCGTAAAATAAATTTTTAAAAAACTTAAGAATCTTCATTTTATATGTAAAATACTGAAAAGTGAGAAATATCCAATTCACCCCAAATGCCTTACAAACTAAAAGAACAACCAGCAAATATTTATTCGATCTAACGATATCACTAAACGTTTACACAAAATATTCGTTTCCAATTTCCGCAGCTCAAGTTACATTTCGCTGTTTCAAAATTCTTTATCGTCGTTGCACTCGCTCGTTATTGATCCACAAAAATTTTCGGTTGAATCAGGTTTTACCTTCAAAACCATTCCATATGAATCCACAAATGTCTTGATTAAACAGCGTTCCGAGAGTGCAGAAAATTTTGCGCGATCCCGTTGGCGTCGTCCGAGAAAATCTCGGCAAAAACCGGCGCTCGATAAGTGCAAACGATTCGATCCACCGTTAAAATATAAATCGCTTAATTACACGCTCTGCTAACAGTGATGCGGCGAAATTTTCCATTGAAAAAGTAGCGATTATCCAGCTGCGAGCACACCTCGGGCATTCCTATCCTAATTGCTGTAATCGATAACGCTAACGACGTCCGCGGATCCTTCGCCGCGAAATTAATACAGCACCACTGCGCACGGCGACAGGTACCGTCTGCCCCGATCTTAATTTCGATTATCAATACCCGGATAAACGTAACACGATGCAACGATTCGCGTTTTCTACGACGACTGCACGCTCGTTGATTTCTAGAAGCTTGTAAGCAGGACTAGGCTCTTACGTTTGCAAAGTTGAGGAAACTTGGCGTCACTAAACATAACGTAGATAACGCCTCTATCTGTTACTTATCATTTCTATTTATTTTAAGCATAGATCGTGATAAAATGTTAAGTGGTACTTATTCCGTATAGTTTTCATTAACATCTCGCCGAGAAGCATAGATAAGTTTAGTTAGGTTTCCATGTAAGCACAGTAATATTCACTTTCTTCAGTACATCATATCGATGCCTATCGAAAATTAATGAAAATCATAAAGATATAGCCGGCTGCAAAAATATTTGGAGTAACTTTAATTTCTAAACGATACATTTTGAATAAATACGTTGTCTTAAATAAGTGGCCTTCGTTTTAATAATAATAATCAAATGTTAATGTGTGATAGTAATGATGGATTATCTACCTGACTGGAAGCTTGATAATGCTTTTCCAAAATTGTTGATACGCTAAATATTGTGGAGGGACTTTTGGGATGAACTAATACAATGATCGACAGAAATATATTTTGCCAT